>NC_064620.1:295294045-295919045 GCF_023898315.1 Schistocerca nitens
ATTGGCCTTATGAATCTCTGAGTTCAATACTTGGCTTTATTTTAGAATTTATCAAAGTATTGATGGAGATTTCGAGTTAGATGTCAAAAGTTTCAGGATTCATCAGTTCCTTTCACAATCTCTCTTGAATACCCTCCTACCAGTATTTTCCGAGGAAAGCTATCTCAAAATCCTCATACTAGTTACATAGATGTGCTGCTTTGGCAGCCTATAGTGTGGCATTAACTTGCGTAAATCCACCAATAAACCTAATCTTTTGTTTGTTGTTATAATTATACAGTAGCACACCTTGAATGACTTAAGAAAAAGAATCAGATGCTGATCTTTCCTCCATGCTACAAAAGTTTTGAATTGTCAGTGTGTGAATATACTGTCCTCTAACAAGAATAGGTCACTACAGGTGGAACTGACTTTTTTTGGAGGTTAGGGTTCCGGGCACCACACCCTGTAGCCATTCACACTGGTGGGCCCTTGTTTATAATAGAAAAAAAGGAAGAGAGAGAGGAAAAAATTAAAACATTTAAAACGTTAATTCTTGTTGCACTATTGCCAAGTAATACACATGAAGACATAAACAAAAGAAGGGATTATAAATAAAATGAAATTCAAGCAACATGAGGAACAGCAATTAATGAATGTAATAATATGGATGAAAATATAATTCAGTCTTTCTAAGAGGACCAAATTCCAAAAAGAAGGGATGTCTTGTATCAAAAAATACATTTTTGACAGCACTGCATCACAAATGCAAATAGATTATTTCATCTAGTTTGTTTTTTGAACCATTAGGTCAACTTTTCAAATGTTTTAAATATGATGATAGATAAACAAAAATAATTAAAATCGCATGCACAAAGATTCCAATCATTCGTTTTTTGAGACAGAATAAGAGCAAATGAAACAGTTAATGCCATCATTACAGTGATGTAACAAAGAAAAAGAAATTTTAAAAAATACATTTAAACCAATTAACTGAATGAATGCAATGATGAACATTATTTCAATAAAGATCAATAATAAAAAATTCTGGTGAGATTTGAATCCTCAACCTTATGCACATGAAGAACATGCCTCAGCTGCCATGTCACTATGTATACTGCTATCTTATTTATGGCTCTATAGCTTCATATAATATTCAGAATGTTTTCATTGATTCTTTGTAAATGAGGGTGCACTCGGGTGAATGGCTACTGGGTGTGATATGTGGGACCTTTACCTACATCACCATCAAAACTTTGACCCCCACCCTTGGGGATCTCTCCTTGTAAGAAGTAAATTGAGAAACTGGGTTCTGTTGTAGGTCTGGTCGGTGAAGCAGACAGTGGAACCTCATTTCTTGTTTCTGCAAACCTGCGTAATCTGGAACTGCTCTCAGCTGGGGTGAGCTGTCTTGAGTTGCCATAGAAAAAGTGCTCTCCAGAATATTTCACGAGCATCCCCTGCCGTTCATGTGGACTTCCAACTGTTCTGACTCATTTTGAATGGTTTGCACAACACACTGAATGTTCCCAACTGTATTGTGCAGAGTACTCACTTTCGAGTTTACGTCTGAAGTAACACTATTAAATCTAATGCCTGCAGATTGTGCTACTTCCTGTTCTTGCTCCTGAAGTGTGTTAATTTTGCTCACAGGATTAGTTTTGAAATCTTTCAACCTTTCTTGCCATTAATTCATCTACATGCCTATCCCTTTTCTTCTTCTTCTTCTTATCTTCTTTTAAACAGTTTTGAAATCTTTCAACCTTTCTTGCCATTAATTCATCTACATGCCTATCCCTTTTCTTCTTCTTCTTCTTATCTTCTTTTAAACAGAGTTTGAAAGTCTGTTTTATTGTCTTGTCCTATTCCTCATTTTGTGTTTCCTTCCAAGATATAAACTCTTCATCAAACATATGACTTAACTGCTGATCTTTAGCAGTGCTCCACTATTCAAACTTGTCATTGATGTAGGTAGAGAAACTGTGTGCTTTAGCTCCTATTTCTTTCAAAATCTCTTGAATATTTACTGATTCCTGTGATGATATTGCACTAATTTTATTGACTTCCTCAGAAATAGCATGGGAATTGCAGACTTTTCATGCGTAACTGATTCGTAATCATGACTAAAGCCACTTCTTGGGCAGATCTTTTAGCCATTTTCTTTAAATAATTCTACTGATCTCCAATGTAATTGCTAACACTTGTTGCTCATAAATATTTCACTCAAAACACTGCAAATCAAAATTAACATTCTGTTGAGTTGTTTAAAGCTTTGCTTGTGTATGTGACGGTGCTCTATTCTAGGCTGTGATCTGGCTGATGGTCATTAGGAAAAAGCTTCTACTCAAAATTGAAATTATCTGAAATGTCCAATATTAAATCTTCAGCATCTTTCTGCTTGCATTAACCACTGCAACCTAGAAGTTTCAACTTGCCTGCCTTTTCTCCAACACTGTTTGGTTGCATCAAATCCAATTTTCCTCTTGAATTTGATATGGTAATTTTAATGTTTCTATGTATCCCCACAGATTCTTCATGTTCTCATTTTCTACATTTGGTATTTTTATTGCATGAAAAAGAAAGTTTCATGGTATTAGAACAGTAATAAAATATTTTAATCATTTCAGTTGTTACTTTCCCTTCTATTTTTTTCCCAACTTCAAGTCCACTAATTACTGCTAATTGGGCCCTGTAACAGTCACCTGCCAATCAGAAAAGAAAGGATAATTAGTGTTTAATGTCCCATCAACATCAAGGTCATTAGAGATAGAGCACAAGCTCAGACTGTGACAAGGAAGGGCAAGGAAACTGGCTGTTTCCTTTCAGGAGACTCACCCTGACATTTGCTTGCAACAGTTTAGGGAAGTTACTGAAAAACGAAATCTGGATGGCCGGAAGCAGATTTGAACTGTTGTCCTAGATTTGAACTGTCATCCTCCTGGAAGTGAGTCCAGTATGCTAACCACTGAGCCACCTCACTCAGTACCTCCCAAGCAATCTGTTAATATTACGTCCATAAAAAATCTGACATATTCAATTAGCTTTTTATGACTTCTTCCACAGTCAGAAAATGATGCTGCTGATCTCCGGAAATAGAAGCTGAAAATTCTTACAAATTTTAATCTTGACTTTTTAGCTTAGTTAAATCACAAGACCAATGACAGTTATGAGTCTGACTTACATTTTTATTTTTCATAGAGAAAAATGAGAGCTTTACATGTCACAAGATGCAAATTTCTAATTTTTCAAATTTGTGATCCCCTTTTTTTTCAGTTTTGTATGGCAGACGAATTTAGGTGTCTTGCAGATATAAAAGTTTCCAACACAACCTATCTAATCTCTGTTGATGCCAGCATGTGTAGTCAAAACATTACAGGCAAATACATCACCATAAATGAAAATCATATTTAAAATAAACCAAGGATGGTACAAGCAGCTATATATAGCTTAAGATACTTCCTGCTGGTGGTCTATAAACCGTCATGGCCTCACTGTGCTGGTACCGCATAAGGCTGAAAGCAAGGCATAATTGTACTCATTACTTTTCCTGTGGGCATGTAGCACTACTGTATGGTTAACTAATGGTGGCATCCTCTTGGGTCAAATATTCTGTAGATAAAATAATCCTAATTTATAGCTCTGGGTGAGGACTACTCAGAATGATGCCATCATCAGAAAAAACAAAACTGGTATTCTTTGGGTAGGAATGTGGATTGTTAGATCCCATAGTCTGTTAGATAGGTTAGAAAATTTAAAAAGGGAAACATACAGATTGAACTTAGATATAATGGGAATTGGTGAAGTTCAGTAACAGGATGAACAGGACTTCTGGTCAAGTGAGTGCAAGACCGTAACTACAAATTCAAATAGGGGTAATGCATGAGTGAGTGTAGTAATGAATAAGAAAACAGGAATGCACACAAGCTACTGTGAACAGCACAGTGAATGCATTGCCATAGCCAAGATAGACATGAAACCTACACCCCTCATAGTAGTAGAAGTTTATGTGTTCACTAGCTCCACAGATGATGAAGGAATTAAAAAAGTGTACGATGATATGAAATAAATAATTCAGATGGTTAAGAGAGAGGAAATTTTAATTGTGAGTGGGAGGGGTGGGGGTTTAAATTAAACAGTAGGAAATGGAAAAAGAAGAAAATTGGTAGGATAATATGGACTGGGGGAAGGAAATGAAAGTGGAATTCTCCTGGCAAAATTTTGCACAGAGTATAATTTAATCATCACTAACCATGAAATAAGAGTGTATACATTGAAGAAACACAGGAAGGTTTCAGGTTGATTATACAATGGGAAGACAGAGATTTCAGAACCATACTGCAATTGCAAGAGTTTTCCAGAGGGAATGTGGACTCTGACCATAATTTATTACATATGAATAGAAGAAATTGCAAAAAGGTAGGAAATTAAGGAGATGGGACTTGGATAAGCTGAAAGAACCATAAATGTTGAGAGTATCAAAGGTAGCATTTGGCAATGATTGACTCAAACCTTGGAAACCAGCACAGTAAAAAACAAATGGGTAGCTTTGAGAGACTGTGATTTTGGTGTGCCTTCTTTTATTCCTTCGTTTGTTGTGCTTGGTGTCGACGTACCTCTTTGTGATACTGGCTGAAAAAATGGGGTGGAAGTGCAGTACCGTCTACTGTAAATGATGTAGCTGACAGTTGCAAATTTGCGTTTCACAGTACTTTACTTTCACTGTCCACAACCCCCCAATAATACACAGTTATATGTGACCAGCGCACTATTGTTTTAACTTTCCATTGTTTGTTGTTGTGGTCTTCAGTCCTGAGATTGGTTTGATGCAGCTCTCCATGCTACTCTATCCTGTGCAAGCTTCTTCATCTCCCAGTACCTACTGCAACCTACATCCTTCTGAATCTGCTTAATGTATTCATCTCTTGGTCTCCCTCTACGATTTTTACCCTCCACACTGCCCTCCAATGCTAAATTTGTGATCCCTTGATGCCTCAAAACATATCCTACCAACCAATCCCTTCTTCTAGTCAAGTTGTGCCACAAACTTCTCTTCTCCCCAATCCTATTCAATACCTCCTCATTAGTTACGTGATCTACCCACCTTATCTTCAGCATTCTTCTGTAGCACCACATTTCAAATGCTTCTATTCTCTTCTTGTCCAAACTAGTTATCGTCCATGTTTCACTTCCATACATGGCTACACTCCATACAAATACTTTCAGAAACGACTTCCTGACACTTAAATCTATACTCAATGTTAACAAATTTCTCATCTTCAGAAACGCTTTCCTTGCCATTGCCAGTCTACATTTTATATCCTCTCTACTTCGACCATCATCAGTTATTTTACTCCCTAAATAGCAAAACTCCTTTACTACTTTAAGTGTCTCATTTCCTAATCTAATTCCCTCAGCAACACCCGATTTAATTTGACTACATTCCATTATCCTCGTTTTGCTTTTGTTGATGTTCATCTTATATCCTCCTTTCAAGACACTGTCCATTCCGTTCAACTGCTCTTCCAAGTCCTTTGCTGTCTCTGACAGAATTACAATGTCATCGGCGAACCTCAAAGTTTTTACTTCTTCTCCATGAATTTTAATACCTACTCCAAATTTTTCTTTTGTTTCCTTTACTGCTTGCTCAATATACAGATTGAATAACATCGGGGAGAGGCTACAACCCTGTCTCACTCCTTTCCCAACCACTGCTTCCCTTTCATACCCCTCTACTCTTATAACTGCCATCTGGTTTCTGCACAAATTCTAAATAGCCTTTCGCTCCCTGTATTTTACCCCTGCCACCTTCGGAATTTGAAAGAGAGTATTCCAGTTAACATTGTCAAAAGCTTTCTCTAAGTCTACAAATGCTAGAAACGTAGGTTTGCCTTTTCTTAATCTTTCTTCTAAGATAAGTCGTAAGGTTAGTATTGCCTCACATGATCCAACATTTCTACGGAATCCAAACTGATCTTCCCCGAGGTCCGCTTCTACCAGTTTTTCCATTCATCTGTAAAGAATTCGTGTTAGTATTTTGCAGCAGTGACTTATTAAACGGATAGTTCAGTAATTTTCACATCTGTCAACACCTGCTTTCTTTGGTATTGGAATTATTATATTCTTCTTGAAGTCTGAGGGTATTTTGCCTGTCTCATACATCTTGCTCACCAGATGGTAGAGTTTTGTCATGACTGGCTCTCCCAAGGCCATCAGTAGTTCTAATGGAATGTTGTCTACTCCCGGGGCCTTGTTTCGACTCAGGTCTTTCAGTGCTCTGTCAAACGCTTCACGCAGTATCTTATCTCCTGTTTTGTCTTCATCTACATCCTCTTCCATTTCCATAATATTGTCCTCAAGTACATCACCCTTGTATAAACCCTCTACATACTCCTTCCACCTTTCTGCCTTCCCTTCTTTGCTTAGAACTTGGTTGCCATCTGAGCTCTTGATATTCATACAAGTGGTTGTCTTCTCTCCAAAGGTCTCTTTAATTTTCCTGTAGGCAGTATCTATCTTACCCCTAGTGAGATAAGCCTCTTCATCCTTACATTTGTCGTCTAGCCATCCCTGCTTAGCCATTTTGCACTTCCTGTCGATCTCATTTTTGAGACGTTTGTATTCCTTTTTGTCTGCTTCATTTACTGCATTTATATATTTTCTCCTTTCATCAATTAAATTCAATATTTCTTCTGTTACCCAACGATTTCTATTAGCCCTCGTCTTTTTACCTACTTGATCGTCTGCTGCCTTCACTACTTCATCCCTCAGAGCTACCCATTCTTCTTCTACTGTATTTCTTTCCCCCATTCCTGTCAATTGTTCCCTTATGCTCTCCCTGAAACTCTCTACAACCTCTGGTTCAAAATGGTTCAAATGGCTGTGAGCACGATGGGACTTAACATCTATGGTCATCAGTCCCCTAGAACATAGAACTACTTAAACCTAACTTACCTAAGGACATCACACACATCCATGCTCGTGGCAGGATTCGAACCTGTGACCGTAGCAGTTGCGCAGCTCCGGACTGAGCACCTAGAACCAACAACCTCTGGTTCTTCCAGTTTATCCAGGTCCCATCTACTTAAATTCCCACCTTTTTGCAGTTTCTTCAGTTTCAATCTGCAGTTCATAACCAATAGATTGTGGTCAGAATCCACATCTGCCCCTGGAAATGTCTTACAATTTAAAACCTGGTTCCTAAATCTCTGTCTTACCATTATATAATCTATCTGATACCTTTTAGTATCTCCAGGATTCTTCCAGGTATACAATCTTCTTTTATGATTCTTGAACCAGGTGTTAGCTATGATTAAGTTATGCTCTGTGCAAAATTCTACAAGGCGCCTTCCTCTTTCATTTCTTTCCCCCAATCCATATTCACCTACTATGTTTCCTTCTCTCCCTTTCCCTACTGACGAATTCCAGTCACCCATGACTATTAAATTTTCGTCTCCCTTCACTACCTGAAAATTTCTTTTATCTCGTCATACATTTCATCAATTTCTTCATCATCTACAGAGCTAGTTGGCATATAAACTTGTACTACATGTCTATCTCGGCCACAATAATGCATTCACTATGCTGTTTGTAGTAGCTAACCCGCACTCCTATTTTTTTTTTATTCATTATTAAACCTACTCCTGCATTACCCCTATTTGATTTTGTATTTATAACCTTGTAATCACCTGACCAAAAGTCTTGTTCCTCCTGCCACTGAACTTCACTAATTCCCACTATATCTAACTTTAACCTATCCATTTCCCTTTTTAAATTTTCTAATCTACCTGCCCGATTAAGGGATCTGATATTCCATGCTCCGATCCGTAGAACACCAGTTTTCTTTCTCCTGATAACGACGTCCTCTTGAGTAGTCCCCGCCAGGAGATCCGAATGGGGGACTATTTTACCTCCGGAATATTTTACCCAAGAGGACACCATCATCATTTAATCATACAGTAAAGCTGCATGTCCTCGGGAAAAATTACGGCTGTAGTTTCCCCTTGCTTTCAGCCGTTCACAGTACCAGCACAGCAAGGCCATTTTGGTTAATGTTACAAGGCCAGATCAGTCAATCATCCAGACTGTTGCCCCTGCAACTACTGAAAAGGCTGCTGCCTCTCTTCAGGAACCACATGTTTGTCTGGCCTCTCAACATATACCCCTCCATTGTGGTTGCACCTACGGTACGGCCATCTGTATCGCTGAGGCACGCAAGCCTCCCCACCAACGGCAAGGTCCATGGTTCCATAAGCCTCATTAATAGTTTGCTAGAAAACCACCGCATACTTCTACTATAGTTTACTATAGAACATTTATGAGCAGTAAAAACCTAATCACACAGTTCACAGTTCTTGAAGAATAAAAAGGTACATGTGTAGCAGACACTGTCATTGTTTTAACACATGGCCTAATTGTGTTACACTTGTGGCATCTCAGGCATGGAGCACCCTCTCTTTGACTCTGACCTCTTTGAACTGCTTTTGTTCTATGTCTCTCTCGGCACGCAACTTGTGTACTGCCATTTTTTATTCCTCTTGCTTCATGTCTAATAAATGCATTTATGATATTTAAAGTGTGTTATTACCGCTCAGCATTACATGATTTTGTGAGACAGCCCACATTTTCTTCAGAACAATGCATCTACCAGTGTCTTTTGGTGTCAGTGCCAAGCACATGTTTGTCTGGCCTCTCAACATATACCCCTCCATTGTGCTTGTGAACATGAGTGGTCAAGTGTACCTAATGCGCATTTGGTTAAAAGTGAACAATTATCTACCCACTGTGCTGGTACCACACTACTTACGGGGACGCCGCACGCAACTGTTGCACAACTTTACACAAGCTCTCCTGTGAACCTTGCAGAACTAGCTCTCCTGAAAGAAAGGATATTGTGGAAACACGGCTTAGCCACAGCCAGGGGGATGTTTCCAGAATGAGATTTTCACTCTGCAGCAGAGTGTGTGCTGTTATGAAACTTCCTGGAAGATTAAAACTGTGTGCCGGACCGAGATTCGAATTTGGGACTTTTGCCTTTTGCGGGCAAGTGCTCTACCATCTGAGATACCCAAGCATGACTCACACCCCGTCCTCACAGCTTTACTTCTGCCAGTATCTCGTCTCCTACCTTCCAAACGTTATAGAAGCTCTCCTGTGAACCTTGCAGAACTAGCACTCCTGAAAGAAAGGATATTGCGAAGACATGGCTTAGCCACAGCCTGGGGGATGTTTCCAGAAAGAGTTTTTCTCTCTGCAGCAGAGTGTGCGCTAATATGAAACTTCCTGGAAGATGAAAACTGTGTGCTGGACCGAGACTCGAACTCGGGACCTTTGCCTCTCGTGGGCAATTGCTCTACCATGTCTCTGCAATATCCTTTCTTTCAGGAGAGCTAGTTCTGCAAGGTTCGCAGGAGAGCTTCTGTAAAGTTTGGAAGGCAGGAGACGAGGTACTGGCAGAAGTAAAGCTGTGAGGATGGGGCGTGACTCATGCTTGGTAGAGCACTTGCCCATGAAAGGCAAAGGTCCTGAGTTCGAGTCTCGGTCCAGCACACAGTTTTAATCTGCCAAAGAAGTTTCATCTTGCACCTACCCAAACGATTCTGGTGGGCACATTTAGGCACCATGCTCCCCACATTCCTTTACAGTGCCAATGTCCAGTGCCGCACTACTCGCTTTAATGGCACGACGCCTCTGCACCACTAACTTGTCATAGGGTACTCGCTTTCTTGTCAACACCAGTGCCGCTATCAACATTATCCCAACCAACAGGCAACATACCTTCACCTCTTAACCTCCCTTTGATTGCTGCAAATTATTCTATTGCGGTCCTTGGCCCCATCATGATGTCGCTTTGCCTATCGCCAGTCCACACCTTCTCTTGGGCTTTCCATATCGCTGACATGGATGAACCTGTGATTGGGTTGGACTATCTGCACCATTACAAACTTTCACCAGACCTGCAGGCCATTGTGCTACACCATGCATCTGATTCTAGTGCTCCGTACTCAAACGAGTTCAGCACAACTTCGCTCTCTGCCTCCTTAGCTACACTTTCCACATGTGTATCTCTGCTCAAGCACATTACTACACAACTCTCTGATTTGTCGGATGTGTGCACACAAATTGACGAACTCCACAATCACATTGCTTCTGCTTCTATTGAATTGTCACACGCATGGCATGCAATATGTCACCAATCTGTAGAACTGCAACAAGACGACCCAGCACATGCCTCTACTGCATCTTCTCACCAATCTTCTCCTGTGTTGAGTGTTCCTCTGTCTGCTGTCATTTCTTCACCACCGCGGACGAATATACAAGATGTAACCCCATGCTCCACTCCTGTACTGCATCTTCCATGGTCGACTTCAGCTGACACACTGCCTACGCCACCCTGGTTTAGCAAGGTCAGTGAACCGACATTGCCTGTGGACCCCTTCCTTCCCCCTCTTGCCAACCTCCCTTCATGAGTAGCAGCCATCAGCAGTGGCATTTGTCACAGGATTTGCACCACAGATGGCCCACCTGTATGTTATAAGGCCAGGCGCCTTAACACTACCAAACTTCTATGCACAAAAGAAATCGTTCAGGATTTGTTGGCTTCGGGAGTGCACCACCCCTCCAATAGCAACTGGTCTTCACCTATCCACCTTGTCCCTAAAAAGGAAGGGTCCTTACACATGTGTGAGGACTACAGGTCTCTTAATGTTCACACAATTATCGATAACTACCCCAGTTATCATATCTAGGATTTCACGCAATTACCACATGGTTCTAAGTTTGTCTCTGTTTTAGATTGTTCGAAGGCATGTCATCAAATTCTTATGCATCCTCTGGATATTCCAAAGACGGCCATCATCACACCCTTTGGCCTATTGGAATACTGTCACATGCCTTATGGATTGAAAAATGCTGTGCGGACGTGGCAGCAGTTCCTTGATTCCATTTTGCTACCTTTGCCATTTGCTTATGCTTACTTAGATGATATACTGATAGCTTACTCCTCTGCTGAGGAACATCAAGTTCACCTAGATGCAGTCCATTCAGCATTCACTGCCAATGGCATGGTGATCAACCAAGATAAACCTCAACTCTGTTCCACATCTATTACATTCCTAGGCCACACTGTCTCTGCTGAAGGCCTCTGACCGATGAGTTCTCTTGTCGAAACCATACTTGATCTCCCTCTGGCAGAAATACCACAGGGAAACATAAGTTGGACTGGACCAAACCTGTGCTCGATGCATTTGGTAACCTTAAAACTGCCCTCGCCAAAGATGTTACACTTGCCCAATCTGACCCTGAGTCCTGTGTTTCAATCATGACTGATACCAGTGACTCAGCTGTGGGCGCTGTTTTACAACAAGAAACTGACTGAGAGTCAGTGTAAGTAGTCAGCTTTCGATCATGAGCTTATTGCTGTGCACGAGGCAATTAAACACTTCGGTAATGACCTCGAGGGGTGACCTTTCATGATCTACTCAGATCATAAGCATCTCATGGACGCTATTCGTAATCCGGCTAAGGGCCTTCCACCATGGTGTTTCCATCATATGGACTATATCTGTCAGCACTTTCCTGACGCATGCTCTATCCATGGCATGGAGAACGTGGCAGACTACCCATGGCGCATCTGCGTGCTAACTGCACCACTGAACTTTGAAGAGCTTGCCCCACTTTTCGCTGAACATGATGATATACAGCGATTAATTTTGGACAATGAGTCATTGCTCTCTGTCCAACCCCACATCCTACACGGGTCAATAACCCTGGTCCTTTGCGACATCTCTACAGGCACTCCCCACCCCCTGGTTCTTACCGCTCTTAGTTACAGGGTCTTCACTGCTTTGCACAGCTTGGCCCACCTAGTAATGTGGCCCGTGACAAGGATTGTTACTGAGCACTTCATCTGGTCTAGCGTGAAGCACAACTGCCACGCTTGGACCCGGGCGCGTATACCTTGCCTGCATAGCAAGGTCGGCAGGCTTGCTTAACCTCCATTAGGCAAGTTTGACGTTCTAACAGGATGCCACATTGACATCGTTGGCCCCCTACCCCCTTCCAAGGGGTACAGATATATCTTATCAATTGTCGACTGCGTAACCCTCTGGGTCGAGGCAGCCCCTCTCATTGACATCTCAACCGAGACCATCACTCGTTCTTTTGGATCCATGTGGGTCACGTCGTTCAGTTGTCCTCTTTCCCTCACAACTGACCAGGGAGGACAGTTCGAGTCCATCCTCTTTGCATGGCTGTGTGAACTCTGCAGTGTTGCTAAATTCCATACCACAGCCTACCATCTGCAGGTGAACGGCCTGGTCAGTCGGTGGCACCACACCCTCAAGGCCATGCTTATGTGCCATGGTGGCTTATGGTCTGAGGCCCTCCCATGAGTCCTGCTGGGCATCCGCTTGGCACATAAAGGAGACTTGAACGCATCGCTCACTGAGTTTTTACACGGCCCTCCCCTCCTCCTTCCAGCAGAGTTCATGGAGGACTCACCGTTGGCCAATACTATGGACCTTCTGGTTCTGGTGGAATGGGTTCATGCCCACGTCGCATGCCTCCACACCCCACAGCATCGCCATCATTCAACCCCACCTGTGTTTGTCCACAAGGACCTTGCATCCAGAGAATTTGTGATGCTGCGCGACAACTCCATGCGAGGGGCCTTGCGACCACCTTATTCACGGCCTCACCAAGTGTTACGTCGAGGTGTGAACACATTTGTAATTCATCTACATGGATGACCATGGACCGTGTCTGTTCATCGCCTGAAACCAGCTTGGTCAGTCTCCAACCTGCCTTCCGACGTCACCGACCTGCCATCGACTGAAACCTCTGCGCATACACAGCAATTGGCTGCACAGACTCTTGCAGTGCAGTTTCCGATGTGCCTACTTCTCATGCCGGCCACCACCTACAACCGCCAGGCTGGCATGAGGAATACGATTTCAAGTGATGAAGCTTCCCTCCACCGTGCTCCGCACTGCTGGGTGGGTTGGGGTCTTTGATGTCTCTGGTACAGAGTGCCCTATCTTTGACTCTGACCTCTTTGAACTGCTTTTGTTCTATGTCTCTCTTGGTGCGCAACTTGTGTACTGCCATGTTTTTTTCCTCTTGCTTCGTGTCCAATAAATGCATTTACAATATTTAAAGTGTGTTATTACCACTCAGCATTACGTTATAACCACACACTTATTTCCCGGATGCACTGTTGTTGATCTAATCAATACAGGTTCCTCATCTGAAGCTCAGCTGTGGACTGATTGTGTTGGGACCAAATACTGGGCCCTTATACATCCTCACAATAATAGGTACTGAAACTACACATTGTTCAAAGTTAAATTTACAGAAATTACAATTAAAACTTAACTCATTAAATTAACTGAATACATTGAAAAATTGGTTATTTTAAACAGTTTCTTCTACTGCAAGAGTTAGGCTGAATTATTTGTTTAAATCATGAAATTAACAAATATTGTTATGCAAATAATACTTTTGACAAAACTGTTAATTACCTTGGAACTAATTAAGGGCTGGCTTTGCTAACATGTTATCGAATAGAGCCAAATAAATGCTTAAATAATGCTAGTGTTTCATCTTCCAAACATTTATAATTATTATAGAATTTATATTTGTTTTTAAGTCAACAGTAGAATTTAAGTTATGAAACAATTACTGATTTCATCCTATAATGAAAGATACTGACTAGGAATAGTCAAAATAAATTAGAAAATCAATTACATCCATAAAACTAAGCACAAAATTAGATCTGGTGTTATTTCCTTTAAAACTGAGGGCCAACCTTTCTCTTTTATGAAAATGCAGATTATACTCGTGTATGTTAACGGTAATTAGTTAAAAGTGAAAAAATGAATTTTAAGGAGCCAGATGGCAAGACAAAAGGGAAAGTAAAAATATCCCAGCTTGCTTCGTCACAAGATGAAACTGTAAAGGCCACAGAGGATCAAATAGGTAGAAAGACAAGACTCGGATATCACAGGAGATACTGACTTTAATTGATGAATGGAGAAAATATAAAAATGCAGCTAAAATACACTAGGTGAAAGAGAATACAGACTTACAGAAAGAGCAAAGAAGAGCAAAATAGAGAAATGACTAGAGGACAGATGCAAGTATATAGAAACATATATAACTGTGGCAAAGATAGATGCCACGTATATGCTTCTGGAGGAAAGAGAAACAACTGTGCGAATATCAGGAGCTCAGAATGAGATACCAGTACTAAGCAAAGAAGGGAAAGCTGAAAGGTGGAAGGACTATATAGAGGATCTATACAATGAAAATGAATTTGGAGACAGTATTACAGAAAGGGAAAAGTAAGGAGCTTAAGATGAGATGGGATATATCATAGTGCTGGAAGAATTTGACAGATCACAGAAAGATCTAACCCGCAACAAGCCCCCTCGATAGATAGCATTCCCTCAGAACTACTGACATCCTGGGATGAGCCAGCCATGAATAAATTATTCCACCTGGTGTACATGATTTGTGAGACAGGGTAAAGTCCTCACACTTCTGGAAGAAGATAATTTCAATTCTAAAGGAAGCAGGTGGTGACAGCAGTGAATATTACAGCCTATCAGTTTAATAAGTCAATTTTGCCAAATGCTAACATGAATTATTAGCATAAGAATGGAAAAACTGGTAGAAGCTGACCTCAGGGAAGACTTTTGGTTTCTGGAAATATATTGGAACACGTGAGGCTATACTAACCCTGACGTATCTTAGAAGATAGCTTAAAGAAAGGTACACGTATGTTTGTAGCATTTGTAGAGTGAGAGAAAGCTCATGACAGAATTGACTGGAATACTCTCTTTAAAATTCTGAGGATAGTAGGGGTAAAACACAGGAAGTGACCAGTTATATACATGTTCTACAGAAACCAGATGGCAGTTATACGAGTTGATGGACAGGGAAGCAGTGGTTGGCAAGAGAGCTAGACAGGGTTGTAGCCTATCCCCGCTGTTTTTCAATCTGTAGATTGAGCAAGTTATAAAAGCAACCAAAGGAAAATTTGAAGAAAGAATTAAAGTTAAGCAAGAAGAAATAAAAACTCTGAATTTTTGCCTTTACCCCTGTAATTCTTTCAGAGACAGAAAAGGAAGTGGAAGAGCAGTTGCACACGATGGACGGTGTGTTGAAAGGAAGACAAAAGATGTACACCAACAAAAGCAAAAAAGGGTAGCGGAATGTAGTTGAATTAAATGGGGTGATGCTGGGGGAATTAGATTAAGAAGTGAGACACTAAAAGTAGTAGATGAGATCTGCTATTTTGGCAGTAAATCCAAGCAACCATGGTAGCTGCAATAGAGAGGATATAAAATAAAGTGTGGCAATGGCAAGAAAAATGTTTCGGGAAAACAGAAATTTTATAATGTGGAATATGAATTTAAGTGTTATGAAGTCTTTTCTGAAGGTATTTATCTGGAGTGTAGTTTAACAAGATCAGAATAGAAGCTCTTGAAATGTGGTGCTACAGATGAATGCTTAATATTAGATTTGTAGATATCATAACTAATGAGGAACTATTGAATAGAACTGGGGAGAAAAGAAATTTGTAGCAAAATTTGATGAAAGAAGAAATCAGATAACACATTCTGAGACATTAAGGAATCATCAGTTTAACACTGGGTGAAGTTCTCGGGTAAAAATTGTAGAGGTAGACCAAAACATGAACACAATAAGCAGGTTCAGATGAATGTAAGTTGCAGTGGTTCTTTGGAGATGAAGAGGTTTGGCAGGTTAGAATAGCACAGAGAGTCATGCCAAACTAGTCTTTGAACTGGATAGTCTGTTCAATGAAGAAAAATTAGAGGTAAAATTCCTATAGTCTCAATTTTTGCACAGTGCCAGGAGGGAGTGTCATGAACAACATACTAAAAATCCTGACCTGTGGGGTGTGAGCTTTGGGTTGGGGGACTGTTTAAATGTAACTTTTTTTGCATTTGTCTCGAATAACTCAAAAACTGCTGCTCCTAGTGAAAATGCTTCCCAGAGTAAAATTAAAATAGATCAAATTTCCTACAAAAAAAGGTTCTATTCATGTTTTCTCTAGGACTAACGGTTCTGGTGTTGCAGACGATGGGAAAATCACAGATTATAAAAATTTGTTTTAACAGTATCAAATTTATCTTTATCTTTAAATGAGTGTGTTAGAAACAAATATTAAATTTTTGTATCACATCTGAAAACAGTCTAGCTGTATTAAGGGATAAACTGTGTTATGGGGATGTAACAGGGTGAAGGATCGGATGCATGGGTAGAAGCATGAGCAGGGTAGCTTGCCAGATTGTTTTCATGCACTTCCCTCCACTGGTCTCCAAACTGAGGAGCGAGGAGCTGATTCCCCACTCTGCCTACCAAGCTAAGCACAAGAAGCAACTATAGGTGTTTCACAAAGCTATACCAACCCTCCACAATGCATCTTATGAGGCACTGGTGACTCAGTTACATGGAATGTAGATTTTTTGGTTGTTGTTGGGGTCTCTAGTCCATAGACTGTTTTGATGCAGCTCTCCATGCTACTCTGTCCTGTGCAAGCTTCTTCATCTCCCAGTACCTACAGCAACTTACGTCCTTCTGAATCTGCTTAGTGTATTCATCTCTTGGTCTCCCTCTATGATTTTCACCCTCCACACTGCCCTCCAATACTAAATTGGTGATCCCTTGATGCCTCAGAACATGTCCTACCAACCGATCCCTTCATCTAGTCAAATTGTGCCACAAATTTCTCTTCTCTCCAGTTCTGTTCAATACCTCCTCATTAGTTATGTGATCTACCCATGTAATCTTCAGCATTCTTCTTTAGCACCACATTTCGAAAGCTTCTATTCTCTCTTGTCCAAACTATTTATCGTCCATGTTTCACTTCCATACATGGCTACAATTCACACAAATACTTTCAGAAATGGCTTCCTGACACTCAAATATATCCTCAATGTTAACAAGTTTCTCTTCTTCAGAAACGCTTTCCTTGTTATTGCCAGTCTACATTTTATATCCTCTGTACTTTGACCATCATCAGTTATTTTGCTCCCCAAATAGCTACTTTAAGTGTCTCATTACCTAATCTTATTCCCTCAGCATCACCTGACATAATTCGACTATGTTCCATTATCCTCATTTTGCTTTTGTTGATGTTCATCTTATATCCTCCTTTCCAGACACTGTCCATCCTGGTCAACTGCTCTTCCAGGTCCTTTGCTGTCTCTGACAGAATTATAATGCCATCGGCAAACCTCAGAGTTTTTATTTCTTTTTCATGGATTTCAATTCCTACTCTATTCCCCCCCCCCCCATTTACTGCTTGCTCAAATACCGATTGAATAATCTACAACCCTGTCTCAATCCCTTCCCAACCACTGCTTCCCTTTCATGCCCCTCGACTCCTATAACTGCCATCTGGTTTCTGTGCAAATTGTAAATAGCCTTTCGCTCCCTGCATTTTACCCCTGCCATCTTCAGAATTTGAAAGAGGGTATTGTAGTCAACGTTATCAAAAGCTCTCTCTAAGTCTACAAATTCTAGAAATGTAGGTTTGTCTTTCCTTAATCTATCTTCTAAGACAAGTCTTAGGGTCAATATTATCTCACGTGTGCCAACATTTCTACAGAATCCAAACTGGTCTTGTATTTTGCAGCCATGACTTATTAAACTGATAGTTCAGTAATTTTCAACACCTGCTTTCTTTGGGATTGGAATTATTACATTCTTCTTGAAGTCTGAGGGTATTACACCTGTCTCACACACATCTTGCTCACCGGATGGTAGAGTTTTGTTAGGGCTGGCTCTCCCAAGGCTGTCAGTAGTTCTAATGGAATGTCGTCTACTCCCGGGGCCTTGTTTTGACTTAGGTCTTTCAGTGCTCTGTCAAACTCTTCACACAGTATCATACCTCCCATTTCATCTTCATCTACATCCTCTTCCACTGCTATAATATTGCTATCAAGTACATCGCCCTTGTATAGACTCTCTATATACTCCTTCCACCTTTCTGCTTTCCCTTCTTTGCTTAGAACTGGGTTTCCATCTGAGCTTTGATATTCATGCAAGTGGTTCTCTTTTCTCCAAAGGTTTCTTTAATTTTCCTGTAACCAGTATCTACCTTACCCCTAGTGAGATAAGCCTCTACATCCTTACATTTGTCCTCTAGCCATCCCTGCTTAGCCATTTTGCACTTCCTGTCAATCTCATTTTTGAGACGTTTGAATTCCTTTTTGTCTGCTTCATTTACTGCATTTTTATATTTTCACCTTTCATCAATTAAATTCAATATATCCTCTGTTACCCAAATATTTCTACTAGCCCTTGTCTTTTTACCTACTTGATCTTCTGCTGCCTTCACTATTTCTTCCCTCAAAGCTACCCATTCTTCTTCTACTGTATTTCTTTCCCCCACTCCTGTCAATCATTCCCTAATGCTCTCCCTGAAAGTCTATACAACCTCAGGTTTTTTAAGTCTATCCAGGTCCCAACTCCTTAAATTCCCACCTTTTTGAAGTTTCTTCAGTTGTAATTCACAGTTCATAACCAACAGATTGTGGTCAGAGTCCACACCCACCCCTGGAAATGTCTTACAATTTAAAACCTGGTTCCTAAATCTCTGTCTTACCATTATATAATCTATCTGAAACCTCCCAGTATCTCCAGGCCTTTTCCATGTATACAACCTTCTTTCATGATTCTTGAACCAAGTGTTAACTATGATTAAGTTATGCTCTGCACAAAATTCTACCAGGCAGCTTCCTCTTTCATTTCTTACCTCCATTTCATATTCACCTACTTTGTTTCCTTCTCTTCCTTTTCCTTCTATCGAATTCCAGTCGCCGGCCACGGTAGTATCGCAGTTCTAGGCGCGCAGTCCGGAACCGTGCGACTGCTACGGTCGCAGGTTCGAATCCTGCCTCGGGCATGGGTGTGTGTGTTGTCCTTAGGTTGGTTAGGTTTAAGTAGTTCTAAGTTCTAGGGGACTGATAACCACAGCAGTTGAGTCCCATAGTGCTCAGAGCCATTTGAACCATTTTTTTTTTTTTTAAATTCCAGTCACCCATGACTATTAAATTTTCATCTCCCTTCACTATCTGAATAATTTCTTTTATCTAATCATACATTTCATCAATCTCTTCATCATCTGTGGAGCTAGTTGGCATACAAACTGTACTACTGTGGTAGGCATGGGCTTTGTGTCTATCTTGGCCACAATAGTGCATTCACTATGCTGTTTGTAGTAGCTTACCTGCACTCCTATTTTTTTATTCATTATTAAACCTACTCCTGCATTACCTCTATTTGATTTTGTATTTATAACCCTGTATTCACCTGACCAGAAGTCTTGTTCCTCCTGCCACCGAACTTCACTAATTCTCACTATATCTAACTTTAACTTACCCATTTCCCTTTTTAAATTTTCTAACCTACCTGCCCAATTAAGGAATCTGACATTCCATACTCCAATCTGTAGAACACCAGTTTCCTTTCTCCTGATAACGACGTCCCCCTCAGTAGTCCCCACCCAGAGATCCTAATGTGGGACTATTTTACCTCTGGAATATTTTACCCAAGAGGACGCCATCATCATTTAATCATACATTAAAGCTGCATGCCCTTGGGAAATATTATGGCTGTAGTTTTCCCTTGCTTTCAGCTGTTCACAGTACCAGCACAGCAAGGCTGTTTTGGTTAGTGTTACAAGGCCAGATCAGTCAACCATCCAGTCTGTTGCCCCTGCCCCTCTTCAGGAACCACACATTTGCATGGCCTTTCAACATATACCCCTTCATTGTGGTTGCCCCTACGGTACAGCTATCTGTGTCGCTGAGGCACGCAAGCCTCCCCACTGACAGCAAGGTCCATGGTTCATGACGTGGGGAGGGGGATGTAGATATGAGTTACTAATAACACCAATGCATCTAACACACATAATCTATCTCTGCCCAATGTTCTACACTGCTAGAGAGTAAATTAATTCTTATTCATCCTTTATGACAGCTGAAGTGTTCTTCTGGGAAAGGCAACTTCCACCATCATGGGTGCTGCTCACTCTTCAGTTTACAGATAGACTATACCTTTGCAGTATTTCCTGACCAGTCCTCTAATGCAAGCAGACTAAGTAACTTGATTGAGTTCATGTTCATATAGTGGACTTATTTTCAGCTCATTAAATAAGCACTTACTTGCACTTGTTGAAGTATTATGTAAAATAAGTTCATGAAAACAATGGGTTTGAGTTTAATTTGTAAGAGTGGTGCTGTCAGTGACCTGTGTAGTGTTGATGGGAAAGAAAATGGATTGGCAAATGTGACACCTTGCTGTTGTTTATTGTTGACATCATATTGTAAGGCTGTACAATTGTGTTTTAGTCACTTGGTGGTGAATTAATAAATGACCAAAAAGTTTGTGCACTTCTATCACTATTAATTGTGTTACTGGTAGGCTACATAAATCTTTTCCATTCCAGAATTGGTGGCACTTGTAGAGTGGGGTGCACTGAAAGGAGCCACATACCACACATCCACAGTATATCTTCCAAGATGGGTATGAATAAATCTGATGGAATGGGACTGATCACGTTCATGTCTACAATTGTAATCTGCTGTAATGATTTATGTTGAAAAATCTGAAGTTCCATAACACCTAAGTGGCCTGCTTCAGTTGCAGAGGGAGATAATTAAGCCTCTGGACCTATTCATATGTTGGGAGATCTGAGGCTGCGGTGATGCATTTGATGCCCTCAAACTCTTGATAGTACCAACAATGAAATCAACATTGTTGAGTACATATTGACAGCATGCTACATTTCACCAGGCTCTTCACTATGTTAGGCAGCTGACAGCACCAGCTATTGACCTTTTTTACGTAAGAGCTCATTTAACAACTGAAAATAAATACTTGCTTTCTTCACATGACAGAACTGTGTACAAAATTCTGGGAAGGAATAGTCTGCCTGTAAACTTGAAAGTAAGCAGCACTCGTGGCATGGAAGTTGCCTTTCCTGAAAGAGCACTACAGCTGCCATTTAGGATGACTGAGAGTCACCATCCCCTCTAGCAGTGTACAACATTGTGTAGAGAGTTCCATAGATTCTATCCATATTTATTACTTGCATTAGTGTTATTAGTAACTCATATCTGTATTCCATGTTGTGTTAGTACACTTTGTGGAAAATAAGCACCCCTCTCCCACAGGGCATTCTGTGCACTGTCACCAGTGCTTCATAAGGCTTGTAAAACGTCTTGTAGTTGCTTCTTGAGCATAGTGGGGCAGGTAGAGTGGAGAATTATCTCCTCACTCTTCAGTTTGCATACCTGTGAAGGTGGAAACTGCATGAACACAACCTGGCAATCTACTTTTACCCCACACATCCCCTCTGCACTGTGTTTATAGTGGTTGGGGAGAGAGATAATGTAGATTGTCCACATCTACAGTAATTGTCATTTACCCCCACCAAAAACTATGTTCAGAAATGCATGTGGGCGTAAGTGCGTGCATGTTAAGAACATTGTGGCAGTTTGAGAACACTGAATAAATGTAAATTCTTTTTAGTTTTGGTTTGTGGCTTCGTAATTTACCTTTTCTCTGCAACGATGTACAACAATGCGAGCAGAGATGCGGTGGCTATTCTCTGTTTGTATTGACTTTGACTCTGAAAAGATCTATTTACAAATGCAAGTCCTTGTCACATCGGGAGAAGGAAATTAGGACATAACTTGGAAGTAGAATGAAAACTTGCAACTTTCGCATATTATAAACTTTACTTAATTCAATATTGAGACAATGCAATTACATGCATCTTTCTCATACCAGCTCAAAAGACAGACAGACTCTGAGATAAGTGAAAAAAAAAGATATATGTAAGAAAAATGATAATTTTGTTCTTCAGATTTCTGTTAACTTACTGAAATATATATAATTTTATTTACAAATTATTATTATTAACAATATTAATAAAAAAAGATTTAAAGGTTGTGTCCACAGGCGCATTTGAATTCAGAGTCCGTAGTTTGATTATTGGAATGTAATCTGCTATTGCAACTTTCTCCAGTGTGTACACCTCATGAGGGGCATTCTGCATGTGCACTTGAGGTTGTTAATGCTGCAGATAAGTTGAGCTGACCATGAGTGAGCTACAAATTTCACTTGTTTACCTGAAGTCAGTAAAAGTGTTCATCCAATTGTTGCAACGTGGTGTGCAGAGGCATGTGCATAATGGAACCATTGATGCTGTGGCAAGGAGGTTCGCCATTTACAGTCCAGACATTTGTTCTTGTCTTAATTCTCATGTTTCAGTGGTTGGACCAGGCACATGCTATCAGCATCCCAAAGATACTTGAATGGGCTCAAGATAAGTCTCCAATGCTTTTATTCATTTCCATACCCTCTCTATGACATAATGTCTCATCAATACCCTAGTCACTGAGGATATAAATGTTCGTTCCTGCCCTGCACTGGCCCACGTTTTTCACAGGAACACACACAGAGTTACAGGTTTCAAAAAATGTTTGTAGCACCTTTAAAGTTATTATTAGTTCATGTATGCAGTTCTTGAAAACATATTCAGCTTTACATTGCATCATAGTTTTTACATTTCATCTTTGTTACAATAACCTAAATATTTAGATTTTAAGATATATTGACATGCCTGGTTTACAAATTTCTTACTCCATACATACACATTTTCATATGGCATTTACACAAAAATTTTTATAAACACCAAACAGAAATTATGCATACAAGACAGTTAATATTATGTACCTCTCTTGTGATTTTATGTCACATAACACCTTTAAGTTTTTACATTATCATTTTTATCACATTTTGGTCTTGGGAAGTACACTTTTGAATGTTCATTTGTGAGCAGCCTGTATTCACAGTCTCATCTTACTTTAACATTACACAGGTTGTCATTTTTTCAATCTCATTTTCAAGTATTGCAAAAATATTTGCATACATCATTATCACATGACTTGCATAAATTTTGTGTTCATACACTGCACCTTATGCAAGTGTCCACCATTACAGATGTGGAGGAAGGAAAGCTTCATAAAATGAAATCGTGATAAGCCTACACAACTACACTTAGCTATGCCTCTGACAAGTTTACTAGAATGAGTCTTCTGGTCTACAGGAAATATTATGGACAGGAAGAAGCATCATTTTCACTCTACTACTGCAACCCTTGTTCATCAAGAGAGAACTATTGCACATCATTTTATAACTTTCTACTTGTGTTAATTCACTTACTTCATATTTACTATCTACAGATACATTCTGGCAGTACAGCATTGTGTTATACAAGTATCATCATCAGCTGTAAACAGTGTGCTTCAGTATCAGTCACTTACAGACTTACACTTACTTTCTTTTGCTACATGATATCACCTTTGTGTATTCTGTTGTCCATGAATATGTGTGCAAGAATTGTGGCAGTGAAAAAGTGTAAAACAATGTTGAGACAACTTGTGTATGTGGGTAAATGTTCTGTAATAACTCTTGCTTGGCACTCTTCTCAGTCCCTTTGACTTGTTATGCATAATCTGGCCCCTTTCTATTTGGTAGTACAAGACCTAAGCTCATCCTTTTTATACATCTGGCATACTGTAGCTATTTCAAACACACATTCACACTATCACACTCACACATATTTTTATACCTGTAATTATTTATTTTCATTGCGGCCCTTATGCTTTGATACTATCTAACTATAGTGTTCTCTATTTTACTCAGGACGTGACTCTGCATCGCTCTCTGCAAGGACACTTAAATACTAACTTAAAAAGCCAAGTGTATAATTGCTCATTGGATACTAATTCATCACACTTTCAATGTTCATATATTCTATGTCTACATGGTTACTCTGCAATTTACACTTCAGTGCCTGGCAGAGAGTTCATCGAACCATTTTCATAATACTTCTCTACCATTCCACTCCCTAATGGCACTTTGGAAAAAGGAACACCTAAATCGTTCCATTCGAGCTCTGATTTCTCTTATTTTATTATGATGATCATTTGTCCCTATGTAGCTGCATGTCAACAAAATATTTTTGCATTCAGAAGAGAAAGTTGGTGATTGAAATTTCGTAAATAGATCTTGCCACAAAGAAAACTGCCTTTGGTTCAGCGACTGCCACCCCAAATCGCTTATCATATCAGTGACACTCTCACCCCTATTGCGTGATAACATGAAACGAGCTGCCCTTCTTTGCGCTTTTTCGATGTCCTCCTTCAACCCTACCTGGCAAGGATCCCACACCATGCAGCAATATTCCAGCAGAGGACTGACAAGTGTAATGTAGGCTGTCTCTTTAGTGGGTTTGTCACATCTTCTAAGTGTTCTGCCAACAAAGCACAGTCTTTGTTTCGCCTTCCCCACAGTATTATCTATGTGGTCTTTCCAATTTAAGTTGCTCATAATTGTAATTCCTAGGTATTTAGTCGAATTGACAGTCCTTAGATTTGTGCGATTTATTGCATACCCAAAATTTATTGGATTTCTTTTAGCACCCATGTGGATGACCTTGCACTTTTCTTTGTTTAGTCCCAATTGCCACTCCTCACACCATACAGAAATTCTCTCTAGATAATTTTGTAATAGGAATTCACTGTCTGATGATTTTACTAGATGGTAAATTACAGCGTCATCTGCAAACAATCTAAGGGGGCTGCTCAGATTATCACCTAGATCATTTGTGTAAATCAGGAACAGCAGAGGGCCTATGACACTACCTTGCAGAATGCCAGATATCACTTCTGTTCTTCTTGATGATTTGCTATTACTACAAACTGTGACCTTCTGAGAGGACATCACAAATCCAGTCACACAATGAGATGATATTCCATATGAATGCAATTGGATTAATAGTCGCTTGTGAGGAACGGTATCAAAAGTCTTCTGGAAATCTAGGAATATAGAATTGATCTGAGATCCCTTGAACAGCACTCATTACTTCATGGGAATAAATGTTGCACAAGAATGATATTTTCTGATTCCATGTTGGCTATGTATCAATAAGTCATTTTCTTCGAGGTGGTTCATAATGTTCAAGTACAGTATATTCTCCAAAATCCTACTGCAAATTGAGGTCAGTGATATGGGTCTGTAATTCAATGGGTTACTCCTATTTCCTTTCTTGCATATTAGTGTGCCTGTACTACTTGTTTTTAGGAACAGACCTTTTGTCAAGTGAGCAGTTGTGTATGATTGCTAAGAAAGACACTATTATGTCTGCATACTCTGAAAGGAACCTGATGGTATACCATCTGGACCGGTAGACTTGCCTTTCTTAAGTGATTTGAGTTGTTTTGCAACACCTAAGATATCTAGTTTTATGTCACTCATGCTAACAGCTGTTCTGGTTTCGAATTCTGGAATATTTACTTTGTCTTCTTTTGTGAAGGAATTACAGAAAACTGTATTTAGTAACTCCGCTTCAGTGGCACCATCTTCAGTAACATTTCCATCACTATTGCGCAGTGATGATATTGACTGTTTTTTGTCACTGGTGTACCTTACATACAACCAGAATCTCTTTTGGTTTTCTACCATATTTTGAGACAATGTTTCATTGTGGAACCTATTAAAAGCATCTTGCATTTATGTCCACACTAAATTTCGAGCTTCCATGAAACTTAGCCAGTCTTGGGGATTTTGCATTCTTCTGAATTTGGTATGCTTTTTTCATGGCTTCTGCAACAGTGTTCTGACATATTTTGTCTAGTCTCTTATTAACTTAGGTGGTATGAGTCTATCTATTGCTGTCGATACTGTATCTTTGAATTTGAGCCGTATCTGGTCTACACTTACATAATTAGCTTGGAAGGAAAGGAGACTCTCTCTTAGGAAGGCATCAAGCGAATTTGTATCTACTGTTTTCAATAGATATGTTTTGTGTTTATTTTTAGTGGTTTTGGTTGATATTGTTTTGAGCCTCACTACAATAACCTTGTGTTCACTAATCACTGTATCCATCATGATGCTCTCTATTAGATCAGTATTATTTGTGGCTAAGAGGTCAAGTGTGTTTTTGCAACCATTTACAATTCATGTGGGCTCATGAACTAATTGTTCAAAGTAATTCTCAGAGAAAGCATTTAGTACAATTTCAGATGATGTTTTCTGTCTACCACTGGCTTTGAATATGTATTTTCGCCAACAAATTGAGGGTAGATTGAAGTCTCCACCATTTATAACTGTATGAATGGGATACTTATTTGTAATAAGATTCAAGTTTTCTTTAAACTGTTCAGCTATTATATCATCTGAGTCAGGGAGTTGGTAGAAGGAGCCAGTTATTATTTTGGTACAGCTGTTGAGTATAACCTCTACTCACAGTAGTTCACAGGAACTATCTATTTCAACTTCACAACAAGATAAACTGCTACCAACAGACACAAACACACCACCACCTACTTTATTTAATCTATCCTTTCTGAACACAGTTTGTGCCTCTGTAAAAATTTTGGCAGAATTTATCTCTGGCTTTAGCCAGCTTTCTGTTCCTATAACGATTTCAGCTTCAGTGCTTTCTATCAGCACTTGAAGCTCTGGTACTTTTCCAACACAGCTACGACAATTTACAACTACAGTACTGACTGTTACTTGGACGATATTCATCATTTCTTTGCCCTGTACCCTTTGAGACTGGAGCCCTTTTTGATCTTTCCTGAGACTGTTTAACCTAAAAAACTGCCCAGACCATGCCACACTGCCCCTGCTCCCCACGTAGCCACTTCCTGTGTGTAGCAGACACCTGACCTATTTAGCGAAACCTGAAACCCCACCTCTCCATGGCGCAAGTCAAGGAATCTGCAGCCTACATGGTTGTAGAACTGTCTGAGCCTCTGATTCAGACCCTCCACATGGCTCTGTACCATAGGTCCGCAACTGGTCCTGTCGACGATGCTGCACATGGTGAGCTTTGCCTTCATCTCACTAGCAAGACTGACAGTCTTCACCAACTGAGATAGCTGCCGGAAACCAGAGAGAATCTTTTCCAATCCATAGCGACACACATCATTAGTGCTGACATGAGCCACCACCTGCAGTTGGCTGCACCCTGTACCCTTCATGGCATCCAGAAGGACCCTTTCCACATCTTGGATGACTCCCCCTGGTATGCACACAGAGTGCACATTGGCTTTCTTCCCATCCTTAGCTGCCATATCCCTAAGGGGCTCCATCACTCGCCTAACATTGGAGCTCCCAATGACAAGCAATCCCACCCTCTGCACTTGACCAGACCTCTCAGGAAGACCTGCCACTGCCTCAACAGGCGAGGCCATCCTTGCTGGCTCAGAAGTACTTTCAGCAGTCGGCAGTACCTCAAACCTGTTACAGAGGTGTAAGGGTACAGCCTTGCAGCCAGCACCAACTTTCGCCTTCCACCCAGGGATTTGCGACCCCGCCACGGTTCGCCAATCACCGTCAGGCAAGTGTCGACCTGCAGAGATGTCCAAATCCAAGGGCGCAGTGGCATCAGAGATCCCAGGCGATGCTACAGGTTCCAGAGGTGCCAAAGCACTCGCCTCGGGTGTCCCAATGTCACCGCAGCCCAGGGCAACAGCCTGGAGCCTGTTGACCACAGCCAACACAGCTTCCAGCTGTTTACGGACGGTGGCCAATTCCCCCTAAAACTGCACACAACAGGCTCAGTCCCTATCCATCCCTACATTTTTTTTTCCCTCTCTTTTATCTCACAAGCTGTTCAAAACAAAAACAGATGACTGACAGCTATGCGAATTTACACTATTCAGGTACTAAAACGCGATGCTACAACTCGCAAATACTATAATATGCCCGAAATTTGTGAATTAAACTATTCAGGTACCCAAAAACACGCAAAGAAATTAAGGATTAAACTCTAAAACGAATAAGTGAGCTAAGAGTGTAACTTTCTGCTGGCTGCTGCTTATCCAGCGGTGGCAGGGAGCTCACTGGCTGTGACCAACTGACACTGGCCTTTCAAAGCAGATGACTGACAACTATGCGAATTTACACTATTCAGGTACTAAAACGTGATGCTACAACTCTCAAATACTATAATATGCTCGAAATTTGTGAAATAAACTATGCAAGTACCCAAAAACACGCAAAGAATAAAATAAATAGCCAGCCGGAGTGGATGAACGGTTCTAGGTGCTACAGTCTGGAACCGCGCGACCGCTATGGTCGCAGGTTCAAATCCTGGCTCGGGCATGGATGTGTGTGATGTCCTTAGGTTAGTTAGGTTTAAGTAGTTCTAAGTTGTAGGGGACTGAGGACCTCAGAAGTTAAGTCCCATAGTGCTCAGAGCCATTTGAACCAGCCACAAAACAAATAAGTGAGCGAAGAGTGCAACTTGCTACTGGCTGCTGCTTGTCAAATGGCAGCAGTTTCTATCAGTACACAATTCATTCTTTACCAGTTTTTTTTATAAGTTGTAAGAATGCACATCTTTTTGCACCTGGGAAGAAGTGTTGTCATAGCCAGGACATAATCCTGTCTTTCATAGTATATCCGAGACTTAATTTATATTCCTTCATTCCTCTTGTGTAAATAGCCACTTGTAGAAATGTAAATAACTTGTACATTGTATCTTTGTGTGTAGCTAGTTTTCTGTAGATGGTGTTTACTTCATCCTCTGTGTATATATTGGTTAGCATAGTTCTTCCTGTTTTCTTAATCTTAGTTTAGTTCTGTAGTGTAAACATTTTCTTTCCGTACTAGTCAATTCATGTAAAGTTTCTCAAAGTGTAGATTGCTTGGTGTTTCTTTGCTAAGCTACGCTCGTCATCTGGCTTGTGCTGTGCTGTGCTTATGTGCAAAGGTAGCTACTCCCAGATAGCACAGTAAGCCGGTTTCAAACTTGTTTCCAGATGTAAAGTTCAAGTTTATAAGCTTGATCAAAGCTGGAATATTCCGGCCTGTTAGTTGGATTCAAGCTTGAAACAAACATCAAAGTTGGCAGAGTTCAAGCTATATTTCAAGCTTGACTTATCAAGTTTGGCTCCAGCTGTATCTACACACGTGGAATACAGCCTGGTATTTACAGCTTGTTTTAAGCTACATCATTATTAATCTGAATTTATTGAACCTAATTAATTAAATTAATATCAGAATGGAAATGGTGTGAAAAAAATTATCAAGACATGTATGTTTAAAAAATTTTATTTTCGAAGTGATTAAAATTGTTTTAATTTAAAATTTAATTATTCTGAAGCCCCTCCGGCCCCAGCACACAGACCAGAGCAGGATCAAATATCACTGACTTCTGCTGGTATAATGCTCCTGTAACAGGTAAAAGAAAATGTTAGCCATACCTAAACATAAAAAATGTAAAACGTTGAAACTGATCAACCTAAATATAATTTATGCCCCAGATTAGCAAAATAACTTCAAACTCACTGATGTAGTAAGAATCATTAACTAGTATAAACGTCACTGAGTAAGCAGCTGATTTTGATGACTTCATTCCAAACAGTTTTTAAAGTAATTTGAAATAACTTTTTGTTTGAAATTTTGAAAGTAAAGATGACATTTGGGTAATTTTGCGATGACACAATTATATTTTGGTGAGTAAAGCTGAATAAAAATGAAATAAAAGATGAAATCGAAATGAATCTAAGAAATTACCAGTTCAGTGGAACTGAAATGTAAAAGAACAAAAAATGTTCTCCTTGTCATATTTTAATATTGCATTTTATTAGATTTCAGCCACATTACAAATAGCCTAACAATAAAAGTAAGAAATACCAGTAGGCCTTGCAGTATTATTTCACCTAGGGAACAACAAAATTAAGAGAAATTGAAGACCAGTCAAAGCTACATAAATAAAAAAGACTGACACCTATGTAGTGACTGGTTCTTGATGCACTTTTCCCGTTCACCATGTCATTACTATTTGTATTAGCAAAGAAACTTTTCACACTTCATGATTATTCATTCATGCTGTGACACACGCAAGTATTTACAAGTAAACAAATGTAATAGGGCGATATATATAAAAAGGCGAGATTTTAAAAAGGTAAAATAACATTAAGTTTTAATTTATTGGTGCCACGTACTAGAGAGCTAGTTTAAAACGACCTCTTTTTGCTGAACAACTTGTAATATGTTTTCTTAGCTGGTAATCCATTTCACTTTCATCCAGGTTCAATTTTTCTACGTAAAAGAATATGATATTTCTTTACATTACATAATAATATTTAACATTTGTAATATTAACGTACCACTAGAAAAAAAATGCACCAGCGTACCTGTAATACACTATATATCTTCTTCAGACCCGGTGTAGCAGTAAGGCAGGGGACGCCACACACTTTCCGAAATATTTTCCAGTATAAAACAAACTTCACAACAGTCAACAATCATCAACACATGTCACAAAAATAAAATGGCCATAAACCTTGCAGAGTCAGTGCAACTGCAATGCTTATAAACGCTTGTGGCGCTTCCCGTGGACGTCTATTGAAGCTATGCTGCACGCGCATCTGCTGTACAGCCTTCCAGGGAAATTACAGTTTATTTCAAGTTTGGGAAAATTATTTTAATTCAAGCTAAATTTTTACAGCTTGACATAAACTGTGTAACAGGTTGATTTTTCAATCTTGAATTTTCAACTGAACCTAAACTCAATATCCACCTTGAAATAAGCTGTGTAACGGGTTGATTTTTCAATCTTGAATTTTCAACTGAACCTAAACTCAATATCAACCTTGAAATAAGCTTGAGTGCTAGCTGGGCTGGATGTGCACAGTTCTGTCCCCACTCAAAAAAAAAAAAAAAAAAAAAAAAAAAAAAAAAAAAAAAAAAAAAAAAAAAAAAAGAGCACTATGAGACTTAACATCTATGGTCATCAGTCCCCTATAACTTAGAACTACTTAAACCTAACTAACCTAAGGACATCACACAACAGCCAGTCATCACGAGGCAGAGAAAATCCCTGACCCCGCCGGGAATCGAACCCGGGAACCCAGGTGCGGGAAGCGAGAACGGTACCGCACAACCACGAGCTGCGGACTGTCCCCAGTCCATTTCACTAGTTTCATGCACTGCGTCTCAATCGCATGCATACTGTGTGTTCAAAAAGTACAATGTCAAATTAAATAATGTCTCACACTCAGTGGGGGTAATGTTTTCTGGCCTGTAAACATACAATAACAATCTTACATAACCAAAACTTACATCCTAATATGGCAACACACATGAAATAGGCAAAAATGAAACCTTTGCTTAACACTAAACATCAATCATAATAAGTATATTCATTTCTTATATACACGTATACATACGCCTCCAAGCCATTCTTGATCAGTGTCAAATTCTGTTTAGTGCACAAATTCACGTAAATCTTTGTGTGGGTAGATCCCATATTCCTTACCACTGTTAAACTGTACTAATAGGGTCCTGAGTGAGGGATTTTTGATATAACAAATGACCCTGTTTACAGCAGTTGCCTCTTGCGAATCAATTTACCATACTTTGTCAATAACCAGGGGTGGTTCTTCTGTAGAAGATTCAATAGAACACCACTATTTAAGAGCTGCTGTGGTATAAATTTTTTCAAGAAAGATACTAATCCAAGATATCCCTTCAACTGTTTCTTATTTTGAGGCACAGGGCAGTGCCTGATAGCACTGAGCTTCTTAGGGTCTGGAAGTATGCCTTGAGGTGATATTACATGTCAAAGGAATTAAACCCTTTTCTTGCGAAAAATGTGTCTTTATTAGGTTGGCTGTGACTCTGTATTCTGAAAACACAGACAAAACTTGAGCCAAGAGTCTTAAGGTGTTCTGATCACTTGGGGTTGCAATCAGTAAATCATCAACATACACAGAGACTCTGCTTAACAGTTCAGGTCCTAAGACTCCATCTAATACAGAAATGAATACACCTGCACTGATGTTTAAACAAAAGGAAGAACACAGAACTCATAACTTCTGCCCCCACATATGAAGGCAGTGTACTTCACGTAGTTCACTTTGCCAGAATGAGGTCAGAGATCTATTATGGTGAGGTACTTATCATTATGGAATTTTAGAAGTTGTTCTTCCAGGTCGTCAGGCCATGTACTGACAGGCACAATAATTTTATTTATTCCTAGTGCATTAAGCATGAGGTGGAGACTACCATCTGATTTGCTGAAAATGGGGAGTATGCAGATAAGAATGGTTGTATTATTTCCCAGGTTAACATTCTATTGATCCCTTTCCTCATAGTCTCCTCCTTGGCCCATGGAATAGGATAAGATGAAAATCAGAAGGTTTTGTGTGGGTACACCTCCATTTTGTACTTGTATCATTTGATTATGCTGGGACATCATTCAAAAACATCAGCTAAATGTATTAAAAGATCCCGCAGTTCTTCCTTTTGTTCTTCTGTAAGACACGATGACTCACTCACCTTGGCACGCATGATCTCAGGTTCAAATGGTTCAAATGGTTCTGAGCACTATGGGACTTAACATCTGAGGTCATCAGTCACCATGACTTAGAACTACTTAAACCTAACTAACCTAAGGACAGCACACACATCCATACCCGAGACAGGATTCAAACCTGCGACCGTAGCAGTGCCTAGAAGTGCCTAGAAGCGCTCGGCTACAACGCATGATCTCAGGGCCTATTTCCTCTTCCTGTGATTACTCAATTCCCAGTGTGTTTACAAACATGATTGTAGAATTGAAGAATTGTATCCAAATGTCAGCAGTGTGTTTTGGTTTGCTTCCTCTTGTGTTTGACTTGACTAAGTCTACTGAATATTGTTGGTCATTCACAATGAAATGACACTTCCCCTTACCAATGGCAATTTGTGCTTGATACTTCCTAAAGGTGTCCATGTTGATAAGGTGGTTTACTATTAGCCTTTCAGCCATAAGAGAAATGCACTGTAAAGAGAAGCTATCAATTTCAAAAGGAATCCATGTCTGTAACTTTATGCCATTAGACTTACCTCCTACAGCTATTTGGATTTTGCAATTTTGGACTGTAAGTGTTGGTATGTGTCCTCATTTTTTTAACTGGTCAAACAGACCCTGTGAAATTATATTTATGGTAGCTCCAGTCTCCAATACAATGGGTACCTTAAACCAAGCATTTGGGCATTGATTACTGCCTGTACTGTGTCTCCATTTTCATCTTCACAGAGTAATATCTTCCTGACACAGATCATCTTTGATACCACTGCAGTTGTCATATCTCAGAAAAGAGCTGTTAACTAGTTCCATACCCCAACCCCTATTACTGGTCATCGAATGGGGGCCTATAAAGACCAGTTCGAATTTTACAAATTTCCCTAAGAGCACAACCTCCTCATTAGGGGTAACCTCAACTTTATGCACATTATGCGTCTGGTTTTGCCAGTTAGTATCTTTCGCAGCTCTCGATTCAAAATTTCATTGTCCCTGGCTGCTATCTGCAATATAATTTTGATTGTACTGATTATAGATAGGTGGTGGCAGATTATTTTGTTGCCCGGTTGTGTTCTGACCTTACCAGTGGCCATTCAGGTCATTGCCCCTGGTCGGTAGTACATTGTATGTTTGCTGACTACAACCTCTCTGAGCATTAAATCCTGACTGACTGAAATTCTGTCCTTGGTTATTTTTGCATCCTCACTTGAATTTTTGTTCCTTTCCACTATCAAATTGGTTCCTGTTGGTATTGCTGCAAGGGGGATATGGCTGCCAGCCATGTTGGTTCTTATTGCCATTCCCACCATGTTGTTCATTAGATTTGTGTGATCTACCTGCGTGATGTCACTTTGTAGTTGCACAGGTCTCTCTTCATAGATAAGATCAATAGAATTGAGAACTGAGAGAAAATTCTCTATCGTGCTCAGCAGTAATAATTAATTTCTCACATATATTAGCCGGAAGTCGACTTTTCAAAATTTTTAGGGTTTTGGATGATACTGAGTTTGTCCAGTAACAGGTTTTATTTGATACTTCAAGAAGTATCTTCTGAGCCCTCCACGTTTATTGATTAATGGTGCTGATGTAAACATGTCACATCTCAATCTCTCTTATACTGCAATGGACCAGAACGCGTCTAGTAATGCCTTTTGAAACTGTTTGCAGATGAGACATTTTTCCACTTTGTCAGTGGTCCACAGTAACACATCACCCTCTGTATAACCTGTCACGAAACATATCTTCTGCATTTTGGTCCAATTCCTTGGGAAAATATTCTGGAATGCTCTTACAAACACAGAAAAAAAATCAGAAACTGCTCTTATGAACATAGAAGAAAACCATCAGAAACTGCCTGTGTTGCAATACACCTTCATCTGCAAGCAAAATAGAAAAAACATGCAGCACTGTCCATTGCCAATATGGTATTGTTTTGATGTATCAGATCATACTCCGAATACCTTTGCACAAGAGGCACAGAAGTTGGCAGTGTCTAATGCATTTTATTGTTGTGATCTATTTCACCTGATAGGTTAGAGCTCAAGTGTGGGTAGCTGTTCAGATTATCTATCCTGTCTGTTGACACCTGATAGCTTGGGTTTGAATATTCCCCTCTGTTTTCAATGTTATTAACATTCTTAGTTAACGATTTTTCCTCCACTGCTTTCAATCTCTGATCTATTTCAGCTCCTAGTTCTGTCTTCTGTAGCTTCATTGCTTCCTTGATCACATCTACATAACCCTTGTGTTCCTAGACTACCTTCTGTGCCAAGGTACTGCCTTGGTCTAGGATACCAGCCTTGGCTCTGTTCTTTATTTCCTTAATGTGTTTATCTATCGATTCTTGCTCTTTTTGTATGAACTGACTAATCAAACATTTGCTACTTAGTTGCAATGACAGGTCTTGCACCTGTTCAGGTAGACCTTTGTATGCTGTTTGTAACCCATCTATGGCACCTGCGAGAGTATTTATATTCTGGCACAATTATGACTGCTCCTGCAGCATTTATGTCTGAGCTTCAGATACTTCCTTCACCTTTTCCATGAACTGTTCATGTATCTTGCCTACTGATGATAATTTTTGGGTTAAATTATATCTTGAGACAAATCACTGAGAAATTGCATTTTTAGGTCTTTCCCCATACTTAAAAGTTTATCTGATAATTCATTTGAAAGATCAATACACAAATATTTTGCCAAGTCACTGAACTATTGTGTTACGTCAATTTTGAAAGCACCAAGATTTTGCTTTTTCTGTTCAAGTAATTCCCATTGTGTATTTGTCTGTTGTTTTGAAAACTCATTAAGTTTCTCATCAGTACTTTGTTTGAGTGTTTGTTTTTTCTGTTACTTAAACTCATTCTTAAAATCATTGAAGCTTTGTTTAAATAACTGTTGCAACATTGCATCATGATTGGGGTTTCCGCTGTGTGCAGTGCACCCTGCCCAATCGCATTTGCATTAAGCGTAAGTGTGGCAGGCAAAGAATGATATACTAAGTCTGCGCTGTCATGTGTTACATTTTCACCAGGGAAAAAATACTCCGTGGAGAAAATTACAACCCTGTCTCATCTATCGTCATCATTGTATCATTTTGAATAATAATGTTACTATCATTTGTGTCCATGTTAATTAAAAATTTAATTGGCCATTGTCACTGCAACTAACATTTTCAGTTTTGATTTCAGCTACATCTTGTGCCTGGCTATCCGACAATAGACTGGCAACAGTGTGCATGTTGACAGCACTCATTTTTCAGTAATTTTACAAAATGACAAAATAAATTAATACTTTTGAAAAGGAAATATTCTGTTTGCAGTAATGAGGATACAATTACAAAACCCATTCAGCAGTGCCTCATTAACATGTATCAAAATACATTGTCGGCATAACTTAACTGTATGCACACATTCCTCACCCTACAATTAATTTTATTTCCGAATGTCTACATATTTTATGAGAATACTTCAATTTGAGAATTGGATAAGGAAAGTTACTACAATCACTGTTGGCTGAGACACTAATAAGTGCAGTCATGCATGCAATGGTTGTGAATTTTCCTAACTTTTCGTTAGCTTTCTCACATTTTCCAGAATTATTTCTCTAATTGATTGTGTTTAATATTTTGTGCATCATGTGAGTCCCATCCTCATTGTGATAACATAGTATCCACATGAAAAAAGAGAAAGACAACACTTAGTATAATAGAAAATTTACAAAATTATATAATAATTTTAAATTGTCTCAAACATCCTCTTTCTCTTACCTGACAGCAACTCCTGCTGCAGGTTGCCAGATATGGTGGTTGGTGAGAGAGATAATGTGGATTTTCCACATCTGCAGTAATTATCGTTTAGATACACCAAAAATTGCCTGCCCAGAAATGCATTCAGGCTTAGAATCGTACATGTTAAGAATGTCCTGGCAGTTCTGGAATATTGAATAAATGTTAATTCCGCTTAGTTTTGGCGTGTGGCTTGGTAATTTACTTTTTCTCCCCTATGATGTGCAACAGTGCTAGCATGGCTATGGCAAATGAGGCACATAAGAAAAATGATAGTTTTGTTCTTCAAATTTCTGTTAACTTACTGAGATAATCATACTTCCCTACAATATCTTTGCCATACAGGGACAGCACAAGTATTTATTTATATGTGTAGGCCATTTAAGGAACATACACATGTTACATCTCCAGATCACAATTTAACCCTTAATTGACTTGACTGCACTTAGGTCTGGTGCAAACATTTGAGATATGTTTTAACCCACTTTTTTAAATGATAAATATCAATTTTATACCATTAAAACAATTTTTTAGTAATCTGAGATTTTTCCACACCCTGCAATGATGAAACTATTAGTCCTAGAGAAAACATGAATAGAACTTTTTTGTAAGAAATTTAATGTAGTTTAATTTTATGCTGGGAAACTATTTCACTAGGAGCAGTGGTTTTTGAGTTATTCAAGAAAAACATAAAGTTTAACACCAACACTCACACCCCACCAGTCAGGATTTTTAGTGTGTGATCCAGGACACTCCCTCCTAGCACTGAGCACTGTGCAAAAAATGTTTGACAACATGATTCCTTCCCCCACCACCCAGCCAGGTTTTTTTTCATTTTTTTTTTAAGAAATCAAATATAATGCTATTATATCCCCAATGTTATTCAGTCTGTGTATTGAGCAAGCAGCAAAGGAAACAAAATAACAATTCGGAGAATGTATTAAAATCCATGGAGAAGAAATAAAAACTTTAAGGTTCGCCGATGACATTGTAATTCTGTCAGAGACAGCAAAGGACTTGGAAGAGCAGTTGAACGGAATGGACAGTGTCTTAAAAGGAGGATATAAGATGAACGACAACAAAAGCAAAACAAGGATAATGGAATGTAGTCAAGTTAACTCGGGCGATGCTTTTTAGATACTGCAATTGTAAATTCAGGCAGGTTTTAGTGCAGTCATTAGGCATTTGTTTTGTTTTGGTATGTCAGTGGCACTTGTCTGTCTAGTAGGCTCTCAGAGACAAGTGTGGCCTGAGCTCCCAGTTGGTGCACATCGACAGCGCAGAAAGATACGTATATAGCTTCTTTTCTGTGTTTACTTCATAGATTCTTACTTACATTGCGTGTGAGTTTCATATAGGAGGTGTAATTTCAAGTTTTAGTTACTGTAATCGTAAATTCAGGCAGATTGTAGCGCAGTCATTAGGCATTTGTACAGGTTAGTTCATACATTCTTTGCATGTTTCCCTTGCGTTATCTAGGCACGGACTCGTGTTTCAGTAACTGTTGTTCAACATCGAATAGAATGGACAGGGACTGTGATTGCTGTGTTCGGATGAGGGCTGAGTTGGCATCCCTTCACTCACAGCTGCAGGTGGCACTGACTTCGGTCGCGCAGCTTGAGGCTGTTGCCAATAGGCACCACTGTGGGGAGCCGGACTTGGGTATTACGGGGATGTCAACCTCGTCCCATCTGTCCCCAGATCGGTCTGCCTCTGTGATTGCCCCGGTTGCTGCCCGCAGTGGGGCTGAGCCCTCGCCTGTGAATGATTGGGAGGTCGTTCCAAGGCGTGGCAGGCAGCAAAAGACGTCCCCGGAGGCTGATCAGAAAGCCTCCCCAGTGCATCTGACAAACAGGTTTCAGGTACTGTCTCTGGCTGAGCCAGATGTAGCTGCCTGCCCTGTTTCAGAGGATGATTCTCAGCCTTCAAGGTCTGGGCAATTGCAGAGGGTGGGCTTATTGGTAGTTGGGAGCTCCAATGTTAGGAGCGTAATGGGGCCCCTTAGGGATATGGCGGCTAAGGAGGGGAAGAAATCCAGTGTGCACTCCGTGTGCATTCCGGGTGGAGTCATTCCTGATGTGGAAAGGGTCCTTCAGGATCCCATGAAGGGCACAGGTGCAGCCAGCTGCAGGTGGTGGCACATGTCAGCACTAATGACGTGTGTCGCTTTGGATCTGAGGAAATTCTCTCTGGATTCCAGCGGCTATCCGATTTGGTGAAGGCTGCTGGTCTTGCTTATGAGATGAAGGCAGAGCTCACCATCTGCAGCATCGTTGACAGAACCGACCGCGGACCTTTGTTGCAGAGCCTGGTGGAGGGTCTGAATCAGAGGCTCAGACGGTTTTGTGACCCTGTTGGCTGCAGATTCCTTGACTTGCGCCATAGGGTGGCGGGGTTTCGGGTTCCGCTGAATAGGTCAGGAGTTCACTACACTCAGCTGGCGGCTACACGGGTAGCAGAGGTTGTGTGGCATGGACTGGGCGTTTTTTTTAGGTTAGAAGGACTCAGGAAAGTATGGGGTGGGCTGCAATCTCAAAGGGTGCATGGCAAATACAGGACGTGCTTGGATCAAGGAACAGTCGGAATTGTAGTTGTAAATTGTTGTAGTTGTGCTGGGAAAGTCCCAAGTCCCTGACCTTCAAGCGCTAATAGAAAGCACAGAAGCTGAAATTGTTATAGGTACAGAAAGCTGGCTAAAGCCTGAAATTTCTGCAGAAATTTTTACTGAGTCTCAGACAGTGTTCAGGAAAGATAGGTTAGGCAGAATTGGTGGTGGTGTGTTTACATCTGTCAGCAGTGGTTTATCTTGTAGTGAAGTCGAAGTCGATACTCTGTGCGAATTGATATGGGTGGAGGTTATACTTAACAGCCAAACTAAGTTAATAATTGGCTCCTTCTACTGACCCCCAGACTCCGATGGTATAGTTGCTGAACAGTTCAGAGAAAATTTGAGTCTCGTAACAAATAAATACCTCACTCATATGGTTATAGTTGGTGGGGACTTCAACCTTCCCTCGATATGTTGGCAAAAATACTTGTTCAAAACCAGTGGTAGGCAGAAAACATCTTCCGAGATTGTCCTAAATGCTTTCTCCGAAAATTATTTCGAGCAGTTAGTCCACGAACCCACGTGAATTGTAAATGGTTGTGAAAACACACTTGACCTCTTAGCCACAAACAATCCGGAGCTAATAGAGAGCATCATGACTGATACAGGGATTAGTGATCACAAGGTCGTTGTAGCTAGGCTCAATACCATTTCTTCCAAATCCAACAGAAACAAACGCAAAATAATTTTATTTAAAAAAGTGGATAAAGTGTCACTAGAAGCCTTTCTAAGAAACAATCTCCATTCCTTCCGAACTGACTATGCAAATGTAGACGAGTTGTGGCTCAAATTCAAAGATATAGTAGCAACAGCAATTGAGAGATTCATACCTCATAAATTGGTAAGAGATGGAACTGATCCCCCATGGTACACAAAACAGGTCCGAACGCTGTTGCAGAGGCAACGGAAAAAGCATGTGAAGTTCAGAAGAATGTGAAATCCCGAAGATCAGCTAAAATTCAGATGCGCGAAATTTGGCACAGACTTCAATCCGAGATGACTTTAATAGGTTCCACAATGAAACATTGTCTCGAAATTTGGTAGAAAATCCGAAGAAATTCTGGTCGTATATAAAGTACACAAGCGGCAAGACGCAGTCAATACCTTCGCTGCGCAGTGCCAATGGTACTGTTACCGACGACTGTGCCGCGAAAGCGGAGTTATTGAATGCAGTTTTCCGAAATTCCTTCACCAGGGAAGACGAATGGAATATTCCAGAATTTGAAACACAAACAGCTGCTAGCATGAGTTTCTTAGAAGTAGATACCTTAGGGGTTGCGAAGCAACTCAAATCGCTTGATACGGGCAAGTCTTCAGGTCCAGATTGTATACCGATTAGGTTCCTTTCAGATTACGCTGATACAATAGCTCCCTACTTAGCAATCATATACAAGCACTTGCTCACTGATAGATCTGTACATACAGATTGGAAAATTGCACAGGTTACACCAGTGTTTAAGAAGGGTAGTAGGAGTAATCCATCGAACTATAGACCTATATCATTGGCGTCGGTTTGCAGTAGGGTTTTGGAGCATATACTGTATTCAAACATTATGAATCACCTCGAAGGGAACGATCTATTGATACGTAATCAGCATGGTTTCAGAAAACATCGTTCTTGTGCAAGGCCGCAAGCTCCTTATTCACATGAAGTAATGGCCGCTATCGACAGGGGATCTCAAGTTGATTCTGTATTTCTAGATTTCCCGAAAGCTTTTGACACCGTTCCTCACAAGCGACTTCTAATCAAGCTGCGGGCCTATGGGGTATCGTCTCAGTTGTGTGACTGGATTCATGATTTCCTGTCAGGAAGGTCACAGTTCGTAGTAATAGATGGCAAATCATCGAGTAAAACTGAAGTGATATCAGGTGTTCCCCAGGGAAGCGTCCTGGGACCTCTGCTGTTCCTGATCTATATAAATGACCTGGGTGACAATCTGAGCAGTTCTCTTAGGTTGTTCGCAGATGATGCTGTAGTTTACCGTCTAGTAAAGTCATTCGAAGACCAGTATCAATTGCAAAGCGATTTAGAAAAGATTGCTGTATGGTGTGGCAGGTGGCAGTTGACGCTAAATAACGAAAAATGTGAGGTGATCCACATGAGTTCCAAAAGAAATCCATTGGAATTCGATTACTCGATAAGTAGTACAATTCTCAAGGCTGTCAATTCAACTATGTACCTAGGTGTTAAAATTACAAACAACTTCAGTTGGAAAGACCACATAGATAATATTGTGGGGAATGTGAGCCAAAGGTTGCGCTTCATTGGCAGGACACTTAGAAGATGCAACAAGTCCACTAAAGAGACAGCTTACACTACACTCGTTCGTCCTCTGTTAGAATATTGGTGCATGGTGTGGGATCCTTACCAGGTGGGATTGACGGAGGACATCAAAAGGGTGCAAGTAAGGGCAGCTCATTTTGTATTATCACATAATAGGGGAGAGAGTGTGGCAGATATGATACGCGAGTTGGGATGGAAGTCATTAAAGCAAAGACGTTTTTCGTCGCGGCGAGATCTATTTACGAAATTTCAGTCACCAACTTTCTCTTCCGAATGCGAAAATATTTTGTTGAGCTGAACCTACATAGGTAGGAATGATCATCAAAATAAAATAAGAGAAATCAGAGCTCGAACAGAAAGGTTTAGGTGTTCGTTTTTCCCGCGCGCTGTTCGGGAGTGGAATGGTAGAGAGATAGTATGATTGTGGTTCGATGAAACCTCTGCCAAGCACTTAAATGTGAATTGCGGATTAATCATGTATGTAGATGCTGAGGGAATTAGATTAGGGAATGAGACACTTAAAGTAGTAAAGGAGTTCTGCTATTTGGGGAGAAAAATAATTGATGATGGTCGAAGTAGAGAGTATATAAAATGTTGACTGGCAATGGCAAGGAAAGCGTTTCTGAATAAGAAAAATTTGTTAACATCGAGTATAGATTTAAGTGCCAGGAAGTCGTTTCTGAAAGTATTTGTATGGAGTGTAGCCATGTATGGAAGTGAAACATGGACAATAAATAGTTTGGACAAGAATGGAATAGAAGCTTTCGAAATGTGGTGCTAAAGAAGAATGCTGAAGATTAGATGGGTAGATCACAAAACTAATGAGGAGGTATTGAATGGAATTGGGGAGAAGAGGAGTTTATGGCACAACTTGACTAGAAGAAAGGATCGGTTGGTAGGACATGTTCTGAGGCATCAATGATCACCAATTTAGTATTGGAGGGCAGTGTGGAGGGTAAAAATCGTAGAGGGAGACCGAGAGATGAGTATACTAAGCAGATTCAGAAGGATGTAGGCTGCAGTACGTACTGGGAGATGAAGCAGCTTGCACAGGATAGAGTAGCATGGAGAGCTGCATCAAACCAGTCTCAGGACTGAAGACCACAACAACAACATATATTCTTAAGAATGAATCTCATGGGTTTCGAGAATGTATTGATGCACTTCTTCCTAATCCATTTCTTGTAGGTCACATAATGGACTCATTAGGTTCCTTCAACAAAAAATAAATCAAAAATAAAAAAATCCCCAGCTTTGTGAACTAAGGCAGAGAAGAAGTGACAGTCCAATTCTGTTTGTTGTGTTAATTCACCATAATCCATCTATATGTACAAATTGGCTGTAAATGATCTGCTAACTCAGTACTTAGAAAAATTGATAGTCTGTCAGACTATGAATCCTACAGTATCATCTGATATGTATTCTGTATCTCTTTAGTGCTGTAGAAATTGTATGTGTCTACAAACACTAAATTTTGCTATTGAGAGAACCAGTGGTGCGCATGCGCATGTTTATGTTTAATAAATACAAATGCAACAGTATGCATTCCATTAATCCATCCGATAGCATATGACATCAAATAACAATTCAGTGCACTTGAGTGTCATTATGTAGGTATCTGTACTTTATTTTTTTCTGTGGTTGCATTTTATGCTCTAGTCAGCACATGTTTTTGTATTGGACCTATCTCTATTTCCTGGTTTGGGACTGATGACCTCAGATGTTTAGTCCCATAGTGCTCAGAGCCATTTGAACCATACTTCCTGGTTCCTTACACTGGTAGCTGTCATAACAGCATGCCCTGTATGAGTGGAAGTGTCACAGAATGATAAATCTGCTTTCCTAAGACTGATCATTCTGCCCTGTTCAAGCTCACTAGGCTTTTGTTCTTGTTCAGCTTGATGCCACTGAAGCATACTGATAGTTCCTTTCGTTTTCTACATCATTTGACAGGATTTCAGTGCATGAGCTAGGCATAACTTAGGCATTCCCATCAAGAAGGAGAGAGCGCTGCTGTGCCTATAGGTGGTTATCTCTCGGCACCCTGAATCACTTCTTGCTGGTACACCGTTCTCCCTATCTTCAATTCCATGTTCATTCAAGCCATTCTTTTTTGGTGCTGCAATTTCCACAATCACTAGGGTGTATTACTTGTTATACCAATGAACCTCTTCCCATGACACTGTAGAATATAAGCTTTTCTGAACAATATGTACCTTCATAAATACCCAAGCAAATAGTGATCCTAGAAACAACCAGAAATGCTGTCACCTTATCTCCATGTAAACAAGTCAGATTGTAGAAGTGCTGAAGACAGTGGGTGGTCATGGGTCCATTATTTAAAGAATTCGTTTTAAATCATGACTGTTTTTATAAACACGTGGGTTAACAAGGAGAACTATGATAACTAAGTGGTCATGGGTCCATTATTTAAAGAATTCATTTTAAATCATGACTGTTTTTATAAACATGTGGGTTAACAAGGAGAACTATGATAACTAATTCCTTATGTAAATCACTGAAAACCTATAAACTACATCGAAATATGTTGTTGTGTTATGTTCTCTCATCTGTACAACGTTTTAAGTGCACTGTAGAGATACTGATGTTCATCTTTTTTACATATTATAAGCCTAAGTTATGCATATTTTTTTCATATAAATAAAATAATGATTCTTTGATATTTCTTCAACAAACAAGATTTTTCTTTCTGCATTTTCAGTATCTTCCATGCCTTCTGTCTCTACTTCAACTTCCTCTCACTTGGCTTCTCCCCCCCCCCCCCCCTTTCCTTCCTCTGTCTGAGTGTGTTTGTGTGCATGAGTGTGTATGTGTGAGGGAGGGGGGGGGGAGGGGGAAGAGGGGTGGAATGCATTTATTTTAATATATGGGTGAATGGGTCACATTTTATGTAAGTTATTTTTGGCAGTGACGCAATCTATGGACAAGTAATTTTATATATTGAATGCAGGAGGCTTCAACTTTTTTAACTTACTGCTGTTTTTTGTCATTAACACTGGAAGTGCAGTTGAAGCTCTGGATTTATTTAATTTTATAATTGTCATTGGGAACGTAAGTAATATGGTTAATTAATATAAACTTTTATTTAATTTTTGTTCTTTAGGTGAGAGAAAATTTTTTGAATGTTTGTTGCTGGAGCAAGATAAGAAAGTTGTTGGTCAGGAGGTAATTTCTTGGCCCAACTTGCCACGTATGTTGGTCTCTGCAGAAGTATGTGAGCGCATGTTGCCATCTATGCAAAGGAAATTTCAAAATATTCTACATGTAACAGTTGAGTCTCTCCATAATTTGTTACCAGAAATGACAGAAAATATTACTTACAAGGCAGCTATAGCTTTCCCAACGTACTCAGAGGTGAGTTCTAAAAACGTCAGATGTTTGATAGCGTATCAGTTTCACTGAGTAAGTGAAATCTGTTTTTTGTTGTCTCTTCTACATTGCCTTGTTGGTAACACATCAATTTGTAGTCATGAAGCTGAAAATCTTAATGAATACTAGTCTGTTGCTCTATAATGTAAACAAGTCCACAATTTTAGTTCAATTTTTCTATGCATTTATTTTCCTCAGTGTCCAGTTATTGAATCAATGAGAAGTCTCTCAAACTTCATAAAATTAATATTTCTCAAAACAGGTCAGCATACCCAAAAAAAAGGAGTCTACTGTCTAATTGGACCCTGCCCTACATATAATTGAGATATTGTAAAATAATTGATGAAATAAAATTTAAAAACAGTTCTGTCTGTAGTTTCCAGACATAGAAGTGATTAAGATTAATTGCAGGGCACAGTTCCTATAACTAATTTCAATAACATTGGTCATTGTAGAAAGTCAATAGTTCAAAAATTCTCCTCTTTCTGATTAAAGCTGTAGTAGTTGTTGTTGTTACAGTTCTTCATTATACTGAAAATAAATGGCATATGATGTGACTGAGACGTTTCCTGGATCTTGAAAGTGTTCAAAAACAATATGTTAGTTTTCTTCTTGCAGTTAGTATTGTAGCATAATTCTTTCATTCAGTCATGAAACCTCCTTTAAGGTAGATGGAAGGGCAGATCAACTACAGCAGCACTACTTGACTCAGTTACAAATGCAAGTCAGAATTTTGAATACGAAGGGTTCTAAAGTATAACTGTTTCTTCCTCCTTCACGTATTTTGTCGGTTTGTATCTGTTCTTTTACTAAGAAGTGATGACATGACATGAAAAGAGGGCCATGTTTTTACCAGACAGTCCCTTGAAAGGTTTGGTGTTTGGATATTGGATTTCAAAATTAGAGACTATAATAGAATTTAGCTCAAATGGGAGGATCAGTTGTAAAGAAGCATCTTACTTATGCATTAGCATATGTGTGTTGGACTGGATGGAAGACCTGTAATCTTATCATGAAAATATTAAAAGTTGTGCCATTGCCTGTTCAACAGAGGGAAATCGTGATCATGTTATTTCAAGCTGAAATAATGTCAAAATAACTTGATGGCATCAGACTTTGAAATCCCCAAACTAAACATTTGAAAAGATGAGGTTCTTATATATTTTGACCATGTGATTTGCACTAACAGCTTAGACAATTTCAGCTGGCCAAATGCATCTCTTTGTTATCAGCAGTCGGCATGTGGCGAGTGTCCCATGGAAAATCTAAAGCTGTAATAAGAAACATGGATAATTATTTAATATAGTGGTAGTTGGTGTTAATTAAATGATTTGAATAACTGACTGAACTGAATATTTTACGATATTTATGTAAATGTTACTCATTACAGAATGGTTGGTGCACTTGTAATGGAAAAGGAACATGGATAATTATTTAATATAGTGGTAGTTAGTGTTAATTAAATTATTTGAATAACTGACTGAACTGAATATTTTACGATGTTTATGTAAATGTTACTCATTACAGAATGGTTGCCGCACCTGTAATGGAAAAGGCATTTAGTTGTAACTAGAGGTAAAACAGGAGTGTTTCTCCTTCATGGAGATGTAAAACAATCATTTATTTATTTAAACAAAATACATCACAGAGAGTATTGAAGGTTTTTAAATGCAGGTCATGGCTAGTCTATTGATATAGTGGTCTTACAATAGCACTGGTACTCTGTGACTTTAGTAAGGCATTTGATTGTATTCCACATAAGGTCCTTCTCAGCAAACTAAAATCATATTGAATTCGGGGAGCTGTTCTACAAACTCTAAAATCTTACCTAAAAACAGACAACAGATTGAATCAGTGCAAGAAGCAAAATCAGGTGAAATGAAGTTAAAACACAGTGTGCCACAGGGATCTGTAATAGGGACCCTGTTGATCTTAATCTTCATCAATGACATAGGCTCCAATGGCCACACCTAGCAGCTTGCAGATGACACAACTTTGTTCTCAAAAGGGGAGGATGTATTTCGAGCTGTTCAACAAGCAAAAGTCTGTTTCATCATGAATAAGATGAAGGTTAATGAAGACAAAACGCAGAGGGTGATATGCAGCCTAAGTGATACTGGAGCACTGGGTGACACAGCAGCAATTAAGCTTCTGGGCTTTTACATTGATACCAAGTTAACTTGGCAAACACTAAACATATATGTTCCAAACTCTCACTGGTTCTGTATCTCTTTAGGAAACTAAAAAGTGTTGTATCACAACAGTACCTACTATGCAATGTTCATATTATGTAATGTTGTACAGTCACATAAGGTATAGACTCTTACTGTGGGGCTATTCTGCTGGCCGCAAGAATGTTCTTTTATTGAAAAGAAAGCAGAAAGGATCATTACCACAAGCAAAAAAACTGACTATTACAAACCAATTTTTTCCAGATTAGGAGCTCAAATTGTATTAAGCCAATATATTTTCAGCTGCTGTGTTCACACAAAGACAAACCAAGAGACCTACAGAAAAAGAAAAGAAGTTCATCAGTACACCACTCACTACAAAGACAGTATAGACAGCCCAAGTTATCAGTTAACTAAAATGCAGACCAGCTTCCCTGAAATTATTTAATACTTCTTTTTTTGTCATCAGTCTTGTGACTGGTTTGATGCCACGAATTCCTCTTCATCTCAGAGTAACACTTGCAACCTACATCCTCAATTATTTGCTGGATGTATTTCAATCTCTGTCTAAGAATATTCTGTCATTACCAATCAGACAATTTAGAACTAAAATTTTAGAGCAACCTTTGTACAGTATAGAAGAACACTTCTCTGGCGATAGAACAGTGTCTACCTGAACTGCAACTCAGTTCCAGTAAAAACAGCAGCAACTCTGCTATTTTACTCCATGATTGTCTTGTTATTGTTATGTAAATTGTAATCTAGTTCTTAAATTTATGTTTTATAGTACCTAATTTAGTGTCATAGTTTAAATGGCAATATTTCATTAATTTTATTGTAATAATATTATTGTAAACTTGATGCTGTCTGCCCAACCATGGCTGGTGAATGACAGAACTGGTAATTAAGTAATAAAGATAACAATAACACAGGTTAGCTGTGCTCTCAAAATGACATAAAGAGGTATTAAATGTAACTTCTTTAAAATACCAACCAGTCTGAGTCACGTAGCATTATGTATTCTTCACATCTGAATAACCACAAACCAACTTTTTCACATTTCATGAAAAATTCATCTGCATCTACATCTACATGGATTGCAAATCATGCTTGCGTGTGTGGCACATAACAACATATTCCACAATGGTATAGCAGAAACAAGTTACATTTTGACTTTCTTCATCATAGCTCATATCCAGCTTTCTACTGCTGCTGCTACTACTACTACTACTACTACTACTACTACTACCACTAGCCAAAGAAAACCTAACCCAACAATACATAATTTTTACAATGATAACTAATACAGTATAGCACATCGATTTTAAAGCAGTATTAATACTTAAGTAGATTATTTTGCACCTTATACTAATTGCATTTTGTTAAGTTGCGAAAAATCAATCAGTTTTAAACAGTCTTTCACAATAAGAAAAGAATGTAAATAAAAATTATGGGTCCCCAAACACCAAAATTGACCAGTGAATTAACATAAAAAATATATGTATTATCAGTGTTAACAAAATATTAAAAGTGCAAAAGGTGTATTGGGTTGTATGATTGATTACAGTTGTATTGCCATCTTCTTTACTCCATAATCATACATGTATTGTCATTACAAGTGGTAGAATTCACCAAATACATTATAATGTTATTGAGCATTTTTTTTTAGAAATACTGTCCAAGAACCAGTAGTAGCTCATACAAGTGACTGAAACAAAATGATTATGTGTGTGACAAAATACATTCCATATTTACTCTAATATGTCACAGTTCACATAGTGTCTTGTAATAATTTATCAGAGAAAATGCACAACAGTATTTCACGTATTTCATTTCTTAACAAAAGTCACTAAGCCCAACAGTCAATCTTTCCTATGACAATTATTTTCCAACTCTCCTACAAACAACAACATAATTCAGTAAAGATATTCTCAAACATGGATTAAAGAAAACACTTGAAAGTTCTTACGCACCAATATTACTGAATTTTTGCTGATGTGAATACATGTACTTCTGGAGACTGATTGCACATGTCTGTTACATGAGTTATTAGCAGGAGGAGACTTGACATATCTTGCTCATTTACTTGCTCAACTGGGACTGAAACATGTCCCATTATTTAAAGAGTGGTATATGAACAAAATCTTGTTGCAGAAATTACACAATCATTTGAAAAACTGCTAGGCTGGATTATGCTACTCCGGGTGGACTGTAAGTGGAGATAAGAATATTGTTTGTGAAATATGTGTTGGCTAGGAATCTGAAAAGAGTTCCTGGAATCATTTTATGCATCCATGTTAAAACTACCCTGTTTATAAATACAAGCACCACATTGAAAATTATGATAAATTATGCAAAAATCTTAATTACTGGTTTAGTCAATTAATGAAGTGTGCCTTATGCATAAAAATCAGGTCAACGAAAATGTAATGGTAAAAGTGGGAATCTAACAACAACAGTGACAAAATTTGAAAAGAAAAATGCAACTGCTTCTGAACTTTACTGTTAATTAATTGTTAAGGTAATTAGTTTCATATAAATTAAACTATATTACTGAAAAGTTGGAATGCCGATATGTATAATTAGTGGTGTCAATAAGTCCACAAATACATATCAGCTCACACAATGTCTACTGTTTCACAATTCAGTAAAAAGCTTAATTATCCAAATCGTTCAATTACCAGCACTTTCTAGAAAACTACATACACTAGAAGAATCAGCACATTAAAAATAACAGCCTGAATGATGAATCTAAGTCAAAGTCAGCCTAAATAGCATTTTGGAATATTTATGCAGATGTCACACATCTATTACATAAGTAACTGTATCCAGATTTGATGGGTAGTAAAGAACAAAAAATTTAGTTATTGTCAGGAGTGAAAATCATAACAGACTGAATAAATTCAGCTTACTATGTCTCAACTGTGATCTTTGTTTAGTTAATATCAGATTGCCGTATCTGCATTTTTACTAACTGAAATGTATGGTATAATAAGTCAATACAAGCTGAATTTAAATGTGAACGTTAGAAAATGTGGACTTAAATCTTAACATCATTCTGCATATTTTATATTTGATAGGAAAATGTTGTGCAGTGAAATCATAGTAAAAAAGGTGAATTAACAATATTGAGAGTCAAGACAAAGTATTTTGATTGAAATTCTGTTTTATATTGAGGATGATAGCAGATAATGTTGGTTAGAATGCTCATCACACTAATTTGAGGATTATGTCATTCTTTGAGTGGTATAAAAAGTAATGAATGAAAGGATTTGTGAGAAATGATAATTCTGAATTTAGACAGTCACTCAGTGGTGTGACAAAGTACTGCCCCTCACTAATTTTATTTGTGGATCACATAGGCTGCATCTGAATACTTCTGGCACGAGGTTACTTGAGTGATTGCCAGAACCATCTAGTCTGTGCAAAACAGTGATTTCATCATTATCAGTAGGTCTTTAATGTTACAAATTCTTCCAGAAAAGGAAAGTACAGAGTAAATACAGTCACATCTGAAACATTTACTAGCAAAGGTAAACACTGCATATGATGTAAGAGGTGTGGGACAGAGAGGGGTAATAATAATAAGGTAGAGTTGGGGGAAGATGCTTTAGTACTGCCTGTGGGAGGGAGTAGGGCTGTGACAGGGACCAATTGGCAATCTTTCTCTGCATCCTAGACAGGACTAGTCCAGCAACACTAAAAAATATTACAAAGTTCAATTACAGTCAGAATATTTCTAAGTCCAACAACCTAGCAAACTAACAGAATTTCTCTAACTCCAACAACTGTCAAAATTATTTCAAGGTTCAACACCAGCTCAAATATTTCTATGCCCCACAGTTTAGTAAACTAACACAGCTTCTCCAAGTCCACACAGCAGCCATTTTACCACTCGTATCCCGACACTTGCTATCATGACTGCTTGCAACTCCAACCAACAAAACACTGCCTGCACAAGTACCCCTCTGTCTTTATTAGAGAAGGAAAGTTGATATTCACCATATAGTGGAGATGCTGAGTCGCAGATAGGCACAGTCAAGGTATCCATTTTTCAGTGCCATTGCATTTACATGTAGCTTTACCATTTGAATGCCTTTCAGTTTACACAGATCCAGTACATATCAAAGGTTGCTTCTTTCCACAGTGCATATTGTGATATACTTATAAATTTTCTGTGACTGTTATTTCTCTCATAATTTGAATAGTATTGAAATCATGCTCTGTGGTATAAAAGTTTAAACAAAGAGTGTTTAGTTACAAATAGTGTAAAGTTATTAAATTATAATGTGCTATTATGATGGGGATGAGGTTGAAGATGGGCACTGTTGTGTGTGATCACATGTTTTTGATATGGCTTAATGACAATTTTCTCGACTCACAAGTATCAAGAATTTTAATTCACCATTGATCATTTTGCAATGAAATAGGCTTCATTATTGTAATATAATACAGGACATAGTAATAGATGTGGGCACATAACAATAAAATAATGTCAGTTAACTATAGTATACATATTAAGCATAGCAATAATAAAATACACTACAGGAAAATTTCTAAGAGTGAGTGTCAATAAGTTATGCTATAGCATAGTATGGTACAAACTCTGTGCAATAATATTCTGATAGGGTATAGAGGACAAAATTATACAAGACATAGAAAAAATTATACAAAACATAAACACAGCATATACTAATACAACAAACAAAAGGAAAATTTGTTAAATGCTAATATCGTCTTCAGGCATCTGAAGAAAATTTTTAATATTGTAAAATGGGTGATCTATAGGTATACCACTAAATTTCAAAACTTTTTAGATCCATAGACTGAACATAGATTAGTAATTTGTTGAAAATTTTGAGTTGATTCACTTCATGAGAATTTCCAATTCTTGCAACCTGTGCCTTGGTATATGTAAGTTAGCCTTGGCTCTGGTGTCGTGTTCATGAGTATTGCCTCTGGCAGCAAATACTGAAATATTACTTGTAATATGGAGGACAAACACTATGTATAACTTTATAATTATTTGTGTAATGTGGAAAAAGCTCTAATAATACAAAGTATACATTAATTCTCAACTTCTTTACTAGACCAGAATTCTAAATTGAATTGTGCTTCTTTTTGCCCTTTTCTCAGCTGTGTACAGTCAGGACAACAAAAGTTATTAATTTCCATAGTTTATGATAATTTGTATATCTCTGTGACTCTGTAGCTCATAAACTAATTGTGCTACAAGATAACCTAGGTATTTTTACTTTTACACAGCTATGGTGCTTCATGGGACTAGGGTTTTAAAATGTGCATTAGGTGGCTGCATGTTTTTGCAGTGGACACAAATTACTTTGTACCTCATGTTTCTGGTCAAACCTGGCTACCTCCTGCCCTTCCACTTCGACAAACCCATCTGTGGTCAAACTGCTTCGGACAGATATGTGATAAATATTGTTGTCTACAGGCCAGGCATAGAGCTGCGTCTACTGCCACACTTTGTACTGGTGTCAATCTGTGCCTAGATTAGATTAGATTAGATTGATTAGATTCAGTTTTCATTCCATAGACCAAAAAATGAGATGATTCTCGTGGGTGTGGAATATGTCAGAACATATAACATAAAAAATAAAACAATTGAATATAATACTTACCACCCCGATCATTTGTCAGGAGATATTCAAAATAGGTTAATATGATGCAGTAAACTGGAACAGCTAATATTTACAGAATTAACACGCTGGCAGAATGAAACACTCTTATGCACTATTAATAAATTTATCATACACAAAATACCTAATCTTGACTTTTGTGACCAATTGTTGCCAAAACTGAAATCTAACAGATATTTTTACTTAAGCTGGCCTAACAGTCTCTGTTAAGGTATTCATATATGGAGTCTATGGGTTTATTTTCTCAGAAAAATATATACTCCTTCATTAAACATGTATGTACAGTTTTCTTTGTGACAGTGTGACAATACGGAATACAACATGGGAGATTCTTGGCTACCTTATACACATCATCTTACTGTACTTGAAGTGACAACTTTGATTTCAAAATTTGGTTTTCATTGAGTCAGAAGACTTTTTCTCATATTTTAATAATGTTTAACACTGCTTCTGATACACATTCTAGGCTCTCTCATCAGTTACATAATTTTGAGTTGGGTTAGCGTACAAACTTTTTTCTCAGTGAGACATTTACTTGCTCAAATTGGAACACAGTACACACCACATAACATGTTTTTCTTCTTTACTTGTTTTGCAGTTTCTCAGCTAGATAATTGACTGCTCTTTGTCATTTGAAATCTTGTCTATGTCAACTGTATCTAAATTTGCACTTACAGGTATGACTGCATCATTGTAGTTTTGTGACCCTTCACAAGCGCACTTGTGTTTTAGGCAGCCAATGAGGATTTCATTTTGTGTCTGTTAATTGCATTGGTGACTGAGGTGAAAATACTATGATTTGATGATAAGCTGCAGAACTGTCTTAAAACTGAAGAAATCTGGTACTGGAATTAAAATAATAATAATAATAATAAAAACACACTTTCAAACAGTGCTACAACACTCAATGCAGAGCGTCAGCACGTTTCCCTTCAACAGCTTTATAATTGCAGTTTTTCTGTTCCTTTTGGTGATTAATTTAAAACATCAGAAAATTATGTCTAAAATATGCTTTTGATGCAGCAGAACCTTAAAGTATCTGTTGTTTTACTGCATATTTTACTGCTGCTGAAACACTATGATTTAAAAATTCTTAAGGAAGATCAACTTTCATTTTACCATAACCACCTCATCTTATTACATTTTCTTGTAGGTGCCAAGAAATGTTCAATTTTTTCTCTTTGCCAAAATCGTAATTACAGCTTTACAACAAGCTCGATGGAGACATTTGGAAGTGAGAAATATCTGTCTTCAATGGCTTTTTTGGAAAGAATGAGAGTCAGGAATTAGTAAAAGGTTTCTCAGAGTATTCAGAATATGTGCTACACCAGGCATGAAATACAGTTTTTAACACCATTATTGTGATTCATCTCACATTGATCAGATTAGAAATGAAGCAAATAAATGAAAACAAGTATTAAAATATGATACAAAATTTAAAGCTCTTACATAAATGTACTATGAATAAAGTAAACCTAAGAAAACAGTAGTTTGAAGGGAAGAGAACAGGAAGGAAAAAGAATTTTTTTCTGACTGAGGAATGAACTTGCAAACATTGCATCTGTAGTCAAGCATGTTACCCTCATGCTACCTGTGATACCATTGTACATGTATTAAATAATGTGACATATAAATTGTTGTTAAGTAATCTACACTGAGAGAAATGTTTATTTATTTCACATAATCTAGCAAACTTGTATGAAATATATCTTTCCTTCCAATTTGATATTTTGCTTGTTCCTGTAATCCTTTCACCTTGTGGAATTTGTAAAAAAATCTGCTACCACTCTGTGGCCTTGAATAGTATTTTACTGCATAATAATGTGGCATTCTTCACTACACACATTCTATTAGGCTGTTAAATTAATATAAAATAAGTCTGTATCTTTCACACACATCTGTATACTAAGATAACCACTAATTATATCAGTTCTCTCATTATTCTCATGTACGACTTGGGTCCAAAATGGCTGCATTGTACCAGGTGAAGTTCAGCTGCCTAATGCCAGCTCTCAATTTTCAGCAACCCGCACATAAAAAGTTGTTGCTGCTTTCTTTATTTAGGGCTTTCTCCTGTAATGTTGTTTAGGCAGTGCTTTCAAAAAAGGATGGCTACAGTAATCCCTCATTTGACAGTGAATTTAGTGGTGCAGAAAGTGAAAAAGACTGTGATGTTACTTCATTAGAGACTGAAAGTGATGACAGTTGATCAGTTGAGTGACAAGTGCTTGCCAGTGGTATGAGATAAATACATCCACTATGCTCCAGTATGCTTTCATCTGCTCACTATGTTTCTTTTTTCTGTCTTAAGACAATTTTGAACCAGACTTTTTAGCTACCCTGGCTTGGAATCCTTCCATTTTCAATACTCTTTCCTGAAAGGCTTCTCTGTTGTTTACATCTTCTGTTGTTATATTGTTCTAAATCCTCTTTTATTTCATTGAGTCAGCTTGTTGTGGACTTCCTACCTCACAGATAATTGAAAATCTTATTAGTTAATCTACTGTCTTGCATTTGAAATAAATGTCCAAAAAACATGAGTTTTCTTTTTGTCATTGTGTCTGAAATATTTTTTATATTTTGGTATATTTCAACATTACTTCATAATTTCCAGCCATCTGCTGTGCTTTTGGTCCTAATATCTTCCCTATAATTCACCTTTCTAGTACTTCTGATTTATCTAAATCGTTTTTTAGTGTCAGGTATTCACTTGCATATTGGCATTCTGACTTCACTACTGTGTTGTAATGCCTTATTTTTGCATTTTTGGATAGACACTTTTTACTGTAGATGTCTTTGGCTCTTTCCATTTTACACTTCCTTTCCTCTATTGCAAATTTTTCCAAAGCATTTTCTGGATTATGTCTCCTTGAGATTGAATTTTTTACCCTCTCTATTTGACCAATATCTTATTTCAAAAATTTTGGAGCATCCTTAATGTTTGTTATAAATTTTGTTTTTTCTCCAGAAATTCTTAAGCCAGTTCTGCTGGCTATTTCTCTAAGGAGATTTATTTGTTATGGCAGATGCCACATTTTCGAAAAGTATAGCAAAATGATCTGCAAATGAAAGACAGTTGATTTCAATCTTTTTGCTCCCTGTTCCTAACTTTATAAGTTTTTTGTTCCAAATCCTCACTGTTTTCTCTAACATACTATTATAAAGAATTGGGGATAGGCCATCATCTTGTCATACACCTGTTTTTATTTTGAAAGGCTATGAAATTTCTCCCATAAATTTGACTTAACAGACTGTATCTGTAATTGTTTCACAGATTAGGTTTGCTAGCTAAGACTTTACAACAAATTCTCGAATTATTTTATCTGTGGTTTCTCTGTCAACACAATCAAAAGCTGTTTTGAAATCCACAAACATAACTACAATATCTAAGGAATTAAGTAATCTTTGGTGAATTACTTTCTCGATATTAAATGTTTGTTCTGAACATGACCATCCTTTCCTAAAACCTCTTTGATAATCACCTAAATGACTGTCTAGCATTGTTTCTATTCTACTTATTAAAACCTTGGAAAATAATTTATATGCTATTGGCAGTATAGAGATTCCTCTCTAATTGTTTACACCCTATTTATTACCTTCTTTTGTGGAGTGGATGTATCAAGGCAACTTTCCAGTCCTGTGGGATTTTTTCTGTTTTGCAGATTTCTTCAAAGAGTAAATTTAGCTTCTATGCTATATTTGGCATGGACCACTTCAAAAATTCAGCTATAATAGAATCTTCTCCGCTGACTTTGTTGTTTTTGGGGGTTTTAATTACTTCTTCAATTTCTTGCTTGGTGGTACATCCACAGTTACCAGTCTGAAGTCTGCAGTCCCATCTAGCAAGTGACAGGGAAGGGGGAGAGGGAGGAGTAACAACCTCATTAAAAAAAACTTGGGTCCATCTGGCTCTGGATGGTAGCACCATGTGAGGGCCACTGCCAAGGGTTACACATGAGACCCAGCCAATGGTCTCGAAGGTGGAGGAGAAAGTGTGATTTAATTCCCAACAGTGGACAGAATGGAAGAGCCTAGTGGAGTGAACAACGAACAAAAATCAAATTTCAGACTAACAATCCAATCTTGTAATTCAATTCCTTAACTTTTGTATGTAAATACTCAGGACTTTATTATTGTTGATCTTCAAAATTTTGTAATTCATTAGGTTGTGAGTTAAAGCTACCTTTATAGGTCTATAGGTAATGTAATTCATTCTAGGATGTTTTCAATGTTTTTGTTGTTGTTGTTGTTGTGGTCTTCAGTCCTGAGACTGGTTTGATGCAGCTCTCCATGCTACTCTATCCTGTGCAAGCTGCTTCATCTCCCAGTACTTACTGCAACCTACATCCTTCTGAATCTGCTTACTGTATTCATCTCTTGGTCTCCCTCTTCAATTTTTACCCTCCACGCTGCCCTCCAATGTTAAATTTGTGATCCCTTGATGCCTCCGAACATGTCCTACCAACCGGTCCCTTCTTCTTGTCAAGTTGTGCCACAAACTCCTCTTCTCCCCAATTCTATTCAATACCTTCTCATTAGTTATGTGATCTACCCATCCAATCTCCAGCATTCTTCTGTAGCACCACATTTCGAAAGCTTCTATTCCATTCTTGTCCAAACTATTTATCGTCCGTGTTTCACTTCCATACATGGCTACACTCCATACAAATACTTTCAGAAATGACTTCCTGACACTTAAATCTATACTCGATGTTAAAAAATTTCTCTTCTTCAGAAACACTTTCCTTGCCATTGCCAGTCTACATTTTACATCCTCTCTACTTCAACCATCATGAGTTATTTTGCTCCCCAAATAGCAAAACTCCTTTACTACTTTAAGCGTCCCATTTCCTAATCTAATTCCCTCAGCATCACCCAACTTAATTTGACTACATTTAATTATCCTCATTTTGCTTTTGTTGATGTTCATCTTGTATCCTCCTTTCAAGACATTGTCCATTCCGTTCAACTTCTCTTCCAAGTCCTTTACTGTCTCTGACAGAATTACAATGTCATCGGTGAACCTCAAAGTTCTTATTTCTTCTCCATGGAGTTTAATACCTATTCTGAATTTTTCTTTTGTTTCCTTTACTGCTTGCTCAATATACAGATTGAATATCATCGTGGATAGGCTACAACCCTGTCTCACTCCCTTCCCAATCACTGCTTCCCTTTCATGCCCCTCGACTCTTATAACTGCCATCTGGTTTCTGTACAAATTGTATATAACCTTTCGCTCCCTATATTTTACCCCTGCCACCTTTAGAATTTGAAAGAGAGTATTCCAGTCAACATTGTCAAAAGCTTTCTCTAAGTCTACAAATGCTAGGAACATAGGTTTGCCTTTCCTTAATCTTTCTTCTAAGATAAGTCGTAGGGTCAGTATTGTCTCACGTGTTCCAACATTTCTACTGAATCCAAACTGATCTTCCCCAAGGTCGGTTTCTACTAGTTTTTCCATTCGTCTGTAAAGAATTCACGTTAGTATTTTGCAGCTGTGACTTATTAAACTGATAGTTCGGTAATTTTCACATCTGTCAACACCTGCTTTATTTGGAATTGGAATTGTTATATTCTTCTTGAAGTCTGAGGGTATTTCGCTTGTCTCATACAACTTGCCCACCAGGTGGTAGAGTTTTGTCAGGACTGGCTCTCCCAAGGCTGTCAGTAGTTCTAATGGAATGTTGTCTACTCCCGGAGCCTTGTTTCGACTCAGATCTTTCAGTGCTCTGTCAAACTCTTCATGCAGTATCATATCTCCCATTTCATCTTCATCTACATCCTCTTCCATTTCCATTATAGTGTCCTCAAGTACATCACCGTTGTATAGAGCGTCTATATACTCCTTCCACCTTTCTGCTTTCCCTTCTTTGCTTAGAACTGGGTTTCCATCTGAGCTCTTGATATTCATACAAGTGGTTCTCTTTTCTCCAAAGGTCTCTTTAATTTTCCTGTAGGTAGTATCTATCTTACCCCTAGTGAGATAAGCCTCTTCATCCTTACATTTGTCTTTTAGCCATCCCTGCTTAGCCATTTTGCACTTCCTGTCGTTCTCATTTTTGAGATGTTTGTATTCCTTTTTGCCTGCTTCATTTACTGCATTTTTATAATTTCTCCTTTCATCTTTTAAATTAAATATATCTTCTGTTACCCAAGGATTTCTACTAGCCCTCGATTTTTTACCTACTTGCCTTCACTATTTCATCCCTCAAAGCTACCCATTCTTCTTCTACTATATTTCTTTCTCCCATTCCTGTCAATTGTTCCCTTATGCTCTCCCTGAAACTCGGTACAACCTCTGGTTTAGTCAGTTTATCCAGGTCCCATCTCCTTAAATTCCCTCCTTTTTGCAGTTTCTTCAGTTTTAATTTACAGTTGATAACCAATAGATTATGGTCAGAGTCCACATCTGCACCTGGAAATGTACAATTTAAAACCTGTTTCCTAAACCTCTGTCTTACCATTATATAATCTATCTGATACCTTCTAGTATCTCCAGGATTCTTCCATGTATACAACCTTCTTTCATGATTCTTGAACCAAGTGTTAGCTATGATTAAAATATGCTCTGTGCAAAATTCTACTAGGCGGCTTCCTCTTTCATTTCTTAGCCCTATCCATATTCACCTACTATGTTTCCTTCTCTCCCTTTTCCTACTCTCGAATTCCAGTCACCCATGACTATTAAATTTTCGTCTCCTTTCACTATCTGAATAATTTCTTTTATCTCATCATACATTTCATCAATTTCTTCATCATCTGCAGAGCTAGTTGGCATATAAACTTGTACTACTGTAGTACACGTGGGCCTCGTGTCTATCTTGGCCACAATAATGCGTTCATTATGCTGTTTGTAGTAGCTTACCCGCACTCCTATTTTTTTGTTCATTATTAAACCTACTCCTGCGTTACCCCTATTTCATTTTGTATTTACAACCCTGTATTCACCTGACCAAAAGTCTTGTTCCTCCTGCCACCGAACTTCACTAATTCCCACTATATCTAACTTTAACCTATCCATTTCCCTTTTTAAAATTTTCTAACCTACCTGCCCGATTAAGGGATCTGACATTCCACGCTCCGATCCGTAGAACGCCAGTTTTCTTTCTCCTGATAACAACATGCTCCTGAGTAGTCCCCGCCCGGAGATCTGAATGGGGGACTATTTTACCTCTGGAATATTTTACCCAAGAGGATGCCATCATCATTTAATCATACAGTAAAGCTGCATGCCCTTGGGAAAAATTACGGCTGTAGTTTCCCCTTGCTTTCAACCGTTCGCAGTACCAGCACAGCAAGACTGTTTTGGTTAGTGTTACAAGGCCAGATCAGTCAATCATCCAGACTGTTGCCCCTGCAACTACTGAAAAGGCTGCTGCCCCTCTTCAGGAACCACACGTTTGTCTGGCCTCTCAACAGATACCCCTCCGTTGTGGTTGCACCTACGGTACGGCCATCTGTATTGCTGAGGCACGCAAGCCTCCCCACCAACGGCAAGGTAAGGTCCATGGTTCCTTAGGGGGGTGTGGGGGGAGGGTGTTTTTCAATGGTGAAACAATATTTTTTGGAACATTATTTGAAAAACAGCAATATATTAAGGGGTTAAACACCAAACTGCACATAGCTGACCTACTTTCTCTCCACCTTGACCGTGTGCACCCCTCAGCAGCACTGCACTGCACTGTATGCCACCCCTCCCCTTCCCCACCCCAGTCTCCTACTTACCCCCACCCTGTCACCCCTCCCATCATGCATCATACTCTGGTGCTGCTGCTGCTCGCAGTGTGGCTACAGTTGCCTGAGACTGCAATCGTGTGTGTGTGAGTTGTGTTTGCATGTGTGTTTGTGTGTGTGTGTGTGTGTGTGTGTGTGTGTGTGTGTTTGTGTGTGTCATCTATTTTTGATGAAGCTCTTATGGCGGAAAGCTGTTTTAAAGGTTAGCAATAGATTTGGTTCTTGCCCAATGTTTGGCATTGAGTGGCAAATTTAGATTCAGCCTAAAATGTTTTGAGTGATATTTTTACTATGATTCCCATGAACCTCACACCCTGAGACATTGTATCAGATTGGTAAATTTTAAAATTTATAATTTTAATTTTACAAATATATAGTCAAATTTATTGCACTTAGGATTATATATGTAATCTTAATTGCAATACATTGGAATATATGGGCCTATTCATTCACATGTATAGCTCTTCTGGCTGAAATCAATTCAGGTACAAAATACAACTGATTAATTGTATAAAATTTACCAACAGATCAGGCCACTCACATGATAAGGTACATTGCTCAACATATGTGCACTATCTGTTGGAAAGTGAAGCACTCCGAAGGGGAGGAGGAAACCCTTGAACCTTCATTGGTTGAGAATATGTGTAATATTGCTTAAGTGATTACAAAATTAATTCATATTTACAAAGAACTTGACAGTACGAGCCTGTTCACCTGTATCATGTTACACCCCATCTGGCCTGGTTGCATGTGAGGGAATATGGTATAGTTGTAGGTAAACAACTAGAATTCTCTCATATACAGATTTATTCACACTTTGCGTCTACACAGATACAAGTTCGGAGGCTAACTGCCATTTGCGTCCAACATCCTGACCCAAAGCCCTCTCCTCAAAGATAGCACACTTGCGCACAGAACAAATATCGATATTTATGGTGCTCTACGCCACATAGACTCCCCCCCCCCTCCCCCCGCCCAGTATGGAGTACATCCCTGTGATAGGGGGGGGGGGGGGGGGGGGGTGAAAAGTTAGGAAGGTAACGCACAGTTCTTCTGCGTCAGGCGGAAGTGGTCGACTGGTAGGAGACCGGGGGGTGAAACCCGGTACGTCGACAGTGAAGTCAGCAAGCGACGCCGGCGGCTGATGACGACGTCCCGTCCTGGAGTGGAGGTGTAGCACTTCGTCAGCCGGCAGACGAAGAATCACCTTGCCAGAAGGCCTAACAAAGGCATGCAAATTGCCACACGCAGCACTTCTGCTCAATTTATAGCGGCGCACCACGCAAGATTCTGCACTTCCTCCCTCAGTATTGTCACACGCGAGTATCACACACAACGTATTGCCATCTACGACAACAGATAATTTATGTATGTCATCAGGGTGCGCATGTGTTGTGAATTCTTGGATGCCACCTGTACGAGCAATGGTAGGGAGGCAGGGAGGTGTGGGAAAGCCATGGCAGGGGGAAGCATCTGCTAAGAGGGGGGTGGCAAGTGCACTGGACTGCGCAGCAGACAACCTCGGGCGATCACCTGACAGACGAGGGAGCGTGACCGAAGGCAATGAGGAGCCAGCGTGGATTGAACGGCGTGACAAAGAGCTGTCACCCGAAGATGGTAACACAATGGTAGAATCCGAGTGGTTGGCAGTTCAACTGCGAGGGCTGTGAGGAGTGAAGCCCCGAAAAGATTGGCCACTCGAATTAGATGAACGCGGAGAAGGAGCAGTGCTCGGCAGAGAAGCACGCTGTGGAGAATCAATACCCAAATGCATGGTGTGGGAAGATGGATGGCCGCTCGAAGCAGGAGTGGGAGAAATAGGGGCAGAATCTGGGAGGTTCACCTGAGGCTTAATGAAAGCTGGTTTCACTCGGTTGAGTGAGACCGTGGTTACAGAGTCTTTCATGAGGAGATCCATGTTATTCTCAGAGCGTTTGACGACCTTGTAAGGACCTGTGTAGGGTGACTGAAGCGGGGCTTTGACTGAGTCGTCTCTGGGAAACACATACTCACAAGAGTCTACCGTGCGCAGTACATACATGCGCGGAGGTGTATGAGCAGCCGGAGGTGGCGGCTGAATTTTGCTGCAGTGCAAGCGCACCAGCTCAAGAAGTGAAGGGAGTTCAGAGGGCCGTGGAAGTGGGGTCGGAGTGACTAATTCTCCAGGCAAAACCAGAAGTTGGCCATACACAAACTTGGCTACGGAACCCTTGAGGTCTTCCTTGAAAGTCGCTCGAAGGCCAAGGAGCACGAAGGGCAGTGCCTCTGTCCATAGTGAGTCATGGCAATGCAGGGCAGAGTTTAAGGTGCGATGCCATCGCTCGACAAGCCCATTACTTTGGGGGTGGTATGCAGAAGTATGAATTTTGACAATACCACACATTTTACATAAGTCAGAGAAAACTGAAGACTCGAATTGTCGCCCCTGGTCAGTGGTGAGGTAAACAGGTGAGCCAAATCTAGAGATCCACAAATCTAAGAATGCTTGACTTACTGTCTCTGAGGTAATGTTCAGAATAGGCACAGCCTCAGCCCACTGAGTCATCCTGTCAATAGCTGTAAACAAGTAATGGAAACCCTCGGAGGGGGGCAATGTGCCCACGAGGTCAACATGAACATGGTGAAACCGGCCTGGCGGTTGGGCAAAACAACCAATGGGTCGAGAAGTGTGCCTGGAAACTTTGTTCTGTTGACACACCATGCATGCCCTTGCCCAAGACTGACAGTCATGGTGCATGTCTCTCCAGACAAACCGTTCAGTTACCAGATGGGTGGAAGCTTTGACACCGGGGTGTGCTAATGTATGTAATTTGTCAAAGACCTGGCGTTGAAGGGGCTTAGGAATGAATGGCCGCAACGTACCAGTCGATTCATCACACCACACTAAGTCAGATATGCCAGGGAAAGTGGAGCGTACTGGTTGGAGAGAGGAGCTGTGGTCTGAAATTAACTGCATGGTATCGGGGTCTGCCGATTGCAACCAAGGTAGGTCCATTAAGTCAATTAAGGTTGTGACAGCACCAACACGTGAGAGAAAATCAGCGACCACATTGTCCGCTTCTCGGATGTAGGGAATGTCATTTGTAAATTGCAAGATGTAATCGATGTGACGAAAGCGTCGTGGGGGCGGATCAGCCGCAGGATTTTTTATGCCAGGAACCAACGGCTTGTGATCAGTGAGCACATAGAAATCTCGTCCCCCAACATCAGTTCTGAAGTGTCTTATGGCCTCGTAAACTGCAAGTAATTCTCTGTCAAATGCTGAGTATTTCTTCTGCGCGTTGTTTAGCTTTTTTGAGAAAAACTGCAGGGGGTCATAACATCGTTGTATGTCTGACTCAGTACTGCGCCGATAGCATTGTCACTAGTGTCAGTAGTGATAAACATTGTGGCGTCCGCCCGCGGGTGAGCAATAGTGACAGCGGAGACCAACAGCTGTTTGAGTTCATTAAATGCCTTGTCCATGTCTGGTGTCCATGGTACCTGGCGGGTGCCAGAAGTTTGTGGGCCAGCGAGAGCATCTGTGAGAGGAGCCTGCACCGCAGAAGCAGCTGGCAAATCTTTCCGGCAATAAATAACTGTTCCGATGAACCTGCGTAATTCCCTATATGTCTGAGGGAATAGCATCTCGAGAACAGGCTTGATCTTTTCCTGTGGTGGTGTCAGACCGTCCGATGACACAACATAACTTAGGAATGTGACGGATGACTGGTGCAATTGAGTCTTTTTATTGTTCAGTTCAATACCAGCGGCTGCTAAAATATCCATCACGACTTGAACACGCTCCTTACTCTGTTCTAAAGTAGAAGCAAAAACCAATATGTCGTCCATGTATACGAAACAAAAGTCTAGATGGGATAAAGTTTGATTGATGAAACGCTGCCACGTTTGGGGGCCGTTTTTCAACCCAAACGGCATAAATTTGTATTGGAACAGCCCGAAGGGAGTGGTTATGTCAGTCTTTTCAATGTCCTCTGGATCCATAGGAATCTAATGAAATGTGTACTTACAGTCCAAAACAGAGAAGTACTTTGCACCTGCAAGCGCATGATTGAAGTCTGCGATGTATGGGACCGGATATTTATCAATGATGGTGCGGGCATTTAAATGCCTATAGTCTCCGACCATACGCCAAGTACCACCTTTCTTTTGGTCAAACAGGATAGGACTAGCCCAGCAACCGGAAGAAGGTTCAATTATTCCCTTTGTAACAGATCGTCCAATTGTTCTTTTGCAATTTTCATAAATTCCGGCTTGAGGCGGCGTGGACGTTGCGATATGGGCGGCCCATCGGTTAGACGTAACCGATGAACTGTGCCGTTAGTGACTACTGCAATACGTGGCGCGGCACAACAGTCAGATGTCCGTGAAGCAGAGCAGGCAGTGGCGGACGGGCCAAGCTGTGGCACTGAGGACATGGAAGTACAGGTGTGCCACCCGCTCGTAGGCTGTGTAAAGGCCGCACACGTGTTAACATGGGCGAGGTTGGTACATTGGTTCTTGGTAGCGGGCCGTGCCGCTACGAGCGCTGTAGGCACGAGTGGTCGTGGCCGGACAGCAGATGGCCGTAGTTCATTGCCGCGAGCTTGGCAAGTTAATTGTCCATTCAGAATGCAAGGAGCATGAGCACTCGGGCATACCCTATCATTGCAAAAGGGGGTGCTGACACAGTTTACAGAGTTCACAACATTGTCGTTAACGTGCGCGGGCATGGGAACACCAGATTGGCACGGACTGACCTTGTCTGTAGCCGACGAGTCGTCTGCTTGTTGTGCCGCGAGGCGTTGTTGTGTGGAGGCCAACTCGTGGTGTACGTCGCGGAGATGCAGCAGCATTTCCATACGTTCCATCCGCAACTTCGAAGACTTGGCACACTCCACTAGCCAGTTGTTTGTCCAAGATTGCAGCTCCAAGGATAGGTTTACACACTTCTTAGCACAGCACACATGTTTGGTGTTAGCCAAACTGTCACTCAGCGAAGCGAAAGGAATATGTTTGTTAAGGGCGGGGTAAAACACAGTATTTTGCACAAAATCTAGTGACAACTGATAGTGCTTGAGGAAATCAATTCCGAGAATAGGTTCTTCAATTGTTGACACTAGAAACGTCCACTCCAGCTTGCACTCGGGCGAAAGTTTCACTGTATACAAAGTGGAACCCGAACACTGTAGGGTAGACAAGTTCACTGCACGAAGTACTGTTTTGTGTGGTTGCACTTTATTGGTTGTTAGGCGAACCGGCAGCAAAGAGACGTCTGCGCCAGTGTCTACCAGAAAACATACACCTGATCGTAAATCGCGAACATAGACTCAACCACAGTTACTGTTATTGTCCGAAACGGAGTGCAACGTGGGATGGTGCCCGTTGTTTACATCGCAGGAGGTGGCACCGTAGCCTACCTGCAGTTGGAGTTTGGGTAAGAACATGGTGACTGGCATTTGCGAGCTTGCTCCCCGAATCTCGCGTGGAAGAAACAGTAAGGTTGGGCGCGCCTGTGCTCCTGTGGGTAGTTGCTAGGTGATGGAGTATGTGCCCCAGAGTCTTCCACAGAGGCCAATGCACTGTCATTGCGAGGAGTTGAAGGTGCAGGCCGGGCAACTAGTTTAACAAACTTGTTATTAGCAGCACCAGACAAGGGCGTGGCGTCAGAAAGCGTCTTAGTGCAGTCACGTCCAGAATGCAGTGCACGGAGCTCCCGTTGCCTGGCGGAGTATGCTCTGTCGGCGGCGCATAAACGTTCATTTACTGGCCTATCTTCATACGCAGAGATTGCAGTCTGGACAGGCAAAGGCAGCTTTTCAGTCCAGATTTCTGCAAGCGTGTCATCAGGCATAACTTGCTCATCGACGAGAAGACGGATGCACCGCCACAGCTGGGACGGAGACCTGTCGCCAAGACGCTCTTCGTAGATGAGCTGTCGCACATTTTCTCTCCTGGTTTTAGAGACGCGCTCCAGTATCGTCTGTTTCACCACAGCATACTTCCCTGCTAGGGGGGGTGCTTTGACCAGATCGTAAATTAAATGGACACGGTCGTGAAGATGGTTCATGAGGCAGGCGAAGCATGCGTCGTCGTCCAAAGCACAGACATTGAATGTTTGCTCAACCAGGTTAAACCAGAACTCCGGGTGAGCGGGTTTTAAGTCTGGTAATTTCGGCAGATTCGCCACTGCAGTCACTGCAGAGGTGCGCCTGTTACTTCGGACGGAAGTAGAGCATGCAGAAGATTGCGAGTCCGAATTATTGGCATCCCGTAATGTGGGAATCGCGAAATTCACTTGATGCCGGGGGGGCGGCTAAGAAGTGGCGGACGCTCGAGCGGTGTGAGGATCGTAGTCAAAATGTGCATTCTCATTGACGTGGTAGCTCAGAGCGAAGCCACAAGTGCTTAAGTATGCCGGTGAATGTCCGTTATGCACACACTATTCACTCGACCGTGGGTGGTGGGGCTGGTTGTAGATGTCGGGGTAATTACTGTCCAGCACAGAATTGTTGACTTGATTAGAAGCAACACAAGGATCCCACACACGTCCACTAGGATGCACACTCGGTGTGATATTTGCTGTTTGGCGAGCATTGAACACCTGTTGACTAGCCGGCGCGGAAGGATACACACGTGGCGGGAACTGATTCGAGTTTGAATTTACTACTGGATTTTCCAAAGTAGCAAAACCTCGCTCTACGCCATGAACTGTATTGAATTGTGTGTTCGACACAGGAGTAGGAATGTTCCGACCAACACGCTGTGGAGAACACGTGGGAAGGTCCATGCTAACAAAGCCAGAGTCCACGACCGTTGGCGGTTGGAAGATACTGGCGGCACTCGATGAATTCCACTGCATGTTCTGGCTGAAGGATTCCGAAGATTCTTGCAGCGTGTCCACTACGACGGCAGGAGTGCTGGAGAGATGTTGCGGGAATCCTGGCGGCGGTGAATGCTGAAAGGCCATTGTCTGGAGCTGAACAAAGGTCCTCGCGATCGCGGAGAAACCCGACGCGGTAGGCTCGTAAATAACCTTCGGGCAGTAACTCGGACGCATATTACACAAAACGTGGCCACCAGTGAGGGAATGTGGTACAGTTGTAGGTAAACAACTAGAATTCTCTCATATAAAGATTTATTCACACTTAGCGTCTACACAGATACAAGTCCGGAGGCTAACTGTCATTAGCGTCCAACATCCTGCCCCAAAGCCCTTTCCTCAAAGATAGCACACTTGCGCACAGAACAAATATCGATATTTATGGCGCTCTACATCACACGTGCACTGATTCGGCTGAGGAGCAGGCTGTCATAAATTTGTTGTATACTTCATTTACTGGGTACTGGCTCTGTGAGAGAGCTAACGTACAAGCTTGTCCTACACATGTTGTATTGGACAGAGATCTGGGGATATTGCTGGCTACTGGAGTGTCGGCAGCCCATTGAGGCACAAGCTGAGTGTTGATAATCCTTGCTCTGATGGAAAATGGCACCAAGATATTTTCACATGTGGGGTAACACATGAGGCCACAGGACATCCGTGACACACCATTGTGCCATCAGAATTCTCTCAATCATTACCAACCATTACCTAAAGTCCTAACTGATGGGTCCCTGCAGCCTGATTCCAGTAGTAATATCGCTGCACTTCTTCAAAACATTGGAAGAATGGAACTTCTTCCCAGGCCACCGCCATAGTCATCTAGAGTACTACTCTACACGATGCTATCCTCAGCAGTCCAAACTTCTCAGTCAACTCCAAATGCAGCCATTTGTGTTGTGGTATAAATGAAGCTTACACATGGGATGGTAATTTCCTAGTCTAGCTACTGGCAGTCTTCGACCAATGGTGTGGGATGATACAGAATATTGCAGGGAGTCCATTACATGTTCTCAGAGATCAGACGCAGATGTAAAAGGGTTATGATGTTCATGATGCATAATATAGCAATCCTTGCTTGTGGTAGCCAATGTGATAGATCAGAAACTTGATGTTTAGTGTGCCTGCCCACAACATAAAGCAATCCAGCATTGGGCCACTGTCTCGATATTACACAGTTTGACCAGTCAGTTGGGTGGTGACACAACTGAGACTCTCTTTAAACACTCAGATACTGTTAACAATGTCTCACATAGGTACACAGCATCTCCATGTCCTTCAGAGTGATCACTCGACATCTGACATTGTTCATGACCCTCACATACCCTATGGCCACAACGCTAAATATGGACAACGCTAATGCACTCCGGTCATTGTTCCACCTATCACAAAAAATTGCCTTTATATCATTTACATACCTGCCAATGCCGTGTACTTGTATGAAGTTACTCTGACTTCCAACTGAGACTTCTGGGAGCTTCACATTTTTTATTAATCTGCTGCACAGCTTTTCTCCTGTATTGTGAATGGTTATATCATAGATTATTTCATTTTGTTGTTATAAACATTCCAGAGTCTTCAGCCAATATATTTTGATAATGGCAGTTACAATCACTCGTATGAGCCAGAGTATTTCAAAAAATGGACAGATTTTTCGTTTCTTGAAGGAAGGGCGAATCTCTCAAAATACAGGTACTAATGAGTTACCTATTATTTTGTTGTCAAAACACAGTTACACATAAAATTTCTTACTAATATTGCTTGAGTATCTTTTTTTCCAGCTTATCTCAAAACTTAGAAGAAGTGAAGACAGCTCTACCACTTGACCTCTCTGAAATTTCAAAAAATGATGCTCCTTGTGTAGAATGGTATGCACTGAAAAGATGCTGGCTAAAGAAACCTGGAGTTACCACAATTTTTAATACTTTAACAAGGTTCGTTTGGTTTCATTAATTTCTATCAAAAGGAGCTCACTTTAAAAAATTGTAAGATTACAAAAAGACAGAATGGGGAACCCTTACATATCTCCAAGATATGAAACTCTAGTACTGCTGATGAACACATTTAAATTGAAGAAAACTTATCCTACCTTTTAAACCCTAGTTCCCCCCCCCCCCCCCCCCCCCTGAGGTCATAAAAGATTACTTAGTATTTCACAATAGCATAAAGCAATATTTCATAAATGGTCTTTTGAATTTTAGAAATAAAATAATTATCACTTAATTTTATATTTCGATTCTTGCAAAACATAGAAGTTTTTACAAAAAGAGGTTCAGACATCATTGCATGCGAACCTGACTTCACATTCATTTGGCATTTCCATGGCCTTGATAGTATATCAGACCATTATCCACAGTTTGTCCGTCCTTTTCACACCTTGGCTCCGTAGAATGTCTTGTTCGTGAGTGTAATATCAGCTACGAAAAACATCACTAATTAGTTTCTGGGTACAATACCAGTCATACGTGAGTTAAACGGATATCATGTTTAAATACTGGGGTTGGTCTTTCATGGAGAAATAGACTAACGTGAAATTTTTTGAATGAGTCTTTTTTGCTGAAACAATAGGTCAAAGTCAAAATTGCAATTAAGACAAACATTGATACAATGCCTTAATACATCAACAGATAATTCAAAAGATTATTTAAACATATATAAAGACATATTATTAAAATTGGGAATTGAAAATTTGTGGTGTTGTCATCATTTTAAACAAAAGCCTCCTTTGGGTTAACATTTTGTGAAGTATTACTTTTTCAAAATGTCATCTAACTCTCTTTCAATTATGGTCAGGTTTGTTTCAACTTTTTGATGTTGTCAAATAGCAACATCCTGACATTACAACTATTTTTTTCAGTTCTTCTACTACATCCATCATTTCTGTTGTCCCAAGTTAACACTTATTACACTAATTACTTTGCTATTTTCATGTTTTTCTTTCATCTAACGAAACCACAGTAATCATTAAATGAGTATTATCATATACTCTTTGCCATTATCAAAAATGACACAATAAGAAAGAATAAGGTTACTTCAACCTCTTCAACAACACCGTAAACATAAAAATCATCAACATCAACAGCATAATTTAAAACATCGTTATTACGATAACTCCTTTCCTATCATTATTTCCACAACATCTCACAAAGACCCTACTTCAACATAATATCGCAACATATTCTACAAAACGTATCATCATTATCGTATTGTAAATTATTTTGCACATTGTGCATTTGCAGTCAAACTTCAATCAAATCCTGTACATTTCTATCAGTTAACTATTCCATCACAAAATATTATTATCATTATCAACACTTTTATCATATATGTGGTCTGATAAACATTTTCCTTGTTTAAATGGTATTCATTGCATAACAGCATTAAAAAAAATACTTCAGATTGGTTAACATATATGAAATTTCATTTAAAAACTTTTACTGCAGGATCCTCAATGTTAGCCATTCTTTCAGACATGTCTGAAAGAATAGTTATCACATATACAAATATATGTGCCTTGATGGCAAGTAATGATACCTTCACTTCGGATGCATTTTTCCGTCGACGTATGTGGGAATCAGGTGGGGCTGTGAGTGATGAGGATAATGAACAGGGGCACTGCGTATGTTATGTAAGACATATGGGAATTTGGGTTATATGGGAGGTGTGCTTGGATAGCCGAAATGTTTAAGGTGATCACTCATGATAAGAGGAAATCCTAGGTTCGAGTCCCATTTGACACAAATTTTCACTTGCCTTCATTGGATTTGTATCAATGCCCAGTTGCAGCTGGTGTCAGAATTTCTCTTACTCTGGGATCTTGAATGGTGTCTGTTCTTTCAGACATGACCGAGAGAACAGACACCATACACAGGGTGTTTGGAAATTCCCTTTACAAACTTTTAGGACTTGTAGAGGGGAGGGAATACATAATATTTGTAATAGGAACCTATGTTCAGAAATATAACATTTCATTTCTATGATGGTTTCAATCCAGATGTTTAACTCATTTGCTTCTGCTTGAAGAATTAAATTAGGCGTGATGCAGTATAATTATTAGGTAACAATTGGAAGAGAAGTATAATAAAACATCCATTTATCACTTAAGCACATATGTTTGAATTAACACTCAAACATTAAATGTTAAAATTATTCAAAAAATATATAAAAAAACAACCAGCATATAGAGCAGTAATGATGCATTACAACAGTAACTGATGCACACTCTCCATCCAACATGGTGTCTCTTCAATTTATTGTGCAGTTGCCAGAACTCATGTCAGCTGACCTTTCTCTGTCTCTGCAGAAGTGTCACAAATTCAACTTTTCATATGACCCCACAAGAAGCAGTCCATGGGAGTTAAAATCTGATATGCACTTCAGAAGTGAGGTGGTGCACCATCAGGCTGAAACCACATTTCCTGTTGGATAGTCAGTGGCACAGCTTCCAAGAATGGGTCCAATATGTTTTGTAGGAACTTTGAAACTTTTCTCTTTCCCTCAGCAGATGTCAACACATTACACATATGAATTTAAACTGTTATAAAACAGAAATGGTATGTTTCTTGATGTGGGATCCTGTTCAAAATATTATGTACTCACTCTCCTCTACAAGTCCTAGAAGTTTGTAATGTGAATTTCCAAACACCCTGTATATAAGCATTTGCACCTCGACAGCAAATAATGATATCTGCACTTTGGGTGCCCTCTGCCTTTGACCTCTTGTGGGAATCAAGTGAGGCTGTGAGTAATGAGGATAATGGAGAGGGGACACTACATATGTAGTTTGAAACATTTGGGAATTTGGGTTGGATGGGAGGCGTGCTTAAGGTAATCGCTCGTGATTAGGGGGAATATGAGTTCAAGTCCCGATTGGGCATTAATTTTCACTTGTCACCAATGGATTTATTTCAGTGCATGATTGCAGCTGATGTTATAATTTCTCTTTCATCATTACACAGACTCACAGTTGTCGGCTCTTGAATGGTGTATTTTTGAGACATGTCTCAAAAGAACAGATATGACATACATAAAGCATACAGTGAAACTACACTTAAAAATTTTCAATGTCTGTACACTTACTCTCTAATGATACATTTCTGACTTAATGAAGAGAGGATAGTATGACAGTAGAAGATCATTTGAAAGATTTAAAGAAAAGTTTGAGAAGTAATACATTAGATAAGAAACAGTGTTACATAGGTCAGTGTTCTGTGTTCACTAGGCACATATGGTGAAAAGAGCTCATGACTTTCTGAGGACACAAGTGTTAATATTCATTTATACCGTAGGTGACTTCTGCATCTTTTTCCACTACTGTCATCTTTCCATTACCTATGTCACATCCTTGCATAAAACTTTGATAAAACATTTTGCTGACACAGATTTTACTTTCTTTTCAACAAAGTTCTTTGACAACTTACATACAAACACATCACCCACACCTTTGACTTCACAAACACTTTCTCACACTGAGACTTTCAGCATCACCAAACATTTACCTAAACAATGGATTTTCACAACCAGTCCAGTTATGTACAAATTTGCCACTACAAGAGTTAGCTAACATTATATAATTGTCCCTGGTTTCTTTGTAAAATTTCTGAATATGTAAATTTGTTAAGTCTACACAGTTGTCGAAGTACACCTCATGTGGACTGTTTTCTTTAACTTCTGAAAACTTTCTCCTTCTGAGCTACAGATAAGTCCACCTTTGGTGTAATAATGTTAAGATTAGTATTTTTTGTTTTGAGTCAGCCATAATTCTTCAAAACATTGTCTTTTACATAAAAAAACACTCTATTTAAATATTTTTCCTCTACCACATCATCTTCAACTTTGTTGTTGTTTGTCATGAAAGTATTTCTTTGTCTATCAAGAGTCTCTTTTAGTCCATCCATTTTAGTTTACTATCTCCATAAAACCAGTCTCAACACAAGATTTATAGTCTATTCGGTGAAGGAAAGTTACCGGAAAAAATTTGGGTAGTCACAAATTTTTTGTAGAGTGGTATTGACAGGGAAGTGCCATGAATAACACAATACAAATCCTAACAATTGGGGGTGAGCATTGAAGCTGGGGCAAGGGATGTTTTAAGTTAATTTTTTTGTGTTTTTGTGGTTTAACTTGAAAACCATGGATTCTACTGAAAATACTTCACAGTACAAAATTAAACTATGTTAAATTTCCTATAAGAAGATACCTATTCATTCTTTAGAATAAATAATTTCTGTGTTGCAGAGGATGGAAAAATCACAGATTATTAAAAATAGTGTTTTAATGGTATAAAATTATTGTTTAATACTAAAAGAATTGGGTTAAGAACAAACACAGTGTGTCCCAAATGCTACTTTACAACTTCAGTGTCATACAACTCGACATGTAATTAACTTGAAGAAAAAAGTAAAGTTTCTATGGTCCACCAACTCAAAAAGTTTTTTATGTAAGATAATGAATAAATGTTTGCCTTTCCAGGTGACATGAGCAAAATAACTGAAAAATAACATTATCCTTTGCTGTTGCAGGATGTTAGGGGCACGTTAATGAATTGAAGAACATGTTCTGCACAGGAAAATGCAGAGTCTGTGGCTTGGTTTATTGAAATACAGTCAGACACCCAAGTTCAGAGAAATTTTAGAGTGTGATATGGGAAACCACCATCCTCTCAGCCATCCATAAGAAAATGCCACAGGATCTTGATGGAAACTGGGAGTGTGACCATGAAGCAGCTTGAAGGCAGGCCAGTGAAAAGTGATGAAGATATGGAGAGAATTCAACAGGTCTTCCAGCATTCACCACAGAAGTCTGTTTGTAAGGTATCAAAAGAACTGCAAATCCCTCATCCAACAGTGCCCCAAATACTCCAAAAGCATCTTCATCTGTTTCTCTGAACTTGAATATCTGACTTAATTTCAATCAACCAAGCCACACACTGCACCTTTTCCATTTTTCAGTTCATTTATGTTGCTCCGGTCAGTGTGCAGCAACAAAGAAAAAACATTTTTTTCAGTTATGTTGTTCTAGTCACCTGGAAAGACAAAACATCTGTTCATTATCTTACATAAAAAACTTTTATGAATTTAAGCATCAGATAAGTTTCACTTTTTTTTCTCTAAGATAATTACAAGAAAAGTTATGTGACCCTGAAGTTGTAAAGAATTTTTGGGACACCCCATATTAAATGTTTTTGCCACATCTAAGTGCAGTAGAACCATTTGGGGATAAATTGTGTTCTGGGGGATGTAACAGGGTGGAGGGTTGGAGTGTGAGGAAAGGAAGGTCACCAGAGCAAGTGTTTCTTTTCCACAAAGTGCATTGCCACTGAATGGTAATATTGTAAAAAGGATAGATTGCTACTTGCCATATAGTGGAGATGTTGAGTCTCAGATAGGCATAGCAAAAATATTGTGAAACAAGAAATCTTTCGGCCAAACAGGCCTTCTGAATTAGACATCATACACACACACACATTCACGCAAATGCGACTCACACACATGTGACCACTGTCTCTGGCTGCTAAGGCAGTCACATTGCACATCATTTTGGCACTGACATGTAAATGAAAATGAAAACTGAAAACAAATGAACTCAGTACAGGAATAAAAACACCAGAGCTGCTGCAGTAAATTACCTTGTTATGAGCAGTCAACTAAAGAGGCATTAGATTTTACATTGAATACAACACAGAATTAACTTCTTTCCTAGCTCGCATTTATCAAGAATATTTTGCACAGTAATAGTTCCATGTGACTGGGAAGAGTGTACGTCACAAAAAATGTAAAACATCAGATGCACCAAATCACAGACCAACACTCCTGACTTATTTCTTTTGCAAACCTCAAATATTATGTTCCTGGAGCAAAACAAGCTTCTCTCAAAGAATCAGCATAGATTGAGGAAAAACCATTTATATGAAAACAGCTCGCTTTATTTGAATACAACTTGCAAACAGTAGATGCATGTGAATGGACAGATTAAATCTTACTAGATTTCTGAGAGGTGTTCAACACTGAATCACATTGCTGACTAATCACCGAGATACAGTCATACAAAGTATTTTTGCAGGTATATAGTTGCCTTGATGAACAGATACACAGGCCTTTAATGTTCTTAAAATGTATAAATGATTTATCAGATAGTATCAGCAGCACAGCATTGACGTGCAAAAGATTAGATTAGATTCAGTTTTCGTTCCACAGATCCAAGAAATGAGATGATTCTCATGGGTGTGGAACATGTCAGAAAGTATAACATAAAAAACATAAAACATTTGAATATAACACTCACTACCCTGATCACTTGTCAGGTTATTGTCAAAATATGTAAATATATTACATTAAACTGGAACTGCTAATATTTACAAAACAAATACACTGTCAGAGGGAAACATTTTATGCACTATTAATAAATTTATCATGCACATAAGCTGGCCTAACAGTCTGTGTTAAGACATTCATCTATAGAGTAGAAGGCGTTACTTATCAAGAAGTCTTTCAACCTCTGTTTGAACGGTGCTTTATCTGAAACCAAGTTTTTAATGGTTGCTGGCTTTATTGAAAATGTGTGTTCCTGAGTACTGGACCCCTTTTTGGACCAAGGTAAGTGATTTTAGGCCTTTATGTAGATTGTTCTTTTTCCTAGTACTGATACTGTGTACTGATCTATTGGTTGGAAATAGAGATATATTACTTGCAACAAATTGCATTAAGGAATAAATATATGGAGAAGCAGTGGTTATTATACAAAGTTCTTTGAACAGGTTCCTACATGATGTTCTTGAATTTACAGCACAAGTTATTCTTATTACATGATTTTCACGGTAACAACTTTTGCTCAGTTTGATGCGTTACCCCAGAATATGATCCTGTATGACATAATAGAATGAAAGTAAGCAAAGTATGCAAGTTTTAAATATTTATATCTCCTACATCTGACATCATTCTCACTGCAAATACAGATTTGTTAGCTGCTTAAGCAATTCTGTGGTATGCCCTTCCCAACTGAATTTATTATCGAGTTGTAATTCCAGAAATTTAACACTGTCAGCGTCTTCAGTCTGCATGTCTTCATATTTATACACATGCTGTAAGGATATCTCTTACAGGTTCTGAACTGCATATAGTGAGTCTTTTCAAAGTTTAATGACAGTGATTCGGTAGTAAAAAGAATACATGTGTAAATTATATGGACGAGATCTCGAAGCTAAACGAACAAATATCCAGTTTACAAATGATAATCGGTGCTTTAAAGCTGGACATACAGAAACTTCATGCAGAAAAACATGAGTCGCTGAAGAAACAAGAAGACTCAACCTCTGCACACAAGTGGCAAACAATAATGGGAGAAAACTGCACTCGGAAAGCACAATCCCAAAATAGCAGTGAAACTTCAGTATGTATAAACAGTGAAACTTTATGCAATAAAAACTGCACTCAGAAAGTACAATCTCAAAGCAGCAGTGAAACTTCAATGTGTATAAACAGTGAAACTTTAATGCATAAAAACTGCACTCAGAAAGTACAATCTTAAAGCGGCAGTGAAACTTCAATGTGTATAAACAGTGAAACTTTAATGCATAAAAACTGTCAAACTAGAACATATAATGACCTTGTGGGCATATTCACTACTGAAGATTCAATGAACACGACAGCCAAAGTCGAAAAGTTATGAAATGAACCACAAAAAGTAAACAAACCGTTGCACGGTGAACTTCCGACTGCTAACATTGTAAAATACGGAAAAATATGTGTGTTAGGCGATAGCCACGGCCGTGGAATTGCCACAGTACTAATGGAAAAATACAATTACAGGGCAAACGGTTTCATGAAGCCTGGAGCTCCATTAGGTGAACTGAAAAACCTTACAAAATCACATGAAGTAACTAGTTTGTGTAAGGATGACTTTGTTGTATTGCTGGGAGGATCAAATGACGTATATAGAAATGAGTCTTTCAAGGCTAGCACGGAATTGAGAAAATGCTTCAATAATTTATCTCACACGAATGTGCTCATTATAAATATCCCGCATCGTCACGATTTACCGAGGTGGTCGTGTGTAAACAGTGAAATTCATGCCGCAAACAAGAGTTTCAGTGAAATATGTACTCACTTTGTAAATACAGACATTATTGACATAAACAGTTTGGAACAAAGGCTCCATACAGTTCACGGTCTTCATTTGAATGCATTAGGAAAGAGGAGGCATTTACGGAAAAAAATTTTACTCATATTTCGCGGTGCAATTAAGTACCCAGGCCAAGTGGAAAGTAACAAAGCATTCTTTTCATGCAGCGAACAATATAGCCATCAATCAGTGTCAAATCACGAAATGGTTTAAAAGAAATAGGCCAGAAAGTAACATTCAAGCTGGGAAACAAACTCAAATTATGAAATGGTTCAAGCCAAAAAGAAATGAAGCACAAATTTTGGAAGGTCCAAAAATACTGGAAGACTAACAAGCTGCTGTACGTGTGTCTTCCAGAACAAGGAAAGCTCCAAAGAGGAACAGCGATTTTTTATGGCAGGCACCAGGGAAATCACTTCAGCACCATCCAGATCCAGTGCCATCAAGTATGTAACTATGGATGTAAGTACACAATATCAAAGTGACAAAGAAATGTACAAGCCAAGTGAGCAAGCTGATGGGCTGCTACAGAAGAATCCAGACCTACCCTTTTGTGAGGATGGCTCATTATTAAATATTAGGTCTTTAAAAAATAAAATTGATGATCTTAGTACTAACTATATAATGCATTGTAATATAAATGGTTTAAGTGCTGAATACTTATGTGACGGAAGCTCTAACTTAGATGAGCTACAAGTTTTTTTATCTGAATTTCTAAATGTTAAAGTAATTTGTTTAAATGAACACTGGCTTAGTAGTGACACCATAAAAATCTTAAATAAAACTGAAAACTTCAAGCTAGCTACCAGCTTTTGTAGAATAAATAAGTCACGAGGAGGTTCATGCATACTCATTCATTCTGATTTAGATTACCATGTAAGATGTGACTTCAATTGTTTTAATGAAGAGTGTATTTTTGAGGGTTGCTGTGTTGAGTTAAAGGACTTACATGTTGTTATAACATCAATTTATAGAATCCCATGGAAGGTGACAACTGAGCATTTCCTATGTAAATTGCAGAGTTTGTTTGAATACCTCAGTAAAGAAAAGAGGAAAAAAATTGTGGTTGCTGCTGATTTCAACATCAATGTGTTGAATGAAACATGAGGTATCAAAATTTACAGACTTAATAAAAAATATGGCTTCAAATTAAATTTTTCTGAATCTACAAGAGAAAATGGCAGTCAGCTACATGCATTGACAATAATTTAACGAATTACGTATTGGAAGATGGATCTGGATCTAGGAATTTCTGATCATTCAGCATTAGTCATTGAGCTACCCAGAGCAGGTAGAGAAGTCCCATGTAAAAAAGCTTATGTAAAAAGGAACTTCAACCAAGAAACTTTGACTCTATTCTATGATAAGCTCAAGGAGACAGAATGGCACTTTGATAAAAATATTTCATGCACGGCAATTTTTGAAGCATTTCTAATGGATTTTCGAAGTGTTTTCAATGAAATGTTTCCACAAAAAACTTATTTTAATAAAATGACAAAATTAAAATGGATCACTAAAGGTATAAAAATCTCCAGTGCTAAGAAAAGGCAGCTGCATAAGGAACTAAGACATAATAAAAAAATTGAATTTATGGAATATGTTAACGATACAAAAGTACATTTAAGAAAGTTGTCAAAGCAGCAAAGCAAATGACAAATAATAAATTAATCTTAAAACATGAGAATAAATCAAAGGCAGTGTGGTCAGTATTAAAACATGAATTAGGTATCAAAGCCTCTAGACATGGAATTAGTACAATTAAGCTTGAAGATGAGATCATTGTAAATCCGGCTCAAGTTTCAGAATGCCTCAATGAGTTCTTCATTAATGTAGTGAAACCAGAGGTTAATGTTGCAGATTATGAGAACAATGTATGTCCCTTTGGACTAAATCATTATTCTGAATGTCTCACAAAATTCAAAACAGTTTCAACATTAGATGTAGAAAAAATTATATTAAAACTAAAAAACAAAAATTCTGCAGGTTGGGATCAAATACCAGCAAAAGTCCTTAAATTTGTGTGCAAAATAATAGGATACCCACTATCTAAAATAATAAACCAATCCTTTGAACAAGGAAGCTTCCCAGAGGTGCTGAAGTATGCAGAAGTAAAGCCGTTGCTCAAAAAAGGGTCAAGAGAGGATATGGGGAATTATCATCCCGTCCTTCCAGTCCTATCAAAAATCTTTGAAAATGCTGCTGCTATGAAGATTCGAAATTTTATGGAGAAATATGATATTATTACGGAAAACCAATTTGGTATCCAGCGTGGCAAAAGTACTACTTATGCAATTAACAAGTTTATCAACACAATCAGCACACCATTAGACAACCATAATAAAGTTGCAGGAATCTTTTGTGATCTCACAAAAGCCTTTGACTCTGTAAATCATGCACTGCTCATCTATAAGCTTGACAAGTATGGGATCAAGGGTAATGTTCTAAATTGGCTTACTTCATACTTATCAAATAGGAAACAAAGAGTGATTGTCTCATCAAATGCAGCAAATTACTATTCAAAATGGAAAACAGTAGCCCAAATGTGTCCCTCAAGGCTCAATTCTAGGACCCATTTTGTTCTTGTTCTATGTTAATGATTTACCGAACAATATAAATGTTCCATCGATTTTATTTGCAGATGACACATCTGTATTAATTGAAAACCAGGAGCCACAAAACTTCCACTCTACATAATAAACACAATGAACAAACTAGAAACATGGTTCCAACTGAATGGATTAAGATTGAACATCCCCAAAACCCACATGGTCCAGTTCAGAACAAAACAGTCAAAGCCCCAAGAAATTAAAATAACTCATAAAAATCAGTATATAGAAGAAGTAGATTCTGTGAAGTTTTTAGGGTTAAACCTAGATAAAAATTTAAATTGGAATAAACATGTTGACTACCTGTTAAACAAATTATGTAGCTTTGCATTTGCTATGCAAATATTAGCGGGTGCAACAGACATGAATACAAGTAAAATTGCATACCACAGCTACTTTCAATCAGATGTAAGGTATGGTATTATTGGGGAAATTCAAGCAATATATTGCGCATACTAAAGTTACAAAAAAGAATAATAAGGAACATCATGACATCATGTCGCCCACTATTTGAAAAACAACAGTTATTAACACTTCCCTCCTTATACATCTATGATATTATCATCTTTCTACATAGTAATTTAGAGTTATTCGAGAAAAACTGTTTCAATCATGCATATAACACGAGAAACAAAGACAATTTTATGCTTCCCACTCATCGCTTAAACCTATATGCGCAGTCTCTTCAGTATATGGCAATGAAAATTCATAACAAGCTAAAAGGAAAGAATGTTCTGAGTATGAACCTAGAGACACTGAAAACAAAGCTATATGATATACTTGTCAAACGCTGCTACTACACTGTTGAGGAGTTCATGAAGGATGAACTGAACATTTGAGCAGGATAAATGTACATATAGTCTTGTGTGTAAATGTAGCTGTCCTTCACAAATGGGAGGAAAGAAAAATAAAAGTTTATATTAATATTAAAATTCTTTGTACCAGTTAGGCCTAAGTTGTGTTATCCATTTTTTTGACGTGTCTCCTGTACACTAATCATATGAATAGAAATTGTATGTTATGAGACGAATAAAACACTATTCACTATTAGCTTTCAACCATTTATTAATGTCAGTGAAAATTTGAGCAGCAGCTATTTCTAAATCTGTACTTGACTTGCTACTTATTGCAGTGTTTGTATCATCTGCAAACAAAACAAACTTAGCATCTGGCAATGTAACAGACGAGAAGTCATTAATGTACACAAGGAAAAGCAATGGACCCCAGATGGAACCTTGAGGAACACCACATGTAATTAATTCCCAATCAGAAGAAGACTACATTTTCACTGTGAGTGTAAATAGCTTTCTCTATATCAGAATCCTTGAGGAATCCAAACTGTGACTCAGAAAATATATTATTTGCAGTCAAATGCTTAAGGAAATACTTTAACTCAACCTCTTCACATATTTTTGAGAAAGCCACGAAAAGTGAAATTGGTCAATAGTTTGATGGTATCTCTTTATCCCCCTTTTTGTTAACTTCAGCATATTTTAGCCAGTCTGGAAATGTTTTACTGATAAGAGATTGATTACACAAATAACTTAAAACAGAACCCAACTCATATGAGCACTCTTTGATTAACTTCATTGATATGTTATCATACCAACTAGAATACTTAGATTTTAAGAATTTTATGATGGATGCTACTTCTTTGGGAGATGTGAGTGTCATTTCCATTTTACTGAAGTTATTTTTAAAGACTGGTCTCAGATACTCCATTGCACTTTTCACCAAACCTGATAACTCCCAGCTGTCAGTAATAGAAATGAAGTACTAGTTTAAGAGGTTTGGAACACTACATGCACTTGTTACCAAAGTCTCATTTATTTTTAAAGCTATCTGTTCGTCTTCCTTTTTGGCCCCACCTGTCTCTGTCTTCACTATATCCCAAACAGTCTTTATTTTGCTCTCATAACAAAGCTGCTTAGATTTATGGATTACTTCCTTCAATATTTTGCAGTATTCTCTGTAATGCATTACAATGCTAACATCAGAGCTTTTCCTAGATAGTATAAACAGTCTCTTTTTTGTCCCACATGATATTTTTATTCCTTGTGTAATCCAAGGTTTATTTTTTTACTTCTGTGTGATTTGAGTTATCATTATGGGAAAACAATTTTCAGAAGTGGAGGTAATTTATTAATGAATGCTATGTATTTTCCATTTGAATCAGAAGTATTGCCCTTGGGATACCTCCTAATATCGTATAAATCATCCTTTTGCCCAGTGTAGAGGAGTAACTCAGTGTGGAATGGACTCAACAAGTTGTTGGAAGTCCCCTGAAGAAATATTGAGCCATGCTGCCTCTATAGCCATTCATAACTGCAAAAGTGTTGCCATTGCACGATTTTGTGCACAAACTGACCTTTTGATTATGTCCCATAAATGTTTGATGGGATTCATTTCAGGCAATCTGGGTGGGCAAATCATTTACTTGAATTGTCCAGAATGTTTTAGATTGGATTAGACTTACTTTCATTCCAATTGATCCATAGTGAGGAGGTCCTCCAGGATGTAGAACATGTCAGAAAAACAGCAATACATCACAAATATTTACAACTAAAACAAATAAGCTAATGTACCATTCCACAGGTCCCAAGTGAATTGATCATCATTTTTTAATGAGCACTATATGAAAGAGTCATTTTACAAATACTAATGCACTGAATTTGAAATAAAAAAGTTTTTATTTATTTATTTATTTATTTATTTATAAGGTAATAAACATGTAATACAACTACTATAATACTTATTTACAATGAACGTATTTCTGCACTGAAAACACACATATTTACAACGAACACATTACTGCACTGAAATTGTGCAGAAGTTATATTGTACACACACACACACACACAAACACACACACACACAAATCAGTTGGTTTTACTGAGAAATTCATCAATGGAGTAGAAGGAGTTGGCCACCAATAAATCTTTTAGGCTTCTCTTAAACTGAATGTGTTTCAAAACAATCATGAACAATTGTGGCCCAGTGATAAGGCACATTGTCATCCATAAAAATTCCATCAAGAAGACCATAAATGGCTGTATATGGTCTCCAAGTAGCTAGATGTAACCATTTCCACTCAATGATCACTTCAGACTGACCAGAGGACTCAGTCCATTCCATGTAAATGCAGCCCACACCATTATGGAGCCACTGCCAGCTTGCACAGTGCCTTAGTGACAACTTGGGTCCATGACTTCATGTGGTCTGTAGGACGCTCAAACCCTACCATAAGCTCTTACCAACTGAAATCAGGACTCATCTGACCACACCAGATTTTTCCAGTCATCTAGGGTCCAACCAATAGTCTTGAGCCCAGGAGAAGTGCTGCAGGGGATATCGTGCTGTTAGCAAAGGCACTCTTGTCAATCGTCTGCTACCATGGCTCACATTAAATTTCACTGAATGTCCTAATGGATAAATTTGTTGTGTGTCCCACATTGATTTCTTTGGGTATTTCATTCCATGTTGCTTTTCTGTTAACACTGACAACTCTATGGAAACACTGCTGCTTTCGGTCTTTAAGTGATGGCTCTTGGCACTGCATTGTCCATGGTGAGAGTTAATGCCTGAAATTTGGCGTTCTTGGCACACTCTCCATGCTGTGGATCTCAGTATATTGAATTGCCTAATGATTTCTGAAATGGAACGTCTCATGTTTCTAGCTCCAAATACCATTCTTCATTTAAAGTCTATTAATTCCTGTCATGCAGTCAGAATCATGATGGAGAGCTTTCCACATGAATCATCTTATTACAAATAACAGCTCTGCCAATGCACTGCCCTTCTATATCTTGTGTATGCAATACTACCACTATCTGTATATGTCCATGTCACTGTCCAACGACTCTTGTCACCTCAGAGTATATTATTGCTCATTGACAGTGCTGTGGAGTACATGATAGTGCTACCACTGGGTGATCTTAAGGAAATGCAGAAAGACTTGGACAAAATTTCAATTTTGTGAAATGAATAGCTGCTCTCTTAAATATGGATAAATGTAAGATAATGCCTATAATACGAGAAAGAACTCCATAGTCTCCAATGATGAGATTAGTACTGAACATTTAGATCTTTTTTAATCATAAGTATAATACTAAGAGCAATATGAAACTGGATGATCACTTAGAATCAGCATTAGGGAAGTCAGTTGGAAGACTTAAGATTTGTTACAAGGGTGTGGTAAAAATGTAATGAAGCTATAAATAACATTCTAGAATATTGTTCCAGTGTTTGAACTTCTTACCAATTAAGTATCAAGCAGACATCAGACACATTCAGACACACAATGTCAGGATTGTAATACATCAATATAGTGATATGGTGAAGGACATTTAATCTTTAGTTCAGGACCTCCGTTGTCTCTACGGCATATTTTATGGACCTTTCTCTGAGTCTCTGTTTTTAGCTGTCTTTCCTTCCATCAATCTGGCTTAACATGTAGCTGTTTGTAACTCCTTTTTTCGCCTTTGTGTTCTACAGTTGTGACATAAGTGCATATGACCCTAGTTGTTTTCACACCCTAAAACAAAACAAACAAACATCGATATAGCCCATGTGATACTGTAACAGGAATGGTCAGCAAACTTAAATGAAAATCCTTTAAAGAAAAATGACAATTCTTCCAAACCCTTGTTGGCTGCAACTAGAGAAATTGTATTGTGTGGGGGTTGTGTTACCACTATGCTGCCACCATCATATACACAGCATAGGAACCACAAGGAAAAGATAAGATATGTTAAGGCTGTTACAGAGGTATTAAAATGGTCATTTTTCCCTCACTCGGTAGGAATAGGAAATAAAATTAATTGGGTGCTATTTACTCTTCACCAAGCTCTGTTCAGTGGCTTTCAAAGTATGTGTGTAGATGTAGATGTAGTAAAAGGCACCTGCAGCTTTTTGTTATATGCTGGAAAAAAAGTGAAGCTGAAGACAACTATAGATGCAATTCTCTTCCATAGTTCACCGTTCACTTTTGTGTGACTGCCAAGCAATATCTGTCACACTGCTCCTTTAATTCCTGTACATCTATATGCATCAAGTCTCTAGATGAGACAATATTTTTGCTAGAATTAAGGATGTTGTAAAGTTTGATCAGAACTTATAACAAAACATACTCAGTTGCTAGGTTAAAATCATAAATGAAAATGATAATGACAGATCCATAACCAATGAAAAAGGCATTGTGATTAAACAAAACTACGGGTAGAACCCTCATAATAGTATGCATAAAGAATAAGTGTTGAACAGAAATGTAACTGTTTTTGAAATGTATCCTTTCTTGTCTTGTCCTACAGAAATGACTGTAAAGTCAAACAGAAACAGAAATGAGTAATTGATAACACCAAGCATTAAATATCTTGTCCCAGGAAGAAAATCGTCAGTAATTACAAACTCAATTCACTCCTTTTATTTGAATGTGGCATACAGCTGGGTGGGCAAAAATTGGAAACTAATTAATAACCGAATTGCTTCTTGAATAACTAAATAAAAATTAATTGGAAAGAATAATTGAAAGAAATTGGAAGGTTCACATATCCTGACTGAACTTTAACTTGTACAATATCGACAGACCTTCAGTGTCAATACATTTAAGATCACTATTCTTCATTTAAAATTGTGTACTACTTCTCATTAGTTCCATTGTGCATAGATCTGATCCAGGATCACCCCTCCGCTGCTCATGCAAATTCCTCTTGTCCTTATGCGAATGGACAGTTTGTTGCTTGTCATTCCCACATAGAAGGCTTCACAGTGTAGGCAGGTCAGTTGGTAAATCACGTGGGTGATTTCACACATGGCTCTGCCTTTGATCGTGTACACCTTCCGGGTTACAGGACTGGAGTAGATGGTGGTGGTTATATGTCTGCTTGTGTCTGTATATGTGCGGATGGATATGTGTGAGTGTGTGAGTGTATACCTGTCCCTTTTCCCCCTAAGGTAAGTCTTTCCGCTCCCGGGATTGGAATGACTCCTTACCCTCTCCCTTAAAACCCACATCCTTTCATCTTCCCCTCTCCTTCACTCTTTCCTGATGAAGCAACCATGGGTTGCGAAAGCTTGATGTGTGTGTGTTTGTGTGTTTTTCATTGTGTCTATCTACCAGCGCTTTCCCGTTTGGTAAGTCACAGCATCTTTTTTAAATATATATATATAACAAAGAGGTGAAGATACTGAAATTAATCAACTGAAGAGCGTATCTCTTCTCTTTTTTGTATAAAAAAACACATTATTTCTGGCACAAAGCAATTCGTTAAATCACATTTGTCTGTATATGTACAAAAAAGTAAAGAATAAAGAAAAAAGGGAAAAACAATATGATGCATTACAATACCCCCCACTGTGCACTGATGTCATGCAGAGCTGCACAGTGTCTGAGCTTATTCCCGTTTTTGAGAGTTAATAACCCTGGCTGCTATGGGCATAGCCTTTATTTTCAGCCATTGGAGTTATCCTGTATGGTTATCAATTCATATGGGCATGTCAGCTCCTTTTAACACATACACATATAAATTTTCTCTCCTAACAAAGTGCCTGGTGTAACTGCATAGTTGCACTGTTGTCAGTCAGTATCTGCACAGTGTTTAGCTTGCAAGCCTGTGCACACACCTTGATGTCTATTACCATCCCAGTTCATGCCCACATGTTTAATACAAGGCGCAGAGTGTCTGTCTCGTGCATTTACAGTAGCTTTCATTGTACAAATTCATGAAGCTTGTTCTTTGTGAGATCTTTGATGTGGTGACAACTGGTTTCCATATCAGTGGCTCAAGGAATTTATTTTCACCTCCACATCCGACATCCGTTGACAAGGTAAGTTTCTAGCCACTTTTACAATTCAATTCAATTCAATTCAGTTTATTAGCGTCCTTGTAGCACATCATCAAAATGACGTAGGACTTGTCAATAAACATTACAATTTAAAATACGTGTACATGAAAATCTATAATTGAATTTACTTGTCACTTGGACATTACAATTTTAATAGAACTATAAGAACATTAACATAAAAATATACAAGTAGGATAAAAATGTACAAAAAAAAGCTAGTGATTCTCACATCAAAGATTATTTCCATTCTTACATTAACACTGTTTCACACTTTCATAGAAACAGCAATTATTTAAATGTGAGCAATTACACATATTTATTTTGTCAGGGAAATATTAACTGCACTTTTATTGTCAGTGCTTCATAAACTCTTCAATACTGTAAAAACTATTGCTCAATAAGATGTTTTTTTAATTCTCTTTTAAATGTGTGCAGTTTTTGTATTATTTTTAGTTCTTTGGGGAGAGCACTGTAGAGGACTTTTGGATTGGTATAGTACACTTTCTCTGTGGAAATCATTCCTATTCCTTGGTTCGTAGTTGTGAAATTCTCTGTTTAATGTAGAAAATTCCTCTTGTTCTTTTAAGAAACATATGCTTTCATATATGTATAAGGATGGTAGTGTCATGATTTTTAATTCTTTGAAAGCATGCCTACAAGAGTCTCTATATCCTATACCTTTTATTGTTCTGACTGCCTTCTTTTGTAGCCTAAATGAATGTTTTGTTAGACTGTTGTTCCCCCAAAACTGTACACCATATCTTAATAAACTGTGCATGAATGAGAAATAAACACATAACACTGTTTTAGAATTACATGACCTTTTAAGCATTCTAAGTATATAACATGTTTGACTTAATTTTTTGTTCAATGATATTACATGCTTTTCCCATATTAAGTGTTCATCAAACCATACCCCCAAGAATTTGGTGTATGATGCTTGTTCAATCTTACACTTACCCAGTTCTACTGTAAGGTTAGTTTTTATTTTATTTGTAATATGTCTGAAGTTGATCCACGTTGTTTCTTTGGCATTCACAATGAGTTTGTTTTCATTACACCATCTGTCTGCTTCGTCTGTTGCTAATGTGACTTTTTCCTGTAAGTCAGCTTCACTGTTTGCTTTAACAAACAAACTTGTATTGTCAGATACAGATAGTTGACTTGGTAGGTCATTGATAAATATTAAAAACAGTAATGGCCCTAATACAGATCCCTGGGGTACTCCGTACAAAACTTTCTCGAATCTTGATGAATATGTCCTATCTCCATGGCTTATCTCCACCTTCAGATACCTGTCTGACAGATATGATTCAAACCATTTGTGGGCAACTCCACGTATCCCATAGGCATATAACTTCCTAAGCAGTAACTTATGGTCGATGACATCAAAGGCCTTTGATAAGTCTAAAAACAATCCACAATTTAATTCCTTTCCATTTATGGAATTTAGAACAAGTTGCAAAAAATTGAAGATAGCTGTTTCAGTTGATTTATTTTTACGGAAACCATTTTGCGCATTAACCAATATTCTATTCTTAATAAGAAATTTGTATAGTCTATGATACATTATCCTTTCTATTATTTTTGAGAAACCTGACAACATTGATAAAGGCCTAAAGTTACTAACATCATATTTATCACCGTTCTTGTAAAGTGGCTTCATAGTTGAAATTTTAAGTTTTGATGGAAACACCCCTGTCTTAAAGGATTCATTTATAATGTCTGCTGGTGTCTGTGTATGTGCGGATGGATATGTGTGTGTGTGCGAGTGTATACCTGTCCTTTTTTCCCCCAAGGTAAGTCTTTCCGCTCCCGGGATGGGAATGACTCCTTACCCTCTCCCTTAAAACCCACATCCTTTCATCTTTCCCTCTCCTTCCCTCTTTCCTGATGAAGCAACCGTTGGTTGCGAAAGCAGAATTTTGTGTGTATGTTTGTGTTTGTTTGTGTGTCTGTCGACCTGCCTGCACTTTCATTTGGTAAGTCACATCATCTTTGTTTTTAGATATATTTTTCCTACGTGGAATGTTTCCCTCTATTATAATCATATCATTTATAATTTCAGTGAGATATGAGGCTATGTTTCTTGCACTTTGCTAAATGACTTTGTCAGGAATCCCATCACACCCACATGACATTTTATTTTTTAACTTGTTTATAGCATTTAGTACCTGTGATTCAGTTACTAGATAAAGGAACATTGTCATGTCATTCATGGGGATTTTTACCTTGTTTTGGTATTGCATTTAGTTTTAATTAAATTTATGGCTATATTTGTGAAATGTTTGTTAAATATGTTGGCAATCTGAAGTGGGTCCTTAACAGTTTTACCCCCCCTTTTAATGATGAAGCTGTTATCTTTTCTTTTGTGTCTACCTATATTTTTATTTATTACTTTCCTGGTTGACTTCATTTTGTTGTTACCTTTCTCAATATATGAATCATTATCAAGCTTCTTAGCTGCAATTATTACTTTCTTGTACAGGCTTCTATAACATTTCACATGTGCTTTCAGTGCTACATTCTTCATGGCTGATTTATTTAACTTTCTGAGAGTGTCTGATGACTTTCTAATCCCCTGTGTAACCAACATTTTGGTTTTATGTTTAGTTTTGACTCTTTTTATAGGAGAGGCAACATCGAAGCCGTGTTGTCAAGCACAGAAAATTCATGTTGTTATGACGTTGTCAAGCACAGAAAATTCTTGTTACATGAAGTATTGTCATCTTTAGTTTATCACGCGCACACACATGTATATCACACGCACACTTAACAGTTTGCAGCCAGGTTTCATATGTTTTTGCACTTTGCTTTTGAGCGTTTTTCATATAGTTGTATTACATAAAGTTTCTGTAGTGTCGTTTCCACATACTATACACATAACATAAAAAATACAATTACAAAAGACGCTTATCCTATTCATTTGCTGACATGCCACTATCATTGTTGTGCACAATATAGTCTGTGAAATATCCTCTTCCCTTTAAATTGCTCGTCGTTTTACTTTAGTATGTTTAGTTAAATTACAATTTTGTTACATTATTTGATTCCAATTATATGAGTGCACATATTACTCTCATTTGGTTATACATTGTTTCTGTTACATTCATAAAATAATAGATTTTGTATTCTTTTATAGAATAAATTGATATACATTTCACTTCAGTTTACAGTGACTTATTGTTGGAGCATATTCATCAATTCCTAATAACTAGAGAAGTAAACAACAGTCACTACAATAGATACTAAATGCTGCTAAAATAACTACGTATGGCCTCATCCTTCTATCTTTCTCCAGGAAGGATCTATGTGCTACAGGGTTGAGGAAATTCCATGGAAATGCATTTATGGGCTCAGTTACATCTTGTTAATAGACTTAACTGTGATCTCAAGAACAAAATAGTTTGTTGTTTATAAACACAACTCAGATCTAATGATACCAGTTGTATCAAATACTTATTCGGTGTTTAAAAGCGCAGCTCAGTGTTTACTTGTTATGTTCATTGTATAAAGGATAACCATTTTATGTGCTGAGCTATACAGAGTTATCTCATCAATATGATATGTGTTTACAAAAGAAACAAACGTGCATAAAAATTTCAAAGTAAATCAGGTGTTTGATGCTTTCATGGGTAGTCGACACTCACAGTAGATAGGTTTCGATTCCTTGATTATTTGGCAGTACTCAACGTTAGTTCAGCATTGTGATATGTAATGTAGCCAACTGCAACTGTTTTCTTCTTCACATACTTTCACAGTATCAAATTCATACGCATTATCAACTTATAACCATATTTATCTTGTGGTTCGGTCCTTTCTTCTTTTTATATATTACCTAACATTCTATAAGCATTTAGCTTTGTTCACTTTATTATGTTTTGATGCATCGTTCCCTTGAAGAAAAACTTAATACTAACTTAAAACAAAATCTTCATAGATAGGTGTATAGTGGCTTGATGGCTACTAAAACCTTTTTCATATATTTAATTGTGTATTCATTCACTTCAGTGTGCAGTCGTGCTATCACAAAACTTATTTAATGTTACGTGTGCATCTCTACTTATGTTATAAAACTGAAAGACAAAGTGTGTTATAGGCATGGTGTGACCTCTTATTCCATTTGCCCTTTATACTGTACTCACTTGTTTACCTGCAGCAAGCATTTTCTGGTCCATCAAATATAATTAGCATGTGTACTTTCAATACTTAAATTTGTAAACATTGTACATATATAGATATCATATATATAATAGTGTAACTTAAGTAAATATCTCGTAGTTTAGGGTCCCTTTCCGTGTATATAATCCCCATAGCTTATTTTGGTATGTGTGTATTGTGTAGATAGTTGGTAGCTGTAGTATAGACTCTGCCCTAATTTTCTATGTACGTGTTGATGCAGTAAGCTTTACTAATGCTATAATCCATTCATCATAAGAATAAACCTGATGTAAACATTGCACTATGTATTCTTCCACAATTGCTGGAACCTCATTGAATTTCTGTTTCACGTGGGACTGCAGACATCCTGTCTCTAGTACTGTCAAGTATGATAATAAGGTTATGTTTTGTGCTGTGTGTTACAGGACAACAACTTTACTGCTGCATTTAACTTGGATAGCAGTGGCCAGTCAGCTGGTACAGCTAGCCTGCAGTGACCAGTTGTACTTCACACATAAAAAGAGACGAGCAAAGGAGCAACACAGCTTTGAAAGTCACTTAAATTTTAAGCAGAATGAAATCATACACTGCAAATCTCCCACAATATGCTCCCTACATGAATAGATGAAAACTGTAACATGTTATGGTTTTTTATCTAACATACTATTGTAATTAAAAACAAGAATGATGAAAATACCCGACTTAACCACAGGGTAATTTTTCTGTACAAGCTGTGTGTAATGTAAGACAGTATTGAAGGATTTCAATGTATAGTTAAATATTTAAGCCACTGAAGATATTACTTACCAGGAAAGTACTTGGGCTCGATCAAATAGATCTGTATGAACATTTGGTTATGGGACTATTATGTACCTCTGAATGTGCTGATGGGTGCAAAACTCTGCAGTCATGCTCTAGATATCACTGTAGATGTAGTTGTAGATGCCATATGCAATGCAGCAATCTTAACTATAAATGTAAATGCGGAATGCCAATAAAATGCACAGAGCAGTACGAATGACTGCAAAACACACAGTGAAGAAATGCAAGTTGATCGCATGGCGTATTTGCACATTCTATAATATCAGTGTTGAACATCACGTCAGTGACACTTTTGAAGTTGTTCACTGGTTCACCAATATTGTAGCCAGTGTTCTGCCATGCATAACAAAGCATTGGTCTGTATACTCCCATAGATAACTGATAGTAAATGACAGAATGCATATTCACGATAAAGAATCTGTTGTGCAATTTCTGCTGCATATTACTGGAACATAGTTTAATGAAGTCTGTTATTCTCTTGGTATATATTTTATATTGCCTGAAGAAATACACATCCAGAGGTTGTGCATATTTTGTAGTTTTAGGCGGAATGATTTTTAAATCTACATGTTTTCCGCCAGATGCTTCCAGTAGTACTCATTCATCCTTATGTCCAGACCAGGAGTCACAAAGTACTAATGACTTTCTCGACAAATGTGGAGTCAAAACTGACAGAAAAAACGTCTTCAGATGTTGTTTTGTCATCTTCCCACTCACACTTGCATCGACGACGACATTTGGAGGGCACCGCATTTCTATTTCCCTTGACACGCGGGGTCCAAACTTTCCACTGGATTCTTGGAAGCAAATATAGTGTTTGTCTGCCAATCGTCCATCCATTGATATAGCAACATCGATCGTGTAACTATGTGTTGCACAGTTAACTGATTGCCACATCGCGACAGTGTTTCTCTCCACTTTCATGGATAGTGTTTGTCACAAGAAAGTTCATAGTTGAACTGACTCTGATCACAGTTCCATACAGAACTAATATCGATGCTTCCTCTCGTGATATGCTCACTGACGTCAGCAACAAATGTTTGAGCTCTTTCAATCAGCTCTTCTTCATCATCCTTATCTTTTCATGCTTGGGTCTTAGTGATACGGCGTGATGTTGTCCTAAACTCTTTTTTCAAATTATTAATAAATCCTAGTGAAGCTATAAAGTTTGTACACCCGAGATTTCTGGCTATGTCCAAGGTCCAATGTTGTAAATGCCAATAATGAATGGCGGAACCTCATTCTCGTACTTCATCGAATTTCACCATTACACGCTCTTTGATAGTCTTGAAGAGCAGTGTACGATTTCCTTTGAAAACTGTATTTTCTTCTCTTTTCTTTGCCACGTAATCCAGTATGTTTTTAATATTGCTTTTAGACTTCAGTTTAGGGTATCTTTTCAAAAACTTGACGTATGTGTCGAAACCTCTTACGTAATAATCATCGTACATGTTCTCCAGTGTGTTGTCATCAAACACCGTGATGCTACTTGCAACTTTAACCTTCTTCTTGGGAGACGGTTGTTATTCACTGTCACTGCTTCCATCGCCTCTTCCCACACTTGCCGTAGCACTACCGTTTGCAATGAGTTGTTCGTCATTATCATCATCATCTCTGTCATCATCATTATGTGTTAGTGTTACAACAGTATCTGTTTCTAACTTATGCTCATATTTCTGCACTATAATAGATGCCAGAAAACATGCGAATGATTTGTCTTCTACACCAATACCATCTTCACGAAGAAGGGTTCTTCGCAACTTCATCTCAACCAATCGCAATACATTAGCAGGATTGATTACCAATCACCGAGCCATCTGATGCTTCAATACACAAATAATGTCACAAAACGCAACTTCAGAGGCACACTGCACCATTCCTACTGGTCCTGACTGGCGTACCAGCAGGTCAGTGTGCAATGCGGCATGGCATACGGAGAGGCCTCTAATGGACGACTGCAGAGTTTTGCAGATGTGGGAGTATCACTAGTGCAATAAGAGACCTTTACATTATTTTTCACATGATTTTGGTGTATTTGTGTTTGTTCGAGCCCAAGTACTTTCCTGGTTAGTCAGTCGTCTGGTAATCGCTTAGCTCCTTCCTTATCTGAATCCAAGAAATACATTTCAGTTCTGGAAGTGTCACCTGCATTGTTGATAACGAACCTATCAACAACAGAATCCATGAAGCCAATCAAGTGTGCCATTTTCTCTTCTTCTTTTATGATGAGCCGTTTCATCTGGCAGCTTAACAGTCTTGTTACTTCTCGGGCCAAATCCCGCAGCTTGGCTCCGATCAGTTCGGTTGAGTTCATTTTGTAGTGGTACAGTAGCAAATGGAAAAATGCAGCATTTGTATGATGTGCTTGATGCTGTGAAAATGATTGTTTTTCATGTTTCTGTGATACTTATCTATAACCCATTCATCATAAGAATAAACCTGATGTAAACATTGCACTATGTATTCTTCCACATTTTCTGGAACCTCATTGGATTTCCCTTTCATGTGGGACTGTAGCCAAGCTATCTGTCAAGTACAATAATAAGGGTATGTTTTGTGCTGTGCGTTACAATGATATGGGACAACAGCTTTACCGACGCATGTAACTTGGACATCAGTGGCCGGTCAGCTGGTACAGCTAGCTTACAGTGATGTAGCCAGCTGCAGTTCACATGTATAAAGAGACAAGCAGAGGAGCAATACAACTTTGGATGTCATGTAATTGTTAAGCAGAATGAAATAATATACTGCAAATCTCCCACAATACGCTTCTTTGATGATTAGACGAAAACTGCAACACGTTATCATTTTTAGCTAACATACTATTGTAATTAAAAACTATAATGATGAAAATTCCTGCTTTAAACACAGTACCATTTTTCTGCTTAAGCTATGTGCAATATAAGAGAGTATCGAAGGATTTCACCATATAGTTAACTATTCAAACCACTGAAGGTATCAGTTGTCTGTTAATCTCTTAGTTCTTTCCTTATCCAAATGTGAGAAATACTTTTCAGTCCTGGAAGTATCACCTGCTGCATTGATAATGAGCCTATCCATAACAGAATCTACAAAGCCAACCACGCGTAGCATTTTCTCTTCTTTTATGATGAGCCATACTATATCCCACCAGCGTTCAGCAGTGATGTGTGAAAAAGCTGTGTGCATTAGTTCCAGTACATCTGGCAGCTTAACAGTCTTGTTACTTCTTGGGCCAAATCCTGCAGCTTGGCTCCACATCAGTTCTGTTGGGTTCATATTGTAATGGTACAGCAGCAAATGTAAAAATGCAGCATTTGTATTATGTGCTCGATGCTGTGAAAATGATTGTTTTCATGTTTCTATGATACTTATCCACCTCTGTGGTACAAAACGATGGACATAGTCCAAATATAGAGGATTAGGTTTTTCATTTTTGCCTTAAAAAATTAAATTGTTATGATTTCTTAATTTAGACAACTTTTATGAGCAGTCTTTCATAAAACATCCATAATTAAGAATTCGTATTTGAAATGGAAACAAGAATTTCCAGTCCATTATGTAATTAGAAACAAGAAGATGTGCATTATTCATAAAAAATGGTGATGAGTTTTATCATTATGAAATGTAGTCATTTGAAATTGAATGAGAAAGAAAAATGTGGTGGGAGAGATTTGAAGTGATGCACACATAACCGCATGTGGTTGACAATCCCTTACGCTACCAACTGCACTAAGCATTCAATAAATATTCATGTATTAACTGCAATATACTATATATAATGCCGGGAGAACATCAAAGCCGATTATCTCTGTAAATTTATGAAAAAAAAAAGAACAGCCTGTTTCTTGACAGTTTTTAACTGTATTCCACATGCATGTTTCACTACGGAACAGAAAGCAGCCTCAGCCATTTTCATACTGCGCATTAACAGCGCAACAATCACAGCACAATGCTTCACAGGCTGTGACTGTACATAAATTTTGAAATAAAAACTATGTAGCTAAAGCATGATTAAGAAAAACGTTGATGGCTGTTAATACATTTGAATATCTTAAAGTTTCATTTAACATAACTTAGTAATAAGATATCTAATACGTAAGTAGGACCTACTTCCAAGAGCGTAACAATGCCAGTGTATGTGTGTTATGGCTTCTGACCAATCATCGTGTTTCTGTTTGTTTACATCAGGTTTATTCTTATGATGAACGGATCATACATCTGTGGTATAAAATGTTGGACATAGTCCAAATAAAGAGGATTTTGTTTTTCATTTTTGCCTTAAAAATTGAATTGTTATGTTTTCCTAATTTAAACAACTTTTATGAACAGTCTTTCATAAAACATCAATAACTAAGAATTTGTATTTGAAATGGAAATAGGAATTTCACATCTAATATGTAATTAGAAACAAGAAGACATGCATTATTCATAAAAATGATGATGAATTTTATAATTACGAGATACAGGTATTTCAAATTGATTGAGGAAAAAAAAATGATTCTGAGAAGATTTGAACCAACAATCGAACAATCGCATTTGTCTCTTTCACTTTCTATTACTCTACTGACTGCACTACTTGCTCAATGTGTGTTTATTTATTAACTGCAGTACAAACAAAGTTGGGAAAACTTCAAAGCTAATTATCTCTATAAATTTATGCAAAACATTAAGAACAGCCTATTTCTCGACACTTTTTAACCATGTTCCATCCGTGTGTTTCTCTATGGAACAGAAAGCAGCATGACAATCTGAGTACAACGCTGCAAGGCTGTGACTGAACATGAGTTTTGAAATAAAACCTATGTAGCTAAAGCATGATTAAGAAAAATGTTGATGGCTGTTAATACAATTGAATGTCTTAAAGTTTCATTTAACATAACTTAGTAATAAGATATCTAATACATAAGTAGGACCTGCTTCCAAGAGTGCAACAACACCAGCATATGTGTGCTACGGCTTCTGACCAATCACCGTGTTTGTGTTAGTTTACATGCGGTTTATTCTTATGATAAATAGGTTATAGTACAGGATGTAGCTCATAGGGTTGGATTGTTTTTGGTGCTCCAACACTCCCAGCTATGTCTGTCTTGCGTGCACATGCCTGCAGTTTGTTGACTAGCTTGCTCCCCAAAGTGCATGCGCTGCATCATTCTGATACCACTTACATTGTGGTGAGTTGTGTATTGCATTGCCCTCTACCGTGTGTTTCACCAATTCATTTATTTGTTTACAGCTGGGTCTCGTGCAAGGCAAAATGTTGTATTTAAAATATCATCATCTCTAGACCCATATAAGTAATATTCTTCTTTGTTACATCCACATATTGTTTACACATTTGACATATGAGAAAGAATGCAAACAAAAATTTTCCTTATCAACTAACAACATAAATTCTGGAATGTGATTTTCCAGCATCCTAAATCTAATATTATTATACATACATACAACTTACCTACCTACCTACCTTGATTGTACCTTATAAAGCAAATGTCAATCAAGCTCTTGCGCCAACTCTCCTCCAAGGTCAATGAATGGGGGCCTACCATGACCGGTTCAAATTTTCCAGGGTCGTGGTGGCATCGGTCTCTTGGTTAGGCGTAACTTCCGCTATATGGACTGTTGGTGTTTGATCACGCCAATTAGTATCCTTTGAGGATCTTGACTGAAATTCTCTTTGCCTTTGCGCATTATTCGGCATGTGTGCATTACTTTGCTGGCCAAATCCCGCTGTCTCTGGCTTATTCATCTTTCTGGTATTGTTTTGTGTTTGCCAAGCAATCAGCTGATTATTGACAGTAGTTTGTGTTTGTACATATTACACAGGCTGGCCATATGTTACTTGTCCGTTGTAGTTGTTATTGTTAAATTTTTGGGCTTTTTTTTTTTTAATATATCCGCCCTTGAATTTACAGCTTTGTCCATTGCCGTTGTGATTACCGTTACTGTTACCATTGATCTTTGTGGGGTAAGGTTGCCATCCGTGTTGCACCACAAATCTGTTGTTCACCTTTTGGTCCGTTAATCTCTGTTGCACTATCTGCATATTAACAGGCTTGGGTTTTACTGGACCGCTCTTTGTATATCGAACCTATTGAGTCCAGTGCAGATGAAAGTATTTGGTGCTGTGTTCCGGAATGGTAATGAGTTTTTCCCTAATGTGGGCAGGAAGAAGGCTCTTTAGAATTTTCAGCATGTCTACTTGAGATACCGGGTTCATCCAGTGTCTGGCTTTATCCAAATATTTTTCAAAATAGCTCCTTAAGCTTCCATGTTTGTTATTGAATGGAGTTGGATTGAATATTCACTTCTGAGTCTCTCTTGTACTGCCTCAGACCAATATTTATCCAGAAAGTCTCTCTCAAACTCTTCATAGTAATGGCAACATTCTGCAATTTGCGTAGCCCATAGCAGAACGTGTGCTGAGGCTGGGGAACCACCACGTAACATCCAGAAGCAGCTCCTGCTGGTGCGGCAGGCTTGTAAGTTTCTTGCAGCTCCAACCTCACCCACTCACCATGTAGCTGCTCATCTGCCTCTGGAGCGTCTTTTTTCCCACCAACCCCGAGCCACAATGCCACTTGGGATCCGCATGCAATGTGTGCTGGAGTCCCTCGGTGTCGAGCCCGTACAGCCCCAAATCCAGGGTTTTAACTGCCTGCCACCCTGGTGATTTTAGATTTGGTATGGTACATGAGAGATTGCATTCATGCCACCATTTTTAATGCAACATTTTCTGCCATTTTATCTGAGTACCACAGACTACGTAGCTGTTTTTACGGATGGGTTGAAACAGGGGGATTCTGTTGGTTGCTCTATTGTTTTTCCAGATTGTGTCCTCAAGGTCCAACTGCCTCAAGCGTTTACTGTCTTTGATGCAGAATTGTCTGTGATCTTGCAGGCACTGGAGCAGATGAGATGTTCTTCCCGTCCTAAATTTGTTGTTTGTTTTGACTCTCTAAGTATCTTTCACTCTTTGCAATGTTTGTATTCCACAGATAAAATAATCCAGGCCATCCAGGATGCCCTCCTCCAACTACAATGACTGGGGAAGGAGGTGGCTTTCTGCTGGGTTCCAGGGCACATCGACTTTGCTGGGAACAAAAGGGCAGATCTCGCAGCCAAGGAGGCATGTCTTGATCCACAAGTCTTTCAATGTGCCATCCCCCTGGGTGCACTCATCTCGCTGTTGAGTTCATGAGTCACGTGACGGTGAGAGAATGAATGGCTGGAAATAACTGACAATAAGCTCCATTTAGTCAAGCCCACAATGTGTGTACTTCCTTCTAGGCCCGTGGACGGGACAAGGTTCCCCGCACTTGGCTTCAGATAGGCCACAGATCTATGATGCATGGCTTCCTGCTTCGGTGAGAGGACCCTCCAATGTGTGGTGCTTGTGGCGTCCAGATCACTGTGCTCCATGTTTTATTGGATGGTGTTTTATTTTCTGACCAGCAGGCTGTGGCTGACTTTCCAGTGGATCTGCCATCTCTTTTAGGAAATACTCAAATGAATGTGGTTAAAGTTTTAAAAGTTCTGTGACATGTCCAATGTTTTTACCAAGATTTTAGGGAGAGGGTCTTAATACATTCACAGGGTGACTGGCTCACCCATATTTTATGTAAGTTGCCAGCCAGTGACAATTCCCTGTGGCATCCTTTGTGCTCCTTTCTCATTTTCCTTACGTTTTATTTTCTTATACAGCATTTTTCTTCTTTTCCCGCTTTCTTTGCGTGTATGCTTCCATTTTACTTAGTTTGTCCACATTCATTTCTTTTAAAGTGTGTCAGGGCTCTGATGACTTCGATGTTGAATGCCCGTAAGCTCCAACACACATACATACACACACACACACACACACACACACGCACACACACACACATACAGCAGAATGTCACCCTGTTTGTATCCAACAATAAATCTAATTTTCTGCGTTTCAGTCCAGGTATGAGGTAAAACATTTTGAAATGCTCTGGTAAAGACCATGGGGTTTGGTCTTTTGTCTATAGAGAGAGGTAAATGCCAGAAATTGATGATGCCTAAGTAATCCCTCATCTGCAAGTAATATTGACGAAAATGCGACGTTGTCAGTGACAGGCATGTTTGTGTTGCCTTGTGGCATAGCACATGATAATTGTGCTTGCTCAACAGGTACAGCCACCATCAAGTGTTGCTGCATTCTGCAACCTTCACGATTCTCCTTTGACAGGCTAGCCCTGTATTGCGGGTAACCAGTGAATGTATCTAACTTCTCTTTGTTTTCTGTCAAATGTTGTTTTGAAATGTCAGTAGTTTTAGCAACACTGTCTCGTAACCTTTCTTCTGTTTCCTTTAAACCTGAATCTATTTTAGATAGAAATTGACATTCTTTCTCTTTTAGAGCTTCTTCTAAGTACCTACATAAATTTGGCACCCTGACTCTACCTTTTCAGCAAGGGTGCTGCCATTATCCAGCTTTCCGGCTTCAGCTTATTCATTTATTTCCTCTACATCTACACATAACATATTTCTTGGTTTTTTGGCAAATTCTGATTCTACTACTAAGTCTACTCTTAGACTTAACATTTGTACTTCTGTAGGTAAGTTTTTGCATAAGGTCTTGCAGCTCACTGACTGTGTCCGTCAATTTTTATGAATGCAAGCACTTGGGATTGCGTCCCCGGAATTTGAGAATATGCTTCACTGAGATTTTGTAACTCACCAGCAGGTTGTTCCTGTTTATTGTATATAGATAACACTTTTTCCATTAACATATTTATATTTCGGAACATGTTGATAATTATTTCTTGTTTTAGTTGTTTAACTAGCTCTATCAACTTCCTGGATAGTTCGTCAGATAATTCAGTGCACATATTTTTGCTCACCTCACTGAATGTTTGACTAATAATGACTTTGAAATCATTAGATGCCTGATTTTGCTGTGTAAGCTGTTGTCCTATATTTTCCTGTTTTGTGAGCTGCTATGTCATACCTTTAAGTTGTTTTGTTACATTTTCCTGAAATTCCTGTTTTTTAGCAAACTGTTGTGTTATTAGTTGCATGACTTGTGTCAAATTGTGTCTCACTAGTATTTACATAGCTTTTATGAACTGTTTCTGTTTCTTACGTTCGCGATGTTGTGAACAAGTAATCAAAGGAATTTTCGCCATCAAGCCCTTCAGTTTCACTATTTGAAAAAATATCAGGTAAGAGAAATTGTCTCATTGAGGGTCATAAAAGTGACATTGTGATTAGTTATATTACTGGTGTCTTCACTTATTGATAGTGGGACACCAATCTCATTGTTTTGGTAGCCATCGGCCAGTTCACGAGTTTGGCGCATCATCTTCAACTGTTGCCAAGCTCGGATTTCTGACGTCTTGTCATACTGCATTTTGTAATGAGTTTTCAACAGTGGTCTTTCCTTTGACTCCATTGTGAATAGTGTTTAACAAAGTTATGAAAAAAATTTCAAAAATGAAATTTTGTCTGTATCGGTACTTTTCAATTAAAGTAGATTTAGCTGCATATTCACTAATAAACCTGATTATTATCTGACACAGTCCTTTAGTATTTGATGACTTATCTTGCATCTACTTGCCAAGCAGTGCAGGAGGAAACACACGTAAAAGTTATGGAAATGTGCAAGTTTTTTGAGCCAGTAGCTCCTTCTGGCAGAAGAGTTGGAGGGAAAGGAAGAGGGATGAAGGAAAAGGGCTCGTGATGTTTAGAAAATGAGAAAAGCTATGGAAAGTCACACAGAATTGCCAGTCAGGGGAGATGGGATAGAAAGGAAGACCAATTGTTGGGACTGCACTGGATGAGAGTTCAAAACCTATCAGTTCTAAGGTGGCAGATAGAGTAATCAGTGGGGGGGGGGGGGGGGGGGGGGGGGGGGGGGGGGGCAAGGAAGTAGACAGGTCAGAAAATGAAACTTAGGAAAACTAAAAGGGAACAAAAAAGAAATAGTCACTGAAAATAAATGTTGTGATCAAAGAAATTAACGTAAATTTACGCCAGGTGGGTGGCAAGAACCAAGTACAGGTTGTATGCCAGACCCCTCCTGCAGACTTCTGAGAAACTGGTGTCAGGGTGGAGAATCCAGAGAGAACATATGGTGAAACAGACACTGAGGTCACGAGTGTCAAGCTGTATAGGGCATTTTACAACAGGATATTGTGTGTTGCTAGTATACACCCTCTGTCTATGCCCACTCGTCTTAACTGATAACTTGGTGTTAGTGATATCAGTGTAGAAGGCCGAACCGTATTTACATAACAGCAGGTATTTACATAACAGCTGGCAGAGGACATGTTGTTTCACAGGTGGCTCTCACTTTTGCCTGTTACGGGGCTGAAATGATGGCAGGAGAGTGCATTGGGTAACTCTTACAGTGGGGATGATCGCATGGGAGGAGCCATAGTGTGGGGAAATGGATGCAGAAGGGAGCATAGGCCCCGACCAAGATAGTGTGGAGATTTGGGGGGAGGGGTCGCAATGGAAAGTGATTCAAGGAGTGGCGGGAAAAAGTCAGACAGATTGGATCTCATTTCAGGGCATTATTTTAGGTAGTGATAGGCTTGCCAAAGTAGCTGGTTAATATGTTCAAGACCAGGAGAGTACAGCTTGACAGGAGATGTAGGAAGGGGGAGTCTTAGTAACATAGGTTGCAGTTGTTGATCAACCAAAGCAGAGATCCATTCAATGGGTGCTCTGAAGGCAGCAATGTTGGGGCAGCCAGGATGATGGTTTGTGATCTTAGAAGGAAGAGAAAAGCTGGTAGTGTGTGGTTTGGGTTGGGGAAGGAGTTCTATGGATTGAGATGTTAGCACTTTTGAAGGGCCTGAGGTTGTAAGGAGGGTCTGTAGGTCAGTTTGTATCATAGGGATGGGATCTTGCTGGCAGATGTTGTATGTAGAAGTCTCAGAAATCTGGCTTAGAACCTCATTTACATACTCCCTTCTGTCAAGTACCACAGTGGTAGATCCCTTGTCAACCTGGAGTTTATTGATGGAGTCATCAGTTTTTAGGGAATGAAGAGCCTGGAATTTTACAGCGGACAGGTTATTATCTTGTTGTAGGGACCTGAGAAAGGGTTGTGAAGCAATGTTGGACGTTAGGAATTCTAGGAAGACTTTTAAGGGTCAATTTTGAGGAAGTAGTTGTAACTCAAGTTGGGACCATGGTTGGAACTGTTCAAGGCAGAATTCAAGGATAGGTTTGCTGTTGAAAAGATTTTGAGATTGTTTGGCAAAGTGATACTTCCATTTATCCAAAGCAGTATGATAAAATACAGGTTTATGGCTGAGAATGAGGCCCTTGGAAAATACAGATAGTTGAGGAGGGGAGAGGGTCTTAGATGAGTGGACAAGAACACAGTAGCGTTGTGGCTATTTCTAGTGACCATGAATTACCACTGCTTTGGAAGACAGTGCTGAAGGTCAGGGGATGTTAAGAAGGTTGTCAAAGCTTGGTTTGTAGAAGAGTAGTAGTGGTTGATTGTGTGGCTTTTTAGGAAGTTGGAGAGGGACAGGAATGGAAACATCACATTGAGGTACGTTAGGAGCAGGGTATCTGATGAGAAATGTGGCCTGTTCTTGCAGTTTGTAATTGGCTTGGTGGATGATACCATGCAAGGTAACATGGAGGACAGATAACTGCAGGATTTTATAGAAGAAGGTAAGTCTCTTGCAGTGGAAATTGGCAGATGGTGTACATAGCTCACTGACTAGCTTTAAGTGCAATAGATGGGTGTATTTGAAACTGTAAAAGGGACTGATGAACAGTGGGATTAGATCCAGAAAAAGGAGCTTGTTAGATCCAGAAACAGGAACTCATCTCAACCTTCACTGAACATATTCATCGCACAAGCCTAGTTCAAAACCAGCTTTCCTAGGCCATCACATCCATGCTGACAGTTCTGATCTCTCCAAAAAAAACAACTTAGTAGCACACCTCTTATTACTCAGTACTACCCTGGACTTGAACGTATTAATCAGCTACTTTGACAAGGCTATGAGTTCCTAAAATCATGCCTTGAAATGAGGCCCATTCTCTCTGACTTTTTGCCCATCATACCTAGAATAGCCTTTTGTGCCCCCCCCCCCCCTCCCTCCACCACCCCCCTAATCACCACAATATCCTGATCAGACCCTATGCTCTTCCTGCATCCATTTCCCTACTTTATGGCTCCTGACCCTGTGATCATCCCTGCTGCAAGATGCATCCTCTTACCACAACCTAAAGCAGCCCTGTAACTGGCCAAACATATACTAACAAAGGCAAAGCCACTGTGAATTGACACATATTATATAACAGCTGTTACATAAACACTGCTCTGCCTTCTATATTAGTATGAAGAGCATCAAGTTATCAGTTAGGATAAAAAGCCATAGACAGAGGATGTATAATGGAAACACACAATATCCTGTTGCAAAGCATTCTCTGTGGCATGACAGTCATGAACTCAATGTCCGCTTCACCACACATGCTGTCTGGATTCTCTGCTCTAACACCAGTTACTCATAACTCAACAGGTGAGAACTAGTATTATAACATGTCCTTGGCTCTTGCCTTCCACCTGGTCTAAATTTATGTAAATTTCTTTGGTCTCAACGTTTCACTTCAGTAACTATTTCTTTTCTTCAGTCCCTTTGCAATATATCTACCTTTCTGGTCTTATTAACTCTTGTATAATGTCTTGTCAGTAATCTCTGTCTTGCTTGTTACTCTATCTTCCACTGTTGAGCTCTCATGCTTTCAATTCTTATCCTCAACAATGACTCCTTTCTTCTCATCCCATCTGGTAAATCTTCCATGACCCAAGTTTCTTGGCAACTGTTCTATAACTTTCCCCATTTCCTAAACATCACCAGTCTGTTTCCTTCAACCCTCTTCCTTTCTCTTTAATACTTTTGCTAGAAGAAGGAGCCAATTGTTTCAAAAGCTTGTACATTTCCACAAATTTTATGTGTGTGTCTCCTGGTGAGTAGATTTTTTTATCCATTCAATTGTCTATATTTTAAAATAAAAATTGATTATTTTCATTAATATGTTAGCTCTAGTTGTATATATGAGAGCATGTGCTTAAAAAAGAGTAGTAGCCTGACAGATACTTTTATGCTGCTACATATTTCTATATGTAACATGCCGCAATCAGCTGTAAGTGAAGGTTGCCTTTCCTAATTTTTTATTGTTCGTATCCTAGACTTTCTGTTATTTGAATGCTTTTTTTTATTAAATATTGCTTCCCAATAAATACTTAACTTGTTTGTTCATTCCAGGTACAAATGTTGGCCAATAGAAATATCAGGTTCTGCAAAAGCTAGTGCCACTTCAAAATCAAAAAGCAAATCTCCTGAACAAAATTTTCATTTCATAGCATATCTTGATGCTACAGCACTCCTTTACCCAGGAGGTAAAGAAATTTATATCTCACATAGTAAAATATCCCCAAAAAATATTAGTGTACAGTTGAATTCTCAAAGAAATAATTTCCTTTAGTCGCAACCAAATTAAGATAAAATAAACTTATGCTTCATGTTATGAAACAACAGGAGCTACTCATCACTGATATGGTTATCCACCTGATTATATTACATTAAAATGGCTAATTTATTCATTGGCCAAATTAATTATTAGGTTGTAAAGCATTTTCACTCTTACAGAAGGTTCTAATTCATCTTTCCTGTTTTCTCTGCCATATTGCTGCAGTTCATATAATAATTACTCTTTTTTTCCAGTAAGAGAGATAGTTAACTTGAAATGATGCTTATTATTCTTTATTATCAAAATAATTGTAATATAACTGCTTTACTGGAATCAGAACACAACTAACAAACACATAAATAATGGAAGGAGTAAAGGTAATCACTCATCATATAGTTGAGATGTTGAGTGGTCAACAGGAATAAAATGCAGTAGAATAGAATCTTTATTTGTCTTTTGGTATGTGTTCCATGCAATTGGCTTTGTCGGCACATTGAATACATAACAAATAAATTCTAATTACACAAATATTCATGCGTGGGACACGTAAATACATATGCTGGTGATGGTAAAATAATCAAACATACTGTGGTATTATACAGTAGTAATACATTATATTTATCACATAGTATTTGACAGTGTTACATATAATTATATTTTAATTTAAGTACTATGTAGAAAAAACTGTGAATGCTTACACATTACTACCACACACCTATAGGCATACTTCATAATGTAGTTACTGGCTGCTTATTGCATATCTCATATGTGTCATTGTTTAGAAACTCAACAATTGAGTAGTTTGGCATACATTTGAATCACACTTCTATGGTATGCTTAAAATTATTCATTGGTGGATCTCTCACTGTCTTTGGGAGTTTATTATAGAATTTCAAACATAAGTACTTACAGCTCTTATGTGTTAATGTCAGTTTTAAGTATGGAAGATCCAGGTTGCTATTATTTTGGGTATTATGGGCATGGACTTGCGATATGAAGTTAAAATTGGTTACATTTTCTTTAGTATATGTTGAACAGTTGTAGATATACATACCAGATAGTGTCATTCTCTGCAGTTTTGTCTTGGTGCTAGACTTAATGTACATCTGACTGCCTTCTTCTGCCATTTGAAGGTGGTACTCCATACTGCAGCTGTGATTGAAAGAAAGCAAAGTATGCAGAAATTAATAAATTTTTACTAATAATGTGTCTCAGTTTGTGCAGTAGGAAGAGTAGATTAGCATGTTTGCCACATCAATAATTTGTATGCATATCCCATGTGAGTTTTTGATCTAAATGCAATCCCAATAATTTAACACTCTTGTGTATTTATAGATATAAGATTGTCCATGCACCAGTCACTGCTCATCATTTCAGTTACTGTTTTGTTGAGTTGTAAGACATATTGCTGATCTTCTCCATCTGTAATCAGATTTATATCATCAGCATGCATTACATTGTCACATGACATAATTTGGGAAGTCATTGATCTATACAATGAAGAAAAAAGGCCCAAGCACTGAGCCTTGTGGGATTTCTGTCTTTATTTTCAAGGGTGTTGAACTAGGTTGTTCACCTTTACTAAGTGTATCCTGTTGCTTAGGTATGACTCAAATAGTTGTAATTGGCTTACCTACAAGACCACAATGTTCTACCTTTTTTATCATTATGTCATGTGTGACAGAGTCAAAGGCTTTACTTAAATTTAACAGTGTTGCACAGATTAGTTCCTTGTTCTCAAATCCTTCATATATGGCACTGAGGAGACACTCAACTGCTTTTGTTCTTGATAGCTGAGACCGAAAGCCAAATTGTCTATTACTCTGAATTTATTGATTTCAAAACAATTGTAAACTAACATGTGTGTACTGTTTTCTATGACTTTTCATATAATAGGAACTAGTGATATGGGCCTATAGTTGTTTGGGATTTTTCGTTCACCTTTCTTATAAATTGGGAGTGTAACTGTCATTTTCAGGCATTTGGAGAAAACACGTTCATCCAGAATATGATTTGGCAGATATGTTAGTAGCATCATGATTGCAAAGGCTATGTATGTAATCATACTGTTACCAACTCCATAGTAATCCTCTGGTTTTGAGTTTTTAAGTTTATTTATAAATTTGGTGATGTTACTTGACGTGATTTTTTACCAAAAGAATTTTTTGGTTGCTGGTTTTTGTTGCCTAAGTAGAGGCACAGCAACTGGACAATTAATAGAATTATTTGTAGTAAATGAGGAGTGGGTGCTGGTACAATTTATTATACCTTAGCCAGCTTCATCCTGACTCACAACTTCTTCACTTTCGAAGGCCACACACACCAACAATTAAAGGGAACAGCCATGGGTACCAGGATGGCTCCCTCATACGCCAACCTATTTATGGGTTGCTTAGAGGAAGCCTTTTTGGTTACCCAGGACTGCCAACCCAAAGTTTGGTACATATTTGTTGATGACATCTTCATGATCTGGACTCACAGTGAAGAAGAACTCTAGAATTTCCTCTCCAACCTCAACTCCTTTGGTTCCATCAGATTCACCTGGTCCTACTCCAAATCCCATGCCACTTTCCTTGACGTTGACCTCCATCTGTCCAATGGCCAGCTTCACACATCCGTCCACATCAAACCCACCAACAAGCAACAGTACCTCCATTATGACAGCTGCCACCCATTCCATATCAAATGGTCCCTTCCCTACAGCATAGGTCTTCATGGCAAACGAATCTGCTCCAGTCCTGAATCCCTGAATCATTACACCAACAACCTGAAAACAGCTTTCACATCCCGCAACTACCCTTCTGACCTGGTACAGAAGCAAATAACCAGAGCCCCTTCCTCATCTCCTCAAACCCAGAACCTCCCACAGAAGAACGCCAAAAGTGCCCCACTTGTGACAGGATACTTTCCGGGACTGGATCAGACTCTGAATGTGGCTCTCCAGCAGGGATATGACTTCCTCAAATCCTGCCTTGAAATGAGATCCATCCTTCATGAAATCCTCCCCACTCCACCAAGAGTGTCTTTCCGCCGTCCATCTAACCTTCGTAACCTCTTGGTTCATCCCTATGAAATCCTCATACCACCTTCCCTACCCTCTGGCTCCTCCCCTTGTAACTGCCCCCAGTGTAAAACCTGTCCCATGCACCCTCCCACCACCACTTCCTCCATCCTGTAACCCGGAAGGTGTACACAATCAAAGGCAGAGTCACGTGTGAAAGCACCCACATGATTTACTAACTGACCTGCCTACACTGTGAAGCTTTCTATGTGGGAATGACCAGCAACAAACTGTCCATTCGCATGAATGGACACAGGCAGACAGTGTTTGTTGGTAATGAGGATCACCCTGTGGCTAAACATGCCTTGGTGCATGGCCAGCACATCTTGGCACAGTGTTACACCATCCGGGTTATCTGGATACTTCCCACTACCACCAACCTATCAGAACTCCGGAGATGGGAACTTGCCCTTCAATATATCCTCTCTTCCCATTACCCAACAGGCCTCAACGTCCGCTAATTTCAAGTTGCTGCCGCTCATACCTCACCTGTCATTCAACAACATCTCTGCCTCTGTACTTCCACCTCGACTGACATCTCTGCCCAAAATCTTTGTCTTTAAATATGTCTGCTTGTGTCTGTATATGTGTGGATGGGTATGTGTGTGTGTGTGCGAGTGTATACCCGTCCTTTTTCCCCGTAAGGTAAGTCTTTCCGCTCCCGGGAGTGGAATGACTCCTTACCTTCTCCCTTAAAACCCACATCCTTTCGTCTTTCCCTCTCCTTCCCTCTTTCCCGATGAGGCAACAGTTTGTTGTGAAAGCTTGAATTTTGTGTGTATGTTTGTGTTCGTTTGTGTGTCTGTCGACCTGCCAGCACTTTCATTTGGTAAGTCACATCATCTTTGTTTTTTATATATATATGCACTGCGCACATGCATTGCTATGTTGTCCTGGTTGATCACATCCTCTGAGCACTAAAGCCTGAATGTAGAGGCAGACTGTGTCAGATGCATTGGAATAAGGAGATAACCTGCAGCTTAGCCTCTCATATTAAGGACATACATTACTTCTTTCATTGTCTTTCAACGTCCGCCCCCCCCCCCCCCCCTTTCCAATGTAGAATCCTGCTCATCATTGTTGACACAAACATTGACATCACTCATGCTCATGGCCTTTGTCCTGTTGAACACTACATTTCACAAAGTACTTCTGACTCCAAACCTCATTATTTATACACCCAAAAAATTGAATCTGACACATATTGAGGTTGGACGAAAATATGGAAACAATGTGAGAAATGCACGCTTGAATGTAAATGCAGATGCTAGCCAAACCTACAGGTTGCACTGTTGTATTTGACCATAGGTGGCACCTGTGTGATGTCCTCAATACATTGTAAGTGTTGTTCATAGTCAGAACAGTGTTCTTTTTAGTTTTGAGTGCATTATGTTGTAAGTAAGTAACTCTTAACCTGGGCAAGGTTATGGTGCTCATAAGGTGGATTCTTTCATGACCAAGGTTGCAGAAATGTTCAGTGTTTGAAGAGGCACCAAACTGAAGATTTATACTACTTACAGGGAAAGCAGTAAAACATCATCCATTAAGTCACAACATGGATGAAAATGTGTGTTGACTGATGTTACAGGTGGTCAATGAAGAGGATAGTGATGAAAAATAAGATGATGATAGCTGCAAAAGCCACAGCAGAACTGAATGTGGCGCTCACAAACAAAACAACATGAAGGGAGCTCCACGAGCTGGGAATTTCATGGTGAGCTGAAATTCACAATCACACATCAGTGATGCAAATGTTCAGAGAAGGAAAACATGGTGCCGAAGCCTAAAACCTTGACTAAAGAACAAAAAAAAAGTTATTTAGTCAAATGAGTCTTGCTGCACACTGTTTCCAACTTCTTGCCCAGTTTATGTCCTAAGACTGAGACTTGGTACAGGTTCAGTGATGATTGAAGTAGCCATGTTATGGTACCATTGCTCCTTTGCAAGATCGCATACTGCCAAGGACTATGTGGCCATTTTGGCTGATCACATTCATCCCATGGTACAATGTTTGTTCCCCAGTGTTGATACTGTGTTCCAAGGTGACAGGGTCCCTGTACATATAGCTCACATCATCAGGGGCTGGTTCTGTGAGCAAGAGGATGGTTTGTTGCATATCCCTTGGCCACCATAGTGACCAGACCTAAGTATTATTCAGCCTTTCTGGTCTGTTTTGGTGAGAAGGATGCATGATCACTATCCACCTCTATCGTCGTTATCTGAGCTTACCACTCTTTTCCAGGAAGAATGGTGTAAGATTCCCTTGAAAACCATTCAGAACACATGCTTATCCGTTCCATGCTGACTGGAAGCTGTTCTGAATATCAGTGGTTTTCCTACACCATATTAGGCATGGTAATATGTTGCATTTTTGGTGTTTCCATATAAATGTCCACTCCCTGCAGCTACATCTCCCTCAATGGGACAGCACATGGTACACTCAAATGCCAGCCTGTTTATGACAATCAAGAGTAAACATTCTTATCAATCCAATATTCTAAACCTTTTGTGACATTCAGAGTGATGATATCTTTATGATCTAGATCCAGTTCCAAGACACACTACACCCATTCACCCACAAACTCAACACCTTATTACCTGTTTGCTTCACCCAGTCCTCCTCAGCTCATTGTGTGCCCCTTTCTGGATGTTAATTCCCTCTCTCCTAAGGCTTCATAAAATCTTCATCCACATTAAACCCATCAATTATCAATTGTATTCTCATTTTCATTGCTGCCACCACTTCCACTCTAAAAATCTCTCCTAAGCAATCTGTCCAACTGTCGGCTGTGCATCTGTTGTGGTGATCAGTCCCTTGTCAAGTAAGGTAAAGATATTACTACAGCCTTACAGACAGGCACTGTCCTCCAAATCTAGTCTGCAAACATGTTCTGCATCATATCCTCACATACCTCTAATCCTTCAACCACACCCATTGGCTGGAAGGACTGGTGGTAAAACAGTATTTCCATTATAGAGATCAGGGGAAGGAGAGTATGTTTTTGGTAAGTACAGCATGGTTAAATTTGGTGTTGTCTAAATGTGAGGTCTTTGGATGGGACTAAAACTTTTTTGTGGTTGAGGAAAGATTAACAACAGATTTCCAGGATTGTTTCAGCTCTGGTTTTAATGGAGTTTTGGTAAGGGGTTTTGGGTGATATGGCAAGTTTCAAAGATCAGACAGGCAGGATTTGGGTGCTATAAGGGATTGTCAAGGAGGAACATTGTGAGTAGAATGTGGTTTGGATAGTGTAGCCACAAAGTGGCAGTAGGATGTCAGCAGGTTGGATGGCTTATGGAACTGGTATCTGGAGCTGCTCTTCAAGGTGCTGGAGAGCAAGGGTATCAGTTTCAGAGCTGGACTAGGATGTTGTGGTGGTTGGGTGGACAATGAGATACCACAGATACAAGAGATAGAAGAGGTGGCAAGAATGTTTGGTAGGATGTAGCTCATTTCAGGGCATGATGATGGATAATCAAAGCCCTGATGAATGATGTGGTTCAGTTGCTCCAGTCTGTGGTGATATTCAATGACGGATGGGACATGACTTTGTAGAAGGTACCTTAGAAGCAGTTGGATGCAGTGGTACATGGAAAAGAGGCATGGGAAATCTGTTTGTGGACTACATCTGGGGATATTACCGGTCTGTGAGAGCCTTTCTGATACCTCCAGCAAGGGAGTTGTTGTCAGAGCAGGTATGCTGGCCCCAAGTTGTCACACTGTGTGGGAAGTATTTTATGGTTTAGAAGGTATGACAGCTGTCAAAATGCAGGAACTGTTGGTGGTTTATGGGTTTAATGTGGACAGAGGTGTGGCAGGGACCATCAGAGAGGTGGAGGTCAACATTGAGGAAGGTGGCTCACTAGGTTGAGGAGAACTAGGTGACGTGTACAGGAGAGAAGGACTTGATTTTGTGAAGGAATGGCAATAGGGTATCTTCACCCTGAATCCATATCAAGAATATATCATCAATGTACCTGAACCAGACCTGGAGTTGGGGGTTTTGGGAGACTAGGAAGATGTCCTGTATGTCCCATAAACAGGTTAGCATAGGAGAGTGCCATGCAAGAGCCCGCAGCTCTGCCACTGACTTTTTTGTATATCATCTCTTCGAAGGAGAAGTATTTGTTTGTTAGGTGCATGAGTACGGAAGTAGTGGGTTTGGAGTATGAAGGAGTCTGGGAAGGTAGTGTTAAGTAGCAGCAAGACCATGGGCCACGGGGATGTTGGTGTATAGAGAAGTGCCATCACCAGTGACAAGTAGAGGGGTTGTGATGGTGGAGGGTAGGTAAAAGAAGTGTTCGGTATCTCTTATGTGGGAGGCTAGATTTCAAGCATTTGGTTAGAGATTTTAGTGAATGAGGGCCGAAATACTTTCAGTGGGGGCATTCAGGATGTTTAGTTTGTGGATTTTGGGGAGCATGTAGATTGTGTGTGTGGAGCATATATGAAGAGGGAAATGGATTCAATGAAGAGGTTCTGAGAAGTGCCTAAGCCTTTATGAAGGGACTAGAGTTTATATTGGACTTCTGGGATGGGATCACTCTGTCAGAGTTTATAGGTGGTGGAGTCAGAGAAATGGCAGAGGCCTTTCACAATGTATTCACTGTGATTCGTAATTACAATTATTGAACCTTGATCTGCAGGTAGGATGATTGGGTGAGGATCTATTTTGAAGCTGTCTGTTGCTGTCCTTTCTTCTACTGAAAGGTTGATGTTGTTAGGAAGGATGTGGGGTAGGGTAGTGAGGTGTAGAGGTGGTCTGGTATGCTTGTGGCAAGGAAATGTGTTTCACAGTACCAGGTCTGTGAGCGATAGGGCCTGGTGGAATCTGAAAAGATTAAGGTCAATGTGAAAGGCAAGGATTTCCTGGAAGGTGACCAATGAGTGGTCAGATAGGGTCTGGTGGAATCTGAAAAGGTGAAGGTCATTGTGAAAGGTGAGGATTTCCTGGAAGGTGACCAAGGGGTGGTTATATGGAATGGGAAGAGATCAGCAGTTGGATAGTTGTATGGACTGGGAGAGGCATGGTTCAGTGCTGGGATTAGGTTAGCTGTGGATGGATGGGTTTGTGGCAGAGAAGTGTTTCCATTTCAAGGATTGGGAGGGGAGTAGGACTTTGACCAGTCCAACATGGTTAAATTTGGGTATAGGGCTAAAGGTGAGACCTTTTGATAGAACTGAAACTTATAAGGGTCTGAAGATTTTGGTGGAAAGCTTAACAGCAGTGATCCAGAATTTTTTTGGCTTTGGATTTAGTAGAGTGTTGGAAGAGAGTTCACGGAGCTGTGGTAAGTTGAAAATGGTAGTTAGGCAGGGTCTGAGTGCGGTGGGGGGTTGACAAAGAGGAACGCAATGGGTAGCACAGGGGTTGGATAGTGGTGCTGCAAGGCAGTATTAGGGTGCGAGCAGGTTCGGTAACTTATGGAGGTGCTGCAAGGCAGTATTAGAGTGCGAGTAGGTTGGGTAACTTATGGGAGGTGGTGACTCGATTGCTCTTCCAGGTGCTGGAGTGCAAGGGATTCAGTTTCAGAGATATGATGTATATTGTAGGGATTGCTTAGTAGCAGTACCTTGTGGAATGAGCAGAGGTGGTCTGGGATGCTTGTGTCAAGGAGATGTGTTTCTGCGGTACCAGGTTTGTGAGTGATAGGGCCTGGTGGAATATGAAAAGGTGATGGGCATTGTGAAAGGAGGTGTGAGATCCAAAGAAAAACTTTTATGGTTAGACAGTTTGGGGGCATGCCATAGTGTAGGTAGTATTTAGGGGATGTGGAACTGAATTTTAGTGAGGGAAAGAAAGACTTTTCTGAACTGTTGCAGAAAGCTCAAAGCTGGAGCAAGGGTCCATTACCCCAGGAATGTGACATATGTATGGGAAATTATGGAAATGAGTGAATAAAGGTGTTAAGTGTTTCTAAGGTTAGTTGGATAACAGAAGAGGACACTTAAAAATATGTGTAGACACGCAAAAATAGACACAAATGTGTGAAAAATGATAAAAATGCTCACAAGTATATACCAAAAATGTGGGGCAAAAGAACAGAAGGTTAAGAAGAGAGAGTAAGGGTAAGAAGAGAGAGAGAGAGAGAGAGAGAGAGAGAATGGAGATTGGTTAGATAGAGATTCGCAAGTTCGTTTGTATAACAACACGCAAAAACACGTGAGGATGAGGAAAGAAATGGGATCAATAGTAATAATTATAACTATCAGTGGGAAGTGTATGGAGCGTGAGAAGCTGTACCAAAGAACTGTGTGATCATATAGCCATGTATTATGTGCATCCAGACCACTGCGCAGCCAGACCATTGATACAGTGTGTACAGTTTCAAAGGTGACGAAAAAACATGGGAAGAAGAGAAAGAGTGGACAGTGAGTAGATGAATGCCTTAGAGAATGGTAACAAAGGAAGACATCACAGTGTTGTGGGATGGAGGAAATGTTGTTAGGCAGAATCAAACAAGTTGGAATAACAACAATGGTAGAATGGTAGGTTGCTACTTACCATACCAGTATAAAAGGCTGTGCAAAGATTGCAGCAGGGCCAGTATACAACATGGCTGCTTTAACAGGTGGCCCAGCCTCTCATGGGCCAGGACAAACCTATGACAGCAGCACTAGAATAGGAAGTGCCATCAACATTCTAATGACCCTCCCCTGGCCACTAGAAAAATTGTTAAATATTCCTGATAAGAGCAAGAAGAACAAACAGACAAGCAGCCTCAAAACTTCCCACTGCAAAATTAATTATTACCACTGTTCCATATTCTTATCAGGTCCTCTTTCCTTCCCAGTATTAAATTATTTAATTTTGCAGTAATACATGGCATCTGTGGAGTGCAGTCAAGCACACCCAAGATTAAAGTTCTTCTTAGCAGCCAGTGTAATAAACAGCTTTTCAAGATCTGTGTCGTGACGTAGCTCTGAAAAATTCTTGATACTGTTATTGAAGAGCGAGTCAGATGGATATGATTTTGAACAACTATGATAGTCTGTGGCAGTAGGGCAAGTTCCACAAATTTTCGCTTTTCACAAAAGAGAATCTGTTCATTCCAAAAGTGTAATATTAAATAGGGATCGCACAGTACTACCTAGCATTCAAAATCCTAAGTCTTCTGCTTGCTTGCGCTTTGTATCATAGTTACTAGGAGACGAAAGATGAACATAATATTCACTTCAAAAATGAGAAATTTTTTACCTTTTAAGATAACAATTATTATATCATAAAAACATTCTTCTCGGTGATCGACTATTACAGAGTATATTCGTCGTCTTAGAAGAACATATACTGACAAAAATTAATGTTTTCTTATATCTCGCAGCAATGGTAGCTGTTGTTCCCTTTTTTCACAATAGAAGTACACTTCCTTTGAAAATACGTCCTTCTGTAGTCAAGTCTACCATCAGAAGAAGGGGAAAAAAAGGTAAAGTCACGGAATACACAAGTGTGTTAAAAATCACGAAATGCTAACAAGCCAATGATATTATTTACAATGCTGCGCTCTCACAGGCGAAAGCGATAAATCAGGTTATGAAGTGATACTATAATGTACAATAACCTACTGTCTGCACACCCTCCACCCAACAGTTTCCACCCTGCCCTCACCTATCACCTCCTCCTAATTCACGTCCCCTCACCCTCATTAAGTACCCCTCTTTGCTAATGCACACACCATTGTTTTCTTCTCTCAGTTCCTCTTATTTTCTCCCCCATGTCTCCCCCCCCTCCCCCCTCCCAGTCTCTTCCCCATCCCCAACAGCCTCCTGGTGCTGCAGCTGGCAGAATTGTCCTGCTGCCTTCTAGTTCCTGCACATTCTATGCAATAGTTGCAGTCTGATCAGAGTAGCCAGAGATAGTGGCCATGTGTGCATGAAGTGCACCTGCTGTGTGAATTTGTGTGTGTTTTCCTTCCTTTTCTGAAGAGGGCTTTGGCTGAATGCTCAGTGTGTAACAGTCTTTCCACTGTGCCTGTCTGCAACCCAACATGCCATGTTTATGGTGAATAGCAATCTATCCTTTTCATAACTGTTGATTTTCCAATCAGGACTTTCCATTGTTTGATTTTGGCTAATGGCATTTCTTCCATTCCCCAACCTTGTGATGCTTTTCGTCTGTTACTATTCTCTAAATCATTACTCTAATCACTGTCCATTCTTTCTCTCTTTTCATGTGTTTTTGTATCACCTTCCAAACCACATATTGTGTGTTTTCCTTCCTTTTCTGAAGAGGGCTTTGGCTGAATGCTCAGTGTGTAACAGTCTTTCCACTGTGCCTGTCTGCAACCCAACATGCCATGTTTATGGTGAATAGCAATCTATCCTTTTCATAACTGTTGATTTTCCAATCAGGACTTTCCATTGTTTGATTTTGGCTAATGGCATTTCTTCCATTCCCCAACCTTGTGATGCTTTTCGTCTGTTACTATTCTCTAAATCACTACTCTAATCACTGTCCATTCTTTCTCTCTTTTCATGTGTTTTTGTATCACCTTCCAAACCACATATGCTGTGACATTAGAGCCACACTATATCATCAGTATGTCCATGCACATGGCATCATGACCATACAATTCTTTGCTACAGTTTCTCATGCCCCAACAAGAAATACAAATACAAATACAGATAAGTGGTTTTTAGTACGTGCAGAGATAACCAAAATATAGTAAGATCATTCAATTGACAGTAAGAAGGCTACATAACTATCTTGACATAATGTATCATTGACAAAAGATTAAATATTTAAAATCTGACATGGTGCACCACACAGTTGATAATTGTAGATTCATAAGATTTAACTTATTACAGCCACATTTAATAACCCATAGATGTTCCAAATAGTTTTCCAGGCGCTTGTGTAGTGTTGGTGTCTACAATAGGTCCAGTAAAGTGAGAATTACCTTTTAATATTTATTTGTTTATTACTTTCTTAACCTTTATGGTTTTACACCAACTTAGCTAATTACCACTGCAGTCACTGTAACTACTTCATGATTGTAAATAATAACAGGAACTCAACATTAACAACTTTTTTGTTGTAACAATTCTTTTTTTGTAGGTAGATCCTTCGATATGTTTAAGATTCTCATCATTTACAAATTAAGGAGAACATTTGGTTAATCATGACATGACATGTGTTAGGTTTCATAATTATAACAATTAACATTGAGTGATACTAACATCCCCATGTAGAATTTCTCTGTGTAACATTATTTACTGAGTAAATATTTTACTCTCATTGCGGTGGTCAAACAGCACCGACAAGTGTTTGCCGGCCGCACTATGGAAGGTATAGTGAAAGAACAAGAAGAGTTTAGGTATTCTGTGCTCTCTTATAACTTTGACTATTGTAGTGGAAAAAAAAGAACAGTTGAAATATTGTTAATTATTGTTTGTTTTGCACTTCGAGAGGATAAGACGTGTGTTCAGATTCAGAATGGGAATGGACTTCGGTTTTAAGCCAACCTTTTCTTATGTGTAAACAAAATCTGGTTCTAACCTTTGGACACACGAAGATACTTACTTGATAGTGTTTGTTTATGTGAAGAATGATATTTGTAAAAGTTTGATGTTCAAATATACATCATGAAGTGAAGCAAAAGAAACTCTGTATGTCTGCTTAATTTTATAAGTAGAAAGAGTCTTGAGAAATTCCTGTTCCTAGCAAATATACTTTGGAGAAGAAGAGAAAAGGAGGTTTTAGCAGCAAGCTAACCAGCAAGGAAAGTCGGCTGATGATCTCAAGTAAGTCTTATGGTTAAAGAAGTGGGAGTTTACACACATACTTCACCACTTTAAGTCGTCCAGAGCATTAGAAGCTGTACCCCCTTCTCAACTACCAATCTTTTCTTTGGGTAGCTGGCTGAACAGAGCAGTTCTTACTACATCCATTTGCTTTTTTGGAGTAACACTATGTAAGTATCCTTTACATGTCTGAATGCTGACTTTTACACATTGGTACCTACCACAGCTAAACACTTTCTATCTCTCTTAGCAATATTGTGGAAATCCATGTTTTTATCTATACATTTTAGGGACCCACAATGCCCAAAATTTTTATGTTTATATTTTACAAGAGCATCAGTGTGCTGCTCTGGCCAACTAACTCTCCAGCTGTCACTATTCAGACTACATCTTTGAAAAAAAATGCTCTTATATACCTGGTAATACAGCCGAACTTTCTTATACTCCTTCTCTCCTAAGAAACTTTTCACTAGTTTCCAGTGTTCATCATTATTCTGATTCCTGATAAATTAGTTACAAAGCCTTCTAATCTCTCATTTTTTACTCTTTTTGTGCACATAATTTTGGAACTTCCTTCTCCCTCCCATTTCCCATTACCACCTTCACCCCTGGTATATAACCTAGATAAAGCATCTGCAATTACAGTTGTTTTCCCTTTTATATATTTTAGTGTATAATCAAACAGTTGCAGATAGACTGCACATCTCAAATTCTGCTGTGTCAGTGGAAGATCACAGATAATCATTATTTAAAAATGATGACCAGTTTTGGCCATTATGCTGGCAAACTTCATATTTACGGCACCATATGGATGAAGACTTTGCTGCAACTGTACTGTGCACTGACAAATTCAGTCATATCATGCCATAGATCTGGAGATGGCCAGCATAAACGCCAAAACTGGACATCATTTTTAAATATATGATTATTTATTATCTTAACTGCTCCATTAAGGGATAATTTTTAATAGATTGTTGTTTTACCAATTTATCTAAAAATTGAACTTATACTCCTGGATATAACGCAGAACTTTGTGATCAGAAAAAAACAATGATTTTCTGTCCAAGTAAATAGTTCCAAATTTCATGACCAGAAGTTCCTTCTTTGAAGTGTTCTGCTTGCAAGCCAATTGAATGATGTTCTGTTTTCCAATCAGCTATCTTGTCTTGCAATAGTTGTACTCCTACTCCAGAATCTCTAGTGTTGGTCGTCAGACAAAATGGTAATGAAAAATCAGGTATGTGTAGGATTTTTATTTTACAGTGTTGTTCCTTTATCTCATCAATAGCTAGCTGGCATACTTCACTCCACTTCCATATGGTATTTTTCCTTAAAAGGTAGATTAAACATGGTGCATTAAAGGCCTGCATCTTTATGTATTTTCTATAAAAGTTAGCTGTCCCAAAAAATGAGCTTAATTCTTTCATTGCTTATAGTTTTGCAAATGACTAAGACTAAGATTTTATCCCTGTGAGGCAAAATTCCCTCTTCAGTAATGCTGTTGCCAAGAAAATTTAGTTGTTTCACAGTAAATTTACACTTTTCTAGTTTCAAAGTTCTTCCTTTCCTTAACTTCTTCTGTACTAATCTTAATGTTGCAAGATGTTCTTTCAAATTTTTTCCAATTATCAAGCTATCAGCCACATAAATAGTCAATTTTGCCAAAAGTTCACTTCCGAAAACAAACTGAATAAATTCTCCCACAAAAACATTTAGGCCAAACAGTACCACACACAGTATGGAAAATATATGCCATCACATTAGAATGCAGGATCTATCACAATTTGATGGAATTCAGAAGTCAAATATAAGCCAGACATAAGCTTAATATCTTTGAATTTACTTAATAATTTGTTTATATTTTTCCTGGGTGATTTGCTTCTCTCGCTAAATATTTATTTAAATATCTGGAGTCTAAAGTTTCAGGCCTACTACTGACAGGTTACTACACCAACTACAACTTCTCTTTCTTACATTACATTTTTACATATTCTACAGTTCGTTTTCAACACCTTCCTTTTGTAAACAGGTAAACCATAGCACTTGATAAAGGTGGATCATGTGGTCTGAAATTTAGCTTACATTGGTAATTCCTCACTCCCTGGTTTTCCATCACAGATGGCACAATAATCCCACAAAATTCCTTACTTGTTCTTTTTCCTTTGATCTCACCTTCTCAAAGTCCCCTACCTTTTCTGCCGTCAATTCACTATATGTTTCATTTACCATATCATCATCACATAAACCCTTATCTTTCTTGTAGTGATCCCTTAGTAAACCCTTTCACACAACTGTTCCACCACCCCTCCTCCCCCCTGATTTGGTAAGTACTGTTACTGTTATTTATCATTACTAAATCTATTTTAGAGCAATTTTTGGGACTGTGAATATTAACTTCATGTCACCCAAGTTCAAACCAAATATCACTTTTATAATCCAGTCCAAGGCCAAATTCAAATTTTCATTCAAATCCTCTATCACTAAGCAACCTTGTACAAAAGAAATATTATTTGTTTCAAATGATGATAAAAATTGTCTTTTCACTGTCTTGCTATATCTCACTGTAACAACTTTGATCTTAATCCCAGTTACTGGTTATTCAAGAAAATTTTCCCCATTATTTATCATACCCTTTAACTTTCCCAAGATTCCACTTATAAGATGTCCAGTGTCAATCAGGCAATTCCCTTTCCAATTATCTGTTTGTACACAAAAGTATGGAGGTTGCCCCTTAGTCTGCAAGATCCGGGCGGTCGCAGAGGGTGGGCTTACTGATAGTTGGGAGCTCCAATGTCAGGCACGTAATGGGGCCCCTTAAGGATATGGCAGCAAGAGAGGGGAAGAAAACCAATGTGCACTCCGTGTGCATACTGGGGGGAGTCATTCCAGATGTGGAAAGGGTCCTTCCGGATGCCATGAAGGGCACAGGGTGCACCCATCTGCGGGTGGTCGCTCATGTTGGCATGAATGATGTGTGTCGCTATGGATCGGAGGAAATCCTCTCTGGCTTCCGGCGGCTATCTGATTTGGTGAAGACTGCCAGTCTCACTAGCAGGATGAAAGCAGAGCTCACCATTTGCAGCATCATAGACAGGACTGACTGCGGACCTTTGGTACAGAGCAGAGTGGAGGGTCTGAATCAGATGCTGAGACAGTTCTGCGACCATGTGGGCTGCAGATTCCTTGACTTGCGCCATAGGGTGGTGGGGTTTTGGGTTCCGCTGGATAGCTCAGTAGTCCACTACACGCATCAAGCGGCTACACGGGTAGCAGGAGTTGTGTGGCGTGGACTGGGCGTTTTTTTAGGTTAGATGGCCTCGGGCACATACAGAAAGGGCGGCAGCCTCAAAGGGTGCAGGGCAAAGTCAGGACATGCGGGGGCCAAGCAGCAATCGGTATTATAATTAATCAAAATATCCACGGGTGTGCTGCCGGTCTATAGTGTCCAACGGACACAATATTTCGGTGATCATACATGTCGCCACCCTCAGGTGAACTGATGGACTGAGCTCCTGTGAACGTGCCGGCACGGAGATCCGTACGCTATGGCTGCTCAGAGGGAACTGGGTTCGGTCGCGGCGGTGGCCGATTTAAATACCCTTCGCCCGCGGCGCGCTCCCTCCGCAGTCCGCGCCACGCGCCATGGTCGCGCGGTGGAACAGATTGTGACAGCGTCTGAGATGACGTCGGTGTGATGGCTCTGTCTGCCATAGTCATCACAACTATACGTTTGCTAGATTTACTCTGGATTAACCCAATTGCTGGTTCCCAAGCCTTGCTAAGATTATAGCCACAGTCACAGTTTATGAGGTCGTCATTGGTGCGAATTTTGATGGCCTCTCTAACAACGCTGTCCCAGTATCTCGACGTCTGTACCAGAATCCTCATGCGGTCATACTCCATAGCGTGATTTTTCGATAAACAATGTTCAGCGACCGCCAACTTGCTCGGATACATCAGTCGAGTGTGCCTCTGGTGTTCACGACATCGATCCTCGACGGTACACATCGTCTGACCAATATACGAAGTGCCACATTGACATGGAATCTGGTACACGCCGGCCTTCCTCAAAGCGAGGTCATCTTTGGCGCTCCCCACCAGTGCATGGGTTTTATTCGGAGGACAAAACACAGTTCCGACCTGGTGTTTCTTCAGAATGCAGGCGATTTTCCCCGAGAGTGCGCCTGTGTACGGAATAAATGCAGTGCCTACCTCCTCCCTCGTGACTTCATCCATCTCAGCAGTTTGTGCTGCAGTGGTTGGGGGAGAGCACGCTGAATCTGCCATTCTGAGTACCCATTTTTTCGAAATACAGTTCTCAGATGTTCCAATTCCTGGGGTAGACTCTCTGCGTCAGAGATAGTGCGCACCCTATGTAATAGATTTTTAAGTACCCCATTCCTCTGTGAAGGGTGGTGGCAGCTGTCTGCGTGCAAATACAGATCAGTGTGCGTTGTCTTCCGATACACCCCATGATTAGGGTGCCGTCAGCCCTTCTCTTGACCAAGACGTCAAGGAAAGGTAATTTACCCTCCATTTCAGTCTCCATAGTGAATTTGATGTGGGGGTGTATGGAGTTTAGATGTGTAAGGAAGTCAAGGAGTTTATCCATACCATGTGGCCAGATGACGAACGTGTCGTCCACGTAATGGAAAAAGCAAGTAGGTTTCCATATGGATGACGACAGGGCTTCCTCCTCGAAGTTCTCCATGTACAAATTCGTTACCCTGGTGAGAGTGGGCTACCCATGGCGACTCCCTCCGTTTGTTCATAGTATTCTCCATTAAAAAGAAAATATGTGGAAGTCAAGACATGCCTAAAAAGTTCAGTGGTCTTCTCGTCAAACTTCTAACTAATCAATTCTAGTGACTCTCGCAGGGGTACCCTCGTAAACAAGGAAACGACGTCAAAACTCACCATGATATCTGACTCATCCCACCTGAAGCTATCAAGGCGTTTAACAAAATCCACGGAGTTATGGATGTGATGAGGGCATCCGTAATTCCATGGATTTTGTCAAATGCCTTGATAGCTTCAGGTGGGATGAGTCAGATATCATGGTGAGTTTTGATGTCATTTCCTTGTTTACGAGGGTACCCCTGCGAGAGTCACTAGAATTGATTAGTCAGAAGTTTGACGAGAAGACCACTGAACTTTTTAGGCATGTCTTGACTTCCACATATTTTCTTTTTAATGGAGAATACTATGAACAAATGGAGGGAGTCGCCATGGGTAGCCCACTCCCACCGGTGGTAGCGAATTTGTACATGGAGAACTTCGAGGAGGAAGCCCTGTCGTCATCCATATGGAAACCTACTTGCTTTTTCCGTTATGTGGACAACACGTTCTTCATCTGGCCACATGGTATGGATAAACTCCTTGACTTCCTTACACATCTAAACTCCATACACCCAACATCAAATTCACTATGGAGACTGAAACGGAGGGTAAATTACCTTTCCTTGACGTCTTGGTCAAGAGAAGGGCTGACGGCACCCTAGGTCATGGGGTGTATCGGAAGACAACGCACACTGATCTGTATTTGCACACAGACAGCTGCCACCACCCTTCACAGAGGAATGGGGTACTTAAAACTCTAGTACATAGGGTGCGCACTATCTCTGACGCAGAGAGTCTACCCCAGGAATTGGAACATCTGAGAACTGTATTTCGAAAAAATGGGTACTCAGAATGGCAGATTCAACATGCTCTCCGCCCAACCACTGCAGCACAAACTGTTGAGATGGATGAAGTCACGAGGGAGGAGGTAGGCACTACATTTATTCCACACACAGGCACACTCTCGGGGAAAATCACCCGCATTCTGAAGAAACACCGGGTCGGAACTGTGTTTTGTCCTCCGAATAAAACCCGTGCACCGGTGGGGAGTGCCAGCGTGTACCAGATTCCGTGTCAATGTGGCAAGTCATATAATGGTCAGACGATGCGTACCGTCGAGGATTGATGCTGTGAACACCAGAGGCACACTCGACTGATGTATCCGAGCAAGTTGGCGGTCGCTGAACATTGTTTGTCGGAAATCACGCTATGGAGTATGACCGCACAAGGATTCTGGTACAGACGTCGAGATACTGGGACAGCATTGTTAGAGAGGCCATCGAAATTTGCACCAATGACGACCTCATAAACCGTGACTGTGGCTATAATCTTAGCAAGGCTTGGGAACCAGCGATTGGGTTAATCAAGAGTAAATCGAGCAAACGTATAGATGTGACGACCACGGCAGACAGAGCCATCACACCGACGTCATCTCAGACTCTGTCGCAATCTGTTCCACCGCGCAACAGTGGTGTGGGGCGCGGACGGCAGAGGGAGCGCGCCGCAGGCGGAGGGTATTTAAATCGTCCGCCGCCGCGACCGAACCCAGTTCCCTTTGAGCAGCCATAGCGTACGGATCTCCATGCCGGCACATTCACAGGAGCTCAGTCCGTCAGTTCACTTGATGATGGCGACATGTATGATCGCCGAAATATTGTGCCCGTTGGACACTATAGACCGGCAGCACACCCGTGGATATTTTGATTATCAAATACGCTGGGAGAAACTGAAGAATGGTATTGTAATTGTAAATGTCGAAGCTGCATTGGTAAAGTACCGGAACTTCAAGTGCTGATAGAAAGCACCGAAGCTGAAATCGTTATAGGTACAGAAAGTTGGCTGAAGCCAGAGATAAATTCTGCCAAAATTATTACAAAGGCACAGACGGGGTTTAGAAAGGATAGATTGCATGCAACCGGTGGTGGCATGTTTGTCGCTGTTAGTAGTAGTTTATCCTGTAGTGAAGTAGAAGTGGATAGTTCCTGTGAATTATTATGGGTGGAGGTTACACTCAACAACCGAGCTAGGTTCATAATTGGCTCCTTTTACCGACATCCCGACTCAGCAGCATTATTGGCAGAACATCTGAGAGAAAATTTGGAATACATTTCACATAAATTTTCTCAGCATGTTATAGTCTTAGGTGGAGATTTCAATTTACCAGATACAGATTGGGACACTCAGATGTTTAGGACGGGTGGTAGGGACAGAGCATCAAGTGACATTATACTGAGTGCACTATCCGAAAATTACCTCGAGCAATTAAACAGAGAACCGACTCGCGGAGATAACATCTTGGACCTACTGATAACAAACAGACCCGAATTTTTCGAATCTGTAAGTGCAGAACAGGGAATCAGTGATTATAAGGCCGTTGCATCATCCCTGAATGTGGAAGTTAATAGGAATATAAAAAAAAGGGAGGAAGGTTTATCTGTTTAGCAAGAGTAATAGAAGGCAGATTTCACACTACCTAACAGATCAAAACGAAAATTTCTGTTCCGACACTGACAATGTTGAGTGTTTATGGAAAAAGTTCAAGGCAATTGTAAAATGCGTTTTAGACAGGTACATGCCGAGTAAAACTGTGAGGGATGGGAAAAACCCACCATGGTTCAACAACAAATTTAGGAAACTACTGCGAAAGCAAAGAGAGCTTTACTCCAAGTGTAAACGCAGCCAAAACCTCTCAGACAAACAGAAGCTAAACAATATCAAAGTTAGTGTAAGGAGGGCTATGCATGAAGCATTCAGTGAATTCGAAAGTAAAATTCTATGTACCGACTTGACAGAAAATCCTAGGAAGCTCTGGTCTTACGTTAAATCAGTAAGTGGCTCGAAACAGCATATCCAGACACTCCGGGATGATGATGGCATTGAAACAGAGGATGACACGCATAAAGCTGAAATACTAAACACCTTTTTCCAAAGCTGTTTCACAGAGGAAGACAGCACTGCAGCTCCTTCTATAAATCCTCGCACAAACGAAAAAATGGCTGACATCGAAATAAGTGTCCAAGGAATAGAAAAGCAACTGGAATCACTCAACAGAGGAAAGTCCACTGGACCTGACGGGATACCAATTCGATTCTACACAGAGTACGCGAAAGAACTTGCCCCCCTTCAAACAGCCGTGTACCACAAGTCTCTAGAGGAACGGAAGGTTCCAAATGATTGGAAAAGAGCACAGGTAGTCCCAGTCTTCAAGAAGGGTCATCAAGCAGATGCGCAAAACTATAGACCTATATCTCTGACGTCGATCTGTTGTAGAATTTTATAACATGTTTTTTGCTCGCGTATCATATCGTATCTGGAAACCCAGAATCAACTCTGTAGGAATCAACATGGATTCCGGAAACAGAGATCGTGTGAGACCCAACTCGCTTTATTTGTTCATGAGACCCAGAAAATATTAGATACAGGCTCCCAGGTAGATGCTATTTTCCTTGACTTCCGGAAGGCATTCGATACAGTTCCGCACTGTCCCCTGATAAACAAAGTAAGAGCCTACGGAATTTCAGACCAGCTGTGTGGCTGGATTGAAGAGTTTTTAGCAAACAGAACACAGCATGTTGTTATCAATGGAGAGACGTCTACAGATGTTAAAGTAACCTCTGGCGTGCCACAGGAGAGTGTTATGGGACCATTGCTTTTCACAATATAGATAAATGACCCAGTAGATAGTGTCAGAAGTTCCATTCGGATTTTCATGGATGATGCTGTAGTATACAGAGAAGTTGCAGCATTAGAAAATTGTAGCGAAATGCAGGAAGATCTGCAGCGGATAGACACTTGGTGCAGGGAGTGGCAACTGACCCTTAATATAGACAAATGTAATGTACTGCGAATACATAGAAAGAAGTATCCTTTATTGTATGATTATATGATAGTGGAACAAACACTGGTAGCAGTTACTTCTGTAAAATATCTGGGAGTATGCGTGCGGAACGTTTTGAAGTGGAATGATCATATAAAATTAATTGTTGGTAAGGCGGGTACCAGGTTGAGATTCATTGGGAGAGTCCTTAGAAAATGTAGTCCATCAACAAAGGAGGTGGCTTAGAAAACACTCGTTCAACCTATTCAAGAGTATTGCTCATCAGTGTGGGATCCGTACCAGATCGGGTTGACGGAGGAGATAGAGAAGATCCAAAGAAGAGCGGCGCGTTTCGTCACAGGGTTATTTGGTAACCGTGATAGTGTTATGGAGATGTTTAGCAAACTCAAGTGGCAGACTCTGCAAGAGAGGCGCTCTGCATCGTGGTGTAGCTTGCTCGCCAGGTTTCGAGAGGGTGCGTTACTGGATGAGGTATCGAATATATTGCTTCCCCCTACTTATACCTCCCGAGGAGATCACAAATGTAAAATTAGAGAGATTCGAGCGCGCACTGAGGCTTTCAGACAGTCGTTCTTCCCGCGAACCATACGCGACTGGAACAGAAAAGGGAGGTAATGACAGTGGCACGTAAAGTGCCCTCCGCCACACACCGTTGGGTGGCTTGCGGAGTATAAATGTAGATGTAGATGTAGACTCCCTTGCACATCACTTTCAACTTTACTTCTAGCTTCATGTGTCAAATCGCTTTCTATTTCTTTCAATTCCATACCTTTCTCTTCTGATAACTCTTCTTCTACTATCAGTTGCAAAGGTATCAAATCAATTTCTATTTCTTTCGATTCCATACCTTTCTCTTCTTCTGGTAACTTTTCTTCTACTAACAGTTGCAAAGGTACATTACAGTCTGTTAACTCATTATTTGTTTTAGAATCCATTCATGAGTCTGGTGCAAATCTTGACAAACCTCTTTGAGGACACCACATTAACTTTAATATTTTATCTCCAGTAAGTCCACTTTGTTTTTTACATCATTACAAGTTGACACTATTTTACTGATGTCTGCATGTATGACCTGATTGTCTTTTACTTCCCCAATATTCTCCTGTTCTTCTCTACCACTTACATCTGAGTCCCTAGTATCATTTCTCAATATTTTTTCCTCCTCCACTTCAACATAAATCATCCCATCTAATTCCTCACAAAGTACAAAACTTTCCATTCTTCAATGTCAGAAACCTCACTATTGACATTGACATCTGTAACATAACTATCTGTCTCCATTTCTTCAATATTCATAGTACAAACATCAATAATAATCTCAATATTCTCTTCACAAGTACTATATTTCTTGCTTTCTTCCCCTTTCAGTATATGATCCTTGTTTCAAAACCTTCAACTTTAGCAATAACTGGTTTATAACCCCCTCTATGTCACTGTTGCCCATTAATCTTACAATTCTATATTAATCATACTCATTATTCACTATCTCTTCTGCTGACACAGACTGCCTACTAGATTCATCAAAAAGGTTTGTCAAAACATCTTCAAGCATTTCAGTAGTCTGATTCCTGGCTTCCCCATCTTTCATATCACTTAGTACGGCTTCATAAAATTTCCCATCAAAATTAAATCTATTAACCTGGCATATTCTCCTATTACTTCCATGGTGGGATCTCATTTGTGAATCCTTCTTTCTCCTCTTCTGAACCATTATCCTAATTTTCATGCATTTTTCTCACCCCAGATTGACAGGCCATGACTTGGATGTCCCTCAGTTTCTGTGACTACTCCTTCTGTTTCTGTCCTCCTATTATAAAATTGACTGTCTGTTCATGTTGCCTATTTTCATTTCTTTTCCTGTCATTCCAGTAGTTTTCCCTCCTATTAGTATCCCCTGATAATCATTTTTATAATTTTGTAGCTCCCTCCTCCTATGTCTTTCCACATGATAATCTTGAGACCACACCCCACCCTGGTGATGGTCGTATTTGCTTTGTCTACCTCTTTCTCTTTCAGTTCTTTCCCATGACCTGTCTAACTTGCCTATATGTCATAGAAACTGTTAACCTCCATTGGGCGTTGTTTGGTACCCTCCCATTTAAATAATCAATCAGAATCAGTTCATCAAGTGGGTTATCAAAATGTTCTAGTGTTTTTAACTGTTGTTCACAGAAATCTTTCATCTAACCACTACCTTCTCTGACATAAGGCCCATTTAGGAATTCACTTTTTATTCTATCTTCCTTAGTCTGTGACCAAAAATTGTTTAAATAATGTTTTTCAAATTCAATAAAAGTCGTATCTGTGCTAATATTTTGGCTGCCTCAATATAATACGAGTGTGGTTTGAAAAGTTCTCGAAACGGAATAGAAAAAAGTACTTACATCACTGAAACTTTTTTAATTTTTCACTGTAGTCTCCTTGTAGATTAATGCAATTGGTCCAGTGATGTTCCAGTGCATTGATCCCATCTCGAAAATGAGTTTCCTCCAGACCTGCAAAATAGTTGTCTACTCTGGCTATCAATTCTTCGATTGAAGTGAATCTTCATTCACCAAGAAAAATTTTCAGTTTTGGGAAGAGATGGAAGTGTGATGGAACCATATCAGGTGAATAAGACACATGTGGCAACAATTCATACCTTAGTTCATGTAATATTGCCATGGCGACTGCATGCGTTTTTGATCCAGTGTCACAGAGTCGCAGCACCCATCTCACAGATAATTTTTTCATTTCTAATTCTTCACGTGAAATGTGATATACCCTTTCAGATGGCATTTGGCAAGCATGACCAATTTCACGCACTTTCAATCAGTGAGCCTCCATGACCATTTTGTGCACTTTTGCAATGATTTCTATAGTAGTGACACATCTTGGTCAACCACTGAGCGGATCATCATATAAGCTCTCCCTACCAAATATAAATTCATTTGTCCACTTGGCAACAGTTGAATATGAAGGATCAGAGTCCCCCAGTGTATTCTGGAAATCGTCATGAATGTCCTATGCTTTCATACCTTTCTTTTCCATCTTCGCAAGTCATTATGTGGGAACAAAAACAGAGCCATGTCACAACCACAGCACTCTTCCAAGAGCACTGATGTGGCACGTGTTTACAGGCAGCAGTCCAATGAATATCACATGAACAACTCATTGCGCTAGTGCTGACCTCTCATGGTGATTCCAAGAACTTTTCAAACCACCCATGCTATTTTGGTTTGCATCAACTGTACTGCTTACATCTGTGACTTTGTGGTGAATTTTGTTAACATATTAATATTAAAATTATAGGTTTATGTGAGGACAGAACAAGAAAAATTGTCTTCAATTCTTCGTAGGCCATATTTCATTTATAAATTTCTCTCATGTTCCTAGGATTATTGATAGCATAGAGTTTATTAATATGAAACCATTTGACCTAATTCATGTGGCATTGATAAATAAAAAGACAATACATTTCATCCATTGTAAAAGACAGATGGTGAGAGCTGCTCTGAAACTTACAACCACAATAATGTTAGTGTGAATGACAACATCTGAATACTGTGGCCAGATTAGTACTTACATTTCAAATTTATTCTTCTGCTTGATCTGCCTGAGTAACATTTGCACTTGTTATGTTCTGAATCTTGATTCTAAATGTAGAACCTGCTACTTGAAATCAAATATGCCAGTCCAATTTTCTAAATTAAAGTAATATTCCTGCAATTATATAACCCCTATGAGTAGCATGTTTCCACTTCTTTTACTCTTCAACACCATTACGTAAGCTTTACTTCAGAAAGTACAAAATTTTCCTCCTGGATTTTTATTAAATGAATTTATTCATCAAGGTTGTGATTTCTGCCTATTATGCCATTTTCAAGGGATAGGTCACTACAAAAAGTGTGTCAATGTGTATTGTACCTTCCAAGAAGACACTGTTCCTGTTTCAACTGTGCTCACATATTCCATTTGTATAAGAAGACAGGAGTCATCAACCTATATGTGAAAAAACATAGCACTTCATGTAATAATTACAACTGAATACAAGATATCTACGCAGATGATTTCCACAATGCATCCTCCAGGTCAAACCTGGGACACATTGTGGAAATTATGTGCCCAGATGACATGGATTTAATAGTAAGTATTGCATGAAATGCTGTGTTCTTGTGCATAAATGGTGAGGATTCCATTTAAAAGGAATTATATACATTCAAACAATGTAATCTCCAGGTTGCAGTATCAATAATATAAGGAAAGGATAAATTGCTACTCACCATAAAGATCAAATGTTAAGACCAGACAGGCACTATGAAAAGATAGTTACACATTAGCTTTTGGCCAGAGCCTTCTTCAGAAAAGGAAACACACACACACACACACACACACACACACACACACACACACCACACACACACATTCATTCACTCAAGGTGTGTGTGTGTGTGTGTGTGTGTGTGTGTGTGTGTGTGTGTGTGTGTTTTGGCTTTGGCCAAAAGCTAATGTGTAACTGTCTTTTTGTTGTGCCTGTCTGCAATTCAACATGTCATCTTTACAGTGAGTAGCAGTTTATCTAGTACTTATACAGAATGATACAAATTGGCACACTATAGAGTGAACTGTCATTTGAAAACAGCATAGTAGGCCAAAATTACAATTGTGGTGAACAAAACCTTTTGATAACAACCAAGGCAGAATATGTTGTCTTTTTTTAAAAAAATATTACAGGACTATGAATGCAAGTGAACTGAAAATAATGAAAGCCTTATGTTAATTCATAATTTTGAATTTCTAAATTTAACTCAAAATAACTGTTACTGTTTTTGTACCATTTCAGGAAAATGATATTTATATTTAATTATATTTCATGATGGTGTGTTGCACAGTGATAAAGTGACAGAAAGTGAATTCATAGGTTGCAGATGTGATCTCCAGGCAGTTCTAGGACTTTTATCTGTCACTTACCATTTCTGTCACCTCTAGCAGCGTTTACTAATGTGAAAAATGCTGAATTGTACTGTGGGTTGGAGTACTGATTAAGTTGTCAGTTCTTCTGTAAGTTGATGAGTAAGTCACTCTAAAGATTAGGGGAAGGCAATGGCATACCACTTCTAATAGAACCAAGCCTAGTAAAAGACTGTGGTGCTCAAAGCAAACTTTGGAGTGTGTAAATTTCATTGTAATCTAAGGAAATATTACTATTATGCATTCATATTTGTGACTGCAATTCTCTGACTCCATCTTTGTTCAAATGAACATAATTACTTTTTATGGCATTTCAATAAAATTTCACAATACATCTGTGAAATAGCTCTTACTGTATCACAAATTTCATTTCTACTACATTCACTGTTATCTTTCTTTGCAAGTAACAAGAACACGAGTTGCAAGCCAGTTATTCACTTTTAATAGTGAGTGTGCGAAAGAGAAATGTGGTTTGGAGAAATCACTGTTCGATACGATTGACATGGAATTAGATGAAGGAAAAAGTGGCCAGCAAAAGAAACCAGATAAGAAGTCTGTCAAGTCACAGATGGTGAGTAGTAACTCTGTAATAATGATTTTTGCCATTTTATTTGGAGCTATGGTGAAGTTCATTTACAGCCATTTGATATGAAACTACTATAGTGTATTTCCTTTGTTTGATGCTGATCAGTAGTTACTGCTACTTACTAACAGAATAATGTAAACTGTTAACAGCTAGATGTATTTATAAGTATGGTTAACTCTCCAGCATGAAGATATTTTTAATTTCTTCATTAAAATAAAACTGAGTAAATGGTCATGAAAGGTTATACAAATGTGTGTTGTAGGCATAGAAAGTTGCTCCAAACCATGTCTGCAAGGTTGGGTGAAATTAAGTGTTGCAGTGCCTCAGTAGTAGGTGCAGAGTTTGAGTTGACAGGTGACTTAAGAACCTAATATCAGGACATGACTTAAGGAAATCACATTTTGCACAACAGGTGATTAATGCACACCAATCTAAAGTGCCTGATAAAGAGAGAGGTATTTTCTTGTTTCCTTTAAGAAGGTTATATTGCTGGAGTAGAGTGAAAAGTTTTGTTCACTGGCATACTACAAGGTTGAATGGTTAGCTTCAGCATGAAATGTTAATGAAAGTCAGTATGTATGTAAGTACTCCGAGTAAAGTCTGAGTCCATAAGTAGCACTTCACAGGAAGTTTTATTGCCAAGAAGAAAATACTGCTGCTTATTAGTGGGTATAAGTAGCAAAAAAATGAGTTGTTTGTATTAAACAATGAAAAATCCAGGATAGAATAACAACAATATTGTGAACAGGATATATAGCTACTCACCATATAGCGGAGATGTGGAGTCACAACAGGCACAATAAAAAATCTGCCACACACATTCAAGCAAATGCGGTTCACACGCACGTGACCACTGTCTTGGGCTGCCGAGGCCAGTCATCTGCAGCCTAAGACAGTGATCATGTGTGTGCAAGCTGCATTTGCTTGTATGTGTGTGTGTTGTCTGTTTCAGAAGAAGGCCTTCTGGCCAAAAGCTTAAGTATTTAGTAGTCTTTTTGTTAACCTGTCTGTGACTCAACATCTTTGCTACATGGTGAGTAGCAGTCTTTTGTGTTAGTTTGTTGTTGCATCCTCATTGTTTGCACATCCTTCACCCCCCCCCCCCCCTTCTTCGTTTATTGGCCTTACTGAAGTTCCTTTTTTGTGGCTGGTAAGAAAATGCTTTTATTTTGTCACAAATATTGTCAATATTAAGTTTTCTACAAAAATAATCAATTTTTAAAAATATAATATAACTTCTTCTGACTGAAGGGTTTAAGGGGTAGGAAGAGGGATGAGGGAAAAGGACTAGTGAGATTTAAATAGTGCAAAGGGCTATGGAAAAGTTTCCTGGAACCTCGGGTCAAGGGAGACTTACCAAACAGGATGAAAAGGAAAGACAGACTGTTAGAGACTGCAGCAAACAAAATTTGAAAACCTGAGAGCTTAAATGTGGAAGATAGGGTAATAAGCAGGACAGAGGTTACTAAAGACAGAGATTACTGAAGAACCTTCATGCACTAGTTAATAAGAGTGGAGGGCTAAGTGCAGTGTATGTGGTAGACAGGTAAGGGGGAGTGGCATGTGGTGGGAGGGGGTTTCTGGGCTGTAACCCTCCCCATTTCCTGAATCTCATCAGTCCTATTCCTTCACCCTTCTTCCCTTTCTTCAACTCTTCTGCCAGAAGGAGCAGCCACTGGCTCCAAAAGTTTACATGCTTTCTTAACTCTTATATGTTTTTTCTCTTGTTGCTGCTTGGTGAGTAGATTTTTTATCTATGAAGTTATACAACATTAATTTTTGTCTTTCATTTGAAAACTGCTGTTGTGCACAGAAACATCATGCAACATTTTTGTATTGCTGATGATATATTTCTTCCAATGCTGTATAACCCTCCATTCTGGGATCTTTGGCACAATGAGTTAGTGTGAGAAAAGAAATCCTGATTTGATGACTTAAAAACAAAAGTTTTCCAGACATTGTGTCTTATCATCAGACTCTATTTAAAATAATCTGTCACTGGTCTTGCAGAATACAACAGAGATGGAAGAAGAACCTTCAGAGCCTGTTTTCACAGAGGACGGGAAGCCAGTTTTTATAATTGTTGAATTGGAATTACTGAGGCCGCTAATTGCAAAACGGAAACCAGAAGACCTACTGAAAAGGTTTAGTTACCTTATCTTATGTGTGAAGACTAAGTGGTATGTCATATGTAAATTACATAATTTGTGATGAGAAAGGACTTGGCCAAAAATCCATCTGGGTAATGTATATTGCACTAATTTATTATTTTGCTTAATCATCCCAAGGAAATGTCAGGGTGTTTCCTTCAGCGACAGTATGAGTACTTATTTTCCATTTCTTACCAAAACCAGTAAGACAGACAGAGAGAGAGAGAACACTTTATGTATGTGGAGGTTCATAAGAGAGAGAAAAGAAATACAACATGAAAATATATTTATTTATTTGCACAATATTTGTATTTACAGGGTGTGATTCAAAAGTGTCAAGACTTAACTCAGAACTAGAAATTTATTGGACATTTAAGTACAGTGGACTAAAATTCTCAAAATATGATCCTTCACCATCAACACAGTGCTGCCAGCGCATCTTTAACTGTTCGTAGCCCTTCTGGAAGGCCTCAGGCATCATGCTGTCAAGGGCTCTTGTTGAAGCCTGCTGGATGGCATCGATGGAGTCAAATCTTTTCCCTTTTAGGCCTCTCTTGATTCGGGGGAAGAGGAAAAAGTCACTTGCAACCGAGTCGGGGCTTAGGATGGCTGCGGCAATGTTGTCATGTGGAACTTGACCAAAACTTTGGTGGTGGTGTGCGATGTGTGAGCGGACACATTGTCGTGGTGGAGAATCTAATTGCCCTTGATCGCCGGGCGGACACAGCAAACTTGGTCCCTCAAGCAGCAGAGCACTCCAGCATAAAATTCACCTGTGACAGTCTGTCCATGAGCAACAAACTACTTGTGAATCACTCCTTTAGGATAAAAAAAAATCAGCATGCACTTGTCACACGACTTGCTCATGCGAGCTTTCTTGGGCTTCGGCAAGGAAGCAGTGTGCCATTCTGAGCTTTGATGCTTCTACTCAGGATCATACTTGTAGACCCAGGCCTCATCACCAGTAACCACTTTCTCCAGAAGGTTTGGATCAACATTCAACCGTTGGAGCATTTCCTGGCAAACAGTCATGCACCGTTTCTTCTGATCCACCGACAAAACTTTTGGCACTAGTTTGGCACACACTTTTTGCATCATCAAATTCTCCATCACAATCCTCCACACCATACTCTGAGTCCCAGTTCATTGGCAATTAATCTAGTACTAAGACGATGGTCATTGTTTAAAAGTTCCCGCACTCTCTCCACATTTTGATCCGTTCAGCTTGATGATGGCCTCCCAGAGCTGTCGTCATCTTCAGCATTCCCATGGCCATCTTCGAAACATTTGTGCCACATGGAAACCATTGCACAGGACATGGATTTTTCCTTAAAGGCCTCTTGAATCATACCGTGAGTCTACATGGCGGTTTTGTTCAGTCGCTTGCAAAACTTAATCACATAACCCTGCTCCAAGTGCTGCTCCATTTTTGCCTCTCCCACTTTTCAACCAAGGTCAATGATATGCACTCATGCTGCAAGTGATGCACACTCTCCAGGTTTCCAGAGGCAACTGCTGCAGTGTCAGTTCATTCCCTGAGACCCCCCACTATTTCCCCCACCCGGCGGAACCGATCCGCACTTTCTCCCCTACTCAGAAGTGAATGAGTCTTGAAACTTCTGGATCACACCTTGTATGTGCACTATTACTGTTTTGTACAGTGACGGCCACATGTTAAATACATTAGGGAACACATGCATATGTATGGGACTCTTTGATAGGCACTGAATATACTTAGACCATCAGTACCTTATAGAATAATCAAATTACATACACAACTAATTTTATAGCTATGTTAGAACATTCTTGTAGGTCACTCACAGTGAAGACCCCTCCCCCCCTCCTACACACACGCACACACACACACACACACACACACACACACACACACACACACACACACACACACACACACACACACACGCAAGTTTATGAAACTCTGGGGGAAGTTATCCTCCAGAGACCCTGCCAAAGAAACAAACAGTGGCTCCTACACAGTGTGACTCAGCTTGCTCAACCATAGGCTGGAGACCTTGCAGCATCTTACCAAGAAAATTATCAGTGCCTAGCCTGGCTTCAAGACACCATTGTCTTATAATAATATTTAATTAATATTAATGTAAGATTAATATAGTAATTAATATAATAATCATTAATAATAATAATTAATAATTGTTTGTAAAATGTTATTATTTCAAGTTAGTCTTAACATTTATTTGCTTAGCAGTGTGTTGTTTATTGTGCTGCTTAGCAGAATTTCTTCATAATTTTCTTGTGGATTTATCATAAATTGTTAATAAACTAACTGGTCTTCTTTGTGGATGGGATTTATTACATTCTTGATGACTGTGGAACTTCTTAGTCAAAGTTACATTGCAGAATGTTTACTCATTCATATTTAATGCCAAGAGTACTGATATTTTAAATCAAAAAAGACATTCATGGGAATCTTCCCAAAAAAAAAGCTCTAAAATTTCTGCACCCTCACAACAAGATGGGCAATGCCTTCATAGAAAACCATTTACAGTTGTCTGTGGAACCATGAGTATACCTAGGTTACATCCTATTGTCCAACGCAAATCAACAGCCACAAATGTCTTTCTTTAGGGATCCAAAATTATGGAAGTTCCATGGGGAGAGATTATGACTGTATGGAGGACAGTAAGGGCTTCCCAGCAAAACTTCTTCAGCATACCTGAAACAACTATGGGTGGGCCCGCATGTTTCCAAGATTGTTTCAACTATGCTGTAGAAGTTTTGCTGGGAAGCCCGTCCACTTCCTCCATACAGTCCTGATCTCCCCATGTGGTTTTCATATTTTTGGCGCCCTGGAGGAAAACATTTGTGGCCGTTGATTTGCTTTGGATGAAGAGGTGCATTCCTGGCTACAATCTTGGTTCCATAGTCTAACATCACTTCATTCACCTATTCTAATATTTTTGGATGTGACAAAATTTTTGTACTAGTCTTCATCCTTTAAGTATCTAAATATGAACACAGTGAAGAAGGATTAAATGAATTAATTGTGCTTAACTTGATGAAAATCTTCCAGGTTGTTTCTTTTTATGCAAAGTTGTAAAAACAGGTTCTGGTAGCAGCTTTATGTGTAACATTCCCTTTAAGTAAATAGTCTTGACCATGGTATTTGTACTAGATGGTTTAATTTCAGATTTCGATACACTTTCACAGTTAATAAAAATGTTCACATTTATTAATGATGGTGTGTGATAGTTTACAGAGTGATCCATAACACACATCTGCTTCCTAGCACACCTGATGACCAAGTGAAGTGTCTGCTATGAGAAGTCAAAGATCTTACAAAATCTTAAGTTTCAGGCTGGAGTTATTATTTACACACTTTTGCAATAGGTTAATAATGTTATAAAAATTAGTAAAATGCAAATAGATAGGTTGTGAGTAAGGCCCTCATTTGCTATTAGTATTTACTTATTAGAATATGATTTGCTATGTTGTGATGATAATGGTAAGCTTTATTTGACTAAGGTGTCTTTTCCATTCTGATTGTCAAATAGGTGTTTTGGAGTTTTGTGTTTTCCTGATAATAAGTTACATACGCTTTATGTTCAGTATCAGGATTAACAAATAGTACATATAATTTTAGTGTGAACAGTTATATGAATTAAGAATATTTCTGAATCCAAAAATACAATGCACTTTCCATGTTCCAAATTTGTATATTTTGTATTTGGGATAGTATTTATGACAACTAGGAAGTGTTTCAGTGTCTCTGTCCCCTTCGCTTTTGGATGTGATATAAAACTCCAAAACATACTGTAATTTATAATTTGACATAGTTGCACAATTTGTAACTGTCATCCTTTGGTTTCATATTGAAAGTGAAATGGCTTTTTGCTCACTGGTGACTTTAAAATTTTTCACTTTTGCTGTAACCAAATTTGCATTTTGTCTTTTAAATGAAAACTGTTCTACCACATGTTTTAGTGAAGTGCGTAAGTAAAGTGTTATACATTTGTTAACAAAGACTAAATAAGTTTTACAAAGTTTTTTTGATGTCTTGAAAAAATATTAAGTACTTCCCATAGGTGTGTCAGATGATTCTAGTGGTGACGCTGGTTAGTTGGTTCAGGAGCATAGGCCTTACTGGTGTTGGTGTTGGATGTCCTCTTGCATCTGCTTCTTGCTTGACAATGCTTGCTCTGCAGATGTATCTTCTTTTAGTGGGTTCCTCTGGATTCATGGACTTTCTTTTCTACAACAGTTGGATTCTATATCAACTACAGAATCCAGAATCTCTACCTACATAAATAAATTTTTAACTGCTTTTAACATGACTCAAAAAACACAGACTTGGACACACAATAGGATGCTGCATTAAGAAAGCATATTAAAAATCAGAAATATTCATTTACATTAACATAAACCTTTTTAATCAGAATCATAGACTGAATGAACCATAACTGAATGAACTATGCTATATGAAAGTGCTAGAAAAATTATTTAAGTAAATAAGAGTGGCTCCAAATGTAAAGGTGCACATGAAACTACAACAAAATAAATAAATAAATAAATAAAATGTGAAAGTATTTGCTGTCCTATACATATTTGGTTAAAGAGTCTCTTCGTACACATGGATAAATTATGATAATTCAAATGACTGCACATAAATATGTGTTGCAGAAACCAAATGAAATGTTTGATAAAATTTTGATAAATAGATTGTTTTAGCATAGACATAAAGTTGCTATTCAAAAATTTCCTCAAAACTCTGACTTGAAATTATGCCCTTTCTGTAAGCGTATGTACACAAACAAAACATTTCATTACATTTCTGTCACTAAATCCAACCAAACGCCATCCAAATAGGCCTCAGAAGGCCCAACATTACTGACTGATGACTATGTCATCCTCAGCCAAAAGGTGTATCAGGATGTGACTATGATGGGGCATGTAGTCAGTTCACCACTCTCCCAGCCTTTGTCAGTTTTTATGACCAGAGCTGCTACTTCTCAGTCAAGTACCTCCTCTATTGGCCTCACAAGGAATGAGTGCACACTGCTTGCCAACAGCGCACGGCAGACTTGGACAGTCACCCATCCAATTGCTAGCCAAGTTCAACAGTACTCAAGTTTGGTGATCTGATTTGATCCAGTGATACCACTGCAGCAAGGTCATTGATATTAAATCATAAATAATTACTTGGATTGGTTTATAAACACAAGAAAAGATAGGTTTGCTAGATGTGTTTTCTGTCATCTACAGCATGTTTATTTAAAAAATATTCAGAGTTTATTCAGTTTGACTGCAAGACATTTTTAATAGGTCATAACATAAACACTTTAAATAGAGAGAACTTAGAGCTAAAATTTCAAAACAGTGGTACAGATTCTTTGTAAAGGAAGTAAACATTGATAGCTGGGGGTCCTCATGTTTGCCAAGCACACAGCAATCACATAATGAGCACCCCCTGAGGAAATATGCTGTGAAAAGCTGTCCTTTTTTCACATGTGTCATCAAATTTCAGAGGGTATTAATACTTGATATGTGTTTTGTTTACTTTGTCATACTTGGAGTTTTTTGTAAGTTCCTTATTGAGTATTTCTGATGTATCCTAAATTTGACCTCTGGAAGCTATTAGGCACCTTGCTTCAGATGCTCCAACTTCTATATTAATAAAAGGACTTCCTACCAATTCATTACCTATATGGTCAACAGGTTCACCTAACAATTCATGCTCTTATATCATCATGATTACTAATTTTGGTCACTTTAACACACTTTAATGCCTTTTGTTGCTTGTCACTTAACTTTTCTCTAAAATATTTATAATATACACCCTTGTAGTTATTTCACCATTTATGGTTCTGCAGACTAAAACTTTGTGCCAGACTGGGATTTGAACCCAGGACCTTTGCCTTTCACAGATAAGTGCCTGCCAACTGAGCTACTGGAGCATGACTGGTTGTGAGTTGTGCATGGGTAGCTCAGTTAGTATAGCACTTTCCATGAAAGGTAAAGGACCTGTGTTTGATTCTGACTCTGGCACACAGTTTCTTATCGGTGCACAATCTGCTACAGAGTGAAAATTCATTCTAGAAACAATCCCCCTGGCTGTGGCTAAGCCAGATCTCCACAATATCACTTTTCCTAGGAGGAGTTTTTGTTTTAATCTCTGCAAACTGCTAGTTGCTCTGTCTTAAAGGTATTACTAACAAACATAATAACTTTTGTGAAGTTTGGAATGTAAGAGACAAGATACTGGCAGAAGTAAGTCGCCAGGAAGTTGAAAATTCCCACTAAGTACTTGGAATTGAACCAGAGTGCTCTGCATGGTAGTCTGATGCGTTGATGACTCAGCTATGGAGCTCCTTCTACAAGAACATTTTTAATTTCCACAAAATTATTGTCTTTTGCCAAATTTTGCCTACAGTCATCAATTTTACATACTACGTCCAGCCTAGTTTCAAAAATTTTAAGACCAACTTCTGTGTTAGTTTTTAGTTGACTGAATCTAACTGTAAATATAATACTGAGAGTTGCTTATTATTTATTTAGATGTATGATTTAATCTCTACAAGCTATTGAATGTCCAGTTCACCATTTTGTTTGAGTGTACTTTCAATTTTTGAAAATTTTTGTTTTAATCTCTGCAAACTGTTAGTTGCTCAGTGTGCTCTGTCTTAAAAATATTACCACCAAACTTAGCAACTTTTCTTAAGCACACCACTTCTTGTTAATTGAGCCAAATCAGATAATCGCTCTCTTGGCTGTTGTAATCCCCCCCCACCCTTCCTTCTTCCATCTATTGCCCACATTAAACAATGCCCAGTTCAAATAATTAATAAGCAAAGTCTCTTATGAAGATTTGAGAGGAGTGAAGATTAAAATAAACTTTCAAGTTTACATAGCTTTTCATGTTGAGATAGCTCCAGTTCTTCTTGTCTAGGGGTCTGATTCTTGAAGATGAAAATCTAACATCAGGTCCTCATGGTTGATTTGAACTAAATACATTGGAAAACTGTTGTTGCTGAATTTTTTACGTGAACATATTTTCCACTGATTTTCTCACATTTTAGTATATCATGCACAATTTTGATTTTTCACATTAACAAAGTCGTAGTTACATTGTTTGCACAAAAATACATCTGGTCACATCAGAGGCAAGCTTACAACTCTTACACTCTGCTGAAATAACAATATTCCCAAAGGTTTACAATTTTTCTTAACAAACAAATTCCAATTAGTTTTCATTACATTATTAACTTCAATATTATTTCATAAATGAGTCCAGAAATAAACCTACTAAACAGTACAGGATTGTGTAGTTAATAATATAAATTTTAAGTGTGCAAATAATTTGTAATCTCAAATGTTTCTAAAAGAAATCATTTTCACAGTACATTCAGAACTAGTACTTACCGATTATAACATAGAAACTAAAATATTTTATAAAGTAATTCCTTTTCATAAATTTTAGCATGAAATATAGCGTACTGCGTATAAAATTATGTAAAAGTTTTCAGGAAAGCAACTGATGTAATATTAATCTGTCCAAAATTTGAAAAATTATGCTGGTATCGACAGCTACTGTTGAGGAAAAGCAATGCTAGAGGAGGACATCCCATTACAATATCACCCTCACATAACATAGAAACAATGTGTTTACAGTATTTTCTGACCTACTATAAGGTTTGCCAAACAGTGTACAAAATGATGCGAAAAGACAGTATGCAGATTGTCAATGTTAAATTCCAAAATTACAAGAAAAGTTTAGGTTGTATGATCATCACTTCTTTATGAAAGTAAGTATATGTTAGCTTACAAAATACTGCAAAAAGTGTAGGAGGAAATACATAGCATCTGAAAAATTTCTGATTACAGCAGAGTTCTTCCTGCTTACAATTTGTCTATAGTCCAAATGATTGTGAAACCTAAGTAGTGGAATGAAGAAATTAACATGGAGTGACAATTTCCAAAATTGTGGACAAAATTCACATAAATTTGCCCTGACATATCTAGCTTCATACAGAATGGTCTAATCTAGTGTAATCTTTAAGGCTGTTTCAGCATTGCAATGAATGAGGTTTAAGTGGCTGTTAATGTTACATAAAAATGAATAATAAAAGAACCTAATGTTAATGAACATAGTACAAAAGTGAAACATCATTCCTTCAAACATAGTAAATACCACAAATGTAAGCATACTAACCATCGTAAAGTAGAATTCAGATTTATAGACATATCTAATACATAACATATTAAGTACAAGAATATTGATTACACTAGTTTATAGGTCTCATTAACTAGTATACTTAAGATTGAATGATTTCTATGAGTTTGAGTAACAGACTGTTAATTAAGAATGAAGTTATGCCAGAAACACTGCTTCAAATCAGCAACTTAAGAAGCAAGTACAATTTTAGTGCAATATAGGTTTAGATTAATGAGTTACAGAACATAATTACAATGATCCCAAAACCAAAATCTCAACATATTACAGAAACTGTAAGAAAAATATCTACTATACATGTCATAATCTATACATATATGAGGATATGGCATTCAAATTTTCAGATCTGTGGAACATTCTGTCCCAAGACAAATGATACAAAGTCAAAACTACAATACAACACTAAACTATAGAAATAAGGGCAGAGGCAATGTAAAGTTCTATAATTACAAATAGCAAGTTTACAGCTATAAAGTCACACCTCTATAATCATCAAAAGAGAAGAAAAAATTCAGAGCCTATGTGTACAACGAGTGAGCCAACTCCTGGCCAGGAGAATATTGTCAATCACAAGTAGGAATATAGCACAGAATCAATCAGCCACCACACACACACACACACACACACACACACACACACACACACACACACACACACACACACACACACACACCCAGTCATGATGAATAGGGGTACCCATAACAGAGTTGAGCATGAATTTGCACACAACTCTAGTTACAACGAGATACAATAATGCAGTACTCAGGATAAATACAGGTAACCAGAATCATTAATAGATTGGAATGATAAAATAATCGAGTGGCATGAGGACCAAAATCAGTATGTGAAATCATAAATGTATAAATCTTGTTATGCAGTCTGTACACAACTTATGGAAGTTTTCACATTTCTGTGTTGAACATAACAAATCATCATTCATAGAAAATCAATCTTCCACAGCATTTTACCCAAGTCAGACAAGATATAAAGTTACATAATGTATTGGGAGGTTAATCCCCCTGCTTAAAAAAAAAACTTACATTTATGTGGAATAATACTGACCATAGCAGTGATTTCTTTTCCAAACAAACAGTTCCTTGAAATTTATACAAATACAAGAATTTTGCATATAGGATAGTTTCTTGGCAAACAGTTGATAAGTTTCAGTCACAAGACTGATGTAGTTGATAGGTGCTTGAATATATTACCCAGCACGTATGATCCCCTGAAAGCCGACTGGACCAACAAGGGTGCATCCATAAGGGACTGTGGGAGTGGATCGACCCATCTCTTTCAGTTTCCTCCCTAGATTTCTCATCACATGCTCCAACAGATAGGTAACTTCCTGTATAGCTTTCACATCAAATCCTGAAACATTGTTTTATGTACTAAGTATGCTGTTCAATACCTCCCTCAAATTCCACAATATATATTTTGCTTATCTGTATTGAAAAAATAAGTATTCAGGGTTTACATAAGAATGGATTAAAAAGTGTTCACACATATGGTACATTAATAAATAGAATTAAATGCAATGAAATAATGAACTATATGTCAAAGTAACCATTAACTTGGCAATTAGCATACATTATGTACACAAGCAAGACAAGTTGGACTGTGCTGATGCAGCATGCAACAAATGCCTACACAATGAGGTATGGACTATAGTCCAGATGTACTGACACATGAATTCTGTGTTTAACATACACATGTGTTTGGTTTGCACATATGAAATTTCATGATACTATTCCTAATATTTACAATACACATGAATAAAATGAGTCTTCACTTGATTTACCACAACACCTATGACTTTATCCAAAAGAGTTCCTGACAATTAACTTAAATCATATTCTGCAGAGTACACAAAAATAATAATAATAATATTTAACACTAATAGCATTCTAAAATCAGAAATCTGTCACTAGATATTTAATGGCATTGTTACATTTCAAAATTGTAGAAGGATCTACCCATTTAGTCACATGGCATATATGAATCAAAATCTAAAGCACAAATCTTGATATGTGTGTGTGTGTGAGTGTATACCTGTCCTTTTTTCCCCCTAAGGTAAGTCTTTCCGCTCCCGGGATTGGAATGACTCCTTACCCTCTCCCTTAAAACCCACATCCTTTCGTCTTTCCCTTTCCTTCCCCTCTTTCCTGATGGGGCAACAGTTTGTTGCGAAAGCTTGAATTTTGTGTGTATGTTTGTGTTTGTTTGTGTGTCTATCGACCTGCCAGCGCATTTGTTCGGTAAGTCACATCATCTTTGTTTTTAGATACATAAAAGAATTGTACAGTTGTAGGAACCTGCAAGCATAGTGTGGCATAGATTTAAACTCAGTCAATAGACAAGACAGAACTTAAGAAATCACATCATCTTATGAACATTCCCAACATAGGAGAAAAAAAGAATTAGATATGTATAGATCATGTCTATGTTTGTGTAATCCAACCAACTTCTCAGATTTAGGATACACAAGTTTGTATGCATTAGCATGTGGACTTTAAGAATTTAGACTGGTCCTAAATAAATATTGAAGAATTTCCTTATCTCAGAGGTGACTACTTTAGATTTCTCTTTGGCTTTTACCAACACAAGATCTCCTACCTCAATCTTAGAAAATCTGCCTTTATGATCATGTCTCTGCTTTCTCCTATCCCCCTGCTTTTTCATCATCTCTGTGACACAGACTTCTCTCTCTTGTGTTGATCAATTTTACATAGTGAAAACTCAATAGTCTCAGAAATAAAGTTAGCTGGTCTGTGACTAAACATGATTTCAAATGGAGAAAAGTGCGTTGAAGAATGTTGTAAGCTGTTCATAACATCGACAAAATCGCTGACATAATCTATACAACTGGTCTGATTCTTACTACAGTATGTTTTAAAGAGTCTTCCAATTTCTCTCATATATCTTTCTGCAGGATTACTCAACAGATGGTACACAGAAGTTAGAATATGTCCCTCTTTTTTTTTTTTAGGAATACCCACCCAATGAAAATATGTGTTTTCAAATTTAGAACTGATTTGCTTTTTGGTAGCTTTCTTAAGAGGAAACAACCTTATGAACTTTGAAAATACATCAACCAACACAAAAACATAGCAAAATCCATTCTTAGACACAGGCAACGGTCCATAGACATCCACAGACAAGAGGTCTAGGCTACTATTAGGCAGTATGTTTTGCATTTGACCTCTTCTTATTTGGTTACTTACCTTCACTCTTTGACATCTGTCACAGCTGACATTCTTCTTCTTGACTCTCCTACCTATGATATAACAATAGATGTTTTCCTGAGTCTTTTTGTACATTTGATTGATCCACAGTGACTAAAACTCTTGTCTGTATATGTATTTAAAGTATCAATACATTGTTCCGGCCAACATAGTTTCCAGTTATCTGAGTCAGGCTTATGTCTCCTTCCTTTCTTATCCAACATATTCTTAACCAGTTTCCAATTTTAATCATGATTTTGATACCTGCAGATGTCTTTGCAAATTTTCAGGATCTCTTTTTCCTCTTTCACACCTCTCAAGTACATAATTTTAAACCTTCTCTCTCCTTCTCCAAAGTTGTTAGATCAATCCCTAAAGGTAGCATAGACAAAGCATCAACAACTACATTGTCTGTGTCCTTAATGTACCTGATTTCATAATTGAACTACTGTAAAAACAAGGCCCAATGTGTGATTCTTTTAGAGTACAGCTTATACTCCTGGAGATAACATAATATTTGTGATCAGTATAGATTATGTTTTTATGACCTAGTAAATAATATTTAAACATGTTGAATGCCCAATGTACAGCCAAAAGTTCTTTCTCAGTTACAGTGTATGTTTCTTCATGCTTCTGCAATACTCTACTAGCAAATGGAAGTGATATATTTTCAATAACACCTTTAAGTTCAACCTCCTGAAATAAATAAGCACCCAACGCAACATCACTGTGTCTGTTATAATACAAAAAGGAAGAGACAAATCTGGTCTGAACAATATCTGACTTTGACACAATGTCCTTTGATCTCATCAAAAGCATCTTTGACATTCCTGGTTCCAGTCCCAAAACAGTACTCTTCTTCAACAGTTCACACAGGCATGAAGCATTCAAAGCTTGGCTACTGCAAAATTTTCTATAAAAACCAATTAACCCAAAAAATGATTTAAGCTGTTTTTTGTTGTAAGGAGAAGGGAAATTAACAATAGTATCAAGTTTCTCTTTATCAGGTACAATTCGTTTCTCAGGTATAACATGTCCAAAAAATTTTCTTTCTTCCACACCAAATTTACACTCACCTATTTTCAGTCATACCTCCTGATTCTAATTTGAAAACACATCTCCTAACAGATCCAAATGTCTTTCCCAAGTCTTTTCAGTGACCAAAATGTCATGAACATACACAATTTATTTTGAACTCACTTCACTTCCCAAGACAGAATCCAGAGCTCTTACGAATTCAGCTACAGATACTTTTACCCCAAATGGCACCACACAGTACTGAAAACACCTCCATACAAAAATGCAGTATACTTTCTAGAATGGATTGCAAGTGGAATCTGGTGAAGTCCAGAGGTCAAGTCCAAACTTCTCATAAATTTTACATAATCAGATATGTGTAACAGCTCATCCATGTTCTCATGATGGTCATTCTCTCTGATAAGAAATGTATTAAGATGTTTAGAGTCCAAAAGAATTCTCACTCCACCATTTCTGTTACTTACCACAACCAAAGGATTATTGTAAGCATTCCTACTTCTCTGAATTACTCCACATGTTTCCATTTCCTGAATTTTTTTCTCTATGTCTTTTCTTTTTGAAAATGGTATCTATATGGCTTGAGGAAGAAAGGTTAACGATCTCTAAGGTAAAACATGCACTGATAGCCTTTCAATTTCCCTCGTCTTTCATTGAACGCATTTCTAAACTCCAATTACAAATTCCTAAGTTGTTCCTTTTGTTGGTCATTAACAGTCTTAGCTTCCCTCACTTTAGAATCTACTAGAGTTTCAAAACCCTGATCCTCAGTCTCATCAAAATTTATATCATCATAAAACATCTGGTACTCACCTTGGTCCACAATGTTCTGCAAATAGTTACAACTTTTCCCACAGTTTAAAATACAGACATTAGTCTTCACATAAGTATTACTTTTGGTTCCAAAATAAGCAATTCTTTAGCACTCCATCCAAAACAAGCCTCAACTTTCACTATCCAATCCATACTGAGAATTATATTTTCTTCCAGGCTAGGGATCACCAAGCACCCATGTTCAAAGGTCTTACCTTCTATACTAAAAATTAAAAGTACCTGAGCTTTTACCAGTTTGCTTTGTTTACCTGTAGCTCCTCTTATCTTTATACATACAAGGTCATTTCCACAAAATTCTTACTTTACTTGATCTTGTCTCTAAATTGTTCAGATACACCACAAATCAGGCTACTTGTATCAATCAAACAATTGCCTCCCCACTGATCAGTCTTAATTTTAATGTAAGGAAACCCAAAATCTGAATCATTTTCCCGGTTTTCAGACACTTCATGCAAAAGATCACTTTCAATTTCATCAAATGCTCCATCCACGTTGTCTTCACAAGGTTTTATCAACTTTGCAGGTATCATAACAGTAATTTGATTATTCACGTTGTCAGGTAAAGATTGAACACAATGAATATATTCCATGTCATATCTATCATCACTTCTTACAGAAGGAACACAAAACACATTACTATCATAATTGCACTTCCTGGTTAGGATCCTCTTTCACTTCATTCCACTAATTGGGATACAAATTCTAACTAACCACAGCTAACTTATTCCACAAGGCACCTTTATCTATGCTATCATCAATCTGGCCCCAAAAAAACTTCAAAAGGTTTTCATCTTTATTCTCCAGCCTCATGGATACCTCACCTTCATAGTTTGGATCATTGCTCTGCATTGCATTAATGAAAAACTGTTTTGACTGGGCTATTATTCCATGATCCTCACTTACACCATCACATACATCACTTACCTTACCGTGTCTGTATTGTCAACATCATTTACAAATAAGTCTGAAAATTCATTATTCTTAAACTCCTCAAATACCTGATTCTCATCATCATCATATTCCCCCCCAAAATTACTTCATCAACAACATCACTGATAATACAAGTCTCATCTCCATCAAAGACACTTACCTCAATTGCATTCATTTGCAATATGCCTCCAGTCTCAGACTTACCAGCCTCAGTTACTTCACAGCTCTCATTCATATCTACATCAAAAATACCACCTAGTTCAGATCCAGTACAGTCATCACCTCATTTACATACATCAACAACACTGTCTTTCACCCAAGATAAGAAATCATTAAATACACACTACACCAGAATTGAAACTTCCTGGCAGCGCACACTCCACTGCAGAGTGAAAATCTCATTCTGGATACACCAGAATTCTCACTACTCTCGCATTCTGGTCTGTGATTAACACTTACATCACCATAATTAAACATAGTATCTCAAAAGTTTTGATTAAAACATAAATAAGAAATCTGATATTCCTTCTGTTCAATTTCACATACATGTTCCATATCATTAACACTGTTATTACTGTCTAATTGTAAGTGTAACTTATGGGTCCTGTGCTTGTTATGTTTCCTCGCAACAAAACTGTGGACCTCCATTAAGGCAAACTGCCATTTCCTGAGTAGTTACTTCTGTGATTGTTTCTTCTATTAAAATGCCCACAGTTATTTCCATTATTCCTATCCTATTGCTGTTCAGAATTTCTCTCTCTATTGTCTCTTTGATCCTGATGAAAGTTACCATTATCCCTGTTTCTGCGATTATTCCCATTGTGATTTCTATCATTCCTATTAATATGGTGCATACTTCTTCCTATTGCCCTATCCAGTCTGTCAACATATCATAAAACTGTTCAAGACAATCATCAGGTCAATGTACCAAATTCCACTGCAATCTTTCTGGTAATCTCCTTTTAAGTGTATCAATCAAGGTCTTTTCATCCAATGGTTTGTCTAGATGTGCTAATTTTTTAAGTTGGTTCTTACAAAATTCTTTCAAAGTTCTGTCCCTATCCCTATAATTAGGACCATTCATAAATTCACTTTTGATTCAACCTTGTTCTGCTTCCGACAAAAATTTATTTAAAAACTTTTCTCAAAACTCTGATATGTTTCCCACTGACTTAAATTTAAATTTACTCATGACAGAGCTTCACCTTCAAGAAATCTTTTAACAAATTTAAAGTTTTGATTTTCTTTCATGCCTCATGCAACAGGTGCAGAAAATCCACTGGATGTAAATTATCTGATGGAAAACTTTTTATAGGAGTGTTGGACCAGACAATACCATTGTTTGCACACAGATTTTTGTTAATACAACTTTCCTGAACTGCTGAAATTTTTTGTTGTGAAAGAGTTTGCTTATTGTTTTCTACTTTTTTTTTTTTGTCAAATTTTCTGCTATGTCCTGGTGTTGACCTATCTGATCTTGTATCCTGTCCATTTTACTATTGTTTTCAGTTTTCAAGTCATTTAATTGTCCTTGTAGTGTAGTAAATTTGCTATCCTTATCTGTTCTTATTTCAGTTAAGGGATCATTAATTGCACTAAAGTTACTATTGTTATCTGTCTTCATTTCCTCTAATTTTGCCAAAATTAATTGCAAAACATCAGTCTTTACTGTTTCTTTACTGTCTATGATTTCACTCAGCTCAAACATGTGTTGACTGGATCCTGCAGCTTCCATTTCTACCTCACTTTTGCTTTCACTCCTATTCATTTTGTTGACAAGCACACAAGTCCACTAACAAACTAACTTCACAAATATTTTGTACTTATGTATCCTTTTTTAATGCCCCTGGTTGTAGTTGTAAAGTCCTCCTCACTTTCACTTGGTCCTTCATTATTGGTAGTGGATAATCACTGTTGGTATAAAGATTCTTTGTTGGGCAGCCTTCAGTTTTGCTCCATGTGCTCAAAAATTTATTCGTACATAAACTTCAAAAATTAATGATATAAAACAATGTCTCCAACAGACAAAACTTCATTATTAGTCAATTAATCACAGATGACACCCACATGTGTAATCTCCCCCCTCCTTCCTTCTTCAATTTATTGTCCACACTAAACAATGCCCAGTACAATTAATTAATAAACAGTCTTTTATGAAGACTTGACAGAAGCAAAGACTAAAAGGAACTATCAAGTCTACTTAGTTTGTAATGTTGAGATGTCTCCAGTTCTTCTTGTCTATGGGTCTGATTCTTGGAGCTGAAAATCTAACATCAAGTCCTCACGGTTGATTTGAACTAAATAAATTGGAAGATTATTGTTGCAGAAATTTTTACATAAATATATTTTGCACTGATTTTCTCAAATTTAAGGACATCTTACAGAATTTTAAAAGTGGAAAATCCAGGATGAAATGTAACAATACCAGAGAAGAAAAGGTGCTACTTACCGTATAGCGGAGATGCTGAGTCGTGATAGGCACAACAAAAAGATTCCACAATTATAGCTTTCGCCCACTAAGGCCTTTGTCAGCAGTAGACACAAGTGCACACACACACACACACACACACACACACACACACACACACACACACACACACACACATCTGCAGTCTCAGAGAACTGAAACCACACTGCACCAGTGCATGATGGGAGTGGCGACTGGGTGGGGGTAAGGAAGAGGCTGGGGCAGGGAGGGGAAGGGATAGTATGATGGGAGTGGTGAACAGTGAAGTGTTGCAGTTTGCACGGATGGCAGGAGAGAAGGTGCGGAGGAGGGAGAGGGTAAGTAGTGGAAAGGAGAGAAATAAAAAGAAATTACAAGACTGGGTGTGGTGGTCAAATGACGGCTGTGTAGTGTTGGGATGGGAACAGGGAGGGGGCTGGATGGGTGAGGACAGTGACTAACAAAGGTTGAGGCCAGGAGCGTTACGGGAAGGTAGGATGTATTGCGGGGAAAGTTCCCACCTGCGAAATTCAGAAAAGCTGGTGTTTGTGGGAAGGATCCACATGGCACAGGCTGTGAAGCATTGAGATGAGGGATATCATGTTTGGCAGCATGTTCAGCAACAGGGTGGTAATCTTGTTTTTTGTCCACAGTTTTTTGGTGGTTGTTCATGCAGACAGACAGCCTGTTGGATGTCATGCCTACATAGAATGCAGCACAGTGGTTGTAGTTTAGCTTGTAAATCACATGACTGGTTTCACAGGTAGCCCTACCTTTGATGGGATAGGTGATGTTAGTGGCCTGACTGGGGTAGGTGGTGGTAGGAGGATTTATGGGACAGGTCATGCATCTAGGTCTATTACAGGGGTATGAGCCATAAGTTAAGGGATTGGAAGAAGGGGTTGTGTAAGACATTTCTCATTTCAGGGCACAATGAGAGTAATTGAAACATTGGCAGAGAATGTAATTCAGTTACTCCAGTCCCGGATGGTACTGAGTTACGAGGGGAATGCTCCCCTATGTCCGGACTCTTGGACTTTGGGAGGAGGTGGGACAGTGGAAAGATAAGGCAGGGGAGATTTGTTTTTGTACAAGGATGGGAGGATAATTACGGTCAGTGAAGGCTTCAGTGAGACCCTCAGTATATTGGTTGTCACATCTGCAGTGATGAGCAATCCCCTGCTCGTCACTGCAGATGTGACAACCAAGGGTGGCTAGGCTGTACAGAAGGGACTTCTTGGTATGGAATGTGAGGCAGCTGTCGAAGTGGAGGTATTGCTGGTGGTTAGTAGGTTTGATATGGACGTAGGTACTGATGTAGCCATCTCTGAGATGGTGGTCAATGTGGTGTCACCGCCAGACACCACACTTGCTAGGTGGTAGCCTTTAAATCGGCCGCGGTCCGTTAGTATACGTCGGACCCGCGTGTCGCCACTATCAGTGATTGCAGACCGAGCACCGCCACACGGCAGGTCTAGAGAGACTTCCTAGCACTCGCCACAGTTGTACAACCGACTTTGCTAGTGATGGTTCACTGACAAAATACGCTCTCATTTTCCGAGACGATAGTTAGCATAGCCTTCAGCTACGTCATTTGCTACGACCTAGCAAGGCGCCATGTTCAGTTACTATTGATATTGAAAATAATGTACAGACAAGAGCTACATTCAACATTAATGGATTAAAGTTAAGTATTCCACCAGTTACCTCCTTTTTTCTTAAGTCTAAATTACTTGTCCTGTTCCAGACGTCACGCCAGCCTGAGTGAGCTTAAACGCGTGCCTTTCGGATTCCTATAAAATTCGTGGGTTGGCTCTCCTGCCAATCCACAACAGTCAACATCTAGGAAGGTGGCTTGTTGTGTTGAGTAGGACCAGGTGAAGCAAAGGGGGAGAAGTTGTTGAGGTTCTGGAGGAATGTGAATAAGATGTCGTCACCTTCAATCCAGATAGCAAAGACGTCATCAATGAATCTGAACCAGGTGAGGGGTTTAGGATTCTGGGTTTTTAGGAAGGATTCCTCTAGATGTTCCACGAATAGGTTAGCATAGAATGGTACCATGCGGGTGCCCATAGCCGTACCGCGGATTTGTTTGTAGGTAATGCCTTCAAAGGAGAAGTAATTGTGGGTGAGAATGTAGTTGGTCATGGAGACTAGGAAGGAGGTTGTTGGTCTGTAATCTATAGGGCATCTGGAAAGGTAGTGTTTGATAGCAGTAAGGCCATGGGCATTAGGAATGTTAGTGTGCAGGGAGGTGGCATCAATAGTGATGAGCAGGGCACTGTGTGGTAAAGGGACAGGAACTGTGGAGAGTCAGTTGAAGAAATGGTTGGTATCTTTTATGTAGGAGGATAGGTTCCGGGTAATAGGTTGAAGGTGTTGGTCTACGAGAACAGAGATTCTCTTAGTGGGGGCACAGTAACCGGCCACAATGGGGCACCATGGGTGGTTGGGTTTATGGACTTTAGGAATCATGTAGAAGGTGGGAGTGTGGGGAGTAGTAGGGGTCAGTAGAGAGATGGACTCTGGGGTGTGGTTCTGGGATGGCCCTAAGGATTTGAGTAGTGACTGGAGATCTAGTTGGATTACCAGAATGGGACCATTGTGGCATGGTTTGTAGGCATATGTATCTGACAGCTGACAGAGTCCTTCTGCCACGTAATGCTTGCAGTTCAAAACAATGGTGGTGGAGCCTTTGTCTGCAGGTAGAATTATAAGATCAGGAACAGTTTTTAGATGGTGGATTGCAGTTCTTTCTGCCGATGTAAGGTTAGTTTGCATGTTGAGGGATTTGGGGAATGATGGTGAGGCAAGGTTCAAGGTTAAGAAATTCTGGAAAGTTAAGAAGGGGTGGTTTGGAGCCAGTGGAGGTGGATCATTGTTGGACTGAGGAGTGAAATGAGTTAGGCAAGGTTCAGTATTGGTCTTTGGTTGAGTTGATTGGTCGGGTTGGTGTCGAAAATGTGTTTCCACTGTAGGGATCGGGAGAAGGAGAGAAGGTCTTTAACTAGTCCTGCATGGTTGAATTTGGGGTTGGGGCAAAAGGTGAGGCCTTTGGAAAGGACTGATATTTCTGTGGTACTAAGGCTTCTGGAGGAAAGGTTCATAACTTTGTTGCGGGTCTGTTTAGGTTCTGGGTTCTGTTTGGTGGTGGGAGGGAATTTTGGAAGGTGGGGTAAGTGTAGTAGGTCTGTGAGACAGGGTTTGTCAGCTATGAGGGGGCGTGGGGGAGATTTGGAGGTTGTTGTAGAAATGGTGGACAGTGGTACTCCAAGGTGAGAATAGGAAGTGAGCAGGATGGAGAGCTTTTTGAGGTGGCATTTTGCATGTTGCTAAAGTTCCTGCAGGGCAAAGTTTTCAATGTGTGTTAGGGTTCCAAGAATTTGGGATTACATAGCACGAGAATTTTGCGAATTGAGAGAAGGTACTGGAAGGAGGAGTGGGCTTGGTTGATATGGTTTTACATTACTATGTTGGCGAGGGCTAAGGATTGGCAGAATTTTAACAGGTGGGGGTTATTGCGGAAGGAGAGGTTGCAACCAAAGATGGGTAATTTGATGAGCCACGCAACAATGCAGAAACAGTATGTCAGACTGGGATCTGGCTAGTGATAAGGAAACTTTTCTGTATTGACACAGATGAAAGGAGCAAGAATCCATGGTGGTGCAAAAAATGCGAAAAATTGTGTAAGAAAGTAGAATTACGTCCGAAAAATTACGCAAAAATACACCCAAATACATGTGAAAAAAACAAAAAGGATGAAGTGGATGCACAAGTTGTGATAGGCACAACAAAAAGATTCATACAATCATAGTTTTTGGCCATTAAGGCCTTTGTCAGCAGTAGACACACATACATGCACACACACACACTCATGCAAACGTAACTTGCACACATGTCTGTAGTCTCAGAGAACTGAAACCACACTGCAAGCAGTAGCACCAGTGCATGATGTGAATGGCGACTGGGTGGGGTAAGGAGGAGGCTGGGCCAGGAGCTGGAGGGATAGTATGGTGAGAGTGGAGGACAGTGAAGTGTTGCAGTTTAGACAGGGGGCAGGAGAGAAGGTGCAAAAGGGGGGAGGGGGTAAGTGGTGGAAAGGAGAGAAATAAAGGAAAATTAAAAGACTGGATGTGTTGGTGAAATGACTGCTGTGTAGTGCTGGAATGGGAACAGGGAGTGGGCTGGATAGGTGAGGACAGTGACTAACAAAGGTTGAGGCCAGGAGGGTTACGGGAAGGTAGGATGTATTGCAGGAAAAGTTCCCACCTGCGAAATTCGGAAAAGCTGGTGTTGGTGGGAAGGATCCATATGGCACAGGCTGTGAAGCAGTCATTGAGATGAGGGATATCATGTTTGCCAGCGCGTTCAGCAACAGGGTGGTCCACTTGTTTTTTGTCCACAGTTTGTCGGTGGCCGTTCATGCAGACAGACAGCTTGTTGGTTGTCATGCCTACATAGAATGCAGCACAGTGGTTGCAGCTTAGCTTGTCAATCACATGACTGGTTTCACAGGTAGCCCTGCCTTTGATGGGATAGGTGATGTTAGTGACCAGACTGGAGTAGGTGTGGATAGGAGGATGATGTATGGGACAGGTCATGCAACTAGGTGTGTTACGGGGGTATGAGCCATTAGATAAGGGATTGGGAGCAGGGGTTGTGTAAGGATGGACAAGTATATTGTGTAGTTTCAGTGGACGGCAGAATACCACAGTAGGAAGGGTGGGAAGCATAGTGGGTATGGCATTTCTCATTTCAGGGCACTACACGAGGTAATCGAAACCCTGTCCTAAAATGTAATTCAGTTGCTCCAGTCATGTATGGTTCTGAGTTACAAGGGGAATGCTCCTCTGTGATTGGACTGTGGTAGTTTGGGTGGTGGTGGGAGCCTAGAAAGATAAGGCGCGGGAGATCTGTTTTTGTACAGGTATTGGAAGATGCACTTTTTCGCCACCAACCTGACCATACAGACTCAATCAAAGACCAATATTGAACCTTGCCTAATGCAGTTCACTCCTCTATCCAACCGTGATCCACCCCCACTGCCTCCAAACCACCCCTCTTAACTTTCCAGAATTTCTTAACCTTGAACCTTGCCTCACCATCATTCCCCAAATCCCTCAACATGCAAACTAACCTTACATCTGCAGAAAGAACCACAGTCCACCAACTAAAATCTGTTCCCGACATTATAACCCTACCTCCAGACAAAGGCTCCACCACCGCTATTTTGAACCGCAAGGATTACATGGCAGAAGGACTCAGTCAGCTGCCAGATACATCTGCCTACAAACCATGCCACAACGATCCCATTCCAGTAATCCAGTTAGATCTCCAGTCACTACTCAAATCCTTAGGGCCATCCCAGAACCACACCCCAGACTCCATCTCTCTACTGACCCCTGCTACTCCCCACACTCCCACCTTCTACATGCTTCCTAAAGTCCATAAACCCAACCACCCAGGATGCCCCATTGTGGCCGGTTACTATGCCCGCACTGAGAGAATCTCTGTTCTCGTAGACCAACACCTTCAACCTATTACCCGGAACCTATCCTCCTACATAAAAGATACCAACCATTTTCTTGCTGACTCCCCACAGTTTCTGTCCCTTTACCACACGGTGCCCTGCTCGTCACTATTGATGCCATCTCCCTGTACACTAACATTCCTAATGCCCATGTCCTTACTGCTATCAAACATTACCTTTCCAGATGCTATATTTCAAGCTAAAATTTATGAAAAGGAATTACTTCATAAAATATTTTATTTTCAGTGTTATAATCAATAAGTGGTAGTCTTCATGACCAATTATATCCTCACCCACAATTACTTCTCTCATGAAGGCATTACCTACAAACCAATCTGTGGTACGGCTATGGGCACACACATGGCACCATGCTATGCTAAGCTATTCATGGACCATCTAGAGGAACCCTTCCTAAAAACCCAGAATCCTATACCACTCACCTGGTTCATATTCATTGATGACATCTTTGCTAATGACATCTTTGCTATCTGGATTGGAGGTAAGGACACCTTATTCACATTCCTCCAGAACCTCAACAACTTCTCCCCCATTTGCTTCACCTGGTACTAGTCAACCCAACTAGCCACCTTCCTCGATGTTGACCTCCACCTCAGAGATAGCTACATCTTTACCTCTGACCATATAAAAACAACTAACCACCAGCAATACCTTCACTTTGACAGCTGCCACCCATTCCATACCAAGAAGTCCCTTCCGTACAGCCTAGCCACCCTTTCTTGTCACATCTGCAGTGACAAGCAGTCCCTCTCAAAATATACTGATTGTCTCACTGAAGTCTTCACTGACCATAATTATAATTCCATCCTTGTACAAAAACATATCTCCCATGCCTTATCTTTCCAGTCTCCCACCACCTCCCAAAGTCCAACAGTCTGGCCACAGAGGAGCATTCCCCTCGTAACTCAGTACCACACATGACTGGAGCAACTGAATTACGTTCTCCACCAGGGTTTCAATTACCTCTTGTTGTGACCTGAAATGAGAAATGTACTGCCCACTATCCTTCCGACAGCCTCCTACTGTGGTATTCCGTCGACCACCGGACCTACACAACATACTCGTCCATCCTTACACAACCCCTGCCCCCAATCCCTTAATCCCTTAACTTATGGCTCATACCCCTGTAGTATACCTAGATGCAAGACCTGTCCCATACATCCTCCTACCACCACTTACCCCAGCCCGGCCACTAACATCACCTATCCCATCAAAGGTAGGGCCGCCCGTGAAACCAGTCATGTGATTTACAAGCTAAGCTGCAATCACTGTCCTGCATTCTATGTAGGCATGACAACCAACAAGCTGTCTGTCTGCATGAATGGCCACTGACAAACTGTAGCCAAAAAACAAGTGGACCACCCTCTTGCTGAACACGCTGCCAAACATGATATCCCTTATCTCAATGACTGCTTCACAGACTGTACCATATGGATCCTTCCCACCAACACCAGCTTTTCTGAATAGCGCAGGTGGGAACTTTCCCTCCAATACATCCTACCTTCCCGTAACCCTCCTGGCCTCAACCTTCTTTAGTCACTGTCCTCACCCATCCAGCCCCCTCCCTGTTCCCATTCCAGCACTACACAGCCGTCATTTCACCACCACATCCAGTCTTTTAATTTTCTTTTATTTCTCTCCTTTCCACTACTTACCCACTCCCCCCTGTGCACCTTCTCTCCTGCCCTCTGTCTAAACTGCAACACTTCACTGTCCTCCACTCTCACCATACTATCCCTCCAGCTCCCGGCCCAGCCTCCTCCTTACCCCACCCAGTCGCCATTCACATCATGCACTGGTGCTACTGCTTGCAGTGTGGTTTCAGTTCTCTGAGACTGCAGACATGTGTGCAAGTTACGTTTGCATGAGTGTGTGTGTGTGTGTGCATGTATGTGTGTCTACTGCTGACAAAGGCCTTAATGGCCAAAAGCTATGATTGTATGAATCTTTTTGTTGTGCCTATCGCAACTCAGAATCTCTGCTATATGGTGAGTAGCAACTTTCCTTCTCTGGTATTCTTACAGAATTTTGATTTTTCACATTAACAAAGCCAAAATTACATTGTTCGTACAAAAATACGTCTGATCACATCAGAGGCAAGCTTATTAATCTCACACTCTGTGGTAATAACAACATTCCAAAGTGATTACAATTTTTCTTAACAATTGAATTCCTACTAGTTTTTGTTACATTATTAATTTTGATTAATATTTCATAAATGAATCCAGAAATAAACATAGTAAACAACACAGAATTGCATAATTAATAATAGAAAATTTTAATTGTGCAATTAATTTGTAATTTCAAATGTTTTAAAAAAATAATTTTAATTGTACTTTCAGAACTAGTACTTATTGATTATAACACTGAAATTAAAATATTTTATGAAGTAATTCATTTTCATAAATTTTAGCTTGAAATATAGCATACTGCATATAAATTTATAGGGAGGTTTTCATGTAAAGCAACTGATATAGTATTAACCTATCCAAAATTCGAAAAATAATACTAGTATCGACAACCACTGCTGGGAAAAGTAATGCTAGAAGAGGATGTCCTGTTACACTGTTATCTCCTAATTATACGTTCAACTCTGAGATACTCATTTTTCCTCAAAATAATTTCAACACAAATTCAAACAAAGTAAAACGAATGAATAAAGTACTTAATTCTTTTACTGCAATTGACAGATCATACATTATTTGTTCACTTGGAAAGATTTATCTTAATTTATTTTGTTTCTTTCATGTCAAAAAGTTTCATTTTCTAGACTTTCAAATCAAAATGTTGCAAAAAATGAATAATAAATAATGTCATTTATGCACATTTTACATCAAATCATGGACAAGAGCGTCAGTTTTAACATTTTTTTCGTACCAAGTGTCTTCAGAATTAGGATTTTATTTGAAAAATGAGCACAGCAAGGGCCTGTAAAATAATATCCTAATATGCCAGCGATGGAGGCAGGAATGGAAATTACTGCAACTGTTACATTTGGTTGCAAGATTTTTTTCATATAAAATGTTTCACAAAATAACTATACAGTAAATACTTTCATTTTTCTTGCATAAGGAACAAAGTGTACAGCCTATCAGTCTCCGTAGTCTCAGTCCAAAACAAAGAAGTAAAGTCATTAATCAGCTACATCGACAAGGCCATGACTTCCTAAAACCTACCCTGAAATGAGATCCTTTCTGTCTGAGATTTTGTCCACCACACCTAGATACCTTTTCATTGCCCTCCCAATCCCTGCAGATCCTGTGCTCTTTCTGCATCCACCTCTCTAACCTGTGACTCACACCCCTGTGACCATCCTCGCTGCAAGACTTGCCCTATGCATGCTTCTACCATCATCTATATCAGCCTTGTAACTGCCAAACACATATTATCAAAGGGAGAGCCACTTGCAGAATGATGTGTCATATACCAGCTGTGATATAAACACTGTTCAGCCTTTTACATAGGCATAACTAGCACCAAGCTGTCAGTTAGGGTGAATGGGCATAGGCAGAGGGAGTATACTGGCAGCAAGTGCCTGCTTCACTACACACATTATCAGGATTCTTGCCCCAGACAGCAGTTTCTCAGAACTCCACAGGTGGGAACTAGAGCTACAACATGTCCTTGGTTCTTGCCACCTATCTGTTCTTAGTTTATATTGATTTATTCTGTGTCAGCATTTCTTCACAGTAACTACTCATTTATTCACACCATTTCAGTTTTCTACATCTTTCATTTTCTGACCTGCCTAGCTGCCCCCTCCCACTTCTGTTACATACAATGCACTTAGCTCTTCACTCTTATTAACTCATGCACGATGTTGTAGCAGTAATCTCTGTCTTCTGTGTTACCCTGTCTTCCACCTTAAAGCTCTCAGGTTTTCAAATATCGTCTGGTGCAGTCCCCCAACAATCAGTCTTTCCTTCTCATCCCGTCTGGTAAGTCTTTCCAGACCCGGGGTGCTGTGTGATTTTTCTGAACTGTACCCCTTTCTCTAAACCCCTCCCATCCGTTTCCTTCACCCCCCTTCCTTCCCCTTCAAGCATTCTGCCAGAAGGAGCCACTGGCTCTGAAAGCTTGCATAAGTAATACCTATTTATGTATGTGTGTCCTCCTGCCACCGCTCGGTGAGTAGATTTTTTGTCTATCGAATTATGTTACATTGGGTTGTTTGGATACTTCAGATCTCCCTGACTGTTGTCGTTACTTTCCAGTAGTCCCTAATATGCTCAAGACATCTGATATTTGTTAATTTATTTTGCTTGATTTCTCATGTGTCAAAACTAATATTAAATCCATACATGTTTTTCATAGCTTAAGTTTGTTTACCACTTTCTTCCTTATGGCCTCTTTAAATTCATCACTGTTCATTTGAGTGCTGGGTGGATACCTAATATATTTTTCTTTTAAATTTGAAGAATGTTCTACCATCATCACAGCCTCTGCCTTCATGAACAGCACTATTTATTACAAACTCAAAATTTTTGACCCATCTGCACCTTGAAAGTTTACTGAGTACCACATCATATCAAATTACTGTAAGTGGAATATGCAGAAATGGATAGTTGCTATACACACAAGTCTCAGGCCATACACCTCAGAGAAAACTGCACTGAACAGCTATTTGAGTGCTATATTTCAGTAACAGGACTGGAAACATAGAACACAGCAGTCTATAGACCCCCCCCCCCCCCCCAAAGAGACGTAGTGCAAGCTTGGATGGGGATGGAAATCAGCCTGACCCTTCAAAGGAACCATCCCAGCATTTACCTGGAGAAATTTAGGGAAATCGTGGAAAACCTAAATCTGGGTGTCTGGGCAGGTGTTTCAACTGTCATCCTCTCGAATGTGGGTCCCATGTGCTGACCACTGCACCAGCTTACTTTGTATATAGACCCCCAGCAGGAATGTTTTAAGCTTCAAGAAGCATTGGAGGGGATATTAATAAGACTTATTATGAATCACTGAGATGTGATTATTGTATGTATAGATTTCAATATACGTTTCATGTCAAATCGTTTTGATGTATGGAAGTAGTCTGTAGCAGCTGCTCCTGTCTATTAATATATTATTTGATTCATTTTCCATCCCTGAAGGCTTAATGATGGGATTTACAAAATGAATTATGGTGTATAGATCTATAAAATATGTAGCACAATAGTGGATCCGAAAGTACACAAGCTGATAATACTGATAGTGCATATGCTACCTGCAGGTAAGATCTGGTCATTATACTCAAATGCTAGCAATAAAACATGTTTCCCAGATATATTTAGATAATAAAAGGAAACTGGAGCATAACCTAATTGTAATGAATTGTACATTAGCAATCTTCATTGTCTCTACTCTACTGTATATTGAACATAAAATGTAACTCTAACAAATAATAAATCAATGGTCCATTGAATTAATGCATTTAGTAACTACTCATTACTTACTGTTTCTCATTTCAATGGGTGTTTAACACCCTCCTTACTACCAATAACATTTATTACAAAATAAATTCCTGTAAAATATGATCATTTAAAAAAAATTCATAATGTGAGAGTCTTTTGATATTGTTTTGTTTTATGATTAGCCTTTCAGAAGCAATACCACCTAGAGAAGAATTACCAAAACAAGCTATGTCAGCAGAGACAGCAGTCGTACACTACAATCATTCCATAAAAATAGTGTCAGAAATAATATCAACTGAATTACAAGATTATTGTTACTATAACAGAAAAACTGAAGAAAATATGTTAGATGATTTCTACATTTACCTGCAGAGTACTGAAGTATTTGGACAAATTGTAAATATTTTGAGAGACAAAGTCACTGTGCTGATTCGAGAAAAATATTGTCCAGGTGTCACATTCAACAGCAATGAAGACAGACAGGTTAGACTTGAAAAATAAGTGTTTGATGATATTCTAGTACTCTCATATTTATCGGCTGATGCACACAATCAAATGGCTCTGAGCACGGTGGGACTTAACATCTGAGGTCATCAGTCCCCTAGAACTTAGAACTACTTAAACCTAACTAACCTAAGGACATCACACACATCCATGCCTGAGGCAGGATGCAAACCTGCGACCATAGCAGTCATGCAGTTCCAGACTGAAGCACCTAGAACCTCTCGGCCACCTCGGCCGGCTGCCCCAATCAATTCACATTATGAGGTCTGTTCAAAAAATTCTAGAACTTTGTCCACAAAATTTTTCTGTACTTACCTTTTACTTATTGTGCATGGTCTCCCTCAAAATACTCTCCTCCACAATCAATACACCTCACCCAATCCATGTCCACTTTCTGAAGCAGTCATGGCACGCCTCTTGCTGGATCACGTGAAGCGCAATCTGCAAATTTAGTTTTTCTCATCTATTCTTGCAAATCTTCACCATTTCAATGGGGTTTCCAACTTTGGAAATAGAAAAGATCCACAGGGGCCAGGTCTGGAGAGTATGGAGGATTATGCAGCACAGTGATTTTGTTTATTGTGCATTAGTCATGCACCAACAGGGATGAATGTGTGGGTGTGTTAATAGTGATGCAAGAACCATGAACTGTTTTGCCACATTTCGAGCCTTTTCCTTCTCACATTTTGTGGCAAGTGTCACAGCACTTCTCAATAATACTGTTGATTGACAGTTTGTCCCTGTGGTTTGAATTCATGATGAACTAATCCTTCAAACTGAGAGAAAACTATCAGCATGGCTTTGACATTTGACCTGTCCTGAGAAGCTCTTTTTGGTTTTGGAGAACCTTTCCCTACCTTTTGTGAAGACTGAACCTTGGTCTCAACATCATAACCATAGACCCATGCCTGATCACTAGTTATGATTCTCCTAAGGAACATCTCATTCTCATTTGCACGACCCAAAAGTTCTTCACAGCTTGAGAGGCGAAGGTCATTCTAGTTGTCACTCATGAGCCATGGGACAAATTTGGGAACAAGATGCCATGTCAGGTTTTCATGACATGATCCAAATGAAATGTTATTTTCTCCTTCAATCTCTTGGACAGTCAGTCTTCAATAGGCACACACAGTTTTGTTGACATTGCTAACCTGAGCATCCTCAGTAGGCGTCAAAGGACATCCTGCATGAGGGTCGTTTTTAACTTCTGTACAGCCATTTTTAAAACTATGTCAACCATTCCTAACACCAAGTGTGGCTTAAACTCTCATCACCACAGGCTTCCTGTACCATCTGGTGTGTCAATGTAAAGGTTTTCTTGAGTTTAGCACAAAATTTAATGCAGACGCATTTCTCCTCTAACTCTGCCATCTCAAATTCACAAACTGTGCAGCACAACATTTTACTCTATATAGCACTGTTACACATTAAACACAGGCATGTGCATGGATGTCAACTGCATTTTGCTACAACATACCATTGGTGTGAAATTATGTATGTTCCAGAATTTTTTGAACAGACCTCGTATTGTGGTAACCAGATTACATCAAAAGTGTATATCATTCATAGGTCTTAACAGCAGTTCTACAGGCAGAATGTGATACAATAAAGTGTTGATGTATTCCTGAAGTATCTCATTGTATCCTTTTTAGGGCGATTAAGGAAATAATTAACTGTCATGAAACAATAACTTCTCATGGTATTGATAATATTTTTTTACAAAACATTAAAACCTGTTATCATCCAGGCAAGAGTGTTATATTGTCACATATGCAGTGCATTACTCTCTCAATGGAGTTTTCACATAGGCCAAAGTGCTTTAATATTAGACCCCTTTACAAAGTTTTGTGTCATCATATCCTGTGGCACTCTCTTCATCTCAGAGTAGCAACGCCACCTACAGAAGAACTATAGAAACAAGCAGTGCCAGCAGAGGTAGCAGTTGTGCAGAATTATTTCATAAAAATAGTGTCAGAGATAACATGATCATAAAATCAAGCTCTCATTGTTCTCGCTGCTTCCATGATAAATGCTGTTGATGTAGGAAGCAACACAGTGCATCTTACTGTTTTGTCACAAAGGAGCTGGTTTCTGGTATGAGACATAAATGAAGATATCTTACTCTCAAAATATTTTACCATATATTTACTAAGTTAGGTAGGAAAACATTTACGCTTGGCAAGAGTGTTGGAATACAAATTTCAGAGTATCTGAGCAGTCAGCATCAAATATTCAGTACTGAGGATTAAAGTGTGGATCACAAATGGGAGAAATTCAAAAGCATTTTTCAGTATGTCTTCTGCGCAAGGTCATAATGGATGGGAGAGACCCACTGAGATCATAAAGCCATATTAGAAAACTGCTACATAAAAAAGAGAGCTTCATCACAAATTCAAGAGATGTCAAAACATAGTTGAAAAACAAAAGCTGAGTGAAGTGAAAATGAATGTAAGGAGAACAATGAGAGAAGTGTTTGGTGACTTTGAAAGTAAAATTTTGTCAACTGAGCTGAGAAAAACCATAAAATCAAGTGGTTTGAAATCACCTATTGATTCACTCAATGACCATATTGGCACAAAAACTGAGGACAACAGAGAGAAGGTTGAAATGTGGTATTCAGTCTTCTGAAACTGTTTCCCTACAAGAGATTGTAACATGGTCCCTCAGTCCATCATCATTGAGCATCGAAATGGTAGATATTTAGATAACTGATTGCAGATACAGTAACTTAGTAGTGGAAAGGCGTCGGGACCAGATGAGATACCTATAAGATTCTACAAAGATTATGCAAAAGAATCAGGATCAGATGAGATACCTATAAGATTCTACAAAGATTATGCAAAAGAACTTTCCCCCTTCTAGGAGCAGTTTATTGTAGATGACTGCAGCAACAAAGGATACCTATCAACTGGAAAAAGATGCAGGTCACACCTGTTATCAAGAAGTGTCATAGGACAGATGCACATAGAATGCATTTAAAGAATTGTGACTATTTAGAGAACAAAAATCTCCTGTATAAAAATCAACATGGATTCTGCAAATGGAGCTATTTGAAATCTCAGCTGACCCTGTTTCCTCATGAGATCCAAGGCACCATAAACAATGGGCTCAGGATAATTCCATGTTCTTTGACTTCAGGAAGGCATTTGACACCAACCCACACTGTGATTTAGTGAAAAATATGAGCATACTGAGTGTTGGACCAGATTTGTGACTGTATTCAAGACTTCCTTACAGACAGAACTCAACACATTGCTCTTAATGGAACAAAAACGATTGGTGCAAAGGTAATTTTTGGAGTACCCCAAGGAAGTGTGACAGGACAATGACTGTTTACAAGGTATATAACTGATCTAGTGGAAAGCACTGGGAGCTCCTTAAGACCATTTGCAGATGGTATGGTTGTCTATAGTAAAGTAGCAGCACCAGAAGATGGTATAATTTGCAAAATGATCTGCAGAGGATTGATAAATGATGTGGGTTCTGGCAGTTGACCTTGAACATAAATGAATGTAACACACAGCATATAACAGGAAATGAAATCCACTATTGCACAACTACACTATTGGTGACAAATTGCTGAAAACAGTATATAACATAAAATATCTAAGAATAACCATCTGGAACAACCTTAAGTGGAATGACCATATAAAACAAATAGCAGGAAAAGCAGATGCCAGAATGAAATTCATAGGAAGAATCACCCACAAAGGAGGTGGCATACAAAGTGCTTGTGTGACCGATTCTTGAGTGTTGTTCATCAGTATGAAACTATTACTAGATAGGATTAATAAAAGAGAAGTTGCAACAAGGAATGACGCATTTCATCATGGGATTGTTTAGCCATTGCAAGAGAGTTAAAGAGGTACAGAGATGCTCAACAAACTCAAGTGGCAGACACTACAAGAGAGGAATTGTGCATCATGGAAAGGTTTACTATTGAAATTTCAGAGGTGCACTTTCTGGAACAAAAAACATATTACTTTCTCCCACATACATCTCGTGGAATGACCATGACAAGAAAATTTGAGAAATTAGAGCTAATACAGAGTTTTACCGACAATCATTCTTCCTGTGCATCATTTTTTGAGTGGAAATGGAAAGAAAGGATCAGTTAGTGGTACCAGACATACTTTCCACCTCACACAGTTAGGTGGCTTGTGGATAATTAACTGTGCTTTTATTCACTGGACTCTTATTATAGTTTGAGTCTGAAGTTGGAAGCCAGTTCTTCTTAACTGTGTCACTATTAATAAGAGTGGATTTCAATGTGATTTAACATCATAAATATGGTTGAGCCAAATAATTCTCTTAAGTGGTAGAAAAAGGTATTTTCAAAGTAGACAGCTCTTTAACACTCTGATTCTATCCTGTCTATGTGCTGAAGTGCAACCTCTTAATGCAGCCACATTCATACGCTTGATGGACCTGTACACAGATATCTGGTAATTACATCCTCTTGGATGATTTGCAGTTGCATTGTTTGTTATTGGCTGTAGCAAATACAGTTTCATAGTAGTCATTCACTTACTTTGTTAATTACACATTCTGCACTGCACTTTGAGTTCAGTTAGTCACAGTGGTGTCCTCAGAATGATGAAGTTACACTTTCACTACAGCAACTCTTACATAGTTCACCAGTTATGTCACTTCATAAAAATTATCTTCACTCAGAAGCCCATAAATATTCATAAGACGTACTCGTGCTTTTACCTTTGGCAGCAGAAAGTTGCATGCCTGTGAGTGGGATGATCATGTGCAGAAGCTACATATTTAATATTCCATTAGAGATTGATCAGTACCTCAGATGGTCAAGGATGGAAAGAGAAAACTGCTCTAGTTTTTTGCAGAAACTGTCATAGTATTTGTCTAAAGTGAGGTATGGAAATCTGTGGCAGGAAGACTAGATGATGATTAAAACTCACTCCTCTTGAATATGAGCCCATGGTTTTTAAATACTCAAAAATATGATATATGCACTTGGTGCCCATTCTTTTGTAATTAAAAATAGTCATTTTATTTACCATGAAAAATAAAAATTTATACATTGCTTGCAACCTGTTAACAACATAGCAATATGCATTCTAGTATCAGCATGTTTTATATTTCTTTCTTTTCCCTCATTCTCTGAGGTGTTTTTAAAAGGGAAAGCAGCATTAGTATTGGCCTTGTTAATAACTTTAAAAAGATCTGCATGGGTGCAAGGTTCATCAAGCGGGTGGTCCATATCTGACACCTCACCAACTCACACAGAACTTCCAGAAGAAGGCCCCACTTCTGCTATTGGCCTTCCAGTGCAGCACCCCCATCCCCATCCTATTCAAAGTTCACCATACAGATTAGTCTAGCTAATTGCCAGGGACTGGTTCTCTTGGAATGTCAGGTTTCTCTAGGTCAGTTCTCTATCTTACCATTTTGAACTTCTGGTCTGCACCCTCAAAGACCTGCATTCCTTACATGGAGATTTTCCTGGATGGCAGGTGTTTCCCAATTGGTTGCAATCTGTCAGTTTCCATCTTTGTGCTCTCCACAGAAAAGTTTTACCATGCAGCTGCTTTTTATCCACAATTAACAACTTAATATTAAATAGTCAAAAATTACATTTTCCAAAGAAATTATTTTCTTACATCTATAAATACTGCACGAAACAATGGAAAGTCGAGGATGGAATAACAACAATATTATGAAAAGAATAAATTGCTACTCACCATACAGAGGAGACACTGAGCTGCAGACAGGCACAATGACAGCCACAAGGCCTTCTTTTAAGGTACAAAATATACACACACATTCACACAAGCACCACTCACACACACATGACTGCTATGTGTAATGTTGAACTGTGCCTGATAGGAGCAGCAATTTATTGTGGGTAAGGAAGAGGCTTGGGAGAGGAGGGGAAGCAGGGTGCATGGGAGGGAAGGTATAATGCTGTTTATGGGAGAATGTAGAGATGTAGTTGAGACAGAGTAGGGCTCCTAGTTACAGTTAGGAGGTTTGGGGATGATTACAGCACAAAAGGAGAGAAGTATTGAAGGGAAAAAGGAGTAGTGGGTGTGTAGGCATTATAGAAGACTGTGTTGTGCTTGAGTGGGAGCAGGTAAGTGGACAGGGACTAGTGTAGGTTGAGGCCGGTCCAGAGAGAGTTCCCACCTGCACAGTTTATAGAATCTGGTATTGGTAGTGAGAATCCAGAAGGCACAGGCTGTGAAGCAGTCATTGATGTGAGGAATGTTGTCTTAGGCAGCATGTTCAGCAACTTGGTGGTCCCGCTGTCTCTTGGCCACAGTTTTTCAGTGCCCATTCACAAGGGCAGACAGCTTGTTAGTCATCATGCCCAAATAGAAGGCAGCACAGTGGTTGCAGCTTAGTTTGTAGATCAAATGACTGGTTTCATGGGTAGGCCTGCCTTTGGTGGGATAGGAGATGTGGTGACTGGACTGGAGTAAGTGGTGGTGGGAGAATGTGTGGGACAGGTCTTGCATCTAGGTCTATTTCAGGGATATGAGCTATGAAGAAAGGGGTCAGGAGCAGGGATGGACAAGGATATTGAGTAGGTTTGGTGAGTGGCAGAGGTGAGACAGATAGAGCATAGGATATTCCTCATTTAAGGGCACAATGAGAGGTAGTAGAAACCTGATGGAGAATGTGTGCTCCAGTCCTGGAGGGTAATGAATCACAATTCCTTTGTGGCCAGACGGTGGGTATGTGGGAGATGGGAGGTGACTGGAGCAACAACACATGGAAGATCTGTTTGTGTATGATGTTTGGACGGTAATTTTCATCTGTGAAGGCCTCGTTGAGAGTCTTGGTATATTTGGAAAGGAATCTTTCTGTGCTACACAGTCTTGTCGTATTTTGATCTTACCAACACCCCCCCCCCCTCTCTCTCTCTCTCTCTCTCTCTCTCTCTCTCTCTCTCTCTCTCATTCCTCCTGCGCCCCCCCCCCTCCCTTATTCCAGCATGCATGTATTAACCTCACCTAATGTATTAAAACCTGCTGTTCCCTCTCTTTCGACACATGCACCAACTATGGTTGCCTTTTTATTTACTTTTCTCTTTGATCTCGCTGTATTTTCACATGGTTTTTAATTCCTTTTGCCTTTCACTATTGGCCCTTTCATCATTCCGCCCATTTTATGAGTTTTTGCTTTGTAATATTATGTATTTCTACCAGTTTTCCCCCATGTATTTTTAAGTACTTTACATACATTTGCGTGTTTTTTTTTATCCTCTACTATGGATCCTCACTCCTTTCACATGTGCCAATACAGAAATGGTTCCCTATCCATAGCCAGAAGCCACCCCACATATTCTTCCTGCTTTGATACCTAGCTTATGGAATCACCATAGTACCCTGGCCATCAAATTACCCATCTCTGACTCCAAACCCCTCTTCCACAATGTCCTCTGTCTTTTCACATTCTGTTAGTCTATAGTCCTCACCAACCTGGTCTTGCAAAACCAAGTAAATCAGGACCAAATCTCCAACCATAAAATTCTCCTACCCTGCAATTCCAAATTCCTGCTTCGCAAATGTCACATTGAAATTCCTGCCCTCCAGCATGTGCAACATCACCTTAAAAAACTCTACAACCTGTTCGTTTCTATGCCCACCTTGCACAAACACTATCCACCATCTCTAAAAGAGCCTCCGGATCCCCCTCACATCCTGCAATAATTAAAAAACCCTGCTCACAGATCTACTCAATTTGCCACATTCTCAGAAACTCCTATCCACCACCATACAGAAGCCAGAACCTAAACAGATCCAAAGCACTGTCATGAACCTTGCCTTCAAAAGCCTTAGTCCCACAGAAGTGTCAGTCCTTTCCAAAGGCCTTACCTTTTGCCTCATTCCCAAACTTGTTCATGCTGTGCTTATTATAGACCTTCTCTCCTTCTCCTGGTTTATAAAGTGGAAACACTTTTTCACCACGAACCTTACCAATTAAACTCGACCCAAAACCAATACTGAACCCTGCCCAACTCAGTTCACTCCTCCATCCAACTGTGATGACCCCCACTGCCCCAAGATCAGTGCTTGCTCACTTTCCGGAATTTCTCAACCTAAAACTTTGACTCACCATCATTCCCCAAATCCCTCACAATTGAAATGAATGTTACATCCACATAAATAATAATGGTGCACCATCTAAAACCTGATCCCAACCTTTTAATTCCATCTCATGACAAAGGCTCCCACCACTGTGGCTCCATCACCATGGTTTTGAACTGCAGGGATTTCTTTGTGGATGGACTACACCAGCTTTCAGATTTGTCCACCTGCAAGCTGTGTCACAGTGACCCATTCCAGAAATCTATCAGGATCTCCAGTCCCTCATCAGATCCTTACAGCATCCCAAAACCTCTCCTGTGAGTATATCTGTCTCCTCACACCTACCATTCCCAGCACCCCTACCTTCTACATCCTTACTAAAGTCCATAAACCCAGCCATCCAGAATACCCCCTTGTGACCAGTTAAAGTGCCCCCACTGAGAGAATCTCTCCTTTCATGGAACACCTAGGACTGGAGCAAATGAATCACATTCTTGTGGACCAGAGTTTCAACTGCCTCACATGATGCCCTGGAATGAAGAATTTCCTACCCAGTATCCTTCTCACAGTGGTATTCCACCACCCACCAAACATATGTAATATCCTTGTCCATCCCTACTCCAACCTTTTCCCAGTCACTTGCCTAGATGCATGACCTGTCCTATGAATCCTACCACTGCCACCTACTCCAGTCTGGTCACAAGCATCTCCTATCCCATTGAAGGCCATGCTGCCCATGAAAGCAGTGATGTGATCTGCAAATTAAGTTCCAACTACTGAGCTACTTTCTATGTGGAGATAACCAACAACCTGTCTGCCCACATGAGTGACCACTAATAATTTGTGACCAAGAGACCACTGCATCACCCAGTTGCTGAACATACTGCTCAACAAAATGTGCTTCATTTCAATGACTGCTTCACAGGCTACACCTTCTGGATCCCCCCTACCAATACCAACTTCTCTGAACTGCACAGATAGGTACTCTCCCTGCTCTATGTCCAATGGCCCTGTAATGCTCTTGGCATCAACCTTTTCTAGTACCCACATACATTCCAGCATAACATATCCTTCTATTCTGCCATATCACCCACTAATACTTCTCTCCTTCTCTGCCTCTACCTATTCCACCCCCTTCCCCAGCCTTCCGACTGCACCTAGCACAGCCTGACACTGTTCCCTCCTATCCCTGCGGCTCTCATAAACAGCACTACAATTTTCCCAACCCCATCCTACTTTTGCTCCCTCGCCCTTACCCTCATTGGATAGCTGGTCCCAGCAGTCCAGTCTCAGTATGGCCACAGACAGTGGCCGTGTGTGTGTGTGTGTGTGTGTGTGTGTGTGTGTGTGTGTGTGTGTGTGTGCGCGCGCGAGCGAGCGTGCACACGTGCGGGCGGAGAGAGATAGGGAGGGAGGGAGTGGTGCTTGTGTGAATATGAGTGTTTTCTATTTCAGAAGAAGACCTTTTCTCTGAAGGCTAAGATATATGTGATCTTTTTGTTGTGTCTGTCCGTGACTCAACATCACCTCTATATGGTGAGCAGCAGCCCATCCTTTCGATAATACTGTTGTAAATACTGAATCCTACTAGCAGTATATTATTGCTTGTCATGCAGTTTGTATCAGATGCTTATGTTTCCCATATAGCTTACAGAACTTTTCAACCCATGAGTTAATTTGTAGTAAGAGTGGCTAATGAGGAAGGCTTATAATTTTCTTTTTAATTGTTAGGGATTCTCAATTTTGTGCTTAATGTTAGATGAGTGTTTGTTGTGTACCTCCAACCACGGTACACAACTCCATTCTGAACCCTAGACAAGGAGGCAAAGTGTACTTGAAAAATATTTATGTTTATGTGGCTGTATAAATGACAGCTCAACTGAAACATATTTTTGTCACCAGCAACAAAAACCATTCATGAGAAGTGAGTTCAATGAATCCAAGATCATTAAAAACAATTATGTAAAATGTCCATTTACCGGCTTTACACAATTTGCTCACTTCATGCTTCAGCTAAATAAATGCTTGTTTACTTTAGGACCGGTGTATTAGGAGATACTTCCATTAGACAAGAAGGAGTGAAAATGTGCAGCCAACACACTAATTTTGAGAGATGCATATTATTGTATCACTTGCTAAGCTCTTCTTCTTGATTAGTGTATTTATGAGTTGATTCCATATTAGCTGGTTATCAAACTTCACCTCTAGGAACTGTACATGCTTTCAGCAGTGGTCTGTGGAAAATTTCCACACCTGTGAACCCGGTTCTGTATGTATACGTAGTACAGGTGTACATCATGATCAACACATTATAGGAGCAGTAGTGGCCAGTTAATCAGCAACTGAAGGTGAAATCCACACACATGTTGCACATGCCATGTCACCAGGAACCACTGGGAACCATCTTCTTGCAGCAGGACTTAAATCATGTGTACGTCTCATCAACCTGCCATGACACCACCAATTGTGACTACTCTGGTATCATGAATGATTCGACTGGAGAGTGGAAAGACAATCTGTTGTCATCAGTGATGAGAATTGGTTCTGTCTATATGCAAGTGATGGATGTTCTAACCCATCCATTGGTCTGTTGGCTACTATAATCATAGTAATAAAAAAATTAGTAAACTTTGCAAACAACTGACAATGCATGCACTTGTGCAATAAATATATATTGGTTGGTTGTTACTTGGAAATACATAAGTTGAAATAATATTATGATCCAGATTTCTTTCTCCATGTCCACTTTTCAACTAATACTGAACTTGTTTTAGCACTAGGTAACACACGCTGTAGCTGTACAACATATCTGTTGTCCAACACAGCCAATTGAGACTGAAACATTTTGGCTCCATAGAGCAACCATGATAGACCCCATTTTACAAGTTATCCCAAAATTGCACCACAGACAGATTCCTGCTACTGGTTGGCAATTACAAATATATATGAAGTTTACATACAAAGATTATATCAATATAATCAATGTTTCTTAACCAAAGAGATAGAGTCAATTAATATTTCATAAATTAAAGCTTTTTCCTATCATTTTTAACTTTGGAATAATTATGGAAAGCTGTATAAATGATTATAATACTGAATTTAAATATTCGGAACTTTAAACTATAGAGTATTAGCTACTCTAATACTTCATGAAAGAAAGAAGTGTGTTGAGCAGTTTTGTTACAATAGCCACCAAAAATTTTGTAAGCATGAACATGCAAACTAAATTCTGGAACTAAAAATGTTCAACTCTGATTTCTAAAAAACATTGTTTGAAAATAGGTAATTGACTTTTTTTAAACTGAAATATGTCTGAATTGTAGAGTTGGTGTGGTGATTAAATATTATTTAAACACAATTACATAAATAAACATTTACCAGTGGCATAAGAAAAAAATGATTAGTCAACTAATTAAACAATACTAGACATAAATACATTTAGTGTTGAAGTTTTCATATAAAATGTTCTTTGTGTTTGGCATACAGTGTTTCACTGTATATTTATGACATGTGTCATTGTTTTTGAGAGCAGATACAAACGTGTATATTGTTGTCACTTTGTTATCAATGGTTCAAACACCAAATCTTTCTTCACTTCACTTATTCTTTTCATTGGCCTTGTTATTACATCATCTCATTACTTGTAATATACCAGTCCTATTCACATCTTCAGTTGGGAGAACGTTCTTTACATTGGCCTTGTTATTATATCATTTCATTACTTGTAATAATAATAATTATTATTATTATTTTATCATCATTCAGCTGATTACAGCAATAGACAAAGTCAGGAGCATATATTTCTACATAAACTACTATATTGATGTAAATTGGTTTATATAAAACAGGTACACGTTAGAATACAGTATTTTCATCTTCAAAGAATTCATCAATGGTGTAAAACGGATTGTTCACTAGTAGCTTGTATAATTTAGCTTTAAAGATATTTACAGGCTGTTCTTTAAAGTCAGCACTTAGTCTATTAAACATCCTTAGTCCAAGAACTAGGTAAGAGTTATTTGATTTTGATAATCTATGATATGGTACGTCTACAGATGCTCTGTTTCTAGTATTATGGCTATGAATATCACTTCTCAGCACAAAATTAGACACATTGTTTCTAATGTACATTAAAACATTGTAGATGAATAAGTTTACTACTGTAAGACACTGAAATTTAATAAACAGAGGTTTACAATGTTCTGTTTTATCAGAATCCATTATTATTCTTATTACTTTCTTCTGTAAAAGTAAAATGTCATTTACATGACAGCTACTAACCCACAGTAGAATTCCATAAGAGATGATGCTTTGGAAGAAGGCAAAATATGCTGATCTCACATAGTCATTGGGAACATGTCTTTTTAAATTTCTTATTAGATAAATAACTCTTGAAAGCCTAGCCAATATATTTTTAATGTTTGGTTCCCACATCAATTTATTGTCAATAGTAACACCTAAAAATTTAACAGTTTCTAATTCCTTGTAGTTAGGAATCTCTTTGAGGCTAAATTAAAGTGTCTGGGTTTTGTTTTCATTTAGCAAGAAGCCATTAGCTTTGAACCATAATGAGAACTGAGCAAGGGTATTTTCGGTCAGTGTTTTCAGTGTACCTAGATCACAGCTTTTATGTAGAAAAGTTGTGTCATCAGCATACAATATTGTATGAGAATTTATGAAAAAGGGCAGGTCATTAATCATTAGTATAAACAGTAAAGGTCCAAACACCGAACCTTGAGGCACTCCATACCTAACATTAAGCAAATTTGATTTCTCTCTACCAATGCACACAACTTGTTGACAGTCCTCTAGAAAAGACCTGAACATATTTATACTGTTGTCATCAAAACCATAGTAAACTAGCTTATTCAGCACAGTGTCATGCTCTACACAGTCAAAGGCTCTGCTCAGGTCTCAAAATGTAGCCTGGGCATAGTCCCTAGCCTTGAACACATCTAGGACTAATTTTACGAGGGAGTCCATTGCATCCGTTGTGGATTTACCTTTCCTAAAGCCAAACTGTTTATCACTAATTATATTTAGTTTACCCAAGTAGGCACTAACTTGCTCATACATAATTGTTTCTAAAATTTTTGAAAAAACTGGGGTTATGAATATAAGTCTGTAACTAGTGGGACAGTTCTCTTCCCCTTTTTTGTATATGGGCACAACTCTAGAAATTTTTAGTATGTCTGGGAACTTACTTTCAACTATGCATTTGTTAACACAAAAGGTTAAAGGATAAATCACACAGTCAATAACATCTTTCAACAAATTATATGACATATCATAGTAATCAACACTAAATGAAGGTTTGAAATTTTTCACTATTTTTAGGATATTATTTGGGTTCACTTCTGTGAAAGTGAAGGTGCTTGGGGGAAGGTTTTCAGAGCAGCTGTCCATAATACTAAGTGCATTTTCAGGTGTTTTGATTATTGAACTACTGATTTCTTCAATGGACTGAATGCAATATTTATTAAATTCTTCTGGGGTAATGGCAATTTCCTCTTTGTGTTTAGTGTGTGCAATGGAGTTTATTACACTCCAGGCCTTCTTGCATTTATTGTTAGATTTTTCAATGTTTACTATGTTATGCAGTTTCTTTGCTTCATTTATTGCCTTCCTATACTTGCATTTAGCTTTAGCATACAGGTCTTTATATAGTTCTGATTTACTGGTTTTGTACAGACTAGAATACAGCATAACAGTATTTTTCAGTTGCCCTAACTGTGGAGTATACCATTCCTTCGTTTTCCTTTTCTTGTAATTACTACTAATATTCACTGTACATTTTTTCAGAGGGATGCTATTTTCAAATACATTTAAAAATATGGAGAAAAACTTTGTGTATACAATATCAGCTGAACAGTGTTGAAGCCTAATAAAACATGTGTCCCAACTGAAATAAGTGAGGGCATGTCTAAACCTATCCATCCTCTCTCTGCTCACCGGTCTAGTAATCACAGTTTTAGATTCTGGTTTGGTGCAGTCTGAAGTTACATTATTAAGACTAAGATATACTGCATCATGGTCTGAGAAAGGGAAACTAATTACATCAGTGGACATACAAGTTCTCTTAATATTTGTAAATATATTGTCTAGACAGGATGAGCCTCTGGTAGGTGTGCAGTTAACATAGTACAGGTTAAATTGTCGAAGCACATTTTTGAGCTCTGTCACAGTTTTTCTGTCCTGCAGGACATCAAAACTTGAATTGATATCCCCTCTGATGACAACATTGTATTTTTTCCATTTCGTTATACATATGTACATTAAGAGTTCCTCAAGTTTCTCCAGAAAGATATGGGGGTCACCACTAGGTTGCCTGTACACTACTACTACCATCAGCTTAAGGCTCTCAATTACTAGATCTGACATTTCAAAATGCATTTCATCACAAAGGGTATTGAGATCTATCCTGCCACAGTTTGGTGCAAGAGGTGTTTTTGCATATATTGCTACCCCACCACGTAAGTGCTGTTTTCTGCAATAGCAACTAAGTAGTGTGTTATCATCCAATACTTTGTACCCAAGCTCATCCTCATTACACCAATGTTCACTTAAACATAGAATATCTATCATGTTTTCATTTGAAAATTCGTTGACAATTAAGTTTCTATCTGCCATGCCCTGAATATTGAGGTAGCATATTTTAAACTCTACTTTATGCATTTCATTTTTTGCATATTCTCTTAGTTGACATGACCTACTGTTACTGCATGCAAGTTGACCAGGTTGTGTCCTTATGTTGCTTGAACACCCAACCTGGTCTATGCATACAAGTTTTTTGTCATCTCAGTTGAAACATAATCCAAACACATCTTCAGTTGGGAGAACGTTCTTTACATACTTTGTATGTAAATATGAACACTTTTTACATTTTGGCTTAATTGAATATGTGGAAAAAGTTTACACTCTGTGGGTTTTAATATCTAGCATTGACTCTTAATGACTTGGGAGGAATAGACTAACATGAGACATGAGCTTTTTTTCAGACTGAGACATATTGCCAGTAATAATAGGTCAAAGTTGAAATTATAGATCATATAAATTTTTATATAAATACTTAAAATATGATTAAAAAATGAAATAATACAACAATTACTTAAACATATACAAAGACATATTATTAAAATTGGAGACTGCAAAATTAGTGTTGTGATCATCATATTTCATAAATTATCTTCTAGAATGCTATCTAACTCATTTTCAGATAACATCTATATTAATAACAAAACAGTAAATCTGTCATGTGTGTTAGTCTGAACACGATTCTCCACACTTCTCCAAAACTACTAGATAAATTTTCATGTTGTTTTCGCAGATATGTTGAGCATAGCATGTGGCATTGTATAGGTTGTTTCATCAGAATTGTATCACAGAGTAAAAGACATCCCTACATAGTATAAAAATGTATGTATGTTATATTTCACATCCCCTCTGAAATCACTGAAGTGACTTCAACCTAACTTGGTACACATATCACTTACTGTCTGGAAAGAATTGCTGTGGAGATACCTACTTATCAAAGTGGTGGGTGTGGAGTGAAGCAGAATTGTACTCCACAATGTGCTAATACTCTGATTTTACTAATCCACTATTTGAGAATGAGAGCACTTAATGACTTGCAAGAAACTTTAAAAATAATTTCAAATCTTTATGTAACTTTCTCTCTCACAAAATGGAGAAAGGAAAAAGTTTATTTTTTACTACATTTTTGTTGTTCATGCAATAAAACTGTCTCATCAGGCATGACATTTTAAGTTAACTGTGTTCATGACACATTTTGCAGACAGTGTTTACGTATACTGCTGAATGTACCTGCAAAATAATATCATTTTATGACACACAGTTCAGGATTATGACATCATAAACATCAAGTTGCATGAAAAACAAACTGCAGGGCAAAATTCCCTAGATACACAGGTGAAATATACATACAAATATCTGTTTTGATGAAATTTGGTATGGAGATTGCTTGAACCCCAAGGAAGAACATATGTTACTTTAGAAAGTGTGTTGTACAACAAATCTATGAAATTAAAGCAAATTACATGAAATAGGAAAAAATAATAACTCTCTGAAAAAGCTATTTACCCTTAGAATTTTGTACTTTATCATATTTGTGAAAATTCCTTTATTGGTTGATATGCACCACATGATATGTTTCAAACTTATGAATACAATGCTTATACAATCTTTAGTTTACTTCATACTTCCAGACTTTGTTGCATAATATACATGTGGTATAATGAATAGCTACCTCAGCAGCATCATGCATAGATATGCCCTCCTGCCCATGCCCCTCCATAGGCACAGTTTGACAGCAGCACTGCACATACTGATGCATTGTGCATTGGGATGGCTTGGGAGTGGGAGAGCAGGGAGCACATCATGAGCTACAGGAAAACTCATGATGGCAACTGATTTTATTTGACATACAGTAGCTTACTTACTCACCATCAATTTTCATTACAAAACTACTAATATGCAAGAGCAGCTGCAGGTAACAGCTAGTTCATAATAATGGACAGACGTGTATTAACTTTTTGGGGTTATCAAATCGTCAGCAATATTCTGCTACTACAGCCTTTCCTTCATACTCAGTACCCCTATTACTTACATCATTTTTACTGTCCAAATTCACTTTTTCATTATAATAAATCTGTAATATAATTTTTGTGTTTTTCTTTTAATTATCAGAAACACACATATGTGTGTACTTTACTCTAATCAAATGTAACACCACAATAAAGAATAAAGTTCCCTAACCCTGACTTCAACTTTATCATCAACATTTCCTCAGCATCACTAGCATCTTTTCAACATCTCACAAAAGCTACTTCAGTACGTAATCTCAATTTATTCTTAAACCTATCAACTTCATACAATAGGTCATTCTATACACAGTGAATCATAGTTAAACTACAATCAGTTTCAGTACGTACAAGCTGCAAATGTTCCTTGACAAATGTTACTATCATTATCAACCTTTTTCTCATCTGCATAATCTGAAAATCAGTTTCCTCGCTTTCATATCATTTTTTACACATTACCATTAGGAGAGCAATTCAAAATCGTTTTTATACATCAAATTTAACCTCAGAAGCTTTATTTTATAATCAGACTTTAGTTCTAACATCATACAAGCACTGACTGTGAGTCAACAATGTACCAAGTCTGAACCATCTAAAAAATGACATAAGTTGACCTCTTCAGATATGTTTTAACCAATTATGACAAAATGTATGTAGTAAAGACATTTTATTAAATGAAAAGTTTGACATCAACCATAAAATGTTAGTTTTGCTTTCAAAGAGAATATCATCCTACTGTAAGTAGTCACATGCCTTTACTATGGATTATTTATGGAAGAAACATCATATGGAGGAGAGATAGTATGGATACAAAGAGCTAATTGTTAAGGCCTTCATGGCCACTTGTTGCAGATTGCCTGTTGGGTTCTGTCGGATTCTTCATCTGGCATTTGTTTGATTTTTCTGACATTTTGCCACCACATGTTGCTGGCTGTGTCAAAGCTTCACTCTCCATTGCTAGCGGTGGGCTGGAGTTGAGTTTGTGGCCACAGATTATATGTACGTGGTGCACCAATATCCAAGGGCTTTTCCATGGTCATTACTCCTGTGGTTCTCCCCTTGGTACTTGCAGTGGCCATTTGCTGCAGCATGGGAATCCAGGATCCATTCACCTTGAGGCTTTCTTCTTTCTTGTTGAAGCTGTTGTCATGTTTGTGTATTTCTATACAGTAAAACCCCGTATTAATGAACCCGCTTTTAAGAAATCTCACTTTTAAGGAATACTTTTGTTGGTCCCGGTGATAATGCCATAAATGCCATAAAAACAGTGTTCCTGAAATTTGGTTTTAATGAATCACACTTTCTTTGAAAACCTGCTTTTAAGGAATAAGTGTGTTACAATTCGCAAATTAAAATACGATCTGCAGCTGCACTTCTTGTTTGCGGACATTAAATTGTAACGTTAGGCTTTGATCATTTGCATTCTTAAAATAGATGTCCGCATTAGTGTTCGCATATTGGTCTCATATTGATAGCTGTAAAGTTATCGAGACTGGTGAATGATAAACTGATCATTTGAAAACACAATTCTTCCCCACTACCGCGCTCCGGCTTTCGTGTCTGATGCTAAAAAGTGAAAGCATGAAGTGCATACTGTAGTTGTGTAGTCTACTTACAGTAGCATTTTTGTACATGTAATATGGCTAGCAAATGAAGAAAACATATGATACAACAGAAGCTAACAGTTATTTGGGATTTTGAAGAGAATCGCAATACCTGTATGAAATTATGCGACGTTGCAAAGATGTACAATTTGGTGCCATCATCTTTGTGCGGAATAATAAAAAGTAAGGAGGCTTTATTAAATTTAGAGGAAGATGTGGACTCACCAACGCCAAGTTTTTCTGTGGCTGTGGAAGGACTTGAGACTCCACCCATTTTATAGCACTTTTGAAAGAAAATTGTGTGTCAGATGCGGATCTGATGATCAGTTTCGACGTGAAGTATTTGTTCACAAATGTGACCGTGACGGACACCATGAACATCTTAGAGCAATGCATGGTACCTGATATCTGCAAACTAGTGCACCACTGTTTGATGACCTCCTATTTCAGGTGGAAAGGGGATTTTTATGAGCAGACGGACGGTGTAGCTACGGGTTCCCCTCTTTCGCCATCCACAGCAGACATTTTTATGCAAGCTTTCAAAGAAACAGCACTCCAGTCCACACCATTACGCTCAAAATGCTAGCTACAATATGTTGATGACACCTTTGTTATCTGGCCACACGGAGAAGAAGAGCTTCAGAACTTTCACGAATATCGCAACCAGCAGCACAGCAAAATTCACTTTACCATGGAAATAGAAAAGAACGGGGTATTGCCTTTTCTCAATGTGGAAGTTTACCATAAGCCAGAGGGGAAGCTTGGACACAGTGTGTATAGGAAGCCCACCAACATGGACAGGTACCTGCATGCAACCTCCCACCACCATCCTACGCAAAAGAATTCGGCCCTGCAAACTTTAACTAAGAGAGCCTACAGGATCAGTAATGAACACAACCTGCAAGCTGAACTGCAGAACCTCAGTTCCATGTTTGGAGCTAATGGCTATGACATGAGGATGATACACAAAACCATGGCGCTGAAGGAGGAGGGCAACAGGGAAATGCAGAACGAAGCACAGAACACCATCATGCTACCCTATGTACAAGGGGTTACTGAACGTCTGGGCAAAATTCTCCGTCGGGCAGGCATTAAGCCGATTTTTCATAGCAACAACAAAGTAAAAGACATTCTGGGCTCAATGAAAGATACAATTGACATGTTTCATGCTGCCAGAGTTTATGAAATTAGGTGCGAATGTGGACTGGTGTATGTAGGTGAGATTGGGTGTCCAATAAGCACAAGGTTAACTGAACACGAGAGATATATCCACCTCAAACAATACACCAAATCAGCGGTGGCACAACATCAGGGACAGTGAAGGATGAAGATCGAATTTTGATAGGCCCACATACTGGCGAAACAGCTGTTTAGTTTGAGGAGGAAGATTAGAGAGGCTATAGAAATAGCCAAGCGACCCGACAATATGAATAGAGAAGATGGGTACCGACTTCCAGAGTCTTGGCTGCCAGCTGTAATAGTTTTGCATACGGACAGCTCTCACAGAGCAACAGGCACGCGGTAGGCCACAGCGGTGGAGGGCACACAGAGCGCTGACACGGCCTAGTCGATACTAGGCTGTTAGTAAACAACGCTACACTGTAGTCACCGCTCAGTCTCCTATTCGCCGATTTCCATCAATGGCAAGCAGTAAAGGAAACTCCAATGGAAAATACCCATTTTCACCAATGACAACACACAATGCAAAGACCAATAAAATGAACTCCTAATACCCTTCCTCCTCACCCTCACATCCAATGACAGCATTCCGCCATAGTATATAAGTATCCAAGCTAGTGCTCATTCAGCAGTTAGCAATACACCCTGAGGAAGGCGCCTTGCAACAGTCACCGAGATGTCGGAATTTTACATATGACAATGCAGCCTCAAACCCAGAAGAATTTTATTGATTGTGACAACAACTGCAGAAGCCTACATTTACAATCATCATAAATCTTCTTCCCAGACTCTTTTACATCATTTTCAGGTAACACAGTGGTCATATCTTACTAACCTGATTCCTTCATTAGCTTTTTAAGCCCTAAATTACTGTACAAATCAGTTACCTGCTCATTTTCTGACATGTGTTAAGTTTCTAACCAATCATAAAATACTCTTAAGGTAATAATTTCTTTGTTTCCTTTACTAATGTGTGTATGTTGGTTTTCCTTGCCTGCATCTTTTAGTTTGTCTGCTTGACATACTTATTTTTCAACAGACATTATACTGTTAGGATAGTACACATCTAAAAGTAATTACTGATTACTTCACATGAATCTTTGTTTTTTGTATTTTAACAATTAGTGCATATATTATACAGTTAATTTGCCCCTACCTTGCTGACAGTGGAGCACAAGCTAATTTTGTATCTCTTGAATAGTTGCATTGTGTCCTTGTGTCCATGCGAATTTCTATTTCTATTATTAAAGTCTCTATTCCCATTTCTGTTCTAACCATTTCACTAGTGTCCCCACAGATGAAAATTATTACCATTATTATTATTATGGTTCCTTATGCAAAGGATATTACCACTGTAATCATTATGTTCACTTCTATGGTGGCTAGTGCTTCCTAAATTTTTTTTACTTCCTGTGATTGTTATGAAGTTATTTGCTCATCTTTCCCATATCTCTGTCTAGTTTATCCATACATTTTAAAATTGGCTGATATACTTAAGTCCCTTTGACTGTCAGCTTGTAACTTCCTTTTTAAAGCATCTATCTGTGTTAACTGATCAAATTATTTGTTTGAATGTATTAACTCCTTTATTTGATCTTCACAATATTGTTTTATGCCATCATGTCCCTCCCTGTAGTTTGGTCCATTCAAAAATTAATTTTTTATTCTGGCCTGATCAGTTTCTGCCCAGAACTTATTTAAGAACCCTTTTTCATGTTCTGAAAAATTTTCATTAGCGCGTGACAACACCTCACATTCTCCATGATTTTTTAAACAGACTTAGTATTCATGCTTTCACATGCATTATCTACAAATTTGTATTTAAAGTGTTGCGAAATGTCTACTGTGTGCAAACTACCATCACCTGAAAAATTTTTCATTGGAATGTTAAACCACATAGTGCCAATATCATTAACAAAGTTTTTGATTGCTATGTCATCATTAATGTCATCAAATTTCTTAAAAATACACAAATACTACTTTCTGATTGGGACACATTACTGACCATTTCATTGTAATCTATTTTTTGACTGACCAGTTTTACCTTTTTACAAAATTGCTTTTAGCAGCTGCCAATTTCATATCAATATTCATTTTAGTACCAGAAATACTATTTCTTAAATTCTTGTCAACATTTGTAAATTTAGTATGAATATTTTCAAAAGGAAGTTTGTTCTGTTCCCTTTAATTGCCTATTTTATCTTTGACCTGCTTGATTTCCCCACTAAGATAAGTTTCTATTTCTCCTATTCTTGACTCTACTGCCAAGCCTTTTTGTTCTACAAGATTAATTTTACTTGCAAGACTATACACTACATAATGTAATTTTTTACTTCCTGTCCTAAATCTGTGAGATGATGTGTACATTGTTAAACCAGTTATCTGATTGCTTTTAGAGTTATCACTGCTTCTTTATTTTTGACTCTATATATCTTAGAATATTTCTCATTTCTTGATTCTTGAACTTAAAATTTTCAAAAAAATTGTCCCATACTTGATAACACGGTTTACATTTGTAATACTCTCATGTTTAACAGATCTAATAATCTTACCTCTTTTTTGGACATATTATCTACCCCTCTCAATTGTGCTGGCTCAATGACTTGTTACATCAAAGTCCCCCTGTCCAAAATTTCCTCACTGTCCCCTGCCTGTTCCAATTCCAACTTTGGCTCTGTCATTTTCACATGCCCACAAGATAAATAAGAAGGAAAATAAAAATCCCTACTTAACTATAGGTAACCATCTACATCGTTATTGTTGGTAAGGACAGTTCATTTATTGTCCATCATAATTATTGTATTTTGTTTGTAAAAAACTCTCTGTTTACTTGTTAACAATATTTCCATCTTCCTTGATTTCCTGCAACATACATATCATTTCAGTACATGTCTATGTATATTTATATCCTGCGTCTTGACTACAGTAATTATACTAATAAAGAAGTTAGCCAGCTTCACAAACTACTGGTGTTATATATGTTTACATAATAAATGCATATTGGTGAGCATGGGAGTGAAGCCTTCATGAGTAGGCTTGATCTAAAGTACATGCAATTATCATAATAGGACACACCTAGCATGTCAATATGTTTTTTCTAAGAGAAGGTATGCACAAAAAGGACTTGATGACTTTGCTGGAACCCTCAAACAAACCTGCTAAGCCGCTATGTGATGGTTGAAACAGCAACATCACAGCAGATTACCAACCACCCAAAGTCAAAATTTTTAGATGAGTATCCTATTGTAGTTGAAATGCACTGTACCCTTAACTAAAGTCAAGGTGTAGGAATTACAATGATGTCATGCATATGAACATTACAGAGCTTGAAGAGGAGTGGGCTGACGAAGGCATCTTTGAAGTGAGAAATGTTATATTTCATTTGAATGGAACACTTGAAAAATCAGAATAATTTACACTGATGTTCAAATAGCTGTTTTTTTTCCAAATTGTAATAGAGCTTGATTTTTAAAACAAAAAGAGCACATGACTATGGGATGTACAGGTGTGGTAAAAGTGCAATATGGCTGCCCACACTGGAGGAATTCCACATAGCTCCCCTGACCTTAGTATCAATTGCTCAGGTCTGCACCCTGCTTGGAGCAGAGAATGTATAATGTTTGAGACTGGAAGGAAAGTCCAGGAATTGAAGGACACTGATTTTGAGTGTAAAAATCTCTTTAACCCCCAAACTTTTAAACTTTGTTTGCTGCACCATTCATGAAGAGATCTGCAACAGTAAATGTATCCACTCAGACATCACCTACGGATTACAATCTCAAGAAATTCACTTGCAGCTGCACCTGTAGAAGCAACAATTCAGATGAAACTCTATCTGGCTCCATGCAGATTCCAGTGACAGACATCACTTCAACCCCTGACAAAAATGCTGGATTGGAAGTGTAATTGCTCAAAACTAGTTTGACCCCATCAGATGTAGAAAAGCCAGGAGGATGAAGACTATAGCATGGACTTTGAAGTCTGCTTCAAAGAACCCTCAAGCCATCTCAGTTCTTTGACTTCTGAAGTGGTTTCTCTACATGCAGAAAAGGAAGGGGGAAACATAAATCTCCCAGATAAATGGCTCCTGTGCTTCAACTGAACATAAGTGGGGACAGAACACATGTGGAGGATCTGAAATTGTTGCACAGGGGAGACCCCTGTGCCTGTGTATGCACATTTTTCAAAGTAGTAACATCCCTGTGCTTATGGGATACAGCCTCCATTCAAAAGAAAAAGATAAAGCATATTTCAGTATGCCTTAGACAAGTATATTCTGGCCAAGGTCATAGAGGATGAGAAAAACCCACCATGGTTTAATAACCACATTAAAAAACTACTATGTCAACGAAGAGGGCTTCATCACTGATTCAGGAGAAGTCAAAACCTAGTTGACAAATGAAAGCTGAATGAAGCAAAAAAGAGCATAAGGAGAGCAATGAGGAAAGTGTTCATTGACTTTGAGACTAAAATTTTGTTAACTGATCTGAACAAAAACTATAGGAGTTTTGGTCCATAAAATCAGTAAACAGTTCAAATTCTCTGCTCATTGATTCAATGAGCATGCTGGCACTGAAACTGAAAATAACAGAGTGAAGACCTAAATACTAAATTCAGTCTTTGGAAATTGTTTCACCATGGAAGATTGTAGCACAGTCTCTCCTTCCAATCATCGTATGAATGTTGAAATGGTAGATATTGAGATGACCGATTGTGGAATAGAAAAGCAACTAAAATTGCTTAGTAGTGGAAAGTCATCAGGATCAGATGTGATACCTATAAGATTCTACAAAGATTACATGAAAGAACTTGCCCCTCTTCTAGCAGCAATTTACCATAGACTGCTGGAGCAACAAACCTAGCAAGTGGAAAAAAGTGCACATCATTCCCATTTTCAAAAAGGGCCATGGGCATATTGCATGTAATTATAGGCCTATATTTTTGACATTAGTTTGTTGTAGAACTATGGAATACATTTTATATTCAAGAATTATGTTTTTGGAGAAAAAAATCTCTTGTATAAAAATCAATGTGAATTCTGCTGACAGAGATCTTGCAAGATCCAGCTTGCTCTGTTTCTCCATGAGCTACAAAGTGCTGTGAAAAATGGACCCAGGTTGATGCCATTTCCTTGACTTCAGGAATGTATTTGTCACCATCTCACACTGCTGTTTAGGAAAAAAAATAAAAAAAGAACATTAGCTTACTGAGTATTGGATTCAAGACTTCCTTAGAGATAGAACTCGGCATGTTGCTCTTAATGAAACAAAATAGACAGATATACCCCAAGCGTGACGGTACTGTTACTGTTTACAATGTACATAAATGATCTAATAGAAAGTATTGGAAGATCCTTAAGACCTTTCACAGTGGATACAGTTGTCTATAAGAAAGTGGCATTGTCAGAAGGCAGTATAGATCTGCAGAATGACCTGCCGAGGATTGAAGTATGGTGCAGAGTCTGACAGTTGACTCTGAGTGTAAATAATAGTAATATATTGTGCATACATAGGAAAAGGAATCCACTACTGCACAACTACACTTTTGATGAAACAGTGGAAAACCCAGAATCAAATGTAACAATGTTATGGAAAGGATAGTTGCTACTCACCATATAGTGGAGATGCTGAGTCACAGATAGGCACAACAAAAAGATTGTCAGAAAGTAAACTTTCAGCCAACAAGGCCTTTGTCAAAAATAGAAACAAATGCAACCCTCACACGCATGACCACAGTCTCTGGTACTGAGGTCAGACTTTGGTATTGTGTGTGGAGACAGGGCTAAAGGTGGGTAGAGTGCCTGTGTCTGTGAACAACATGTATCTCCAACCAATGGATGGTCCAGTCCTCCTACTCATAGGAGACTCTAATACCCTTAATGTGCTGTGGGTGTCTGCATCAACCTGCCCCAGATGTCAAGTGGTCGAAAGCCTCATTATGTCAGAAGAGTTATGCCTGCTAATTCTGGTGGCAGCACACACTTCTGCACTGTCGTGGAGTCATTCTTGGCCATAGACCTTGCTTTCTGTTTTTCTGGCCTTGTAGATGCTGCCCATTGGGATGCAGTCAAGGACTTGCATTCAGATGACCACTTCTCTGTCTGGATCCATTTCTCAGACAGAGTTGTCCCTGAAAGGTCACCACCATGGTGGATGCTTAGCAAAGCAAGTTGGATGCCATGCAGGCAGTGTTTAGCTGTTTTTGAACACCAAGATAGTGATCAAAACTGTGTGGATCATATTATCAGTGATCCACCATCCTGTTGATGCATCTATTCCAATGTCCTCATGCCGAATTCAGAGGCAACATGTCCCATGGCTGAACAGTGAATGTCACTCCACAATCAAGGATAATCACATAGCCTTGTGGTTGTTCAGACACCAACCATATGCTATGAACCTCACAGCCTTTCAGATGATGAGAGAAAAGCCATGAAGGACAATCAAAGAGAGCAAAAAGAGGCCATGACAAGTGTTTCTTGATTCAATAAGTTGTTCGCTGGTCCTTCAAAGGTATGGGAAGCCCTATGGAGGACATCTGGCAAATGTGTCAGAGCACCTATATCTGCTTTGTTGAGGCAGGAATGTCTCCACCCTATGCCTGGGGATGTTGTGCAGGCAACGGCAGAGTACTTCAGTCTGACCACTGCCAGTGAAAACCAGGATCCAACCATCTGCCACCATCAGGGATTAATGGAGATAGATGGTTGGAATTTCCATTTCAACATCATCAAGGACTACAGCTGCATTTTTTCTATGTGAGAACTTGTGTATACATTGTCTTGAGTGAAGGAGATTACAGCAGGTGAGGATCATATCCCATGCAGCATGTCATAGTACCACAAACAGGATTCAAAGGAAATCCTCATGTCTCTTTTTAATACAACTTGGTTGACAGAGGACTTTCCTGACTTCTGGAAGAAGTAAGTTCTAGTGTCCCTTCTGAAGCCAGGAAAGATCCACACATTGCCCAGTAGTTTTGGTAGGTGGGCCTCAGTAGCTTAAAAAAAAATACCTCAAATGAATAGTCAGCTGCTGTCCAACTTGAGTTCTATAATTGTGGGAACTACATATTTGCTCCCAGTACAGATTTCATAGTTATCATTCAACCCTCAACAACCTCACTATGCTGGAGGTGGAAAAGCAGCAATCTTTCCTACATAGACAGTGCCACATGTGTATCCTATTCAATCTTGAGAGGGCCTATAATACAACTTAGAAGCATCATAACCTGGGACAGTTTCACAGCTGGGGCTTCTGAGGACATCTATCAATATTTATGTGGTCCTCCCTTTTCAGATGATTTTTTTTATATAGGGTTGATGGTGCTCTTTCCAAGCAATTTGAGCAATAGAATGGCATTTCTCAGGAATCTGTTATAAGTATGACTGTTTGTTATTGCCATCAGTGTATTACTTTCACGATTAAGTCTCCCATTTGATGTTCATTGTTTGTGCACAACTTTGCCATATTCTGCTCATCCTGCAATCTTGAACTACCACTTGTCAGTTACAGTTAACATCATAACAGTTGGAGATCAAATGGTTTTAAATATTCTACAGAGAAATGTGTTTGTGTTAATTTTAATCATTCTTGTCACCCTTTTGACCTGTTTATTCTTACATTGAGTGGCAATGTTCCAAATTATAAAACTTCAGTGAGGTTTCTGGCTCTTACGTTTCCTGAGTGGCTGATGTGATTACCATATCTGAGCAATATTAAAGCCAAAAGTTTAAAGGAATTCAACATGTTTTACAAGACATTTGCCTTGACTATGGATGAATGGCTTAAGGGTTGTGACTCTGCTAAGTCTTCTTAGCAAGATCATCAGTTTAGTTCAGCATGAGAGGATTTTGCTGCCAACATGAGCATATAGGACAAGTCTGATTCCCAGCCTCTGTGCTGAGGCTGGTGAACCACCACTCCTCATCCAGCAACAGATACTCATGATGTGTCACTTGTGCATCTTACTCTGCACCCCACAGTCTCTAGCATTCAATGCTGCTGCCCACCCTCCAATGGAGAGATTGTTTAGAATTAGGCCACGAGCAACAAGTCCATCCAAGATTCACATTCAGCAGACTTAGTGGCTCTTAATGTGGATCATATTTCTATGTTTTATCAAGGTTGGAGTCATTTGTCACCTTGGTTAATAAGGTGACTAAGAATTACTTTACATTTATCAGTGTTCAAAAAGAATTTTACTCCAGGCTATACTTTTAAATCAATTTTTTACAGAATTTTTATCTGAGCACTGTGACTGTATGGTCATTTACACTAATAGGTCAAGAAAGGGATTTAATTACATTGGCTGTGCTGTGTTATTTCTAGAATGTGTTCTCAAGATTCACTTGACTGGTACATTCACAGTATGCGACACTGAATTATATTCAGTCTTAAGTGCGCTGGACCAGATGTTATGTTTTCCTCATCTGCACCAACTCTTTAAGTGCCCTTCAGACTATTCATCACATATATCCAGCAGAAAAGTATCTTCAATTGATCCACAGCATCCTTTTTCATTTACAAAGACAGAGCAAAGAGGTGTCATTTTACCGGGTACAAGAGCGTTTGGGCATTGAGTGTAATGAAGTAGCAGCTAAAAAGGACTTCTTGGAAAATACTCATACAGTTTCTGAATGTAATGCCCCTGTACATGCGGTTACCTCACTGTTGAAGCTCAGGAACATATGTCTGTGAGAAGAGGACTGGTTAGGGTTGAGGAACAAGAAGCTGCGGTCAGTGAAACCAGTGACATAGCTGTGGCAATCCTCAAAAAAAATGGCTCTGAGCACTATGGGACTTAACATCTTAGGTCATCAGTCCCCTAGAACTTAGAACTACTTAAACCTAACTAACCTAAAGACATCACACACACCCATGCCCGAAGCAGGATTCGAACCTGCGACCGTAGCAGTCAAGCGGTTCCGCACTAAAGCGCCTAGAACTGCTTGGCCACAAAGGCCGGCTGTGGCAATCCTCCTTCCAGCCACTGCAGCAGGTGTAAGTTCTCTTAACATGCCTTCAGATAGTCCTCTGACAAATGGATTCCTTCTCCAGCTGGAGGATCCACCAGTATGCAGTGCTTCTGGCATAGAGGTATCTGTACACCACATTTTAAAAGTATGTATTTTATGAGAAGCTGTGAGGGCTGCAGCCTACATGCCCTCTGTTTTAGGAGATGATGAATCAAATGTGATCTGTGTCCAGTCTTCTCAGTAGTGTTTTAGGTAGAAGATTTTAATACATTTCCAGTGTAGTTGCTTCATCTGTTTTGTTCCCATTGCTCAACCAAGCACAGTTCCCTGTTTCAAAGTTTTCTATGTTATATGGTTATAATCTAGGTGTTTTGGATACAAACTGCCTTGAGGCATACATCTTTCCATGTTTAGTGTCCCCCTACAGGTCCGGTGGTTAGAATAGGCCCGAGGTATCTCTGCCTGTTGTAAAAGGCGACTAAAAGGAGTCTCACACATTTTGGCCCTATAAGTTCAGGTCCCATTCATGGTTTGACCTGCCACTTCCCAAATTCTACAGAAGTGTGGGCCATATGGGGAAGGATGCCTTATGTGGTGTATGAGTTATCCATAGTGCCCTTAGATTTGATCTCCTGAATCTCTTGTCATGGCTCTGTATCTCCACCTGCAGTTGAACTATTTGGGTGAGGACACTTTCTAGGGTATGTCATTTTCTTCTGTTGTCTCCTGTCCTCTTTTGCCCCCATGACAGTATGGATTTTTCTGCACCCAATATCCAGCACGGTAGCCAATCCTTTGTGGTGGGGTTGTCATATACCCATTTGGTGGTAGCCCCCTGACAACACAGGGATTGCACTGCTGATGCCTGAGCTGTAAACTCCCATAAACGCCCCATGTAAACCAAGGAGTAGGTGTCTGTCTTCCTGGGGCATCAGGACTCCCGGCAATGGCCATCACGCCAGGTGGACTTTGCTGTGGCTGGGTGGTGCCCGTGGGGAGAGTGAGTGAGTTCCACCAGGGCGGATGACCCGCAATGATGTGGGCTAAGTCATCTCTTACTGGTGATCGTGCAGCACCAGTAGTCTCTAAGAAGGGCAAGATTGAGTACAATGCTGACAGATATGCCCCTAAATCATTTCCCTCCCTTGCTACACCATGGAAGGAATGTAGGGCTACGGAAAGAAGAGAGCCATATTTGCCTCGATATTTAGTCTGTAGCAGAATTGACAGGGACTCCTTTCTACCTATGAAGCCTCAATTTTTTTGTGGAACATCTTAAGGATAAGTCTGGGGAAGTGACAGCACTGTCCAAGATGAGAAGTGGTGCAGTCTTGATTCAGACAGAATCCCCAGCCCAATCCTGGGCATTACTCACTTGTGACGAGCTGGGTAATATTCCTGTTTCCGTCACTCCCCATAAAGGCCTCAACAAGGTCCAGGGGATTATTTTCCATTGCGACCTACTCTTGCAGTCTAACGATGAGCTCCATGCCATTCAAGAACAGCAGGGTGTTCATTTCATCCAGCATGTTTACAGGAGACCGAAAGACAATAGGGTTGCTACCAGTGCCTTCATCTTGGCCTTTGAGGGTGATTCATTACCTGAAAAGGTCAAGGTGATGGTTTACCACTGTGATGTTAAACCATACATCCTTCCCTCTATGCAGTGCTTTAAGTGCTGGAAATTCGGGCACGTCTTCCTGCTGCACTTCCAACACCACATGTCGAGACTGCAGACATCCACTGCATCCAGATACAACTTGTGCACCTCCTCCCACTTGTATCAACTGTGGAGAGCAGCACTCCCCCTGCTCGTCAGACTGCACAGTACTCCAAAAGGAGCAGAAAATCATGGAGTACAAGACCCTGGACCAGTTGACTTACCAAGAGGCTAAAAGTGAATTTGAACGATTACACTCCATTCTGTTGATGTCCACATATGCTGCAGCTACATTACCGTCACCATCACAAGAATCAGTCATGCCACACTCAGTGCCATGAACAGTGGGACCTCCTGGCCTCCAGAATACATCTGCCCCCTTGGTGGTAGGGGGGAAAATCTCCTCCCAGAGTACCTATTTCGGGAGCAAGCTCCCCCCCCACCCCACCCCCCACCCCCAAATGCAGGGGTCATCAGTTCTCTCCCCCCAGCCTGAGAAGCAATAGGCTCCTCTCATGGGGAAGGGGTCCCTTGGGACTCTCTCTCCCAAGGTCTCCGCTATAGCCACAGCGGACACTTGCCATTGGCTAAAGGAGCCAAAAGCTGCTAGTCGAAGGGCTTCATGGTCCTCCTCTCTGCCTGAAGCTACTTCAGAGAAGTTCTCCCAGCAAGCCCCCAAAGAGAAGTGAGAGGGCAAGCAAAAAAAGAAGTCTGCTAAAAAAAAGGCCCCTCCGGTGTCCCCAACACCACCAGTCCCTACCAATTCTGCTCCTGCAGAAGAGGTGGAGATCTCAGCATCTGCTGAGGACCAGGATATTACTGATGCCTCATCCACAATGGGAATGGATACGGATACTCAATCAGTGGCAGCAGGTGACCCTGAGCTGTAACCTGCCTCCTTGCATGCTTAATGCCTTCCCAGCCTCACAATAGTGTCATCCTCCAGTGGAATTGCTGCGGTTTTTCCACCACCTGGCTGAGCTGTGGCAACTGTTAAGCTTTACACCTGCTTTCTGTATGGTCCCCCAGAAAACCTTGTTTCCAGCAATGTGGACCCCTGCCATTCGTATCTATAGGGGATATTACAAGAACCATAGCAACCATAATAGAGTGTCAGGTGGAGTTTGTGTCTAAGTCCTGAACTCAGTATGCAGTGAATCTGTGCCCCCTCAAACCCCTCTTGAAGCTGTGGCTGTCAGGGTAAGGATGACACAAGAAATAACTGTCTGCAAAGTATATCTTCCTCCAGATGGTGCAGTACCCCTGAACATACTGGCTGCATTGATTCATCAACTCCCTAAACCTTTCCTGATTTTGGGAGATTTTAACGCCCATAACCTCTTGTGGGGTGGCACTGTGCTTACTGGCCAAGGTAGAGATGTTGAAACTTTCCTGTCTCAACTAAACCTCTGCCTCTTAAATACTGGGGCCCCCACACATTTCAGTGTGGCTCAAGGCACTTAGTTGGCCATTGATTTATCCCTCTGCAGCCCAGGATGTCTCCCATCTGCCCTCTGGAGAGCCCACAATGACTTGTGTGGTAGTGACCACTTTCCCGTCTTCCTGTCACTCCTCCAGTGCCATTCCCCCAGATGTCTACCAAGATGGGCTTTAAACAAGGCAGACTGGGAAGCTTTCACCTCTGCCATCACCGTTGACTCTCCCCCAGATGGTACCATCAACGTGGTAGTTAAGCAGGTCACTAGAACGATCATTTCTGCAGTGGAAAACATGAGATCCCTTGTTCTTTAGGGTCCCTTCGGCGAAAGTCAGTACCTTGGTGGTCGCTGGAAATCACTGAGGCCATTAAAGAGTGTCGGCGAGCTCCACACTGACATAAGCAGCACCCTTCCCTAGAGCATCTAATAGCTTTTAAATGGCTCCATGCCCGCATTTGCCAGCTTATAAAAAGACATAAACAGGCATGTTGGAAAGAGGTACATCTTGACCATAGGGTGCCATACGTCACCTTCCCAAGTCTGGACGGAGATCAGATGTGTTTGTGGGTACCAGGCCCCGATGGGTATTACTGGCATTGACATCAATGGCGTGTTATTACCAATGCAAACACAATTGCCAAGCACTTTGCTGAGCACTATGCTCGAGCCTCCATGTCAGAGAATTATCTCCCAGCATTTCTCACCCTCAAATGGCAGAATGAAGGGAAAGTCCCCTCGTTCAATGAACGTCACAGTGAGCCCTATAATTCTCTATTTGCAGAGTGGGAGCTTCTCAGCACCCTTGCACAATGCCCCACCACAGCTTCTGGGCCATATCGGATCCACAATCAGATGATTAAACATCTCTTGTTGAACTACAAGCGACATCTCCTCGTCATCTTCAACCGGATCTGGTGCAATGGCGTCTTTCCATCACAATGGCAGGAGAGCACCATCATTCCAGTGTTCAAACCTGGTAAAAACTTGCTTGATGTGGATAGCTTTCGGCCCATCAACCTCACCAGTGTTCTTTGTAAGCTGTTAGAATGTATGGTAAGTCGGTGGTTGTATTGGGTCCTGGAGACTCGTGGCCCACTGGCTCCATGCCAGGCATTGGACTGGTGACAAGCTCAAGACAGATGTTGGTTAGGTTGCCACACTTTTAGCATCACAATACAATTGTTGTCTGGATTGGTAAGAGGGCCAACCCACTAATGTAAGAGGAAGCCGAAAGGCACGCGTTTTAGCTCACGCAGGCTGGCGGGAGGTCTGGAACAGGACAAGGAAGTTAGACTAGAAAAAAAGGATGTAGCTGGTGGAATACTTAACTTTAATCCATTAATGTTGAATGTAGCTCTTGTCTGTACATTCTTTACAATATCAATAGCAACTGATAATGGCGCCTTGCTAGGTCGTAGCAAATGACATAGCTGAAGGCTATGCTAACTATCGTCTTGGCAAATGAGAGTGTACTTTGTCAGTGAACCATCGCTAGCAAAGTCGGTTGTACAACTGGGACAAGTGCTAGGAAGTCTCACTAGATCTGCCGTGTGGCGGCGCTCGGTCTGCAATCACTGATAGTGGCGACACGCGGGTCCGACATATACTAACAGACTGCGGCCGATTTAAAGGCTACCACCTAGCAAGTGTGGTGTCTGGCGGTGACACCACAACAATCATGTGGTTAAGCCAAGTAAAGTCAGTTTTCTTGAACCTTGATGATGTTAAATTCGACCACATCATGAGTCAACTAGATCAAAATTACTTGGCAGAAGTGCTACACATGATCACTGCCCCACCAATGCAGTCCTCATGCACACTACTGAAGAAGGAGTTAACTTGACATATTTCATCATCAAAAGAACAACAGGTGCATCAGTTGCTATACCAAGAAGAACATTGTGACGGGAGGCAATCTCTGTTCCTGTGCCATCTGCAAAACCTGGCACCATCCAACATGGTTGTTGACTCACTGTTACATGTTATCTAGGCACACAGCCCTCCAGCTCAAGCACAAGCAGTCATTGCCACTCAGACAGATATGGAGCTGCATGCAGTTGTAGACTTGATTGATCAAGTACATGACATGCTCGCAACAACTCCCAATAGCACAGCCACAGCAGCGTATGTTGCAAATACGCCTCCCGCACCTACCACTGTGGACACTGACCTGCACCACCTAGTCCAGAAGCTGCCTGTGTACGTGACAGCACTAACCACAGAAATTAGTCGGTTGGCACACTTGTAGCCAGAAGACAGCAGGCAGCTTAGCAGCAGCAGCAGATCCAGCTACTGATGACCCAGCTTCTGCAACCGGCAACACATAATGCAGCCATTCTAGTGGTACTTCACTGAAATGAGAACAGCTACTGGACAGATTTTGTTGGCACCACACCCACTTCAGAAGCAATGCTGCAAAGTGCCATCTGCCATACACACACCAAACTGCCAGCTGCAACTGGTCTTAGATGCACCTGGCTGCATTGCAATATCAAAGCATCTCTGCATGATGGAATAGGCTGGCTGTGTGAAATACCTTATCAACATGGGTTCTAACTTTTCAATATTCTTGCAAGCTATGCTGAGAGACCACAGCACCATCAGGCACTGTCTTATGATGGTTAACAACAACAGCATAAAAATGTATGGTACAAACCAGTGGGATTTTGATCTCGGGCTGAGCCATAAATTCATGTGAATATTCACTGTGGCTGGTCAATGAGCCAACCCCAGATGCAGATTTTGTTGCCTACTAAAAGATGCTATCCAACATTGCAAATGTCCTACTAATTGAATTAATGATGAATTTAATGATATTCAGACCATGGTAGCAGTCTGCCCTCTTTAAAATGAAACTAGTGCAGTGCCCAAACCATACACCAATATCTAAACTAATTTCCATAGCTCACTCACCCACCTTGCGCACTTGGAGGACATTAAATACTGATAGTCCAACACATTGTAACCCTTCCCAGTACTCTCTGTCACCAGTATTGGCTTGCACTGTCAGTCTTGTAGCCTCAAAGTCTTTCTTGGCAGCATATCTGAATAAAAGCTTCTCGGTTCTCAAGCAGTGTCAGTTCGAATAAAATTCTCGAGCTTTCAATAGCTATCTCTCCATCGTCATCAGGAGTAAAATTACTGACTGGCAGGGCTGACATGATTTTCTGCTTATATACCCACAATTATGGCTGCTGGCACTAATAAGAGAGGGTCAAAATGATGCATGTGCAGAAGGCGAGTTGAGCAGCTCATATCAGCTCCGACCCACCACAGGACCGAGTGACATCAGGTGTAGCAAAGGGCCAGCGCCATGTTTGAAACTGCCATTCCCTTCTCCCGACAACCATTAAACATTCACCGTTGCTTCCTTTTGACATCCAGAGCCCGCCCCTATGCCCTGCTCAGTGTGTAACCCTGGTCTTTGTTAAAATCGTTGCTGTTCATTCTAATCTCAGCACCTCTTTTATAACAGAATTCCAGTATGTTGACACACGAGCCTAGACTCTTGTGTTCTCGAACTGTATTTTGTGTCCATTTTCCAAGCAGTGCTCTGCTATGACCAACTTGTCGAGCTCTCTTTGTTTAATATGTCTCTTGTGGTCAGTACAATGCTCTGCAATTGTGCAAAATGTCTCGCCGATATAGATGCTGCCGCACTTGCAGGGGACACCATATGCACCAGGTCCACAAACAGCTATGTCATCTTTAACAGGGTGCAGCAAATCTCACATCTTGGGGGCAGGCTAGAACACTAGTCTCAATCTATGTCCCTGCAGTACATGTCCTAACATGCTGCTCATTGCCTCACAGTATGGCAGGAAAGTCATCGGCTTGGCTTCTTCTGTCAGTTCACAATGTGTCCTTTGCTGACACCTGAACGTGCTTACAGTGTCTCTTTTGCTGTAAACATTCTCTCTGAACACGTGTCTCAATTGCTGCAATTCAGACTGTAGGTGGTCGTTGTCAGAAATAACTTTGGCTCTGTGTTCTAATTTGTTCAGGACCACTTTCTTGTGTAGAGGGTGGTGAAAACCATTGGCATTCAAATATCAGTCAGTGTGAGTTGGTGTCCTGTAGACTGAATGACCAAGCCAGTCTCCTGCCTTTCACTCAACTAAAACATCCACGAACGGTAGCTTTGCCATCCTTCTCCATCTTGGTGGTAAATTTAATGTTGGGACAGACACCAGTCATGTGATCCAGGAATTGCTGCAGTGTGTAGTGTATTTTCACTGTGAGAACATATCAGGAAGGTGTCTTAGGAAGCTTCCACAGTGTAAAAAATTTAGAAACTAAAAAATGTTGTGTAGAGCAACATATGGAAGCATGTGCCATTGAACTAAAACTAAACGATGGCACTTTCATAATTGTAACAGTGTATAGATCCCCCTCAGTGAATTTCCAGCTATTTCTAGAAAACTTGGATTCTTTGTTGTGCTATCTGTCAGACAGGGGGAAGCAAATTATCATTTGTGGGGATTTCAATGTTGATTCTCTGAAAGAGTGTAATAGGAAGAATGACCTTGTAGTATTACTCAGTTCTTTCAATTTGAGCTCCGTCATTGATTTTCCTACTCGGATAACAAAGAACAGCAGGACATTGATAGATAACTTTTTTATAGACCAAGATAAGTTTAAGGACATAAATGTTTATCTTGTTGAGAATGGTCTTTCAGATCATGGTGCACAGCTAGTTACAGTACATGACATAGCTCCATGCAGTATATCAAATCAGAATTTCAAGGCAGTGTGTTCAATTAACAATATAAATATTGCAAACTTTAGGGAAAGCCTACAGCAGCTAGAGTGGGATGAAGTGTATAAGGAACCTGATGCAAACTTGAAATATAGCTCATTTCACAATACATTTTTAAGGGTATTTGAAAATTGTTTTCCCAAGAAAATAGTTAAACATAATTCCAAGAAAACATATAAAATACCTTGGCTAACTAAAGGAATAAGAATATCTTGCAACCATAAAAGAGAACTATATCTAACAGCAAGAGGGAGTACTGACCCCGAAATTGTTCAATATTATAAAAACTATTGTGCAGTACTAAGAAAAGTTATTAAAAAGTCCAGAAGCATGTGTATCATGTCTGAAATCAGTAACTCTGATAATAAAATTAAAGCAATTTGAAATATTGTTGAAAGGGAAACGGGGCAACCAAGAGCACAGGAAGACTTTAGTGCCATAAAACTAAATGACAAGTGTACTAACAAACAATCAGAAATTGAAAATATTTTCAATAATCATTTTTTAAATGTTGTGGAGAAAATAGGCTCTAGATCTTCACTAGAAGAGGCAAGGATACTAATAGAAGAGGCCATACCTCTGCAGTTTTAAACAACTGTATTTCCACCAACCTCTCCCTCTGAAACCAGTCAAATAATAAACTCACTGAAAAGTAAAAGCTCTTACAGAATTGATGGCATTTCCAGCAAGGTACTTAAAGCTTGTTCCCCACAGATAAGTAGGATTCTCAGCCACTTATGTAATAGCTCTTTGGACCAGGGTGTTTTCCCCGATAGACTGAAATATGCCATTGTAAAACCATTGCATAAAAAGGGGGATACATCGGAAGTCAACAACTATTGCCCAATCTCTCTTCTGATAGCTCTATCAAAAATTTTTGAGAAAGTAATGTATTCAAGAGTAGCCTCCCATATTTGTAAAAGTAAAGTACTAACAAAATGTCAGTTTGGTTTTCAGAAAGGCTTTTCAACAGAAAATGCTATATTCGCTTTCACTGATCAAATATTAAATGCTCTGAATAACCGGACATCACCCATTGATATTTTTTTGTGATCTCTCAAAGGCCTTTGATTGTGTAAATCATGGAATTCTTTTAGATAAGCTAAATCATTATGGTTTGAGGGGGGCAGTGCACAAATGGTTTAATTCATACTTAACTGGAAGAATGCAGAAAGTTGAAATAAGTGGTTCATGTAATGTTAAAACAACAGCTGATTCCTCAAACTGGGGGGCTATCAAGTACGGGGTCCCACAGGGTTGTGTCTTAGGTCCTTTACTGTTCTTGATATACATTAATGACTTACCATCCCACATTGATGAAGATGCAAAGTTAGTTCTTTTTGCTGATGATACAAGTATAGTAATAACATCCAAAAACCAAGAACTAAGTGATGTAATTGTAAATGATGTTTTTTGCATAAATTATTAAGTAGTTCTCAGCAAACGGACTCTCTTTAAATTTTGATAAAACACAGTATATACAGTTCCGTACAGTAAATGGCACAACTCCAGTAATAAATATAGACTTTGAACAGAAGTCTGTAGCTAAGGTAGAATTTTCAAAATTTTTAGGTGTTTCCATTGATGAGAGGTTAAACTGGAAGCAACACATTGATAGTCTGCTGAAACGTGTGCTATTGGGGTTATTGCAAATTTTGGTGATAAGAATCTCAGTAAATTAGCTTACTATGCCTACTTTCATTCACTGCTTTCGTATGGCATCATATTCTGGGGTAATTCATCGTTGAGTAGAAAAGTATTCATTGCTCAAAAACGTGTAATCAGAATAATTGCTGGAGCCCACCCACAGTCATCCTGCAGACATCTATTTTAGGATCTTGGGATCCTCACAGTAACCTCACAGTATATAAACATTCACTTATGAAATTTGTTGTTAATAATCCAACCCAGTTCAAAAGTAATAGCAGTGTGCATAGCTATAACACCAGGAGAAAGGATGATCATTATGTAGGGTTAAATCTGACTTGGCACAGAAAGGGGTAAATTATGCTGCCACAAAAGTCTTTGGTCACCTACCAAACAGCATCAAAAGCCTGACAGATAGCAAACCAACATTTAAAAATAAATTAAAAGAATTTATAGATGACAACTCCTTCTACTCATTGACTGAATTTGTAGATATAAATTAAGGTAGGGGGAAAAAAACAACTAAAACATTAGTGTCATATTTTGTGTAATGTAATATCTTGTACAGACATCTTTTATTAACTTGACACATTCCACATCATTACGAAGTGTCGTATTCATGATCTATGGAACAAGTGTTAATCTAATCTAATCTAAAAAGCAAGACGGACACGACATCACAGAATTCAGAGCCTGCTCCTCAAAGTGCTTCCATAAGAAATTTGCAACTGCACGAGACAGTGCTGAGCCCACTGCTGTGCCATCCATCGTTTTGTAATATTCACCTCCATACAAGAAGTACATTGTCATTAGAACATGATGGAACAACTTGTTGATTCCAGGTGGAAACTGTTGGGCCAAAAGATCCAGCATGTCTTGTACTGGCACCCCTGTCAACTGTGATTCCACACCGAGACTAACCATTAGGTCATTTCAGCCTGCTTTCATTTTCTTGAGTGTTTCAACAAATGTCCCAGTTTTGCCACTAATAGTCCTGCAAGATGTTTTGCCAGTTTGTAGGTGGATGAGCTGATGACTAACAATGGGCTTAAGAGGAACGTGTTCCTTATGTATCTTTGGCAGTCCATAAAGCATGGGAGGTCTGGTGGCACAAAGCATTAATTTCTTCACCACTTCATCTGGTAAATCAGATTCCTTTAATAACTTCCCTGTCTTCCTGACTCCAGATGCTGTCGGAATGTGACTAAGCTTCGAGTATATGTAATCTTCTAATAAATGTGGCACCTCCAGATGGTAGTCATCAGTGTTCATAAACACATTGGCATTTCCTTTGTTGGCTGGCAATATGATCATGTCTTCAATTCTCATGCAATAAGCTTAAGCAAGCCATGTCATTCCTCCTGACTAATATTTGATTTCAGTAGATTAGCATTTGACAGTATCCAGCTGGCGTGCCTCATGTCCTCAGCATCGCCATACGAGAGATGCCAAATGCACTGCTCTATTCCACTAATGTGTTTCGGCCCTTTCTGATTGGTGCTGGTAGCCGTAATTGTGGGTATACAGGGTGCTAGAAAAAGGTACGGCCAAACTTTCAGGAAAAATTCCTCACACACAAATAAAGAAAAGATGTTATGTGGACATGTGTCCGGAAATGCTTAATTTCCATGTTAGAGCTCATTTTAGTTTCGTCAGTATGTACTGTACTTCCTCGATTCACCACCAGTTGGCCCAATTGAAGGAAGGTAATGTTGACTTCGGTGCTTGTGTTGACATGCGACTCATTGCTCTACAGTACGTAGCATCAACAGGTTAGTGTTCATCACGAACGTGGTTTTGCAGTCAGTGCAATGTTTACAAATGCGGGGTTGGCAGATGCCCATTTGATGTATGGATTAGCACGGGGCAACAGCCGTGGTGCGGTACGTTTGTATCGAGACAGATTTCCAGAATGGAGGTGTCCCAACAGGAAGACATTCGAAGCAATTGATCGGCATCTTAGGGAGCACGGAACATTCCAGCCTATGAGTCGCGACTAGGTAAGACCTAGAACGACGAGGACACCTGCAATGGACAAGGCAATTCTTCGTGCAGTTGACAACAACCCTAATGTCAGCGTCAGAGAAGTTGCTGCTGTACAAGGTAACGTTGACCACATCACTGTATGGAGAGTGCTACGGAAGAACCAGTTGTTTCCGTACCATGTACAGCGTGTGCAGGCACTATCAGCAGCTGATTGGCCTCCACGGGTACACTTCTGCGAATGGTTCATCCAACAATGTGTCAATCCTCATTTCAGTGCAAATGTTATCTTTACAGATGAGGCTTCATTCCAACGTGATCAAATTGTAAATTTCCACAATCAACATGTGTGGGCTGATGAGAATCCGCACGCAATTGTGCAATCACGTCATCAACACAGATTTTCTGTGAACGTTTGGGCAGGCATGGTGATGTCTTGATTGGGCCCCATGTTCTTCCACATATGCCCAATGGAGCACGTTATCATGATTTCATACAGGATACACTACCTGTGCTGCTAGAACATGTGCCTTTACAAGTACGACACAACATGTGGTTCATGCACGATGGAGCTCCTGCACATTTCAGTCAAAGTGTTCATACGCTTCTCAACAACAGATTCGGTGACTGATGGATTGGTAAAGGCAGACCAATTCCATGGCCTCCATGCTCTCCTGACCTCAACCCTCTTGACTTTCATTTATGGGGACATTTGAAAGCTCTTGTCTACGCAACCCCGGTACCAAATGTAGAGACTCTTCGTGCTCATATTGTGGACAGCTGTGATACAATGTGCCATTCTCCAGGGCTGCATCAGCGCATCAGGGATTCCATGCGATGGAGGGTGGATGAATGTATCCTCGCTAACGGAGGACATTTTGAACATTTCCTGTAACAAAGTGTTAGAAGTCACGCTGGTACGTTCTGTTGCTGTGTGTTTCCATTCCATGATTAATGTGATTTGAAGAGAAGTAATAAAATGAGCTCTAACATGGAAAGTAAGCGTTTCTGGATACATGTCCACATAACATATTTTCTTTCTTTGTGTGTGAGGAATGTTTCCTGAAAGTTTGGCCGTACCTTTTTGTAACACCCTGTATAAATGGGAAATCAGTCCCAGCAGTCAGTTAGTTGTTTTACTCCAGATGAAGATGACAGAGATAGCCATCAAAAGCTCGAGAATTTTATTTGAATTGACATGGCTTGAAAACAGAAATTTTATTCAGTGTTGGTTGGTTGGTTGGTTGGTTGTTTTGGGGAAGGAGACCAGACAGCGAGGTCATCGGTCTCATCGGATTAGGGAAGGAAGTCGGCCGTGCCCTTTGAAAGGAACCATCCCGGCATTTGCCTGGAGCGATTTAGGGAAATCACGGAAAACCTAAATCAGGATGGCAGGACGTGGGATTGAACCGTCGTCCTCCCGAATGCAAGTCCAGTGTCTAACCACTGCGCCACCTCGCTCGGTTTTATTCAGTGTCAGGCTTACTATAACTAAGACTGATTTTAAAGCTACACTGTGACAAGGCACCATTCGACCATCATGTAATCCATGGTCCTCTACCTTGGACTTCCACCCCACGAAGGACACTCTGTGTTGCCCATGAGAGGACTACTGTGCCCTAAATTCATGAACAGTGCTGAACAGCTTTCCGGAACTGCTCCTGTAAGACTTCGACCATGGTTTGGTAGGGCCAGCTATATTGCAACTGTACTCAGGCTCATTCACTACCTATTTATTCACGTGGCTCATCTGCAAAGGGGGTTGTTAGTGAACAGTTGCATTTGCGACCCTAATACTGATTCATATATTGACTATCCTTTGAACAGCAGTGAATTCAATACACAATTGTCTGTACCACAACCTTGCACAAAATGAGGTACACTATACAAGTTCAGATTGAAACTTATTTATTTAAGAAAAGAAACACTTTTAACTTTGTGCCCATGGATATTAAAGTTCAAAAATAGATCCAATCTGGATAAATAATAATTGGTGCAATTCATACACATGGTTTACTGTCTCATGCCTACACACTTTCACGTTGTTCCTTCACAGTTTATTCACATACACTGGCATCCATGCTTACACACACTTTCACGTTGTTCCTTCACAGTTTATTCACATACACTGGCGTCCATGCTTACACTCACGGCACTTTGCCACTCCGAGCTTACCACCACAATGGACAACGACCAGAGACCCCCTTTTCCCGCTCATGTCCCCAGTCCTGAGTTGGGTCACATGACACTACATTTCCCGCTCATGTCCCCAGTCCTGAGTTGGGTCACATGACACTACATTAATTAAAATAATTCATAAACATGGCCACAATTCATTTACAATTTTATAAACCTAAATACATTATATAGTTTTACACACATTTATCACCACATAATTTTATAATTCATTGCAATAATAATAATAATAATAATAATAATAATAATAAACACTATGCAACAGAACTACAATGCTCATCAAAACACAAAACAAGTATTTTCATGTCCATTTTGCATTACACTATTTTCACTCTGCATTTAATATGTAATTTATTCTTTAGTGTGGAAACTTAAAATCAGGACTAATTTATGACATGCTATCAGACTACATAATTAGGAATAACACCATGTTTTGGCACAGCTTCACCCCTCTCCCTTCATTTAATGACATCGTTGCACAAAATATGAGACATACAAATACTTGTTTGCCACTACAAAGATCAAAACTGAATGGTGTCTTCATAATAAAATAATGACTTACTTGGCAGTTGTTCTAAACATCTTTATAACTTAATTCTACTATGAAACATTTTGATCGAAGTACACCGGCCCAACATATTATTTCTGCTGCTGTGCAACGGTTGCTTCATCAGGAAAGAGGGAAGGAGAGGGAAAGACGAAAGGATGTGGGTTTTAAGGGAGAGGGTAAGGAGTCATTCCAATCCCAGGAGTGGAAAGACTTACCTTAGGGGGAAAAAAGGACAGGTATACACTCGCACACACACACATATCCATCCGCACGTACACAGACACTAGCAGACATTGCACAAATGTATACCTGTCCTTTTTTCCCCCTAAGGTAAGTCTTTCTGCTCCCGGGATTGGAATGACTCCTTACCATCTCCCTTAAAACCCACATCCTTTCGTCTTTCCCTCTCCTTCCCTCTTTCCTGATGAAGCAACCGTGGGTTGCGAAAGCTTGAAATTTGTGTGTGTGTTTGTGTTTGTTATTGTTTGTATCAACGTACCAACGCTTTCATTTGGTAAGTTACAGGATCTTTGTTTTTAGACATATTTTTCCCATGTGGAATGTTTCCCTCTATTTTATATATATATATATATATATATATATATATATATATATATATATATATATATATATATATATATATATATATACGACAATGTATCTAACCTAAATATTCCCATGTGGAATGTTTCCCTCTATATATATATATATATATATATATATATATATATATATATATATATATTATCCGACAATGTATCTAACCTAAATATACTATTTGATAGTCTCATATTGAGTCTGATTTGGCTGTCAAAATGCAAAGAAATTTATATTATATAAATGCGCATGTTAGTCTATATGTAGGTTGCACACTTGCTGCACATTAACACTTCCACTTTTTAAACAGTTGTTTCTGTAGTTGCACGAGGTGGTTGTAACTATATCCTTGTGTTCACAGCTCTATGCATTGGAATGCCAGCTTTCCAAACTTGTCAGCCAGCAGTACTATGTTTCCTTTTGTTAGCCAAGCCATCCTATCAAAATTTAATAAAATCCTCATAAATCTCGCCTAGACATGCACACCTACATTTCCCAGGAGTCAGGCTATCCAAACCCTCTCTGGAACATCCTGTGTTCACTGATCAGCTCTTATTGTGGTTTATACAAATGACAAACATGCACACAAATCAAACACAAACATGGCATAATTAAATATATTCTATTTCGCCTCTCAAATGTTCCCAAATCAGGAGCTCTGACATATTTCTACCCCGGCACCAAGAAAATTTATTCCCAGATGCAGGTTCTTTTTTTTTAAGCACCCATACATCTATATCACTGTACATAAATAAACTCCAAATTTTTCCATGAATTCCTATATCATTTTTCACATAATATTTGGCAATATCTTGAAACCCATTCTTTTCTGCCATTTCCATGGATAACTAGATTCAATCATAGATGTCAAATAAACTCACTAAGGTCATAAAACTTTTACATGCATCCACTTAGCCATTAATGTCCTTTCCCTTACTTCCCTCATGAACATCTTATAATATGCAAGTTAATTATTTCCCATATGCCTCTACAAGTTGCATATTTAGTAAGTCCCGTACATGGCTATCCCAGCAACAATCCTACCCCTCACGCACCAGTATCAACTCCAGATGCCACAGATACATTAGAAATTTTAATAAAATCTCAACTATTTTCAAACAAACTATTTGCAGATTTCCTCCCTGCTTCTATATTCTCCATACTTATTTATACAGAAATAGAGACTACATATACAGTAGGTTTCAGTTCCCGTATGACTTTTTCCAACAAGGCTTCTATCACACCCACACCAGTTGCGCAAATTCATTCGACAACAGGTTCACTTAATACAAATACATACAGTATAATGAAGTATGTTGACCACCAAACAATGGCATTGCAACATACACAGTAACACAAATAATCCTCTAATTATAAATACACATATACATAGCCTCCAATATTTTTTTAAAAGCTGCATATAATAGTCATATCACACACCCTAAAATTTTTTATCTAGACACAATAGTGTACTTGGAAATCTCTTACTTCCTTACCCTTTATCCTTTCACCACATATTTTTTCAACTCCATTACATTTCTCAGTCCAAATGGCTTTTTGGACCTTCGATATACCAACCTATATGCATAAGGGTGTGGACGACCAGTTATCTTGAAGGTTCCATGGTACAATTGAAATAACTTTGATTTCGCTATCAATGTCACTGGATTTTTTTCTTGTTCCTCACCAGCATCTTATCTCCCTCCTTGAACTTTGTTCTTATACCTTTCCCCATGCCTCCTCTGTCTCTTGTGTCCTTTCTTTAACATTTGCTGTCTGGCCAGCTGCATCTTTTCTTGACTTGTCAAGCCTTGAGATGGAGGAAAATCTATGTGTTCTGCTGTTAGATTGTCTGGTTTGATATCTTTCATGAGCTGATAGAGTGAGAATCCTGTCGCACAACTCTTCACTGTGTTCATAAGATCCTCGAACACAGTTATACAGAGGGGTCCAAAAAAAATGTATCCACTGTTTAAAAGTTCATAACTGGCAAACTAATTGACGGAGTGTAACAACAACAACGCTGTACTATTGTACATATAAATATTATGTTTTTTTCTCTTCTGAATTTTCGATTAATTAGTGTAATCGATGTTCTGATTTCATTTCTTTTTTTTTTCATGTCATTGTGTTAAGAAAACTGTAAACAAATTTCGATGTGAATATTAATGTTTATGTCAAATATCAAACAATATTGTAACAGAATTGAAATGTAAGAAACATTGAAACTATTGTAAGATATTAAAATTGTAATTGTGCATCTGGTCCATACATAGGCAATGTATTAGGATATGTAGAATGCAAAACCTCGGGTGAATCCCCTGTCTGTAAGGGAGTGGTAAAAGGTGGATGGCAGGCGAGCGCGGGAAAATGCACACGGGCGCTGCACGGTATAACGGGCTCAGCAGTAGTAGTCGGAGTTGGGCATTGGTCTGAGCAACACATTCTGGATTGAGGAACTCTCCTGGAAGACACAGTTTCATTGAGCCTTGGATAAGCCGTCCCAACGCCCTTACAGCATGGCAAAATTCCATAAGCACTAAATGGAAAAGTATTGCGACGCTAAGAAGAAGTAAAGTGCCGATACATCAAGAGCTATTGCTGTGGTTGTATGTGTGCTCTGTGCTCGCCATCTCGCCGCCCGCCCACCGCCACATCGATACGAACAGGTTGAAACTTTTAGTACTGTATTCGTGTGGACCAGTGTTACTTTTGTTCCATACTGTTCAATAACAACTTAACTTTTACCAGAACTGTCCTATCATTTAATTATCCTCACAACTAACCTAGACAGGGTCCTTTCCACATGTTGTGCAATCCGAGTGTCCCGAGATGAAAAATTAAAGTTTGTGTTAATAATAATTACCTGCAGACCTAGCTATGTTAGGATGATGTTTAAAGAACTTTTTTTGTTAATGAACTAATAGATGAATAACAAAGGTCTGACAAAGTTGGAAGATAATTTTGATATCGATTCAGAAATGAAGTTTAATTATTTTGAGGCAGATATAATGGTATTTAAATGAGCGGGAAATAAGATAAAAAGAGTAGTAACTCATATATTGGAAATCTTGAGTGCATAATGATTTCAATAATTAATTGTTTAAATATAGTGATCATAACAGTTTCAAGGTTCGCCCCCCCCCCCCCTTTTTCTTATTCATTTGAATTCTGAAGTGTAATGAACTGATTTGACCAGCAAAGTTAAAGTCAATATAAAAACCAAAATTTATCAGTGTTTTACCTTTATCAAAATTGACATTGTGTGTGTGTGTTTCGAAAGTGCTATTTCTAGGGTAACCTATGCCCAATTTTAATCAGATCAATAGACAGTACGAAGTTTTGTAGTAAACATTATAGTATAATGTTATGTATTTATGGTTTATCCATATTAGTACAAAAAGTGAAATTATCAGTTCAGTAGATTTTCTGGTTCTAAAATTTACCATATTATGCAGTGTTATTACGTGTTGTTTTGCATGCACGTACATCAACTTGTACAGGGAAGAAACTCAGTTAATGCCTAATTAGGCTGGTGACCATATTGTTAACAAATTGGTAGCATCTTCTGTGTTGTTTCTTGTCTGTCCTGACGTGTAGTTGCATTTCGGACTTGCTTGACGTATCATTGTTATTACCGAGTGGGTGTAAGTCTGATTTGCCTCCATTCAGGTACACGCGGTCAATTTCTAAACAAAAATCCTTTCTCATAAGGTGAAGCCCGTCAACTGACCATAGTACAGGCTTTAATGAGTATCGTGTGCCCCACAAGCGCGCCGCATTACAAGTGGCGACCGTGATAGGACATCCAGTTGTTATCGGTCACAAATTAATATGAATACTGAACAGTGGATGTTCAGTGGCACGAATTGCAATAATATTTAGTAAAGTAAATAGCAGTGAATGTCAAGTATGGTAGTGTGGTGTAATTTGCGTTCAGTATGGACAGGAACATAGAAACAGTAGATGTGCCGAGCATAATGGAAAATGTGGCTGGCAATGACAGGAGTGTACGCGGCCAGATAACAGATGGCGTTAGCGGAAGACAATTGGCGTACATACAATATCATGAACATGTTAACAAACAGATTGAAATGTCGAGATTGCCTAGAACACAGCAAGGAATAAAACAGGAAGTAGAGGATGACTTTGTAGATGATAGTGGGTACGTGAACGAATCCACCGACATGTTTGCTTCACCACAGATAAAGAAAGAATCAAAAGAAAATTTTGAGGTAGGATTGGAACACACCGATTCTGTACAACAAAACAGTGTGAAAATTTTAAGCATGAACGATTTATTTGAACAATTAACCAAACTAATTTCATGACAGAGTGAGCAGATCAAAACACAGAATGATCAGCTTCAAAAACAAGTTAGTAATCAGGTTAATCAGCTTAAAACACACATTGACGAGCAGCTCAAAACACAGAATGATCAGCTTCAAAAACAAGTCAGTAATCAGGTTAGTCAGCTTAAAACACTCTTTGATCAGCAGCTCAAAACACAAAGTAATCAGCTTAAAACACAGAATGATCAGCTGAAAGCACAGGTCGAAGAACAACGAATTAAAATTAGTAAACAAATAGAACAGGTAGAACAAAAAGTGGGTAGTTTAAGCTCTGTAGTAAATACTATGAAATTTGAAATTGACACAATTAACAAAAATATGGATACTATGCAGGGGGAAATTGACAACATTAACAGTAGGTTTGATGTTGAAATTCTCAACATCCAAGAGAAAGTTAGCCTCTAGTTGAAACAAAAGTAGGCGAAAAAGTTTTCGGTCTTAAAACAGAGATTGTAAACGAATGTCAACATGGAATATCACAGTTGAAAAAGGCAGTATCAGACACTGAAAGAGATTTAGGCGAAAAAGTTTCCGGATGTGTACAAAAGTGTGAGCAAAATACTTCGAAAATTCAAGGCAAAATTTTCGATCTTGAGAGTAAAATCAAAGATAGGCCTGGTGTTGTCTGTAATGGCATGCCACTTACGAAGCTATTGGAAGGTGAGGAACGCTTCGATCCCGCCAAGAAACATAACGGATGGCATCCGTTAGATTTCATCAAAAATTGCGAGAGGATGTTTCCTGAACGCTTGTCTGGTCAGGAAAAGATAAACGTAGTAATTAGCACCTTAGCAGGTGACGCTAAGCGCTGGGGAATTAACTTGAATACTAAAAAAATGACGTTCGAAGAATTTAAACAAAAGTTTACGGAAGAATATCGGTCCGAACAAAAACAGGATCATTTGTGGCGCGAGTTTATCATGGCCAAATTTCATGATAACAGGGGCAGGAATTCTTTGAAAGATTTCTGTGAATATTGGTACCGAAAATTGACACATTTAAGAGGGAGAAGATCCGATTCTGAAATCATATGGGAGCTATATAAAAAGCTTCCAGAAGTTTCGAAGAGATACGTGGGAAGCAATCATCGTAGCTTCCAAGCATTTCTCGAGAGGGTCGAAGCCGAAGACCATTGGTGCGAAAGTCGTGCCAATTATCAGAATTTTGGTAACAGAAATATTCGCAATAATGATGAGAGAAATGACGGCGAAGGGTTTCGCCTCAACATGATACAGAGAGGAAGAGGCAGAGGCAGAGGAAGAGGGAGTTATCTAGGTCATGGTAGAGGGTACACCGCGCAAAACAATAACGACGCGGGAAACTGATTTCCACGAACGTTGCGGTCCAAACGGAAGCAGACAGAACATACCAGCCCCGATTTAAGAAATGTTACCGGACTGACAGTAAAGTTATGAGACAGGTTAGAGACAGGCGTGGAACGATGCAACGTGTTGTTGCCGAACAAACGTCAAGTGCAAGCGCTGGTGAGTCATCTTCGCCGCGCAGAGCAATACATGTTAACAGGCGAGTGGAGCATCAGAGGACAACGGCCCAGCCTAGCAGAACAGCTGTTCAAAGAGAAGCCGCTAGCAATGGGACAACATTAGGTACGAACATTGCCATAAGAACTGGTGAATACATTACGAGTGGTAATTCCGTGGCGAAGGAAATAATAGATGAAACTGTGGGTACACAGAGAGGTGCGGTTAGCAGTGTTAGCAATGAAGTAAATGGCGAGAATGAATTAGCAGAAGTAACTGATTGGCGTGTGCAGATCGATGATCTGTACAAAGGCCTCAAGCAATGTGAGTGGGAGGATTTTAAGAAGGAATATGAGGCAAGGAGGTTAATTAGTGAAAAGGGAAATAATAGGGATGTCGATAAGGTGACGTGGCCCAAATTTGAAGAGGAGAGAGTAAATAGTGCCACGCAAAGTACACGTGCTGCCGATAGGATGAAGGTTAAAGATAGAAAGGAATTGGAGGATGAAATCCTAAGCATTGACAAGGAAGTAACTTCTGTTAACGATCCGCCAACAGTACAAGCTGCTACCGAAAGGCACCATGAGGAAGGGGCAGGTAATTACCTAAAAGTAATTGAAGTCCACGAGGATTACACTAAATATGAAGTAACAGTGGATGTGAGAAAAGCTGATAATGAGGACGTTTTGCCAAAAGACGATATTGAGTTAAAATCAAAATCTGACGAAAATGCAGAGGAAGAACTTAGTGCCTGTCTCAGGAAAGCTTTTATGTTAGAACCTGAAAGTGATCCAGAATGGTCGGATTCAGACGATAGTTCAAATGACGAGTATTTCGGTACTAATGAAAGTAATGGGAATACAGCTACTTGTGATATTGTACCTACTGATGACGAAGTTTCAAAACAAAATCCAGATGTTGAGACTGAACACAGAAAAAAGGAACCACCGGACGACTCAGTGTTAATTTTGCAAAGAGTTCAAGTAAGCAAAGACTTTGAACTCCAGAAACCGAAAAAGCCACCAGATATAAATGATTCACAGGTCAGGAACGTATATTGGGACGATGTCACAATCGACCAAGGTGCGTTGTGGAAAAAACAGGAAGGGGCATGATTTAGAGTCTGGGGCAGATTTATATCAGATTTTGAGAATGTCATGAACACATTACATCATGAAACTACTGGGTTCCCACTGGAAGAAATTTTGTTAGGCAGCAGAAGTAAAAGTTTAATTGAGGAAAAACTAGAGTTTCCACCTTGTACAAGCTTGGGGTTGAGTCAAAAGAAAGAATTAGTCAGAAAAATGGCAAAGCAAAAAGCTGAATCTAGATCTAAAAGACATGATAAGAATCTGAAAGTTTCAAAATTTAAAATTGGAGATTATGTTCTTTTAAAAACCCATGAAAAACCTAGTGAACTGAACCATGAAATTTCCAAATTTAAATATATTTATAATGGACCATATATAATACAGAACATTCCACACGATAATGCTTACTACCTGATCTACCCAAAATCCAAGAGACCTTTAGGTGTAAGAAACGTTGTGGGCCTGAAACTGTATGTTCCTAGGAGTGAGCAATTTGCAGTAAATGTGATGTATCTTATACTGCAACTATTTTATTCCAAATGTAACAAATCTTTGTAAATATATGTATACCAATATCAGTGTGCTAATGTACTTATGTGAGTTTCAGATTACCAAATGTACTATAAATGTAAAGATGTATGGAGAAAAGGGTTGAAAAGAAAAAGCAAATGCTACAAGCCAGATAAAAGATGGGACTGCCAAAAACCAAAGTGGACAGTACATGAGTCATAATATAAAGGACTGCCAAAAATCAAAGAGGGCAGATAAATAGTCAAAGGAGAATTGTAAGTGTGGTACAGGAGATGTGATAAAATGATGCGAAATGGACTGCCCAAATCTGAATAATAGGCAGCAAAAATATGTAGTGATATTTCTAAATATTAATGTGTGTTTTTTTAGTAAGTAAGGAAGTGGACTGCCATTCAATGCAAGCAGCAACAAATTGTTTTATAGTATATACAGGTATTTGTATCTGCTTTTGTAGATAAGTGTTTGTGTTCCAAATTTTGATTTTATTTATCTGAAAATTTTAATAATAATGAGTAGTTTGCTACTTAAATTATGTTGTGATAGGAGGTTGGACTGTGCCAAAGGCACTTAAGTAAATGATGAGTAAATGTTCTCAATATATTAAAAAGTATAGACCTCTATAATGTGCGAGAAAGGAAGTTTAGTGATACAAAAATTTTATAATGGCACATTCACGCAAAGATTCAGAACCCCTGTATAAATATAAAGTTCAGTGTTCCCATCAAATTTGCATTTAGTGAAATTTACTGGAAACAGGGGCATGTGTAACAACAACAACGCTGTACTATTGTACATATAAATATTATGTTTTTTTCTCTTCTGAATTTTCGATAAATTAGTGTAATCGATGTTCTGATTTCATTTCTTTTTTTTTTTCATGTCATTGTGTTAAGAAAACTGTAAACAAATTTCGATGTGAATATTAATGTTTATGTCAAATGTCAAACAATATTGTAACAGAATTGAAATGTAAGAAATGTTGAAAATATTGTAAGATGTTAAAATTGTAATTGTGCGTCTGGTCCATACATAGGCAATGTATTAGGATATGTAGAATGCAAAACCTCAGGTGAATACCCTGTCTGTAAGGGAGTGGTAAAAGGTGGATGGCAGCCGAGTGCGGGAAAATGCACACGGACGCTGCACGGTATAACGGGCCCAGCAGTAGTAGTCGGAGTTGGGCATTGGTCTGAGCAACACGTTCTGGATTGACGAACTCTCCTGGAAGACACAGTTTCATTGAGCCTTGGATAAGCCGTCCCAACGCCCTTACAGCATGGCAAAATTCCATAAGCACTAAATGGAAAAGTATTCCGACGCTAAGAAGAAGTAAAGTGCCGATACATCAAGAGCCATTGCTGTGGTTGTATGTGTGCTCTGTGCTCGCCATCTCGCCGCCCGCCCACCGCCGCATCGATACGAACAGGTTGAAACTTTTAGTACTGTATTCGTGTGGACTAGTGTTACTTTTGTTCCATACTGTTCAATAACAACTTAACTTTTACCAGAACTGTCCTATCATTTAATTATCCTCACAACTAACCTAGACAGGGTCCTTTCCACATGTTGTGCAATCCGAGTGTCCCGAGATGAAAAATTAAAGTTTGTGTTAATAATAATTACCTGCAGACCTAGCTATGTTAGGATGATGTTTAAAGAACTTTTTTTGTTAATGAACTAATAGATGAATAACAAAGGTCTGACAAAGTTGGAAGATAATTTTGATATCGATTCAGAAATGAAGTTTAATTATTTTGAGGCAGATATAATGGTATTTAAATGAGCAGGAAATAAGTTAAAAAGAGTAGTAACTCATATATTGGAAATCTTGAGTGCATAATGATTTAAAATAATTAATTGTTTTAATATAGTGATCATAACAGTTTCAAGGTTCGCCCCCCCCCCCCCCCCCTTTTTCTTATTCATTTGAATTCTGAAGTGTAATGAACTGATTTGACCAGCAAAGTTAAAGTCAATATAAAAACCAAAATTTATCAGTGTTTTACCTTTATCAAAATTGACATTGTGTGTGTGTGTTTCGAAAGTGCTATTTCTAGGGTAACCTATGCCCAATTTTAATCAGATCAATAGACAGTACAAAGTTTTGTAGTAAACATTATAGTATAATGTTATGTATTTATGCTTTATCCATATTAGTACAAAAAGTGAAATTATCAGTTCAGTAGATTTTCTGGTTCTAAAATTTACCATATTATGCAGTGTTATTACGTGTTGTTTTGCATGCACGTACATCAACTTGTACAGGGAAGAAACTCAGTTAATGCCTAATTAGGCTGGTGACCGTATTATTAACAAATTGGTAGCATCTTCTGTGTTGTTTCTTGTCTGTCCTGACGTGTAGTTGCATTTCGGACTTGCTTGACGTATCATTGTTATTACCGAGTGGGTGTAAGTCTGATTTGCCTCCATTCAGGTACACGCGGTCAATTTCTAAACAAAAATCCTTTCTCATAAGGTGAAGCCCGTCAACTGACCATAGTACAGGCTTTAATGAGTATCGTGTGCCCCACAAGCGCGCCGCATTACAAGTGGCGACCGTGATAGGACATCCAGTTGTTATCGGTCACAAATTAATATGAATACTGAACAGTGGATGTTCAGTGGCACGAATTGCAATAATATTTAGTAAAGTAAATAGCAGTGAATGTCAAGTATGGTAGTGTGGTGTAATTTGCGTTCAGTATGGACAGGAACGTAGAAACAGTAGATGTGCCGAGCATAATGGAAAATGCGGCTGGCAATGACAGGAGTGTACGCGGCCAGATAACAGATGGCGTTAGCGGAAGACAATTGGCGTACATACAATATCATGAACATGTTAACAAACAGATTGAAATGTCGAGATTGCCTAGAACACAGCAAGGAATAAAACAGGAAGTAGAGGATGACTTTGTAGATGATAGTGGGTACGTGAACGAATCCACCGACATGTTTGCTTCACCACAGATAAAGAAAGAATCAAAAGAAAATTTTGAGGTAGGATTGGAACACACCGATTCTGTACAACAAAACAGTGTGAAAATTTTAAGCATGAACGATTTATTTGAACAATTAACCAAACTAATTTCATGACAGAGTGAGCAGATCAAAACACAGAATGATCAGCTTCAAAAACAAGTTAGTAATCAGGTTAATCAGCTTAAAACACACATTGACGAGCAGCTCAAAACACAGAATGATCAGCTTCAAAAACAAGTCAGTAATCAGGTTAGTCAGCTTAAAACACTCTTTGATCAGCAGCTCAAAACACAAAGTAATCAGCTTAAAACACAGAATGATCAGCTGAAAGCACAGGTCGAAGAACAACGAATTAAAATTAGTAAACAAATAGAACAGGTAGAACAAAAAGTGGGTAGTTTAAGCTCTGTAGTAAATACTATGAAATTTGAAATTGACACAATTAACAAAAATATGGATACTATGCAGGGGGAAATTGACAACATTAACAGTAGGTTTGATGTTGAAATTCTCAACATCCAAGAGAAAGTTAGCCTCTAGTTGAAACAAAAGTAGGCGAAAAAGTTTTCGGTCTTAAAACAGAGATTGTAAACGAATGTCAACATGGAATATCACAGTTGAAAAAGGCAATATCAGACACTGAAAGAGATTTAGGCGAAAAAGTTTCCGGATGTGTACAAAAGTGTGAGCAAAATACTTCGAAAATTCAAGGCAAAATTTTCGATCTTGAGAGTAAAATCAAAGATAGGCCTGGTGTTGTCTGTAATGGCACGCCACTTACGAAGCTATTGGAAGGTGAGGAACGCTTCGATCCCGCCAAGAAACATAACGGATGGCATCCGTTAGATTTCATCAAAAATTGCGAGAGGATGTTTCCTGAACGCTTGTCTGGTCAGGAAAAGATAAACGTAGTAATTAGCACCTTAGCAGGTGACGCTAAGCGCTGGGGAATTAACTTGAATACCAAAAAAATGACGTTCGAAGAATTTAAACAAAAGTTTACGGAAGAATATAGGTCCGAACAAAAACAGGATCATTTGTGGCGCGAGTTTATCATGGCCAAATTTCATGATAACAGGGGCAGGAATTCTTTGAAAGATTTCTGTGAATATTGGTACCGAAAATTGACACATTTAAGAGGGAGAAGATCCAATTCTGAAATCATATGGGAGCTATATAAAAAGCTTCCAGAAGTTTCGAAGAGATACGTGGGAAGCAATCATCGTAGCTTCCAAGCATTTCTCGAGAGGGTCGAAGCCGAAGACCATTGGTGCGAAAGTCGTGCCAATTATCAGAATTTTGGTAACAGAAATATTCGCAATAATGACGAGAGAAATGACGGCGAAGGGTTTCGCCTCAACACGATACAGAGAGGAAGAGGCAGAGGCAGAGGAAGAGGGAGTTATCTAGGTCATGGTAGAGGGTACACCGCGCAAAACAATAACGACGCGGGAAACTGATTTCCACGAACGTTGCGGGCCAAACAGAAGCAGACAGAACATACCGGCCCCGATTTAAGAAATGTTACCGGACTGACAGTAAAGTTATGAGACAGGTTAGAGACAGGCGTGGAACGATGCAACGTGTTGTTGCCGAACAAACGTCAAGTGCAAGCGCTTGTGAGTCATCTTCGCCGCGCAGAGCAATACATGTTAACAGGCGAGTGGAGCATCAGAGGACAACGGCCCAGCCTAGCAGAACAGCTGTTCAAAGAGAAGCCGCTAGCAATGGGACAGCATTAGGTACGAACATTGCCATAAGAACTGGTGAATACATTACGAGTGGTAATTCCGTGGCGAAGGAAATAATAGATGAAACTGTGGGTACACAGAGAGGTGCGGTTAGCAGTGTTAGCAATGAAGTAAATGGCGAGAATGAATTAGCAGAAGTAACTGATTGGCGTGTGCAGATCGATGATCTGTACAAAGGCCTCAAGCAATGTGAGTGGGAGGATTTTAAGAAGGAATATGAGGCAAGGAGGTTAATTAGTGAAAAGGGAAATAATAGGGATGTCGATAAGGTGACGTGGCCCAAATTTGAAGAGGAGAGAGTAAATAGTGCCACGCAAAGTACACGTGCTGCCGATAGGATGAAGGTTAAAGATAGAAAGGAATTGGAGGATGAAATCCTAAGCATTGACAAGGAAGTAACTTCTGTTAACGATCCGCCAACAGTACAAGCTGCTACCGAAAGGCACCATGAGGAAGGGGCAGGTAATTACCTAAAAGTAATTGAAGTCCACGAGGATTACACTAAATATGAAGTAACAGTGGATGTGAGAAAAGCTGATAATGAGGACGTTTTGCCAAAAGACGATATTGAGTTAAAATCAAAATCTGACGAAAATGCAGAGGAAGAACTTAGTGCCTGTCTCAGGAAAGCTTTTATGTTAGAACCTGAAAGTGATCCAGAATGGTCGGATTCAGACGATAGTTCAAATGACGAGTATTTCGGTACTAATGAAAGTAATGGGAATACAGCTACTTGTGATATTGTACCTACTGATGACGAAGTTTCAAAACAAAATCCAGATGTTGAGACTGAACACAGAAAAAAGGAACCACCGGACGACTCAGTGTTAATTTTGCAAAGAGTTCAAGTAAGCAAAGACTTTGAACTCCAGAAACCGAGAAAGCCACCAGATATAAATGATTCACAGGTCAGGAACGTATATTGGGACGATGTCACAATCGACCAAGGTGCGCTGTGGAAAAAACGGGAAGGGGCATGATTTAGAGTCTGGGGCAGATTTATATCAGATTTTGAGAATGTCATGAACACATTACATCATGAAACTACTGGGTTCCCACTGGAAGAAATTTTGTTAGGCAGCAGAAGTAAAAGTTTAATTGAGGAAAAACTAGAGTTTCCACCTTGTACAAGCTTGGGGTTGAGTCAAAAGAAAGAATTAGTCAGAAAAATGGCAAAGCAAAAAGCTGAATCTAGATCTAAAAGACATGATAAGAATCTGAAAGTTTCAAAATTTAAAATTGGAGATTATGTTCTTTTAAAAACCCATGAAAAATCTAGTGAACTGAACCATGAAATTTCCAAATTTAAATATATTTATAATGGACCATATATAATACAGAACATTCCACACAATAATGCTTACTACCTGATCTACCCAAAATCCAAGAGACCTTTAGGTGTAAGAAACGTTGTGGGCCTGAAACTGTATGTTCCTAGGAGTGAGCAATTTGCAGTAAATGTGATGTATCTTATACTGCAACTATTTTATTCCAAATGTAACAAATCTTTGTAAATATATGTATACCAATATCAGTGTGCTAATGTACTTATGTGAGTTTCAGATTACCAAATGTACTATAAATGTAAAGATGTATGGAGAAAAGGGTTGAAAAGAAAGAGCAATTGCTACAAGCCAGATAAAAGATGGGACTGCCAGAAACCAAAGTGGACAGTATATGAGTCATAATATAAAGGACTGCCAAAAATCAAAGAGGGCAGATAAATAGTCAAAGGAGAATTGTAAGTGTGGTACAGGAGATGTGATAAAATGATGCGAAATGGACTGCCCAAATCTGAATAATAGGCAGCAAAAATATGTAGTGATTTTTCTAAATATTAATGTGTGTTTTTTTAGTAAGTAAGGAAATGGACTGCCATTCAATGCAAGCAGCAACAAATTGTTTTATAGTATATATAGGTATTTGTATCTGCTTTTGTAGATAAGTGTTTGTGTTCCAAATTTTGATTTTATTTATCTGAAAATTTTAATAATAATGAGTAGTTTGCTACTTAAATTATGTTGTGATAGGAGGTTGGACTGTGCCAAAGGCACTTAAGTAAATGATGAGTAAATGTTCTCGATATATTAAAAAGTATAGACCTCTATAATGTGCGAGAAAGGAAGTTTAGTGATACAAAAATTTTATAATGGCACATTCACGCAAAGATTCAGAACCCCTGTATAAATATAAAGTTCAGTGTTCCCATCAAATTTGCATTTAGTGAAATTTACTGGAAACAGGGGCATGTGTAACAACAACAACGCTGTACTATTGTACATATAAATATTATGTTTTTTTCTCTTCTGAATTTTCGATAAATTAGTGTAATCGATGTTCTGATTTCATTTCTTTTTTTTTTTCATGTCATTGTGTTAAGAAAACTGTAAACAAATTTCGATGTGAATATTAATGTTTATGTCAAATGTCAAACAATATTGTAACAGAATTGAAATGTAAGAAATGTTGAAACTATTGTAAGATGTTAAAATTGTAATTGTGCGTCTGGTCCATACATAGGCAATGTATTAGGATATGTAGAATGCAAAACCTCAGGTGAATACCCTGTCTGTAAGGGAGTGGTAAAAGGTGGATGGCAGGCGAGCGCGGGAAAATGCACACGGACGCTGCACGGTATAACGGGCTCAGCAGTAGTAGTCGGAGTTGGGCATTGGTCTGAGCAACACGTTCTGGATTGACGAACTCTCCTGGAAGACACAGTTTCATTGAGCCTTGGATAAGCCGTCCCAAGCCCTTACAGCATGGCAAAATTCCATAAGCACTAAATGGAAAAGTATTCCGACGCTAAGAAGAAGTAAAGTGCCGATACATCAAGAGCCATTGCTGTGGTTGTATGTGTGCTCTGTGCTCGCCATCTCGCCGCCCGCCCACCGCTGCATCGATACGAACAGGTTGAAACTTTTAGTACTGTATTCGTGTGGACCAGTGTTACTTTTGTTCCATACTGTTCAATAACAACTTAACTTTTACCAGAACTGTCCTATCATTTAATTATCCTCACAACTAACCTAGACAGGGTCCTTTCCACATGTTGTGCAATCCGAGTGTCCCGAGATGAAAAATTAAAGTTTGTGTTAATAATAATTACCTACAGACCTAGCTATGTTAAGATGATGTTTAAAGAACTTTTTTTGTTAATGAACTAATAGATGAATAACAAAGGTCTGACAAAGTTGGAAGATAATTTTGATATCGATTCAGAAATGAAGTTTAATTATTTTGAGGCAGATATAATGGTATTTAAATGAGCGGGAAATAAGATAAAAAGAGTAGTAACTCATATATTGGGAATCTTGAGTGCATAATGATTTCAATAATTAATTGTTTTAATACAGTGATCATAACAGTTTCAAGGTTCGCCCCCCCCCCCCCTTTTTCTTATTCATTTGAATTCTGAAGTGTAATGAACTGATTTGACCAGCAAAGTTAAAGTCAATATAAAAACCAAAATTTATCAGTGTTTTACCTTTATCAAAATTGACATTGTGTGTGTGTGTTTCGAAAGTGCTATTTCTAGGGTAACCTATGCCCAATTTTAATCAGATCAATAGACAGTACGAAGTTTTGTAGTAAACATTATAGTATAATGTTATGTATTTATGGTTTATCCATATTAGTACAAAAAGTGAAATTATCAGTTCAGTAGATTTTCTGGTTCTAAAATTTACCATATTATGCAGTGTTATTACGTGTTGTTTTGCATGCACGTACATCAACTTGTACAGGGAAGAAACTCAGTTAATGCCTAATTAGGCTGGTGACCGTATTGTTAACAAATTGGTAGCATCTTCTGTGTTGTTTCTTGTCTGTCCTGACGTGTAGTTGCATTTCGGACTTGCTTGATGTATCACTGTTATTACCGAGTGGGTGTAAGTCTGATTTGCCTCCATTCAGGTACACGCGGTCAATTTCTATACAAAAATCCTTTCTCATAAGGTGAAGCCCGTCAACTGACTATAGTACAGGCTTTAATGAGTATCGTGTGCCCCACAAGCGCGCCGCATTACAAGTGGCGACCGTGATAGGACATCCAGTTGTTATCGGTCACAAATTAATATGAATACTGAACAGTGGATGTTCAGTGGCACGAATTGCAATAATATTTAGTAAAGTAAATAGCAGTGAATGTCAAGTATGGTAGTGTGGTGTAATTTGCGTTCAGTATGGACAGGAACATAGAAACAGTAGATGTGCCGAGCATAATGGAAAATGTGGCTGGCAATGACAGGAGTGTACGCGGCCAGATAACAGATGGCGTTAGCGGAAGACAATTGGCGTACATACAATATCATGAACATGTTAACAAACAGATTGAAATGTCGAGATTGCCTAGAACACAGCAAGGAATAAAACAGGAAGTAGAGGATGACTTTGTAGATGATAGTGGGTACGTGAACGAATCCACCGACATGTTTGCTTCACCACAGATAAAGAAAGAATCAAAAGAAAATTTTGAGGTAGGATTGGAACACACCGATTCTGTACAACAAAACAGTGTGAAAATTTTAAGCATGAACGATTTATTTGAACAATTAACCAAACTAATTTCATGACAGAGTGAGCAGATCAAAACACAGAATGATCAGCCTCAAAAACAAGTTAGTAATCAGGTTAATCAGCTTAAAACACACATTGACGAGCAGCTCAAAACACAGAATGATCAGCTTCAAAAACAAGTCAGTAATCAGGTTAGTCAGCTTAAAACACTCTTTGATCAGCAGCTCAAAACACAAAGTAATCAGCTTAAAACACAGAATGATCAGCTGAAAGCACAGGTCGAAGAACAACGAATTAAAATTAGTAAACAAATAGAACAGGTAGAACAAAAAGTGGGTAGTTTAAGCTCTGTAGTAAATACTATGAAATTTGAAATTGACACAATTAACAAAAATATGGATACTATGCAGGGGGAAATTGACAACATTAACAGTAGGTTTGATGTTGAAATTCTCAACATCCAAGAGAAAGTAGAACCTCTAGTTGAAACAAAAGTAGGCGAAAAAGTTTTCGGTCTTAAAACAGAGATTGTAAACGAATGTCAACATGGAATATCACAGTTGAAAAAGGCAGTATCAGACACTGAAAGAGATTTAGGCGAAAAAGTTTCCGGATGTGTACAAAAGTGTGAGCAAAATACTTCGAAAATTCAAGGCAAAATTTTCGATCTTGAGAGTAAAATCAAAGATAGGCCTGGTGTTGTCTGTAATGGCACGCCACTTACGAAGCTATTGGAAGGTGAGGAACGCTTCGATCCCGCCAAGAAACATAACGGATGGCATCCGTTAGATTTCATCAAAAATTGCGAGAGGATGTTTCCTGAACGCTTGTCTGGTCAGGAAAAGATAAACGTAGTAATTAGCACCTTAGCAGGTGACGCTAAGCGCTGGGGAATTAACTTGAATACCAAAAAAATGACGTTCGAAGAATTTAAACAAAAGTTTACGGAAGAATATCGGTCCGAACAAAAACAGGATCATTTGTGGCGCGAGTTTATCATGGCCAAATTTCATGATAACAGGGGCAGGAATTCTTTGAAAGATTTCTGTGAATATTGGTACCGAAAATTGACACATTTAAGAGGGAGAAGATCCAATTCTGAAATCATATGGGAGCTATATAAAAAGCTTCCAGAAGTTTCGAAGAGATACGTGGGAAGCAATCATCGTAGCTTCCAAGTATTTCTCGAGAGGGTCGAAGCCGAAGACCATTGGTGCGAAAGTCGTGCCAATTATCAGAATTTTGGTAACAGAAATATTCGCAATAATGACGAGAGAAATGACGGCGAAGGGTTTCGCCTCAACATGATACAGAGAGGAAGAGGCAGAGGCAGAGGAAGAGGGAGTTATCTAGGTCATGGTAGAGGGTACACCGCGCAAAACAATAACGACGCGGGAAACTGATTTCCACTAACGTTGCGGGCCAAACGGAAGCAGACAGAACATACCAGCCCCGATTTAAGAAATGTTACCGGACTGACAGTAAAGTTATGAGACAGGTTAGAGACAGGCGTGGAACGATGCAACGTGTTGTTGCCGAACAAACGTCAAGTGCAAGCGCTTGTGAGTCATCTTCGCCGCGCAGAGCAATACATGTTAACAGGCGAGTGGAGCATCAGAGGACAACGGCCCAGCCTAGCAGAACAGCTGTTCAAAGAGAAGCCGCTAGCAATGGGACAGCATTAGGTACGAACATTGCCATAAGAACTGGTGAATACATTACGAGTGGTAATTCCGTGGCGAAGGAAATAATAGATGAAACTGTGGGTACACAGAGAGGTGCGGTTAGCAGTGTTAGCAATGAAGTAAATGGCGAGAATGAATTAGCAGAAGTAACTGATTGGCGTGTGCAGATCGATGATCTGTACAAAGGCCTCAAGCAATGTGAGTGGGAGGATTTTAAGAAGGAATATGAGGCAAGGAGGTTAATTAGTGAAAAGGGAAATAATAGGGATGTCGATAAGGTGACGTGGCCCAAATTTGAAGAGGAGAGAGTAAATAGTGCCACGCAAAGTACACGTGCTGCCGATAGGATGAAGGTTAAAGATAGAAAGGAATTGGAGGATGAAATCCTAAGCATTGACAAGGAAGTAACTTCTGTTAACGATCCGCCAACAGTACAAGCTGCTACCGAAAGGCACCATGAGGAAGGGGCAGGTAATTACCTAAAAGTAATTGAAGTCCACGAGGATTACACTAAATATGAAGTAACAGTGGATGTGAGAAAAGCTGATAATGAGGACGTTTTGCCAAAAGACGATATTGAGTTAAAATCAAAATCTGACGAAAATGCAGAGGAAGAACTTAGTGCCTGTCTCAGGAAAGCTTTTATGTTAGAACCTGAAAGTGATCCAGAATGGTCGGATTCAGACGATAGTTCAAATGACGAGTATTTCGGTACTAATGAAAGTAATGGGAATACAGCTACTTGTGATATTGTACCTACTGATGACGAAGTTTCAAAACAAAATCCAGATGTTGAGACTGAACACAGAAAAAAGGAACCACCGGATGACTCAGTGTTAATTTTGCAAAGAGTTCAAGTAAGCAAAGACTTTGAACTCCAGAAACCGAAAAAGCCACCAGATATAAATGATTCATAGGTCAGGAACGTATATTGGGACGATGTCACAATCGACCAAGGTGCGTTGTGGAAAAAACGGGAAGGGGCATGATTTAGAGTCTGGGGCAGATTTATATCAGATTTTGAGAATGTCATGAACACATTACATCATGAAACTACTGGGTTCCCACTGGAAGAAATTTTGTTAGGCAGCAGAAGTAAAAGTTTAATTGAGGAAAAACTAGAGTTTCCACCTTGTACAAGCTTGGGGTTGAGTCAAAAGAAAGAATTAGTCAGAAAAATGGCAAAGCAAAAAGCTGAATCTAGATCTAAAAGACATGATAAGAATCTGAAAGTTTCAAAATTTAAAATTGGAGATTATGTTCTTTTAAAAACCCATGAAAAATCTAGTGAACTGAACCATGAAATTTCCAAATTTAAATATATTTATAATGGACCATATATAATACAGAACATTCCACACAATAATGCTTACTACCTGATCTACCCAAAATCCAAGAGACCTTTAGGTGTAAGAAACGTTGTGGACCTGAAACTGTATGTTCCTAGGAGTGAGCAATTTGCAGTAAATGTGATGTATCTTATACTGCAACTATTTTATTCCAAATGTAACAAATCTTTGTAAATATATGTATACCAATATCAGTGTGCTAATGTACTTATGTGAGTTTCAGATTACCAAATGTACTATAAATGTAAAGATGTATGGAGAAAAGGGTTGAAAAGAAAGAGCAATTGCTACAAGCCAGATAAAAGATGGGACTGCCAAAAACCAAAGTGGACAGTATATGAGTCATAATATAAAGGACTGCCAAAAATCAAAGAGGGCAGATAAATAGTCAAAGGAGAATTGTAAGTGTGGTACAGGAGATGTGATAAAATGATGCGAAATGGACTGCCCAAATCTGAATAATAGGCAGCAAAAATATGTAGTGATTTTTCTAAATATTAATGTGTGTTTTTTTAGTAAGTAAGGAAATGGACTGCCATTCAATGCAAGCAGCAACAAATTGTTTTATAGTATATATAGGTATTTGTATCTGCTTTTGTAGATAAGTGTTTGTGTTCTGAATTTTGATTTTATTTATCTGAAAATTTTAATAATAATGAGTAGTTTGCTACTTAAATTATGTTGTGATAGGAGGTTGGACTGTGCCAAAGGCACTTAAGTAAATGATGAGTAAATGTTCTCGATATATTAAAAAGTATAGACCTCTATAATGTGCGAGAAAGGAAGTTTAGTGATACAAAAATTTTATAATGGCACATTCACGCAAAGATTCAGAACCCCTGTATAAATATAAAGTTCAGTGTTCCCATCAAATTTGCATTTAGTGAAATTTACTGGAAACAGGGGCATGTGTAACAACAACAACGCTGTACTATTGTACATATAAATATTATGTTTTTTCTCTTCTGAATTTTCGATAAATTAGTGTAATCGATGTTCTGATTTCATTTCTTTTTTTTTCATGTCATTGTGTTAAGAAAACTGTAAACAAATTTCGATGTGAATATTAATGTTTATGTCAAATGTCAAACAATATTGTAACAGAATTGAAATGTAAGAAACGTTGAAACTATTGTAAGATGTTAAAATTGTAATTGTGCGTCTGGTCCATACATAGGCAATGTATTAGGATATGTAGAATGCAAAACCTCAGGTGAATACCCTGTCTGTAAGGGAGTGGTAAAAGGTGGATGGCAGGCGAGCGCGGGAAAATGCACACGGACGCTGCACGGTATAACGGGCCCAGCAGTAGTAGTCGGAGTTGGGCATTGGTCTGAGCAACACATTCTGGATCGAGGGGGCTCTCCTGGAAGACGCAGTTTCATTGAGCCTCGGATAAGCCGTCCCAACGCCCTTACTTTTGTTCCATACTGTTCAATAACAACTTAACTTTTACCAGAACTGTCCTATCATTTAATTATCCTCACAACTAACCTAGACAGGGTCCTTTCCACATGTTGTGCAATCCGAGTGTCCCGAGATGAAAAATTAAAGTTTGTGTTAATAATAATTACCTGCAGACCTAGCTATGTTAAGATGATGTTTAAAGAACTTTTTTTGTTAATGAACTAATAGATGAATAACAAAGGTCTGACAAAGTTGGAAGATAATTTTGATATCAATTTAGAAATGAAGTTTAATTATTTTGAGGCAGATATAATGGTATTTAAATGAGCAGGAAATAAGATAAAAAGAGTAGTAACTCATATATTGGAAATCTTGAGTGCATAATGATTTCAATAATTAATTGTTTTAATACAGTGATCATAACAGTTTCAAGGTTCGCCCCCCCCCCCCTTTTTCTTATTCATTTGAATTCTGAAGTGTAATGAACTGATTTGACCAGCAAAGTTAAAGTCAATATAAAAACCAAAATTTATCAGTGTTTTACCTTTATCAAAATTGACATTGTGTGTGTGTGTGTTTCGAAAGTGCTATTTCTAGGGTAACCTATGCCCAATTTTAATCAGATCAATAGACAGTACAAAGTTTTGTAGTAAACATTATAGTATAATGTTATGTATTTATGCTTTATCCATATTAGTACAAAAAGTGAAATTATCAGTTCAGTAGATTTTCTGGTTCTAAAATTTACCATATTATGCAGTGTTATTACGTGTTGTTTTGCATGCACGTACATCAACTTGTACAGGGAAGAAACTCAGTTAATGCCTAATTAGGCTGGTGACCGTATTATTAACAAATTGGTAGCATCTTCTGTGTTGTTTCTTGTCCGTCCTGACGTGTAGTTACATTTCGGACTTGCTTGACGTATCATTGTTATTACCGAGTGGGTGTAAGTCTGATTTGCCTCCATTCAGGTACACGAGGTCAATTTCCATGCAAAAATCCTTTCTCATAACGTGAAGCCCATCAACTGACCATAGTACAGGCTTTAATGAGTATCGTGTGCCCCACAAGCGCACCACGTTACAGGAGTTGTCTCATCTTTGGTAATGTAATAGTTTGTAGTTCTGCCAATCACCATACAAGTGTTATATTTTGTTGTTTTGTTTTGTCAGGTGACAGTCGCCAGATAGTCAGTGTTTTGTTCTTAGTTGCACCTAGTTACTCGAGTAAACATGGCTGGCTCAAGGCTTACATTCGATGGAAGGAAGTCAGTTTTGAACTGGTATTTTAAGTACAAAAACATTAATGAGGTTCAACGGCAATGGCGAAATGAGTATCAAGCAGAGCCACCGACTCATTTAGCGATTCGTCACATTCAAGACAAATTTGAAGTCGAAGGCTGTGTTAAAGATGTACACAAACAATGATCTGGATGACCTGTAACAGTAACAAGTCCAGCTAACTCCCGTCTTGTGTTACAACAATTCACTCACTCACCACAGAAGTCTGAGAGACAGTGTGCTCATGAAACTGGAGTGAGTCACTCAAGTGTTTGACGAATTTTGAAGACAGCAAAGTGGAAGTGCTACATCCCACGATTGCTACACGCAATGAACAAGGACGACCCAGATCATAAAATGGAGTACTGAGAGTGGTTTACTAATATGATGCACAATGATGAAGAGTTTGCAGAGATGATTGTGTGGTCTGATGAGGCACAGTTCAAACTCAATGGTACAGTAAATCACCACAGTTGCATTTACTGGGCCACCAAAAATCTGAACATCCATGTAGACAAAGCCGTGAATTTGCCAGGAGTAAATGTGTGGTGTGGGTTGTCTTACCGGGGCTTGATTGGGCCATTCTTCTTTGATGGCACAGTTACCGGTGAAGTGTACCTTCAGAAGCTTCAGACATCCATTCTACCTGCCATCCAAGATTTGTATGGAGATGGAAGAGTTTACTTTCAACAAGATGGTGCCCCAGCCCACTATCAAAATTGTGTTAGGGTGTATCTCAACGAAAATCTACCAGGAAGATGGATAAGGCATAGAGATGCTGTGGAGTATCCACCACATTCCCCAGCCCTTACTCCTTTGGACTTTTATCTGTGGGGAACACTAATGGACATTGTTTATCGACAAAGGCCACACACATTGGATGAAGTTCAAGAATCCATCATACATTCATGTGCAAATATCCAACTGAACAAGTTGCAGTCAGTAGTTCATGCTGCAGTTCGGTGGCATCGTTTGTGTGTGAATGTCAATGGTGACCATTTCAAACACCTACATTGATGTCTTTAAGTTGGACTTTAAGCTACACTGTCACCAAAAATGAGACAACTCCATCAATTAGTTTGCAAGTTATGGACTTTTAAACAGTGGATACATTTTTTTGGACCCCTCTGCATATTCTACCCAAGTGCTATGCTTTTTACTGCAATGTGTCCTACATAGCCTACCCAGCTCCCTCATATACCTCTCAGCCAGGTTTCCTGCAGGCTGATACACTAAAATCCTTATATGCTTTATCCCAGATCTTTGAATAAACTTCCCCCACACTCTAGATACAAATTGTACTCCATTATCAGACAGAACATTCTTTGGTTTTACAACATCCACAAAGTAATCTTTCTCTAGCTTGTTAACTATATTCTGGCTAGTGGACTTTTTCAGTGGATACAGGTTTACAAACTTGGAGAATACATCAACAGCTAAAAGAACATACTTCTCACCCCCTCAACCTGTTGGCAGTCTCCCAAACAAATCAATAGCCAGCAGTTCACTATTTCTTTTAGGAACAATATTCTGCATCTCTCCTTGTACTGCAATAGTATTATACTTCACTTTTTGACATTTGTCACAAGAAGCCAACTGTCTCTTTACCCTCCTGGCCATGTTGTTAAAACTAACATAGTCCTGTAGTATTTCCAAACATTTCTGAGCCCTTTAATGCCCATGGCCAAGGTGAATGTAATTGATTAATGTTTCCACATGCTCATCTGGAAAACATACCTTCCACTCCTCTTTCTCCAGACCGTCGCCTAAATAAAATCCTCTTATAAATTCTATAATATTTAGAAATTTTTTTCATATTCTTTACTTCGAAAGTTTGTTTTAGTAAACTTCAAGGTTTGGTCCCCATTCTGAAGTCTCCTCATGTCCTTACAGATGGATCTGATTTCCTTCTCTGCACTCACTCCTTTCATATACAGTATCTGTAGTTCTTTCTCGTCTCCATTCCCTTCATGTTCTTCTCCAATTAAAGATAACCTTGATAAGGCATCACCACATTGTTGTCTGTGCCTTTAAAATATCTTGTTTCATAGTTAAATTGCTGTAGAAACATGGGCCATCTCATGAGTCTATTATTTAACAGCTTACATTCTTGCAAATAGCTCAGAGCCTTATGGTCTGTGTAAACAATCACTTTCCTACCTTCCACATATATCCTGAAGTTCTGAAACCCAAAAACTATGGCTAAAAGTTCCTTCTCTGAGATACCATACATTAATTCATGTTTGGACAGCATTCTGCTTGCAAAAGCGATTGCCCTGTGCTCTGTCTTCCCATCTACTATCCTCTCCTGAAATAGCACTACCCCTATCCCATAATCTGAGCTGTCTGCCCCAATACAGAAAGACAAAGGCAAATCTGGGTAGTACAAAATTTTGCTATTTTTTAAGCTATTCTTTATGGCTTTAAATTCCCTGTCACACTCGGATGTCCAGCACCAGGTTACACTTTTCTTTAATAGTCTACAAAGTTAGGTGAATTCAGGCTATAATCACTTACACACTTCCTATAGAATGAACAGAGTCTATGAATTATTTCAATTGCTTCCTGTTTGTTGACACCTTGCAGTCAACAATAGCCTTGATTTTCTCTTTATTAGGCAAAATGCCATCAGGAGCTTGCTGACGACTGAGAAATAGTAATGTTGCTTGAAAAAATTCACACTTACTTAAGTGTCATTCCCCCTTTGGATATAGCCTTGAATACATGCTCCAACAGCTGACAGTGCTCTTGCCAATTGCTACTTGTGATAAAAATGTCATCAACATACGCTCTCAATTTTCTCATTAGTTCATCACCCAACACCTGACTTAAAACCCTTACAAAAACTGCTACAGATATTGATAAACCAAATGGCACAAATGTAAACATAAGTCCTTCCTTCAAATAAGAAAGCAGTGTACATTCTGCTCTCTTCAGCCAATTGCGCCTGCCAAAACCCATAAGTCAAATCTACACTGGACAGAATTTTAGCATTATAAAATTTTTGCAACAGCTCATTCATGTCCTCCAGGCGATCATTTTCCTTGATTATTATTTTATTTAGCTTTCTTGCATCCAATACTATTCTTATAGAACCATCTCTCTATTTCACCACTACTATTGGATTACAATATTCACTCCTCCCCATTTCCAGTATGCCCCACTTCAACATCTTCTGTATCCTGGCCCTTACAGCCTCTTTATCAACTATTGCTATAGGATAAGGTTTGGCCCTTATTACTTCATGTGGCAATACTCTCAAAACATAATTGAAATCTACAACTTCTCCAGGTCTGTCAGAGAACACATGCTTATGTTTACACAAATCTGTAAGCTGCACCTTTTGTTCCTCATTTAAATGTCCCATTTCATTTACTTTGTCATATATCTGCTGGTCAGTACACATTTCATCACCTAAGTCATCTATCCTTTGTAAATGAGTCATTGTCTCACCAACTTTTAATTCCCCTTTAGATTTTATTCTTCATCTGTTTCCACTAGCATCAAATTCTACCACTCTGTCCTTTACAAAAATGCTACAGTCATATTTGTACAAGAAGTCCATACCCAAAATTACATCCAATGCCAAACCCTTCACCACAAAGCAACTAATATCAAAACAACAATCACTACTATTAAATTCCAGTGATACTTCTTTGCTAATTGGGTTACTACATGTCCCAGTTGCTGTCTTAATTTTGACTCCAGTAACTGGTAGTTCCATTAATCGTAAACAGTTAATTTGCTGCCAGAAACATTCAGAAATTGCAGATAAACTTGAGCCAGTGTCTAATAATGCTATATCTGTAATTCCTCCCACATTGATATCAATTATTGGCTGTATCACCACTATTTTTCTGTAATAAATAACTTTCTATTTCACACATGTTTTCCTCTTGCATAATGCAAATATCTTTAGGTCTTTCTCTATTGTGAAGCCCCTGTACAAAAAGGGCGATAAAGCTGAACTAACTAACTATCAACCTATCTCTTTGCTGACAGCTTTCTTCAAAATTCTAGAAAAGCTAATACATGCAAGAATTACTACTGATCATCTCATGAAGAATGGAGTTCTCAGCAACAGCCAATTTGGCTTTCAAAAGGGCTGTTCAACAGAAGACGCAGTCTATGCACTTGCAAATGAAGTCCTAGAAACCCTTAATGAAAAAATACTAGCACTTGATGTCTACTATGATTTATCCAAAGCATTTGACTGTGTTGATCACCAGATTCTCGTGCAAAAAGCAAAATTAGTAGGAATAAGTGGTGTTGCAGGCAATTGGCTACAGTTGTACCTCCAAGACAGAAAACAAAAAGTTGTCTTGAATAGCTCGGGTGGAGTATGTGATGCTTCCTCAGATTCTGAATGGAGTTCCATTACATGTGGAGTGCCTCAGGGCTCAATTCTTAGGCTACTATTATTCCTGATTTTTATAAATGATCTACCGTCATGTACAAGCCTGCCGTGTAAATTTACATTATTTGCTGTTGATGCCACAATTTTTATGAGCAGTAGAACAGTCAATAATCTTTAGGAACTCATTAATCACATACTCTCAGATGTGGTTAATTGGTTCAAGGTGAATGGTCTCTCATTAAATTCCAGTAAGACCAGCTTTATTCAGTTCTGTACAAAAACAGAAAAAGAGAGAGAGATAAGTGTGACATGTGGTTATCAACCAATAGAAAGAATGGAAACAACAAAATTTCTTGGGGTGCACATTGACAAGAAAATGAACTGGTCTTCACACATTATTGATCTCTGTAAGAGGCTTATCTCTGTTACCTATGCTTTACGGGTTGTCACTGCATATGTTGAACCTAACACTGTAAAAGTGGCATACTATGGCTATTTTCACTCTCTCATTGAATACGGCATTATTTTTTGGGGCAACCAGCCATTAGCAAGGAAAGTGTACATTGCACAGAAGCGAGCTTTAAAAATTTTATGTGGATTGCACCCAAGACACTCGTGTAGAACTAGCTTTCGAAAACTTAAAATATATACAACTACATGCCAATATATTTTTTCTCTCGTGTGTTTTGTTTGTAAAAATATAGAGATATTTCAACGAAACAGTAATTATCATGAGCATAACACACAGAGGAAGAATGACATACACAGTGAGCACAGAAATTTGGGCTTGGCGCATAAGGGTGTCCACTATACTGGAGCAAAACTCTTCAATGCTCTTCCTCCTGAAATAAAGACAGAGATTCATAACAAGAGTAAGTTTAAGAAAGCACTAAAAATATTTCTGCTAGAAAAAGCTTTTTACACTCTAGATGAATTTTTGACTAAATAAATTGTAAAATTTTAATATTATATAATACAAGCTTACATAATGCCACTAAGAATGTTATTTAACCTGAGCTCTGTATCTGTGTGTGCTCTGCATCTGTTTTCTGTAGTGCTTTAATGATTCTAAGAAAATATGTATTTTTTTTCTGTATTGCTGCCCAAAGAATTTACTGTATAAATTTTTATATAATTATGTACTCAAATATCTGTATATGCTATAAGATTATCAGATTGTATATGTAAAAAACTGACTCATTCCACGTCCTTGTGAACCCAACACAGTTGGACCTATGGAACACGAAATAAATCAAATCAAATCAAACATACATCAGTATCCCCTTCAAACAAATCCTTAATAGCAAACTCAACATTCTCTTCTTCACTTAATTCTTCCAATTTTCTGGCAATTTTAAATTTTATTTTACCCTATTCTTCAGCAAGAAAGCTTTATGTAATTTTGCATAGGACACCCAATCACTCAAATCATAATCAGCCTCCTCCTTTCCTAACCATCTACAATTAACACCTTTCAGGCTTGCATCCTCATCAGTTAAGAAAACAAAGGTTTCAATTTTATCTTCAGGGCAACCTACAGCAACATTCTCCATATTACATATATCCATATCCACATTGAGCTCATTATCACAACCACAGTCATCACCTGCACCCACAAGCACAGCAACACTATCAGGAGGTAATTTACCAGCATTTTCCACATTGTCAAATACACCACTCATATTAACCTTTACATCACACTGAATAATCCTCTCCTCACCTTTTCCTTAATTCTCCATACCATTTCCAATAGACATCTCTACCCACTCATCACATCCATTATTACTGTGAACATTGCCCCTTAGTTCCATATCCACTTCTGTTTCCCCTTTTGATGAAACTACCTCTGTTTCTGATCTTTCAATGAATTTTGCTGCACACAAACCAATATTGTCCTCCTCTGCTTGTAATTTCTCTTCCTTCTTAAACATGTCATCAGTGTTAAACTCACACTGTTCATTGCAGATATTAGCCTTGTTCCATTTTTTCCTGGTACACCTATTATGTCTGTTTCTGTAATTGATAAAACCTCCCCACAGATTTTCATTTCCTAAGACAGCATCCATATGACACATTCCAATTTCCCTATTTTCCTTGCTAACTTTATTACTCATCCCATCATGCCCTTGTCTGGCCCTGTTCACAGAATTACCAGCCCCCCTGCGGACCTTAAGTGAGGCATCAATTAGTTTTTTGACTGCCTATCCTGTCCATTTGTATCTGGCATTCCCTCTGTTCTCACACCTTCTCTAGCATTCCTCCTCTGATCAAAATTGTCTCTTCTCCCCCCTAAATTTCAGTTATATCTTTGAGGCCTGCTTCTCCAATCTTTATCCTGATTATTCTGATCACTTCTGTTTCCTCTCCACCTGTTATGATTATTACTGTACTCATAATTAATACTGTTTCCGCTTTCATGATACCTTCCACTCTCCCTCTGTTCCATGAATTTAGGTCTGTAACATAATGCCCCATCCACATTATCCACAAAATTAAGAAATTATTCCACTGAATCTGTTGCACTGTGGATCAAATCCCATTGAAAATGCTCTGGTAATCTTCTCTTTAGTTTTTCTGTTAATACACCTAGTGGTCTGACCAGATGATTTAATTTATTCAGTTCTCTAACACAGAACTTTCTCATACTTTCCTTTCGACTCTTGTAACTGGGTCCATCCAAAATATTGTTTTGCAATATTAATTGTTTTGCTTGGCCCCAGTATTTGTTTAAGAACAGGTTTTCAAAGGTTTTAAAATCACAAAATTTATCATCGTTTTGGTTAGCCCATGTTTGAGCTCCCCCTTCCAACTGCCTCTTAACATATTTAATTTTTGACTACTCACTCCTCCCTGTCACAAAGTTATCCTTACACACAGCTAAAAAGTCAACTGCATGGTATTTATTCTCCCCACTAAAAGGTTTTGATTGAAATCTTTGCCCCATAGGATATCCCAACAACAAATTTCCATTCCCTGCTGCTACAGTATTAACTGTTTCCCTCAAGACAAATTATTTCCCCTTCCAATTCCTTCTTATTATCAGTAATCCCCTTATGGCAATCCAGCACTCCTATCTTAATGGATTCAATGTCTGCCTCTGTTTGTTTCTGAAATAATGTGCATTTCTGTTCCTGTTCCTGAATCTGCCCCACAAGATTACTTTGCACAGTGTCCACCTTGTCCACTAGTCATTTTTCAACCTCATCAACTCTCTCAATAATTCCCTCAACAATTTTAACCGTGTTTTCGACTTTATCTGCAATTTGAGTGAATTGAAGATCTAGCTTATCAAATTTTTCGCTCACTGTCTTTATTTTATCACTAAGCCTCAATTCCGTATCCCCTATATTTGAATCCATTTCTCCAACTATTTCAGTTTTTATATTCCCTATTTTTGAATCTATTTCTTCTAATTTACTAGTAAGTTTTACAAAAAATGCACTCAGGTCACTTCCTGGTATCCACCCTATTTCTTTTGGCATGCTAGGGCTACTACACTTACTTCTAACATCCACTGGTTTGCCTTCACTTTGAGATTCATGCAACTCATCGGTCATGGCTAATGAAAGGGCATAATTTTGCAATGTAGCTGCTGGCTCTACTTATCTTTTATATCCTCGTGTGATGTGACATCTTCAGCCAGTGCCGGCAGCACAGCTAAACAATGAATCTTAGTCGGCTGCATGGACATGCAGCAAACTCGATCAGGAGCAAGAAAACATTGCGTAGGCCCGTGGCAGCATGTAGACGTGTTGGTCGGTGACACAGACAATGGTGTTGATCTTTGAGAACATGGACCAAGGATAGCAGAATGTTGAACAACTGTACCCTCCACCAGCCTACAACTGTAACTAGCACCCACTCCTAGCTCTGCCCTCAAGATTTGATGTGACATATCCAAGGGCACACATTGCCTATTTCTTCTAGAGAAATTCCAGTGCTTCTGACCACATACATGGACTATTGCACCTAAGTGTCAACATTACTCTTTCAGTTATGGCCACATGTTTTGTCTGGCCAGAGCTTTGGGAACACTGTTGTAGGTTGGCACATACCTGCACTGCATGCCAGCACAGTTGGGAGGCACATCCATGCACTTGTTGGCATGTTTTTCAACATGAATGTCATTTTGCATAAGTCCATGTGGACATCATGTGCTGCTGCCTACATTCCATGGCAAGCAAGTATGTTTCTGCGGTGGTAGAGCACTTCACTCACTGGCCAGAGGCAACGGCCATAGCTGACATGACTGCCAAGGCCCTAACCACCAAATCTGTTGACAATTTCAAACCTGCCACAAATTTTCAACTTTGCCAAAATAAGATTTTAACTACAAACTTCATAAATCTCCTCTCTGCACATGTTTGTGTAATTTGTTCTCCCACTGAGAACATATACAAGAGCACGTTGAATTATTCATAAAATAAAAACTGTAAAAAGAATTAATTTAGCTATTTTTTTTAGTACTTGTCTTCATTTCAATGTATTTCAACATCTTTGTTGGCTCCACTAGAAGTATGATTTCTGCTTGAAGGAGAATATTCAGCTTTTGATTTACAATATGTGATGGGAATGAGTTTCTGCATTCATGTTATCATTTGCACATACCTTTGACATACAAAGCACAATTGTGATATTCAAAAAATTCCTTCACAGTATGGTGTGATAAACATCTCTTACAATGGCAACATCCAACTAACAGCAAAATGAACAAATGTGAAAGAAATTCTTTTACATAACAAATGGCGTAAGTATTGGCAATCTTTTCTGAAATTCTTTTGAGAGTTCATAATTGACGGTTCTAATGACAATGACTTCAAATGTAATTACAATTTTGGAATTAATCAACTATATGGATAATAATTATGCTGTCCGAAAAATAATTAAATTTACATTGTTCATATTAGATTGTTCCAACACATTTTTATATTTGAATATAAATAAAATAATGCTTTACTATTGCTTTACTCAACAACCAGTTTTTTTGTGATTTCAGTAGGAAGACTGTATACCAAGTAATCTGTTTGTTTCTGTGTATTGATTAATTCAATTATTTCTTTGTATCAGTAATCTGATTATTTGTGTGTGTCAGTAAGTCCAATACATGATAAACATGAGCCCCTGATCCAGCCCTAATAACACAATAATGAAACCACCCAAGGTTTAATTTTGACAAACAGAACAAAAAATAAAACAATGGAAAATCCAGAATGGAGTAATGACAATATTATGAAATGGATAGATAGCTATTCACTGTACAGGGCAGATGTTGAGTCGGGGATAGGCACAACAAGAAGGCTAAACACACACACATTCATGCAAATGCAACTCACACATGCATGATGACTTGTTAACAGACTTATTGTTGTACCACTCTGTGACTCAGCATCTCCACTGTATGGTGAGTAGCAATCTGTCCTTTTCATAATACTGTCAGAAAAAAATTCTAAAAAATAATTTTCTCAAAGTTGAGTATGTTTTGTATCTGTGTAAGTATTATGTCTGCAATGATATTAAGTCTATAATAATTACATGAACTGAACTGTACTTTTTTGTAAGACATGTGCAAAGATACAACATATCTAGCAAATTTCTGCAGAGGACATAGATAAGTTTACATTACTTGTGAAACGAAGTAAGAACTGTAAATAATTACATTTTCAAAAATACTTTGAGTGACCTAATAATTATATTCATTAAAAATGTTAACAATACAATGATTACAAAAGATAGCTATATGAAAACTACTTTATTCTAACAGTGCAGCATTTCACAATGATATAATGCAAAATTGGCAGAAATGGTTTCTGTATGTACCCATGAATAAGGCATCTCTGATTATAAGACAAACAGCTTTCTTTCAAGAGGCTTCTTATTTTTAACGTATTCTGACTAATCAAAATTGCAAACTGTTTTAATGACATGAAGTACCTGCATAAGAAGTTAACATTGTACTTATTCTAAATTTGTACCATTTATCGATGGCCTGCATTTTGATAATATAAGGAGATATAAAATAAATGAAAATAAATGGTTTGCATTAATTTGCAGACAGTTTCATTTTCTACATTTTTTGCATACTAACCCTGTCAACTGTGGTATCACTATTTTTAATCATTATCATCCTCATAGCACAGCTGTGAAATTCGTATCTTCATTATCTAAAATATTTGGCTGTTTCTTTCAAATATGTTTCAATTTCTGAGGTTGTGGTTACTGTTAGACAAGAGAACACAGCTGTTTTTATCTGAATAAATATAGATTTTGCTTCCATATGGATGTGAGAATGTTAAAAAGTCTCTCACTTCCTGCCACTCTCATCAGATGTGTAGGACCAAGATCTGACACACTCCCTTTCGTTCCTGTCATTCGTCATGGTGAGCATGATAAATTTTCCATCATGTTCTAAAGCTTATTTTAAGCTGGCAATGTTTTTACCCAGTATTCTAACGTGTGAAAAGTGACCAGATTTCTCATTTGTAACCTGCTTAGTTAATCATTACAATCTCATAATCCAATCAAATACTGATTTGGATTCATAATCAAGTAATGTTTTTTGAAGGACATCATTTCTGCTTTTGAAGATACCTTTACTTAGAAAGCGGCATAATGTATGCACCCGGTAACCATACATGTATGAGAACTTTTATTGCAAACCTGTTGAAATACAATAAGTTTGTAAGATGATAGAATTTGGTGCTATTTTTTCCCATACTTCACAAAACTGTCAAATTTTAAGCAGAGGAACAGATTATTCTAGTGACAAGTTCATAGTTTTTCACATATCCCTAGCACTAGTGCTGTGCGTGTCAAATGTTCGAGCAACATCAATACTGTGTATCAAGTACTTCAGCGTATCAGAAAATCATAAGCCAGTTCAAAGGTAAGTATCACTTTCCCAGCCCTGCCCTTCCGAATTCTGCAAAATAAATCTGCGCATGACCTCAATAGCCAAAGCTTAATCTGCAAATGTAAGACGACCCCTACATGTTCTACTAGCTTAACGCCTGCTTCTTCACTCACATTGGCTGCATAGTCTGCAGAGATGTTTTAATTTTCCTGAAATTGAATTTTTATGTAGTTCACAAATTGCAACATCTTCTAGACTTTGCACACTAATTAAGGCCATAACAGCATGGTGTTTTCTGATGGTACTTCTGACCAAAAACGATTCTGGCAGCTGGAGTTGGAGGTCATTGTTAGTCCTATACAGGGTGTACATAAAGTCTGGGAACACTTTCAATTATTTATTGCATGAGAACCAAACATTGTACAGATATCATACATATGTCATTTTGAAGAGAATCCCTGAAAGGTTGTTCCCTCCCCCTACGTATACCGCCACAGTGTAGTTTGGTAATTTGCCGATGGTCAATGCTAGTCGTAAACATGGCATGTTCAGGTGCAGAGCGAACTTTCTGTGTGTTGGAGTTTGACAAAAACAAGTGTGCTACAGCTGTTCAATGGATGTTTAGAACTAAGTACAGTAAGAAGCCACCAACAAAGAAGGCCATTTACCACTGGCACAACAAATTCATTATGACAGGTTGCTTGTGCCCAGAAAAGAGAAGTGGATGTCCCAGTGTGAGTGAAGTGAATGTGGAGCGTGTATGAGAGGCATTCATAAGGAGTCCAAAGAAATCATTGTGTCATGCATCCCATGAATTCAAGATGGCTTCAATGAGAGTGTGGAAGGTCCTACAACAGAAGCTGTCTATGAAACCATTCAAATTGGGGCAGTACAGAAGCTCAAAGATGACGACAAAGACAAGCGTTTTGAGTTTTGTTCACAGTTGCAACAACTGAATGAGGATGGGGATGGCGTTGTTGATTGCTTAATTTTTTGTGACGAAGCCACTTTTCACACTAACGGGAAAGTGAACAGGCATAATTGTCAAATCTGGGGTACAAAGCATCCACACAAATACATTGAATTTGAGCATGATTCCCCAAAGGTAAATGTTTTTTGTGCCTTCTCACATGTAAAACTGTATGGGCAATTCTTCTTCGCCAAGAACACAGTCAATGGATATTCCTACTTGGACATGTTGCAGCAATGGCTGATGCCTCAAATGCAAACAGACTCCCAGTTCATCTTTCAGCAGGACAGGGCTCCACACCATTTTCATTGTGAAGTTTGGTGGGGACCTGAACATGGATCTACCGTATCGATGGATCAGCCGTGCTACAGAAGCAGACAGCTGTTTCATGAAATGGCCTCCCTTATCACCAGATCTCAACCCGTGTGACTTTTTTCTGTGGGGACACATTAAAGATCTGGTGTAAGTACTGCCTCTATGGCGTGATGTAGCAGAGCTCCAGGAGAGAGTACGGGAAGTGACTGCCACAGTCAACGATGCCATGCTGAGACAGGTATGGCAAGAATTTGATTACTGTATTGAAGTCTGCCGGGTCACTCATGGTTTGCATATCGAATGTTTGTAAAAAAAACTTTCAGAGTTTCTCTTCAAAATGCAATTGGTATGACATCTGTACAATGTTTAATTCTTGTGCAGTAAAGAAATGAAAGTGTTCCCAGACTTTATGTACACCCTGTATTTTGAGTTCTTGTGATGATATTTCCATGGCAACACTCATCCTCAAAACACATTTCTTTAGAAGTCAAATACAATTTTTTGTAGATTTAGCTTTAAAAATGTTTTAATATAATGAAATACTTTCATAAAAATGGATGGACAGTTGTTGTCATATGTAGAACTGACTTTAGGTGTGCCAATGTGAAGTGTATTGAGACCCTAGCTGTTCATGCTGTACATTAATGACCTTTCAAACAGTATTAATAGTAACCTCAGACTTTTTGCAGATGATGCAGCTCTTATGATGATGAAGTACTGTCAAAGAAGAGCATAAATATTCAGTCAGATCTTGATAAGATTTCAAAGTAGTGCAGATATCGGCAACTTGCTTTAAATGTTCAGATATGTAAAACTTCACAAAATCAAAAACCATACTGTTGGAACTGGGCAACACATACAAATACCTGGGTGTAAAACTTTGTAGGAATATGAAATGGTATGTTGACATAAGATCAGTCATGGGTAAAGCAGAACGTAGACTTCAGTTTATTGGTAGAATACTGGGGAAGTGCAACCAGTTTACAAAGGAGATTGCTTAGTAATCACTCATGCAAATGGTTCTCAAATATTGCCCAAGTCTGTAGGACCCATACCAAACCAGACTAACAGAGTATAGTGAATGTACGCCAAGTAGGACAGCACAAATGGTAACAGGTTTCTTTGACCCATGTAAGAATGTCACAGAGATACTGAACTGAACTGGAAGGCTCTTGAAGACAGACATAAACTGCACCGAGAAAGTCTATTAACAAAGTTTTAAGAACCAACTTTAAATGATGACTCTAGGCAATATACTAAAACATCGTATGTATCACTCACATGGGGATCGTGAGTATAAGACAGAATAATTACTGAATGCACAGAGGCATTCAAAAAATCATTCTTCCTGTGCTCAGTACATGAATGGAAACCCTAACAGCTGGTACAATGGGGCATACTCTCTCTCTCATGCACTTCATGGTGGTTTACAGAGGGTAGATGTAGATACTTTTCAAAATCCTTTCATCCCCGTAAGGGGTGGAATTCTGAAAAAACCCTTCTTAAATACCTACAGTACAAGAGCACCACCCTCTCCAAACGACCGAGCGAGGTGGCGCAGTGGTTAGACACTGGACTCGCATTCGGGAGGACGACGGTTCAATCCCGCGTCCGGCCATCCTGATTTAGGTTTTCTGTGATTTCCCTAAATCGCTCCAGGCAAATGCCGGGATGGTTCCTTTCAAAGGGCAAGGCCGACTTCCTTCCCCGTCCTTCCCTAATCCGATGAGACCGATGACCTCACTGTCTGGTCTCCTTCCCCAAACCAACCAACCAACCAACCTCTGCAAACTTCAAGTTTCTGTTCTTATCAGTTTGGGCTGCGCATTGAGTCAGTCAGTCGGGACATTGTCTTTGATATATAGATAATAAAAAATGTAAAACTCTTAACCTCCGCAGCAATAGTTTAATTTGTGAATATAAGACCAAGAAAATCTCATCTTATTATCGGGTAAATACAGTATTAAGCTGACACAAAAGAAAAATTTTGAATAACAGACAAAATAGTCATATTTTCATTAATATTTAGATATCTGAATTGTAGGCATGGCTTCACAGCACTTCAACATTCTGTGACAGTGTATTTTAGAAGAGTATTGCTCCACAAAATTAAAAAAATTAAGTTTTTATTATTACATTAAATATCATAATTCCCTATACTTTCTCTATTTCAAAAACAGTTCTTTTTTAACATTTTATTCCGTTTTTATTGTGGAAATTTCTTTTACATAGACTTGTTTCATCACTCTGACCATACAAAATGGTGGTCAGCATACCTCACAACATAACATTGTTTTCCAAAATTAACTATTTTCACTAGCTCTAAAATCCCAGATGTGTTCTTATCTCCAAAACTATTGGTTGTAATTTTTCTCATGGCTGTCAGAACCACAGTACATATATTATGAACATTAAGCATATTTCCTGATACAAACATATATTCCTTGACATAAGAAAACATGATACACCATTACTCAGAATATATTTCCCCAATCCTGTATGTCATCAACTTCTACATCATCATTATCAAAATCATTATCAACATCAAAAACACCTTCACCATCAAAAGATCCATCATCATATTATCTCTCATATCAAAATGCCCTCAACACCTTACATCTCCATGTACAGACACACTCTGCAAGCCACCATATGTTGCATGGTGGATGACATTCTGTACTACACTTCACATTTCCTTTCCTGTTCCACTTGCAGAGAGTGAGAGGCATAAATGGCTGGCTGTATGCCTCTGTATGAGTCCTAATTTCTTGTATCTTATCTTTGTGGTTCTTACATGAACTGTACCTTGGCAGCAGTAGAATTGTTCTGCAGTGATTTTTAAATGATGGTTCTCTAAATTTCCTCAATAATGTTGCTCAAAAAGAATGTCATCTTTCCTCCACTAATTCCCATTTGAGTTTCCAAAGAATCTTCATAATACTTGCGTACAGTTCAAACCTACTGGTAACAAACGTAGCGGCTGGCCTCTGAATCACTTCAATCTCTTCCTTTAATCCAGTCTGGTGTGGATCCCAAACACTTGAGCAGTACTCAAGAATAGGTCACTCTAGCATCCAATACGCCACTTCCTTTACAGATGAACCACACTTTCCTAGAATTCTCCCAATAAACCAAAGTTGCCTATTCACCATCCCTACAGCAATTCTCAAATGTTCATTCCATTTCATTTTGCTTCACAATATTTATGCCCAGATATGTAAATGACATGACTGATTAAGGCAGGACAGTACTAATGCTGTATCTGACTATTATGGATTTGTTTTTTCTACTCATTCACATTAAATTATAATTTTATACATTTAGAGCTATCTACCATTCATCATGCTAACTATAAATTTTGTGTAAGTCATCTTTTATCTCCCTATAGTCATTCAATGACAACGACTTCTTGTATAATATAGCATCATCAGCAAACAGCTGCAGATTGCTGTTCACCCAGACAGTCAGATCAGTTTATGTGTATAGAGAATAACAGCAGTACTATCACACTTCCCTGGGGCAGCCTTGACAACTCTCTTGTCTCAGATGAACACTTGCCATCAAGGACATTGAACAGGGCTCTATTACTTAAGAAGTCATTGAGCTTCTCACATATCTGAGAACCTATTCCATTTGCTCACACCTTTGTTAACAGTTGCAGTGGTGTACCTTGGCAAAATTTTTTTTGAAATTTATAAATATGGGATCTGTCTGTTCCCCTTCATCTATATATCACATGATATCAAGTGATAAAAGGGCAAGCTGAGTTTCACATTAAGGATATTAGTCTGTAATTTTGCAGATGGGTGCTTTTTCTCTTTTTATATATAAGAAAAAGGTAGGAAAAGCCTTCTCTCAACTTATCACCTCCACACTGCAAAGCTGAACATAGTGAATCTATGGTCAATCTACAATCAATCTCAGTACATTTTATCACTTCTTGTCCAAAATATTATAATCTTTAATGAAGTTTACTCACAGAATTACTCTTGGCTCACAATTATGACAATATGCATGCACATAGCTGACATCACTGCCAAATCCGTAGCATTTGTTGACTCCCCCAGACCTGCTACTCATGTCTAAATAAGATTTCAACTGCACACTTTTGCAAATCACCTCTTTGTGTGTGTGTGTAATCTGTTCTTCCATTGTGAACATGTATGGAAGCCAGATGAATTATTCATAAATAAAGATTGTGGAAAGAAGTAACTTAATAATTTTTTAAGTACTTGTCTTCATTTTATTGTATTTAACTGTCTTTTTTGGTTCAGAAGTATGATTTTTGCTTGCAGAAGAATATTCAGGTTTTGATTTACAATATATACTTGGAATGAGTTGTTACAGCCTTATTATCTTTTGCACAAAGTTTTCTCATCTTTCTCAAACATACAGTACAATTTCAATACATCAACAAGTACATCACTTTCTGCTAAAGTCATAAAATAACAACTTTCAACTAACGCACCAAGAAGAACAATGATTATACATATGTGATAGTAATTGTTTTACATAATAAACAACTTTAAATTGATAATTTGTTCTGAAATTATTTTAAAAATATATAACTGCAATTTTAATGTTGATGACAACCACTCACCATCCCTAGCCATTTCATGGAGCACATGACAACTCAGGTCCACCACTGGCAGAATGTCTCTGCAAACACATGGTCAGCATCCAACTGCACACACCAACATGGTATGACATCAGCAAAGTCTTCACACACATACAGACGTGCAACACTATGCTCACATCATGATGAGCATGGCAGTACAGCCACCACTTTGGCAGCCTTACTTGAGACCACACCACATTTTTTCCATAAAGCAGCAAGAGAACACTCAGCATCAAGTATGACTGTATAAGCCTGCTTGTGTCTTGGCACTCCAATTGCCATTCTTATCTTGGCCCAGTGGAAGATGATCTGTCAATAGACAATGCTTCCTCCACCACAAATCAGGAAATTGTTTCAGCAGAGCTCACACTCATAGCTGACAGTGACACAAAGATGCCACCAGTCCCAACATGCCAGCTGCCATTTATCATTGTGCCCTCACAAGCTCCTCAGCCTCATTGACCTCACCCAGACAGCTGGCACAACCACCCAGACGGCACCCATCACAGTCACCCAAACAACCCACTCCACAGCTGCCAGCAGAAGACATCACACCACAACTGCCAGCAAATAAGTCATGTGTGCTGGTCACAGAGTCTGCTTTAAATGCCTGTCCTGCAGCATAATCACATCCCATCGAATGATGCAGGCACATGCGCTCCAGCCACTGTACAGGGTTAGAATCTGGCACACCAGATGTCACCTGCTGTAAACACTCTGTGAGCTATGGATGTCATGTCCCACAACACTTCCTGTTTGTCCATCACAGCTCCTTGACCTGTGTCCATGTTCCTATGCCTTCACCACATTAGGAATTGAGACTGAATTGACTTCTCCAGTGATTTTCTTGTTTGCTTTGGTAGTGAGCTCCAGATGTTGGCCTCCACACCATCGGGCTTTACCACTGTATACCTGGGATCTGCATTGGAGTCGTGATGCCACCATATTTCTGTGAGTGTAGACACTGTGTGCTGTCTCCAAGCCTCTGCTGTGTCAAGCATTGAGGATGGATCAACCGCCGCAAGAGAGTGCATCATGAACTCTAATGCCTGCCAATGGGAACATCCATGTTATTATGTGTTCTTCAGAAACAGCGCAACTCTTAAATGCTTTATTTTATTATGTTGTCTTAATTGTCAGTGTTATTGGCATATTTTTGTGGTATCCACATCCTTCAAGCATACATAATAAATTACTATGGACAGTGGCTCATACTTTGTGTTGAGTATGCATCAGGCACACTCATTGGTACCATGATAAAGACACACTTTCATATCAGAATGACAGGCAGCCCGAGCTGCCCCCATATAGCCATGTGGGACAAAACCGACCATGATCACAACTGTTCACAGCCAGTACTACCTGTGACTGCTGTCACTAGCTGGCTGCATGAGGACATCCGCTGTGTGCCCATTCAATCCAGCACTATAGTGCTGGTGCTGACTTTACCACACCATCACCACATCACCACCAGCTGGCCTGCTGTCATTGCATTCATGCTGATGTTCTACAAGGCAGACAAGCCCCAAACATGTCACATACTCTAAACACAGGCTGATAACCTGCACTTTCTCATAGCTCCAGAGCTCTACTCTCTGAGGGATCTGTGTGGCAGCAATATCACAAAAATATATGAATGACTGTTCACAGCTAGCTAAGAATGAGTGGTGCCTCGCATTTACCATTACACAAAAGTTTGGCAGTGGATTGGTGCACACAGATGTGAGAAAGACAAAGCAGTGTGTGCTGTGCCACTGTGCTGTAAAGGTGGATTTCTTAGTTCGATTCTGCAAGTCTTGGACAATATGGGTCAAGTTTACTGTGAGCTCTCCAGCAATGTGCACATGGTGTCACTTTGGCAACATTCATGTCATTTTCTCACATTGCCAGCAGCAGAACAACATAAAGGGAATTCTGAAAGCAAGAAACTGCAGGGTTCAAATGGTTCAAATGGCTCTGAGCACTATGGGACTCAACTGCTGAGGTTATTAGTCCCCTAGAACTTAGAACTAGTTAAACCTAACTAACCTAAGGACATCACACACATCCATGCCCGAGGCAGGATTCGAACCTGCGACCGTAGCGGTCTCGCGGTTCCAGACTGCAGCGCCAGAACCGCGCGGCCACTTCGGCCGGCAAACTGCAGGGCAAGCTGGAATTTTGTAACAGGAAAACGTATTGCCAAAGCCATAAAACCTGCACTATGGAGCAATAGAAGAAAGTTATTTGGTCAGGTGAGTGTCGTTTCATGCTGCTTCCAACTTCTGGCTGAGTTTACATCCCAAGAGTGAAACATGGACAGGGTTCAGTGAAGCTTTGGGCAACCATATCGTGATATTCCATGGGCCCAGTGGTTGCTCCATACTGTGACAGTACTGCCAAGGATTATGTGACCATTTTGGCTGATCTGGTCCATCCCACAGTACAATGTTTGTTCCCCAACAGTGATGCTGTTCATACAGCTTGCATTGTCCAAATTGGGTTTTGTGAGCACAAAGATGAATTGTCACATCTGCTCTAATCACTACAGTCACCATATCACAATATTATTGAGCCTTTGTGACCTGAAATTTCCACTATCTTGCAGGGAGAATGGTATAAGATTCCCCTGAATGCCATACGGGACCTGTATTTATCCATTCCAAGATGACTGCACGCTACATTGTATTTGACATCCCAATATGCCATGTTTTTGGTGTTCTGTATTTTTGTCCATCCCATGAGCATATAGTACAAGTTTCTTTCTCATTATGTTTATATTAACTTAATAATTCAATTTTTCATAAAGCTATTTTTCTACAATGTTTCACCAATACTTCAGATTATGTGTGGAATAATTGAAAATAGCTATTACTAATGACAAACGCTTTCATTCACATCTCTGCCTCCAATACTACCCTTGATAAATTCTGTATTTTTTCAGTTATTATTAACTTTGTTACTGTAGCATGCCAGCAGAAACCAAACTAACTCTCCTACATTTCCACAGCCTTCCAATGAAGAACACAATTTTACAAATTACCTCTAGATAACCAGGTCTTTTACATACAGGCCACTATATACATTAATTTGAGTATCACACAGTATAGCTAATCTTGTTTTCAACATAAAATGGAGATAAGAAAATATTAAATATTTTAAAGCTCACCACTAACAATAATATATTATTTAGACAGTGCTTAGGAAAATCAGTAAATGCACTGTAGTGAAAAATTACAGTCCATATGGCAAATAAAATAAAACAAGAAATTAACGTGTTCATTTATGAACAAAAATTTGCTTGCATCACTATACCTTGTTGCTACCCATTAATTTATCAGATGGCTTCAATCATTTATTTATTATGAAAGACTCTGGTACTTTACTTTTGAATTCTACTGTTGATCTTTTTAAATTTGCTCTCACATGGAAACTACATGACATTTGAACATAAACCAATAAAGTTTTAGTATCACAGATTACAGTTACTATTTCTCTCTCAACAAGTATTAGCTCAACATTTTGATAGTTATTGACAAAATCTCGAATTTCATATAAATTAGTCACTTCATTGGCATTGTTACACTGTTGTTTCAAAATAAGGTTGTATAATTTCTGATCAGTTGTCAAAGTGTGAGAGGCAAAATTACAAAATTTTGCATCAGAGTTGGGTGTTCATGTATAAATCCACATTATTCACAGCATTACTACAAAATTGAATATTACTGTTTCTAAGCTGACTGCCAAATTCATTCAAGTACTTCAACCATGAATTATGTGGTGGTTGACTACAAAATCTTAATAAGCTTTACAAAGCAGATACAGTTTTGAAAATCCCTGGTACTTCTTTCCATACAAACCGATTGCAAATGACAGATTCCAACAGTTTTCAGTAACTAGGGTTGAAAGTTCATCTACTGTTGACACTTCAGGTAAGGATTCATCTTTTAAAGCAGGAAAGAAAAATTGTGCTAACACCAAGATAATCTACTACATTTTTAACCTTCTCTAAAAATTGTTCACTTCACTCTCAGTAAGAATTTTTATGTCATTAAAAACATTATTTACATGTTCCTCTTTGCTAGCTATTTCAGACACATCACAGTTTTCAACAATAATTACAGGGTTCGATTCAACTACAAAAATAGTTTCTGGTTCAGTCACATTTTTGTCTACAGTTTCAACATTGTCTTTAGCATAACCAACATGAACTTTTACTTCACTACTGTAATAATGCCTCCTTAGTCCAAATCTCCCAGGTGTCAGTTACTGACAGCTCAATTATTTCTTTACCCTCCACAGAAACAATATTGTTTTACCCACTCTGCTCCCTAAAACAATATCCTCTATTTTCACCCCATCATTTGAAATAATTGATTGTTTCATAAGTCTTAAATGTTCATCATTTTCCGATCATGACTATACAAATAGCACAAACAATAATCTTTTCAAGTCTGAGTCCCTCGATTGTACTGGTCAGAAAATAAACAGTTTTTTCAGCCTTCAGTTGCAAGGTAATTTTTTTTACTCATTTACCTAGGATTCGATTCCAGTAATGGAATCTTCTTCAGAACCTATAAATTAAACCACATACGGACATATATTACTCACTGAAATGCATCATCAGTCTAATGATTCAATAATAAAGAAATCGTGATACTTACAAAAAATTAAATTATTTTGAGAGCCAAACACTGACCATGTCACAGATTAAATTTAAAACAATAAAGATGAATAATCATAAGATTATGTCTGTCAAAATTAAAACCATTAAGGCGAACGTAGACGAAGCTACGTCGGCCAGAAATAAGGACCACATGTGAGCGACACGGAAACTAGGCATCGCAAGCAGTTCCGCGGCGAGGCTCGGCCGCGGCCAAGCGCATGCAGGAGCACAAGCGCAAGCGCAGGCGTGAGAGACAAACTGTCTCAAAATTATTTAGAGCAAATACACATATAAACAAAATGCGACTGAAAGCCTTCTCACAAATGGACAAATCTATCTATTGGTATGGCAACATTAAACAATTTACCTGAGAACAAACTACAAAGCCAAGGTATAAAAATTTTTTTACATTTAAATATTATAGTAAGAGGGCGAAGCCCCGCTACAATAACTAAAAAATTGGTGTCGAAACCATGCGTGCTAAGCATAAATGTCTTTAACATAAAAACGCCATAGCAACTATGTGTCATTACCAAGCATATTACGAAATACAAAGACACACATGTACAATCGCACTATAGTAAAGGGACAAAGCAGATAGGGAAACAGCATTGGCCATTCGAAGCGGACTGTGAGTCAACTCCACTGGAGTAAAGGTTAAAATCCTTCAAAATAACTTCTATTTTTTATTTGCAACTGATCATTAAGTAAATTGTCTCTATCAATAATAAGATGTTTAAAAATTTGCAATTCTTCGAGGGTGTTTAGCCTGCATCCCTTGACTTCATTATGCAAAAGCTCTGCGTCTTTTAGAGGCTTGGGAGCATGTGCCTTTTGGACCAGATGTTCAGCAAATGTAGATCCTCATGTTCCATCACTGCTTTTTGTCGGCAGATGCTCTTTAAACCTAACAGACAGGGCCCTTCCTGTCTGGCCAATGTAATAACAAGGACATTCAGCACACGTGATCTTATACACACCTGACAGCGATGATTTATCAGTACCTTTATCCAGAGAATGTACTAAATTCTTTTTGAGGTTGTTGGTGGTAGAGTATGAAACTTTACACCCTAGGTTTTTTAATAAATGACCTACCTTATAGGATATGCTACCTATAAAGGGAACTGATATGTATTTCGTTGCCTGGTGTTGATTGTGGGTACCTGAACTGGAAAGGGTGGTAGTCTTCTTTCGTGTTTTTTTGTTGAACACCTGTCTCACTATACTGGGATTATATCCATTATTCTGAGCGATGTTTTCGAGGACTTTTAATTCGTTCTGTAAGTTGACTGGCGAAAGCGGAATGGAAAGGGCTCGATGGATACTTGAGTGAAAAAAGGCCATTTTATGGGCCTGAGGATGGGTGGAATCAGCTGGGATGATGATGTCGGAATCTCGGAAAGCAACCTATTCCGACATCATCATTCCAGCTGATTCCACCCATCCTCAGGCCCATAAAATGGCCTTTTTTCACTCAAGTATCCATCGAGCCCTTTCCATTCCGCTTTCGCCAGTCAACTTACAGAATGAATTAAAAGTCCTCGAAAACATCGCTCAGAATAATGGATATAATCCCAGTATAGTGAGACAGGTGTTCAACAAAAAAACACGAAAGAAGACTACCACCCTTTCCAGTTCAGGTACCCACAATCAACACCAGGCAACGAAATACATATCAGTTCCCTTTATAGGTAGCATATCCTATAAGGTAGGTCATTTATTAAAAAACCTTGGGTGTAAAGTTTCATACTCTACCACCAACAACTTCAAAAAGAACTTAGTACATTCTCTGGATAAAGGTACTGATAAATCATCGCTGTCAGGTGTGTATAAGATCACGTGTGCTGAATGTCCTTGTTATTACATTGGCCAGACAGGAAGGGCCCTGTCTGTTAGGTTTAAAGAGTATCTGCCGACAAAAAGCGGTGATGGAACACGAGGATCTACATTTGCTGAACATCTGGTCCAAAAGGCACATGCTCCCAAGCCTCTAAAAGACGCAGAGCTTTTGCATAATGAAGTCAAGGGATGCAGGCTAGACACCCTCGAAGAATTGCAAATTTTTAAACATCTTATTATTGATAGAGACAATTTACTTAATGATCAGTTGCAAATAAAAAATAGAAGTTATTTTGAAGGATTTCAACCTTTACTCCAGTGGAGTTGACCCACAGTCCGCTTCGAATGGCCGATGCTGTTTCCCTATCTGCTTTGTCCCTTTATTATAGTGCGATTGTACATGTGTGTCTTTGTATTTCGTAATATGCTTGGTAATGACACATAGTTGCTATGGCGTTTTTATGTTAAAGACATTTATGCTTAGCACGCATGGTTTCGACACTAATTTTTTAGTTATTGTAGCGGGGCTTCGCCCTCTTACTATAATATTTAAATGTAAAAAAATTTTTATACCTTGGCTTTGTAGTTTGTTCTCAGGTAAATTGTTTAATGTTGCCATACCAATAGATAGGTTTGTCCATTTGTGAGAAGGCTTTCAGTCGCATTTTGTTTATATGTGTATTTGCTCTAAATAATTTTGAGACAGTTTGTCTCTCGCACCTGCGCTTGCGCTTGTGCTCCTGCATGCGCTTGGCCGCGGCCGAGCCTCGCCGCGGAACTGCTTGCGATGCCTAGTTTCCGTGTCGCTCACATGTGGTCCTTATTTCTGGCCGACATAGCTTCGTCTGCGTTCGCCTTAATGGTTTTAATTTTGAAAGACATAATCTTATGATTATTCGCCTTTATTGTTTTAAATTTAATTTGTGACATGGCCAGTGTTTGGCTCTCAAAATAATTTAATTTTTTGTAAGTATCACGATTTCTTTATTATTCAATCATTAGACTGATGATGTATTTCAGTGAGTAATATATGTCCGTATGTGGTTTAATTCATAGGTTCTGAAGAAGATTCCATTACTGGATTCGAAACCTAGGTAAACGAGTAAAAATTACCTTGTAACTGAAGGCTGAAAAAATTGTTTATTTTCTATACATATACGGTTGCTGACGCGCTGCATAATGTTAAAGATTTGTAAATACTGGTTAGACATATTGTCTTCTGTGTGCCGGTCAGAGACTCGAACTCGGGGCCTTTGCCTTTCGCGGGCAAGTGCTCTACCAAGCACGACTCATGCCCTGTCCTCACAGCTTTATTTCTGCCAGTACCTCATCTCCTACCTTCCAAAAATTACAGAAGTTCTCCTGTGAACCACGCAGAACTAGCACTCCTGAAAGAAAGTATATTGCAATGGCATGGCTTAGCCATAGCCTCGGGGATGTTTCCAGAATGAGACTTTCACTCTGCGGCAGAGTTTACGCTGATATGAAACTTCGTGGCAGATTAAAACTGTGTGCTGGCTCGAAACTCGAACTTGGGACCATTGCCTTTCATGCGCAAGTCCTCTACCAAGCACGACTCACACCCCGTCCTCACAGCTTTACTTCTGCCAGTATCTCGTCTCCTACTTTCCAAACTTTACAGAAGCTCTCCTGCGAACCATGCAGAACTTGCACTCCTGAAAGAAAGTATATTGCAGAGACATTGCCTAGCCACAGCCTGGGGGATGTTTCCAAAATGAGATTTTCACTCTGCAATGGAGCGTACACTGATATGAAACTTCCTGGCAGATGAGGTACTGGCAGAAGTAAAGCTGTGAGTACAGGGTGTGAGTCGTGCTTGGTAGAGCACTTGCCCATGAAAGGCAAAGGTCCCGAGTCGAGTCTCGGTCCAGCACACAGTTTTAATCTGCGAGGAAGTTTCATATCAGTGTACACTCTGCTGCAGAGTGACAATCTCATTCTGGATATTGTCTTCTCATTTTCATGTACTTTAGACAACACAAACTGAATAAAATACCGTAGGCATGTGTCTACATTACTGCTCGAAGTCCAATTTGAAGGTTCGTTATTGGTCATCATATTACCATCCACCACTACTGATTGTTATATTTGAGTGCCAGTCTGTCCATAATGCTTGTATTTCAGAAATAATTTCATTGGCTCTTATTTCAGTGAAAATTCATATGTAATTTGTCCTTCTTGATCCCTAAATCATAAATCCCCAGCAGTATACATATCTTTGTCTTTTAAATATGCTAGACAATTTCTCAAATTACAATGACCCACAGCTCTATTATTGTAAAATCCATTAAAAATTTTTGAATCTGAAAACGTCAAATGAAGTGCATTTTTTTTTAGCAATGGTAACACTAGTGTAATGCAGCTAATGTCTGAGAAAAAAGATCCTTCAATATTAAATTATATAACTCATGAAACCTTGCAGCTTATTGACAAAAATGTCACTCATTGAAGAAACATGGCTCACTGTAAGAATAATCTGCACCAAGGGGGTAAGATCAAGGTTTTTACTTTCAATTAAGAACATTGTGACATTGTATTTTCTTCATTTCACATATAGTATTTTAATGTTCCCACAGTAGTGTAATTACATCTGTTCTCTGAGTCAGTATGCACCAACAATGACCCCATTACTTTCCCACCAAGTACATACTCCTACTTCATCTTACAACAGAAAAAAGGAGATTTTTCCTCTTACATGCACCAAAACATGTTAAAACAGAAAGACAGACATTTAAAACTCACAACAAAGCGATCTTATGGAGTATCGGTTTTGACGTCTATAAAGATTTATATGTGTTTTTTCCTTCACAAATGCTTTCTAATTATTACAAAGAGTAAATTATAGAAATAACAATAATGTCAATAAAAATAATAATTTTAAAAGTCTTCCCAAAATAAAAAATAGTTACTATAAATTTATGATACCATCTGACTTTATAGTTTTGTAATTAAATGTAAATAATACTTCATGATTTTGTGTACTCTACCATAACAAGCAAATATTTTTATGATCGCATTGAAAAATGTACTGTGAGATCTGGTTGTCTTAGTGTATGAGGTACTCCAAGTATTTGTATATATTGAGTACTCTGATGGATTGTGTATTGCGTATTCTTGTTTGTGGTGAAAGCAGGGTCATTGATCAATTCCATTACAGCAACAGAGAAAGACATGGCACCCCACAGGTCAAGCAGACAGTCATACAAATGGAAGACAAAACCTTTGTGTTTCTGCAGTCACACATTGGGTAATGTACTCATCACATTAACCTTTTAATTGCTCTAGACATGTTAACGTGGGCGCCTTTGTACCTGTCCCTGTGTGCTCTGAACGTTTTTACGCGCACCACCAGTCCTTCTACCTGGTACTCTGAACATGTCTACCCATAGACACATTCAGAGTACCAGGTAGAAGGACTGGTGGTGCGTGTAAACACGTTCAGGACACACAGGGACAGGTACAAAGGCGTGCATGTTAACACGTGCAGAGCAGATAAAGTGTTAAATACCCCTACAGAGTGTTACATCCAGGTATTCGTATGAGTGTCTGCCTCTGTAACTTAGTGGTCAACATAGATGACTGCCGTTTGGAGGACCTGGGTTTGATTCCTGTTATTTCCAAGGATTTTTCTTTGGTGAGAGGACTGGTATGGGCTGCATTCAGCCTGATGATGCCAATTTAAGAACTATTTGAATAAGAAATAGCAGCTCCGGCGCAGTGGTTAGACACTGGACTCGCATTCGGAAGGACGACGGTTCAATCCCGCATCCGGCCATCCTGATTTAGGTTTTCCGTGATTTCCCTAAATCGCTCCAGGCAAATGCCGGGATAGTTCCTTTCAAAGGGCACAGCCAAATTCCTTCCCCGTCCTTCCCTAATCCAAAAAGACCGATGACCTCGATGTCTGGTCTCCTTCCCCAAAACAACCAACCAACCAAATAGCAGCTCCATGGTCTGGAAAGTCAGTAAATGGCAATGCCACAATGGAGAGGACAACATTATGGCTGATTGAGCAGCTATGTCTCTCTCTTGTTTTTTTTAAAAAAAAAAAAAAGTGGTACTTATTGATATTATAGTCACAGGACAGCACATTTTCTCGTTCTGTGAAGTGGACAATTTTACATTATTGAACACTGAAAGCAAGTTGGTAATCTTTGCACCACTTGAAAATCTTATTAAGATCTAAGTCAATATTTATGCAGCTTCTTCCAAACAGTTGGCTGTGTAATATTGTCAACATACCAGCGCCTGCCTCCTTCCTGAATTTAGTGTGTGGATGCAGCAGTAAAGCCAGTTTATAGTAAGACTAAGTTGTAAGGAGCAATTCACCAGCTCTCCCATTTCAGTGTTTGAAATCTTGAATTATTTACTACGCAAGTTGTGCCAGAGCCTTTCCTGAAGAAGCCAAACTGATTCCATAAAATAATACTGTGTGGTGAATTATAATTTCATATCTGGATCTATGTTTAAGCATTTTCAGAGATAACATGCAAAGACGACATGAGGCCAGCATTACAATTATATATCTCAATATACAGAAGCTGCAGGTAGCTGAACAGTTCATTTATTTTTTGCCAATAATTTTCTTGTGTTCATCTAGAACCTTAGTCAGTTTCATAAAATTGTTGAGCCTTTTGTGACCACTAGTTGATTTACTGCCTTTTGGCTTCTGTGTCAGACTCTTCAACCAAAATTTGTTTGATGATTTTTCTGATCTTTCACCAGCATGAGCAGTAGGCATAATCAAAGCACAAGCAGTTGGCATAATCAAAGCTTCACCCTGCATTTTTTTAGGCAATTTTGTTTTTTACCTATCAGTGTTGTTTAGGTATGACATATTATTTATAATTAAATTTTTAACACAACTTCTCATAATAGACATTTTGCAGAAAGATATTTATCAGACAAAACTTTTTTGCCCACAGAATTTTATCTCCAATGTTTATGTAAACCTAATAGAAGAAATGCATTCAACAGTGCACAGTTTGTTAGATGGAGGAGACAAAGCTTCAGAGAAAACATATGATGTAACCAATGATCAAAAGTATTTTTTTGCAATTGAATCAACTGAAGAAGGAGACTATGAGAAAGCAAATCAGCTTTATTTAGAAGTAAGTTACTGAGCATACAAGCTAAATCACTTTATTAAACTTGCAATTGGCATTATACAGTATTTTACTGAATAATATATCCATACATACAATAAAGATGGATTTACGTATGTGTGCATGTGTTTATGTTCCACATCTCCTCATAAACGACTGGACAGGTTTCAATCAAACTTGGTACACACACCCCTTACTGCCAGGCAACAATTGCTATTGGGTTAAGAACCACTCACCTATCATAGTTCAGGAGATGTGATGTCCTAAACAGTGAGATGTATGAACAACTGCCATATCGTGCATGACATTTAAATTTATTACTTCCTTGTTATTAATTGTATTCACAAAACTTTTTTCATACAGTATCTTCATACACTCCCAAATGTGCTTACAAAATTATATTATAGTACGAAACACAAATCAGGAGATATGATGTCATAAACATTGAGATGCATGAAAAATCTGTTGTCATGCATGATGTTTAAATTTATTACTTCTCTGCTACTAACTCTATTCATTACATAATGTACTTACACAAATATATCATTGTAGGAACACAGTTCAAGAACTTGATCTTATAAACACCATAATGCTTGAAAAAAAAAAAGAAAAAAAAGCCACATCATCCATAAAGTTTTAATACATTCATTCTTCACTACTAAGACACTCCTACAGCCAGGTCAGCTCAAGGAAATTCCTGACACCTGGCAGCACTTTTGACAGCTTTCAGCTTTCAAGCACATATTGTAATTTATTTTCCCAGGGATCATTCTACGATGATATATGATTTTCAGCTTAATATAACGAAGAAAGATGCCATATATACAAGACATATAAATATAAACAGATGTGTTTAATGAGGATAAGACAGGAGTTGTTCATGGCCTTTTGGAATTACTATCCTGACATTTACCTGAAATGTTGTGACTGATATCATGTGTAGAAAGCAGATAAAGAATGGTGGTGCAGGTACTTTTGTAAGAGAAGGAGCGAAATTTTCTAAAATTGATGTAGCAACTTATAGCTCAGAACTACATGCAGAGTTCAGTTGTGTTAAGTGCTGGATGAAAACACAAATAGTAGTTAGCCTATATAGATCCCCAGATGATGATATTAACCTATTTATTGAGAAATTTGAATTATTAATTAAAAAAATTTTGAAATTTAAGACAAGAATTGCTGTCTGTGGAGATTTCAACATTTAATTGGCCAATACAGACAAACAAGTAATAAAAATATTTTTGAATGTACGGTACTAAGATCATTCAACTAATACTGTACAAATAAGTGTCCCACTCATATGGATGCATGCTTGGACAACATTAAAGTTAATTTCATTCAGGAAGATTTTAGAGTCACATTTGCAGGAGGACACTTTGCTGATCATGCTCCTTTGCTCCTGATACTTTTTTGCAGGAGGACACTTTGCTGATCATGCTCCTTTGCTCCTGATACTTTATAAGAGGCAGCCAATTAAAACTACTGAACCTAAGTCTGTACTGGTGAGAGGACAAAAAGAGGAGTCGATTACACTGTTTATTGATAATTAAGGAAGGAAAAGTGGGATGGGTATACAAATGTCAACCAGGGAAATTGGGAACAGAAATAGCCTTTGATAAATTTTTTGGGAAATTTATAGAACTATGGTGTTCTTGTTCTCCATTAACAAAAACTAGAACTACAAGGAAACCTAAAAATAAAATGCTTAACTGGTTTACCGAAGAATTTTCTGAAATTAGGGAAAACTTGCACACATTACAGCGGATTTACAAGCATGCCTGTATCCACAGGACTGAGCAGAGAGAGAGAATTTATAACTCATATACTAAATCCAAAAAATTCTACAGAACTAAACTCCTCCTCGCAAACAAACTAGCATCTGAAAAGTACATAGAAAGTGCTCCCCATAAATGCAAGGCAGCATGGTAAATTATAAATCAACGTCTCACTCCTAAACACACTCAAGTGCTTTTGATGGATCCTGAGGTACTAAATAACTTCTTTATTAATTCAGTTAAGGAAGTAACAAACAGTATTAAAGAAACAAGTTCTTCTGCAATGGACCTGCTGGCTACCGCTCTGCCCAATGAACATGTATTTCACTGGAATCCTATCACACGCACTGACATTTTAAAAACTGTTACCAAATTTTCAAATTCAAAAAGTATGGATTGCTACTGGTTGCCCAATTACATTATTTAAAAAAAACTGTTGTGACTTGCCAATCTTTCAAAGTGCCACCACGCAATTAAGTGTGTCCTCTACATGCGGCGCTGTCTGCCAGCCATGCAGCAGCAGCGCCACCTAAGTGGCCAGCCAGCCAGCGGACACTACACTTGGACTCAGTTATGACTTGACTGTTAAAGTGTACACACGTCTTACTCTGTTTACTTGATCTGTGACTTTCATGTATTGCATCTTCCTTGAAATATATTTGTTCAACTTGAAGTTATAACAATTTGTGACGAGGTAGTGATTTTTCTTTTCCATCATTGACCCACATGTTTCCATGGCTACTTTAGAGCAACTATTGCAAGGTCTCATAGAACAGCAAACGCTTCTCACAAATGCGATTTGTGATTTCGTTGCAGCATCAAATGCTGGGTGTCTCTCGTCATTGTCTCTACCTCCTTTTCCTCCTGATGACAAGATGGCAGAAGACTGGTCTGATTACGAAAAACATCTTCGACAGCACTTCTTGGCATTTCATGTCGCGGATGAACAAACATGTAAGTCTCTGTTCCTTTCATGGATTTCACCTCAAATGTATCAGTTGTTGTCGCAATTGGCTCCTTTGAAAGATCCTGCATCTTTGTCCTTTGCTGAAATGTGCTCACTTCTGTCCATCTATTTTCAAAAGCAAACGCATGTGATAGCCTCTCGTGTAGCCTTTTATCGTTGTCAAAAAAAACCAAATCAATCCTATCATTGGGCTGCTGAACTTCACGGCCTCAGTAGAAAGTGTCAATTTGTTACTGAAGTTCACAAAGAATCCTACGCCAATTCCATGGTATGGGATGCTATTATCCAATCGGCACCCAACAAAGAAGTTAGGCAACGTGCCCTTCAGTTGGCAAATCCAACTCTAGATGAAGTCCTATCCATTGCTCAGTCTTTTCAAATTTCTCGCGCCGCTGGAGCGCAAATAGAGGCATGGGGTGACATCGGGGAAATAAAACCTCTGTGCGATGTTGACGAAGCATGTGGTGTGTCCCAGCCGCCCGACGTGGCTGCAGTACACTCCCAAGCACAGCCTCAGCCTACCCGTAAAGAAACCTCTAAGAAACTGCAGCAAAACCCATGGCAACTTCCTTCATGTCCGTGGTGTTTTACGAAACATTCACGAGAAGATTGTCCACAACATTGGGCCGTGTGTCACAAATGCAATAAAAAAGGGTCATATGTCATCTGTTTGCAAATCCGATCACATACATGATGTTCATGACCATGACGCTGATTCTGATTCTGTGTTGTCTGTCAATTGTACTTCTTCCCTTTCAGGGAAGTTATTCCTCACTGTCCAAATACTTGGTCACGATGTTCGCATGCCGGTGGATACTGGTTCTGCTGCTACTATCATCAATTCTCAGACGTATCTTCAGTTGGGTTCTCCAATCCTGTCACCTGTCACTAGGCAATTATGGACTTATAATAAACAGAAGATTTCTCTCTTGGGGCCACTTGATGCTGAGGTATCTTACAAATCTGTCGTTCGCACTATTCCCATATTTGTGGTCGCCATAGTTACGTGGAGAATCTTTTTGGTTTCGATGCCTTTCGCTTTTTTGGGTTCTCCATAGATGACTGTCAATATCGTCTCTGATGCTATTCCTTATGCTCAATTGGATTCCTTGTCGATGACATTTTCGTCCCTTTTTTCTCTTGGGTTAGGGCATGCAAACGACTTTGAAGCTCATATCACGCTCAAACTCACTGCTCAGCCTAAGTTTTTTCGGGCTCGGCCCATTCCTGTGGCCCTTTGTGATCAGGTCAAACAGGAGCTGGATCGTCTCACTGCTTCAGGGTCTTGTTTCCTGTCACTTCCAGTGAGTGGTCCTCTCCTGTTGTTGTCGTTGCTAAGCCAAATGGTGATATTCGTCTCTGTGGTGATTTCAAAGCCACTGTAAATGCTCAATGCCTTATCAACACTTACCCTATGCCTCGACCTGAAGAACTGTTCACTAAACTTACTGGAGGCCAGTATTTTTCTAAACTCGACCTGCCAGAAGCTTATCATCAACTTCCTCTCGACGCTGCTTTCTGGCAGTTTCTGATCCTTAACATGCCTTTCGGCCTCTATCAATACCAATGATTGCCATTTGGGGTTGCCAGCACCCCTGATCTCTTTCAGCGATTCTGGGAACAATTATTGCTCACTGTCCCTGGGTGTATAAATTACCAGGACGACATTGTTGTCACTGGCTCCACCACTGACGAACATCTGCAAAATCTCCGCACACTTTTTCATGTCTCATAGACTGCCGGTCTTAAGTGTAATCTTCAGAAATCAAAATTTTTTCAGGCATCTATCACGTACTTGGGGTTTCAACTCTCTCGGGATGGTATTCGTCTGCTTCAGCAAACTGTCGCTGCAATCGATGCCCTTCCTCGCCCTACATCTGTTAAGGAACTGCAGGCCTTCTTGGGGAAAATAACATACTATCACAAGTTTTTACCGTCTGCTGCTTCGGTGGCTCAGCCGTTGCATCGCCTGTTGCATAAAAACGTGCCTTTTCACTGGTCCGCGTCATGCGATGTGGCTTTATAGAAATTGAAGACTATGCTGAAACAGGCCCCATGCCTGGCTACTTATCGACCTGGCCAACATCTTGTTCTTGCCATGGACGCCTCTCAATACGGAGTCGGTGCAGTCCTTGCCCACGGTTTTTCTGACGGTTCTGAACAACCCGTTGCATATGCCTCCAAAACGCTCATGCATGCCCAACAAAAATATTCTCAAATTGAAAAAGAAGCTTTGGCCATTATTTATGCTCTTCATAAGTTTGATGTTTTTCTCTATGGATCCAAATTTCATCTTGTTACGGATCACAAACCACTTGTTTCCTTGTTTCATCCATCAACGTCGCTTCCTGACAAGGCTGCACACCGCCTCCAGCATTGGGCTCTTTACTTGTCTCATTTCAATTATGAGATTCATTTCTGGCTGACAGCTCAACATGCGAATGCTGATGCACTGTCTTACCTTCCCATGGGTCCTGATCTGGCATTCGATAGGGATAAACTTTTGTGTTTCCACCTGGATGTTGCCGAGCAGCGGGTTGTGGATGGGTTCCCCATCACTGGGGACCGGTTGGCGGCTGCTACGGGTTCTGACCCCACCCCCTCCCAGGTTTTACACTGTATTCAGAAGGGTTGGCCAGATCGTCCGTCCGCTAAGACTTCTGATCCGTTGCGGAACTACTAAGCTTTGCGTTACCGCCTCACGGCTAGGGATGGTGTTATCCTCCTTTCTACTGAAGATGCTTCACTGCATGTTGTGGTACCTTCGTCTTTGCATGCTTCGGCCTTGTGCCTCCTTCACCAAGGGCACTGGGGTGTCTCTTGCACAAAATCTCTGGCACGCCATCATGTGTACTGGCCCTGCATCGACCCTGAAATCGCACACATGGTCGCTGCCTGCGGCCCTTGTGCGTCACAGGCCACCACCCTGAAGTCATCTTTGTCACCATGCCCTTTGCCTGAGAAGCCCTGGGAGCGTATTCATGCTGATTTCACAGGACCTTTTTTAGGTACTTATTGGTTTCTCGTTATTGACACCTACTCTAACTTTCCTTTCATTGTCCGTTGCACGTCGCCTACCACCAAGGCAACCACCAATGCTCTAGCTCGCATTTTCTCTTTGGAAGGCCTTCCCTCTACTCTTGTTACTGATAATGGTCTCCAATTTGCCTCTTCTGATTTTGCAGATTTTTGTGCCCGTCATGGCGTCATGCATGTCACGGCCCCTCCGTTCCATCCACAGTCAAACGGTGAGGCTGAGCGTCTGGTCCGCACATTTAAGACTCAGATGAGGAAACTCCTGACATCTTCTGCTGCTAATGATGCGCTTCTCCAATTTCTGGCTTCTTACCGTTTCACCCCCATGGGCGACCACAGCCCGGCTGAGCTCTTACATGGCCGACAGCCCCACACACTACTTCATCTTCTGCGGCCTTCCACCTCACGGCCGCGGGTGCCTTCGCTTGGTCAGTTCACCGCCAATGACCTTGTATTGGTACGGGGATATTGCAGGCGGCCAAAATGGAGTCCTGGCTGCATCTTATGACACCGTGGCCAACGCCTGTTTGAAATTCAGACGGACACGGGTGTTGCAGTGCGTCATTTGGGCCAGCTTCAGCCTCGTGTGCCAGCAATGGCTGTTCCGGATGCCGCTACACCACCTTCGGCTCTACCTGACGCTCGGAATACTGAAATCTCTCATTACTCACAACACAGTCCTCTCACCATCATATCAGTGCCAGCACAAGAACTGACCCCACCAGGAGACGTGCCGGTGCAGGAACCAGATGGCCATCATCTGTCGGAGCAACTCTACTCGCCTCCTTCTCCTACGGATGCGGACGCATCACCCATGTCTCCTGTTATAACAACCGGACTTGCTGCAATGGGCAGATTGGTGCACGGGGCCCCAGCAGATTCGACCCCCACGTCTCCTGTCATCTCGACCCGTTATCATCGGGGACACTTCCGTCCGTACGGGAAGTCTCCTCCTCAAGACTTTATGGCCAGTCAAAAAACACCTATGGATGTTAGCAATCTACAGGCCACCTCCATCAAGACCTGTGCAAAAACTTCAAAGGGGGGGAAAAGTGTTGTGACTCACCAATCTTTCAAGTGCCGCCACGCAGTTATGCGCATTCTCTACATGCGGCGCTGTCTGCCAGCCATGCAGCAGCAGTGCCACCTAAGCGGCTAGCCAGCCAGTGGCCACTAGACTCAGACTCAGTTATGACTTGACTGTTAAAGTGTACACACGTCTTCCTCTGTTAACTTGATCTGTTACTTTCATGTATTGGGTCTTCCTTGTAATATATTTGTTCAACTTGAAGTTATAACAAAAACAATACACTTAATATGCTCACCATTAGCCAGTATTTTCAATAAATGCTTAGAATCTGGAGTTTTTCCTAATACACTCAAGATATCTAAAGTCATACCAGTTTATAAAAAGTGGAATAAAAAACTACCTGAAAGCTATCAACCAATTTCAATTGTGCCTATATTGTCAAAAATATGAAGCACTAATGCACAACCAGCTACATACCTACTTTGAAGATCATGGATTACTTTGTAACTTTCAGTTTGGATTTCGCAAGGGAAAGAACACAACTGTTGCTGTTTTAGAAATCATTGATCAAACATTATCTGCTATTGAAAACAAAGTATCACTTGTATTATGTGACTTAAGCAAGGCATTGGACTGCATTCCTGTTGACATCCTACTAAAGAAATAGGGATACTATGGGTTGCAAGAGAACACTTTAGCCTTCATCACTTCTTACTTCCAGAACAGGAAACTATTTGTTTCAGTCAGGAATATGCATTCTTCCTTGCTTGAGATAGACACAGGTGTTCCTAAGAATCTATTGTCGGACCCCTCTTTTTCATTGTTGCAATCAATGGCCTGCCTTACAACATACTATATCCTGTTGTATGTTATGAAGATGATACTACACTGTCTACCTCTCATCATAACATCTCTGAATTCAGTCACATAGCAAAAGAATCCCTTGACATAGCATTGGACTGGTTTACTGCTAATAATCTCTTATATAATCCCGATAAAACACAACAGCCCATACTAGGCATGACAAAGGATATAGAAACTAAATCAGTAAAACTTCTAGGTATTCACATTGACCCCAAACGTAATTGGCAAGAACGTATCAATCATGTCTGCAAAAAGACATCTCGGGTATTATACCTCTTTTTGAAACTAGGGAACATGGTAAGCATGGATGACATACTTCAGACTTTTCCAATCGCATATATCATATGGCCTTATTATATGGGGGCATTCTCCCCATGTCGATAACATTTTAAAAATACAAGAAAAGTTTTGAATTTAATTTGTAAGACAGGTCATTTGGAACATTGTTTGCAGGATTTCACATTAAAAATAATATGAGAGAACTTGTTGTCAGGGGGGAAGTTCATGACCACAATATTAGGGCTAAGTCATGTAGGCACAGGTTAGCAATGACTGGAAATTCTCACAAAGTAAACCCAATCAGAAATTTTCAATAAATTACCAGTATTTGCTTGGACCATGGATATAATTAGTTTTAAACATAAGTGTTACAACTGGTTGACAGATCACCCTTTTTATAATATTAAAGAATACTTTGATTTACCAGATTATTATATTAACTTTCAAAAACAGTTACTTTTAATTGTATTATTATGTACAATAAACTTTGTAGAACTAATATTTAATGCTACACATTGTACTACTGTGCATTGTATATACTTTATATTGTGTCAAATTGACAAAACCCAAATCATTGTGAAATGATTTATGGTGAACAAAGATTCTTGATTCTTGATTTAGGAAAACATCGACAATCTTGAATTTCAGGTCAGTGTCTTGAAAAATGCACTATCCCATTCACTACCTTATTTTATTCTTACCTAGTGTGTTTAAACTACATGGAATGAATTAGCTTATTAACATATAAAATATATATGTACATTGTTCATTCTGACTCTCAACATACATCACTGCACATACCGTACACACTTATAGGCAACTTCTGGACCACATCCATGCTGTCACACCTCTGCTAAACCACCATATCTTCCCTTCTTGCATGACTTACAAGCTTGGTCAGCTTCCCAAATTGATTAAAGACATGTTAAACTCAGGAAATGTTGAGACATTACTTTCATGCAGTACAGTCATTGGATGTATGACTTCTGCATTTATTCATCACATTCTGCAGATGCCATCAAGAAGTAGAACCTTCAGGGATTTCCATTGAGTCAAGGTATACATAGAACCTTAATCTGCATACAGTTCTAACAATAACTACCTTGTCAAAAGTAGGTATCATGAGAACTGTGGCTGTAGTGTAACTGTAAGGTTTATAAACTGAAACAGCAATGGCCACAAGTGGCTTATCAGTATCACTATACCGCTTAATGTTATGCAATCTAGATTTAATCAATGTATTGAAAAGAAAGAAACTGTTACATTATGAAAAAATATTATAGTGTGACAGAGGTCTTATAGTTGTCACTGTTTTTTGTATTCCTCATCTATATGTAACTTTTCATTGTGTGGTATGCATTATTTTAGAGATATGTTTTGACTGTCTTTTTAAATAAATATACTTAAGGTACTTCTTTCACCTCCTTGGTGAACTATAAGTCCAGACTGGCTCTTGGTCCATTATTAAGTAATAGCACTATTAGTGAGATACTTACTAATGATTTCCTGATGTGCACAATAGACTGTTATATGTAGTCAGTCGGCACAATAAAGATGATCAATGTTTTTAAATAGTTCTTTACAATGAGTTTGACAACTACTTTTAGTCATTCTGAACCTTTTCTGGAGTTGAAAAATTGTGTCCATATTTTGGGTATTTGATTCCCAGAAAAGAATTGTGACATCTCCCACAGGATGACAACTGCCTGCCACCCACAGATGAATGGTCTCCCAGGACACTTTGATAAGACTTTGACAGATGTGTTGATGTCAAACACAGAGATATGGATAAAATTCTGCTTATCATGACATTCACATACAAAACAGTAAAACAAGACACTTCTTTCCACTCCATGGCCATGAGGCGAAAACAACAGTGGATACACTGTTCTCATTTGTCAGATGATACTCTGTATAACTACATGAAATACTGCATTGTCAGAACTAAAGAACCAAGAAAGGTGGCTCTCATATGGGCCCTGGATGTGCAGGAGGACTGAGAACATTATGATATCAAGCATTGACCAATGAAATATAGCCTGTGAGACTTGGTATGGATTTTTATGCCTGTGCAGAGAGTGAGATTGTCAGAAAAGTTGCTAAAGCACTCCTTTTGGCTATATCATGCCCATTGTTGCTTGGATATTACCTATGAAGCTGAGGACTATGAGCTTTCAAGTAGAGAAATATTGTCCATGTCCTCTGTATCCTGAGGTACAGATCAGTGATGGGGGCCTCTCATTCGAGGAAACTGAAATACACTCAATGACTCAATGGAAAGGGCCACCTTCAATGCCCATCACAGTAAAGATGGTGTGACAACATGACCAGAATGTGAGGCTCTGCCAGCACTGCCATACAGAGAACAATTGGCAAGATCTAGATCCAGGGTGTTGCAGTCAGCTCCAGTGATAACTTCATAAACAGCAGCTCTAAGCTTTATATTATAAATTCTGAACTCCATGATTCTTACTTGATATATTCAGAAGAATATTCTGTATGATGTCCTGAAATTGTATTATCCTGTAGTATGTGTTAAATATTCAATGTTGAATAAATATTCCTATTATTGTGGCATTCAGATGGCTTTTCCTGTGGATCAAACTAGTTATTCACCAACTAGTTATTCACCAGAAAAACAAAATATCATAGAGTGGTTTCTGTATTCACAGGGAAGACACAAGTTACGTTGTACTATTCTTTTATTTCGTTTGTTTTAGAAGGAAAAGCATCATTTATTGTTTCCAAAAATAATTTTCTTTTTTCAGAATACTAAAATGTTCCTCTGAATTAATCTACCCCACAGTTATGGAGCAGTGCTCTAGTAGTTTACTTGTCACTCACTGCTACCTTTTCTTTGTTGTAGAGAATATCAAAGTTCAAGAAAAATCCAGATTTTTGGCTTGATTATGCACTATTCTGCATGCAAACTAGTGACACAGCACAAGCAAGAGAATCTATCAGGGAAGCTCTTTCCTTGGACATCAGGCATCCAATTGGGTAACTGCAAAGAATTTCTTTCATAAAATAAGATTCATTATACATTTGCCACCCGGATAGCCACTCTAGTTTATGTGCTTAAACGTAATGTTATTTTAAATTACAAATGGCGTTAAAATTACTAAATAGTACATTTCAATTAAGGGCACACCTCCCAAATAAATGCAAAAATGATGGAAGTGTCCGTGTCTAAGAGACCATAGATCATGAGTAGTTTCAGTCTGATGGTCATGAAGCAGAATAGACCAAGACAGTCATTCCTCTAAATAGCACTTGAGACACAGAAAAGCAGTTGTGCATTCTGGTCAGGTCATACATGAGCACACATAACTAAATAATTCAAAGACTGTAATTTATTAGAATTGGAGATGGAAGTCTGAAATACATTGGCTGCGGTGCTGCATCATATACAAGTAAAGAAAGGACAAATTGCACATAATTTAATTAAGTTCATAACAAGTTTTGAGTTCTAACTACCAGCCCAATCATGAAATTGTGAAGTGTGAACTAATAATTATGTAGGAGTGCAACTGGAATGACTGAAGTACTATTACTACTACTACTGCTACTACTATCACACAGAAAAGGAGAACAATAAATTTCTATATGCAAAATATTCAGAAAATGTACAAAATTGTGATTTGTGGGAAATGTTGATTTGTGGGAAATGTTATGAAATGAGTCAGTAGGCTAACAATACCTGGCTTTATTGTGTGAAATAGTTAGACTGTAAAAATTACAGTTGTGATATAGTGAATTAACTTTTAGAAAATATTTATGGCATTTTCTAGAATTAGTGACTATAATTTATGAGACTGTAGCTAATTTATTAGTGTATAGCCAATTACAGTTAGTAAACTGTCATCCACAATGGTTTGGAATGATGTAGTGGCAGTGGCTGGAAAATGTGTAGCAAGCTCACATCACGCATTTCCTGCAGGTGAATGTAAAAACTTTCATTATCATTATACCTATAAATGGGTTACCACAGGTATTGTTGCACAGAAGCCCTCATAAAGCAAACTAGATACTGGCAGGAGTCAGCATATCTGGCCCTTTGTACAGTGAGGATATTTATCAAGTTAAATTTCAGAACTGATGCAAGGCAAGGAATACAGTTTACAGTATTTTTGAACCTAGTGTTGATCGGATGGTTCTCTTATTGTTTAAGCCCCTTGGAGAAAATTTTTTATAAAAATAAATCATTTTTTGATAGCATCACTTACATACAACTGACATCAAGCAAAGCAGTGAGAATGCTCCCTACACTACATGAAAATTATATTTTGGATGTTAGGTCACATTTTATAGGTCTGACAAGTCTTGGTGACCCCCTCAACTATACATGTTAATTTGCAGCAGGAAAACTGCTTAGTACCTGTTTAGATCAGACTGGGTGGTTATAATTAAAGTGACTCATCATCTGCAGCGAAACTTCGTAGATATTGTAATGTGTTAATCTGGAACCAATTTCCACATTTGCAAACAGGTGCAAATCTGATGCTGTGAATGCAAGGAAGATGTATAAAAATGTTTCCATATGTAATGGGTTAGGAGTGGAACATTGGCAGAAAAGGTCAAACAAGTTTGAAAGGCTTAATGCTGATTTTATTGTTAACTTCCATTTACTCAATTTGTTCAGTATGAGCACTGGATACATCAGTGAGATGCTGCATCAGTAAAATGCCATGACCAACAGTTGTTCACAGCAATTCCGGTGGAATCCAAGCAATATATACCTGTATAATGGTCTTCAGGTCAGGTAGAGGCCAAACGTGTCCCTGGTAAACTTATTCTTGTAGAGATCCCCAGAGCCAAAAGTCACAAGGATTCAGATCAGGTGATCTTGCAGGCCACTCATTTTGACAACCTCTGGAGATAACACATTGATAGAAGGTTGCATTAAGCAGATCTTTCACTGGACAAGCAACATGAGGTGTTGCCCCCTCTTGCATGAAAACTGTGGTTTCTACACAGTTGTGCTCATGCAAAGCATGAATCACACACTGTGTAAGGAGGTCTTGAAAACATGCAGACGTCACAATACACCTGATAGGTCCTCTCGGTGTATTCTCTCCAAAGAAGAATGGCCGAAGAATTAAGATACTTCTGAATCCATACCACACAATCATATATGGCAGTGCTATGGCTCTTTATATACAACACACGGTCCCAAATTCAGCAGTCCCTTGTACCCCCTATACTCTCTCATGTAAAACGTGGCCCATTACTCCACAATATATAGTCTGGACACATGTCACCAACTTCAATCCATGCCAGAAACCAAAGAGCAAATTCAGAACATTGCTGCAGATCACTGAGTTTCTGTCATTGCAGTGTCTGAATCTTATTAGGTATCAGTGCAAGATAGACTGCAAAGCTTTTCTTACTATTGACCATGGGATGGACAATTCTCATGATGCTGCACAATTATGGGCACTGCACATGCTGTATGATCGGTTACAACAACAGCAACCTTGTCAAGAACTTCAAACTGGGTAAAATGCCTTACTCTTCCAGGTGCACACCAAGCTCACCCAATTTTTAAATTTCATTGTCGTCTTCTCTAACCATTTAATGACATTGAGCCAATCCTCAGATCTTTCAGTCAGAGATACTCTCTTGAACCAGCACTGCAGTTGCTGATATTCACATAAAACAGTTTCACAAACAGTGCATGGTTTCTCTTCTCAGTAGCCATACTGTTTGCTCATGTTATGGCTTGTCAAGTGTCAGAGTGGATGACATACCATTACAAACACTATAAAGGGTCAGATTTGTGCCTGATGGCCACAATTGGTTCTGCATTAACACATTAGCATATCTACCAAGTTTCGCTGCCATTCAATAATTACAGTGCACACTGGACCTCCGCGAGTAACTGCGCTTTAGTTACAACCACTTGCTACATGTGTGCCATTGATGGATAGCAATCAGTCACATGTAGCATGGTCTAAGTGAATACTTCTGCTAAAAAGAATTTGCACAGCTAATTGCCAGTCAGTTGCTTGTCAAAGTACTACATATCCAATGTCAATGACTTCCAGTGTTGCCTGTTAGCATGTTGTGGTTGAAAGAGATGTAGAGTCAATGTGTTTACAACTAAGACAATTACTAGTGTAATGAAACACTGCTGCCTAGAAAGAATTTTGGAAAAGAGAAAACTAATGTCAAAGTAAAAAGAGAGACAAAAATAAATAATGTGGTGTCAAAATGAGTAGGTCAAATATAGTACACTGGTGATCAGTATGCCAGCTTCAGTCTAGAGATGCTAGAAGTTGATGTTGTTGATGTGGTCCTCAGTCCATAGGCCGGTTTGATGCAGCTCTCCATGCTACTCTATCCTGTGCAAGCCTCTTCATCTCTGAATAACTACTGCAACCTACATCCTTCTGAAACTGCTTAGTGTTTCCATCTCTTGGTCTCTCTTTACGATTTTTACCTTCCAGGCTTCCCTCCAATACTAAATTGGTGATCCCTTGATGCCTCAGAATTTGTCCTACCAACTGATCCCTTCTTCTAGTCAAGTTGTGCCACAAATTCATTTTGTTCCTAATTCTATGCAGTACCTCCTCATTAGTTATGTGATCTACCCATCTGATCTTCAGCATTCTTCTGTAGCACCACATTTCTAAAGCTTCTATTCTATTCTCGTCCAAACTATTTATCGTCCATGTTTCACTTCCATACATGGCTACACTCTGTACAGATATGTTCAGAAACGCTTCCTGACCCTTAATTCTATACTCGATGTTAACAAATTTCTCTACTTCAGAAACACTTTCCTTGCCATAGCCACTCTCCATTTTATATCCTCTCTACTTCAACCATCATCAGTTATTTTGCTGCTCAAATAGCAAAACTCATCTACTACTTTAAGTGTCTCATTTCCTCATCTAATTCCCTCAGCATCACCTGATTTAATTTGACTATATCCCATATCCTTGTTTTGCTTTTGTTCATGTTCATTTTATAACCTCCTTTCAAGACACTGTCCATTCCATTCAACTGCTCTTCCAGGACTTTTGCTGTCTCTGACAGAATTACAGTGTCATCAGCAAACTTCAAAGTTTTTATTTCTTCTCCATGGATTTTAATTCCTACTCCAAATGTTTCTTTTGTTTCCTTTACAGATTGCTGTATATCCAGATTGAATAACATCAGAGATAGACTACAACCCTGTCTCACTCCCTTCTCAACCACTGCTTACCTTTCATGCCCCTTGACTCTTATAACTGCCATCTGGTTCCTGTACAAATTGTAAATAGCCTTTAGCTCCCTGTATTTTACCCCTGACATCTTCAGAATTTGAAAGAGAGCATTCCAGTCAACATTTTCAAAAGCTTTCTCTAAGTCTACAAATGCTAGAAATGTAGGTTTGCCTTTCCTTAATGTTTCTTCTAAGATAATTCGTAAGGTCAGTATTGCCTCACGTGTTCCAATATTTCTACGGAATCCAAACTGATCTTCCCCAAGGTTGGCTTCTACTAGTTCTGCCATTCGTCTATAAAGAATTCACAATAGTATTTTGCAGCTGTGGCTTATTAAACGGATTGTTCGGTAATTTTCACATCTGTCAACACCTGCTTTCTTTGGGATTGGATTATTATATTCTTCTTGAAATCTGAGGGTATTTCGCCTGTCTCATACATCTTGCTCACCAGATGGTAGAGTTGTGTCTGGGCTGGCTCTCCTAATGGAATGTTGACTACTTCTGGTGCCTTGTTTCGACTTGAGTCTTTCAGTGCTCTGTCAAACTCTCCATGCAGTATCATATCTCCCATTTCATCTTCATCCACATTCCCTTCCATTTCCACAATGTTTCCCCCAAGTACATCACCCTCTATATACTCCTTCCAGCTTTCTGCCTTCCCTTCTTTAAATAGAACTGGTTTTCCATCTGAGAACTGGCTTTCCATCTGAGCTCTTGATATTCATAAAAGTATATATATATATATATATATATATATATATATATATATATATATATATATATATATATATATATATAAAGAAAGATGATGTGACTTACCAAATGAAAGTGCTGGCAGGTCGACAGACACACAAACGAACACAAACATACACACAAAATTCAAGCTTTCGCAACAAACTGTTGCCTCATCAGGAAAGAGGGGAAGGAGATGGAAAGACGAAAGGATGTGGGTTTTAAGGGAGAGGGTAAGGAGTCATTCCAATCCCGGGAGCGGAAAGACTTACCTTAGGGGGAAAAAAGGACAGGTATACACTCGCACACACACACATATCCAACCACACATATATATGTGTGTGTGTGCGAGTGTATACCTGTCCTTTTTTCCCCCTAAGGTAAGTCTTTCCGCTCCCGGGATTGGAATGACTCCTTACCCTCTCCCTTAAAACCCACATCCTTTCGTCTTTCCCTCTCCTTCCCCTCTTTCCTGATGAGGCAACAGTTTGTTGCGAAAGCTTGAATTTTGTGTGTATGTTTGTGTTTGTTTGTGTGTCTGTCGACCTGCCAGCACTTTCATTTGGTATATATATATATATATATATATATATATATATATATATATATATATATATATAGAGAGAGAGAGAGAGAGAGAGAGAGAGAGAGAGAGAGAGAGAGAGGGAAACATTCCACGTGGGAAAAATATATCTAAAAACAAAGATGATGTGACTTACCGAACGAAAGCGCTGGCAGGTCGATAGACACACAAACAAACACACACACAAAATTCAAGCTTTCGCAACAAACTGTTGCCTCATCAGGAAAGAGGGAAGGAGAGGGAAAGACGAAAGGATGTGGGTTTTAAGGGAGAGGGTAAGGAGTCATTCCAATCCCGGGAGCGGAAATACTTACCTTAGGGGGAAAAAAGGACAGGTAACACTCGTACACACACCCGTATCCAACCACACATACACAGACACAAGCAGACATTTGTAAAGGCAAAGAGATTCGGCCTAGGTGGGTGAGGGCAATGGATTGTTCAGTTTGGAACTGGTATAGGGACTGATGGAAAGAAGGGTTGCAGCCAGAGATGGGAACTTTAAGTGTGAGGCCTTTGGGGGTAATGCCAAATGTCAGACAAGCCTGAGAAAATAAAATATGGGAGCATAATCCGGCTAGAGCGAAGGCATGTTTGCTGAGGAAATGTAAATAAAACTTAATGGGGTCGTTGTGGAGGTGTTGTGAGGGTGACATGGTATTAGAAGGTGGAAAGTGTAACATGAGGCTGAAATGAAAATGAAAATAAAAATACGTGGGGAGAGATAAAGGTGAACTAGAAAGCAACTGGAGAACTGGTGTGAAAAAAGGCGAAAAAGTGTTGGTTAAAGCTGGGCTGTGTTGATCCTGTGGTGAACTTGGGTTGGTAGACAACGATGTGCATAAAGGTTAGGTGGTTGTGTTGCCGCCAAAACACGTCAAAGGGTGGAGAAATTCGGGAAAATTTCGAAAAAACTACGTGTAAATGTATTAAAAGGAATGGTTTTGTGGTGGCAGATTATGAGAATGAGTCTAACAATTGTCTGGCGAAGAAATAATGACGTTAAAGCCTGTGGGAAGCGGCTAAAAATGATCAATGATGTGGGAAAAATGGAAATGGAAATAAAGCGAAAGTTATTAGAGCTAGCCGAAATGGTTGTTTAATAGGTGAAAGGAACTGTTTGTGAACTAGAAACGGTGGATTTTATAGCAGCGGTAGGGTTGAAAGCGGAATTTTTTTTTTTTTTTTTTTTTTTTTTTTTTTTAGTGTGTTACGTATTATTGAGTATATATAGGCAGGATAAAATTGTATAGTAGATTATGGTAAAAAGGAAAAGGTGAATACAAAGTGAACCTACTGGCAAAAACACAAACATACACACAAAATTCAAGCCTTCGCAACCAACAGTTGCTTCATCAGGAAAAAAGGAAGGAGAGGGAAAGACGAAAGGATGTGAGTTTTAAGGGAGAGGGTAAGGAGTTATTCCAATCCCGGGAGCGGAAAGACTTACCTTAAGGGAAAAAAAGGACAGGTATACACTCGCACACACACCCATATCCAACCACACATACACATACACAGTGTCTGTGTATGTGCGGATGGATATGTGTGTGTGTGTGTGTGTGTGTGTGTGTGCGTGTGTGAGTGTATACCTGTCCTTTTTTCCCCCAAAAGTAAGTCTTTCCGCTCCTGGGATTGGAATGACTCCTTACCCCCTCCCTTAAAACCCACATTCTTTCATCTTTCCCTCTCCTTCCCTCTTTCCTGATAAGGCAACAGTTTGTTGCGAAAGCTTGAATTGTTTGGGTTCGTTTGTGTGTCTATCGACCTGCCAGCACTTTCGCTCGGTAAGTCACATCATCTGTGTTTATATATATATATATATATATATATATAAAAGAAAGATGATGAGACTTACCAAACAAAAGCGCTGGCAGGTCGATAGACACACAAACAAACACAAATATACACACAAAATTCAAGCTTTCGCAACAAACTGTTGCCTCATCAGGAAAGAGGGAAGGAGAGGGAAAGACGAAAGGATGTGGGTTTTAAGGGAGAGGGTAAGGAGTCATTCCAATCCCGGGAGCGGACTGTTATATATATATATATATATATATATATACATATATATATATATATATATATATATATATATATATATATATATATATATATATATATATATAAAGAAAGATGATGAGACTTACCAAACAAAAGCGCTGGCAGGTCGATAGACACACAAACAAACACAAATATACACACAAAATTCAAGCTTTCGCAACAAACTGTTGCCTCATCAGGAAAGAGGGAAGGAGAGGGAAAGACGAAAGGATGTGGGTTTTAAGGGAGAGGGTAAGGAGTCATTCCAATCCCGGGAGCGGAAAGACTTACCTTAGGGGGAAAAAAGGACAGGTATACACTCGCACACACACACATATCCATCCACATGTCTGCTTGTGTCTGTATGTGTGGATGGATATGTGTGTGTGTGCGAGTGTATACCTGTCCTTTTTTCCCCCTAAGGTAAGTCTTTCCGCTCCCGGGATTGGAATGACTCCTTACCCTCTCCCTTAAAACCCACATCCTTTCGTCTTTCCCTCTCCTTCCCTCTTTCCTGATGAGGCAACAGTTTGTTGCGAAAGCTTGAATTTTGTGTGTATATTTGTGTTTGTTTGTGTGTCTATCGACCTGCCAGCGCTTTTGTTTGGTAAGTCTCATCATCTTTCTTTTTAGATATATTTTTTCCACGTGGAATGTTTCCCTCTGTTATATTCATATATATATATATATATATATATATATATATATATATATATATATATTCAAAATTCAAGCTTTCGCAACAAACTGTTGCCTCATCAGGAAAGAGGGAAGGAGAGGGAAAGACGAAAGGATGTGGGTTTTAGGGGAGAGGGTAAGGAGTCATTCCAATCCCGGGAGCGGAAAGACTTACCTTGGGGGAAAAAAGGACACTCGCACACACACACATATCCATCCACACATATACAGACACAAGCAGACATCTCACAAGCAGATATATATATATATATATATATATATATATATATATATATATATATATATATATATATATATATATATATATTATTTTTTCAAAGTGCTCTCTTACTTTCCTGTAGGCAGTATCTATGTTACCTTTGTGATATATGCCTTTACATCCTTACATTTGTCATCTAGCTATCCCTTCTTAGCCATTTTGCACTTCGTGTTGATCTCATTTTTGAGACATGCTAGAAGTACAGAGGGAAAATTTTAAGATGAATTTAATGGAAGGGTAATGAGAAGTGAAATAAATATTGCAATTAAGAACTAGCATGACAGTGCGAAATTAAAAGAATTCACAGAACTAGAGAGGAGCAATGATGATAAAAAGTATTTACTAAAGCCATAACTGATTAACTAAAAAATTAAATACTACCAACAACCCAGTTCTAAGCAAAGAATGGAAAGCAGAAAGGTGGAAGGAGTATGTACAGGGTCTATACAATGGCGATGTACTTGAGGACAATATTCTGGAAATGGAAGAGAATGTAGATGAAGACAAAGTGGGAGATACAATACTGCGTGAAGAGTTTGACAGAGCACTGAAAGACCTGAGTCGAAACAAGGGCCCGGGAGTAGACAACATTCCATTAGAACTATTGACGGCCTTGGGAGAGCCAGTCCTGACAAAACTCTACCATCTGGTGAGCAAGATGTATGAGACAGGCGAAATACCCACAGACTTCAAGAAGAATATAATTATTCCAATCCCAAAGAAAGCGGGTGTTGACAGATGTAAAAATTACCGAACAATCAGTTTAATAAGCCACAGCTGCAAAATACTATTGTGAATTCTTTACAGACGAATGGAAGAACTAGTAGAAGCCAACCTTGGGGAAGATCAGTTTGGATTCCGTAGAAATACTGGAACACGTGAGGCAATACTGACCTTACGAATTATCTTAGAAGAAACATTAAGAAAAGGCACACCTACATTTCTAGCATTTGTAGACTTAGAGAAAGCTTTTGACAATGTTGACTGGAATAATCTCTTTCAAATTCTAAAGGTGGCGGGAGTAAAATACAGGGAGCGAAAGGCTATTTACAATATGTACAGAAGCCAGATGGCAGTTATAAGAGTCAAGGGACATGAAAGGGAAGCATTGGCTGAGAAGGGAGTGAGACAGGGTTGTAGTCTATCTCCGATGTTATTCAATCTGGATATACAGCAATCTGTAAAGGAAACAAAAGAAGCATTTGGAGTAGGAATTAAAATCCATGGAGAAGAAATAAAAACTTTGAGGTTTGCCGATGACACTGTAATTCTGTCAGAGACAGAATAAGTCCTGGAAGAGCAGTTGAATGGAATGGACAGTGTCTTGAAAGGAGGATATAAGATGAACATGAACAAAAGCAAAACAAGGATATGGGATATAGTCAAATTAAATCAGGTGATGCTGAGGGAATTAGATGAGGAAATGAGACACTTAAAGTAGTAGATGAGTTTTGCTATTTGAGCAGCAAAATAACTGATGGTGGTTGAAGTAGAGAGGATATAAAATGTAGAGTGGCTATGGCAAGGAAAGTGTTTCTGAAGAAGAGAAATTTGTTAACATCGAGTATAGATTTAAGTGTCAGGAAATGTTTCTGAACATATTTGTACAGAGTGTAGCCATGTATGGAAGTGAAACATGGACGATAAATAGTTTGGAGAAGAATAGAATAGAAGCTTTAGAAATGTGGTGCTACAGAAGAATGCTGAAGATCAGATGGGTAGATCACATAACTAATGAGGAGGTATTGAATAGAATTGGGGAGAAGAGGAGTTTGTGGCACAACTTGACAAGAAGAAGGGACCGGTTAGTAGGACATGTTCTGAGGCATCAAGGGATCACAAATTTAGCATTGGAGGGCAGTGTGGTGGGTAAAAATCATAGAGGGAGACCAAGAGATGAATACACTAAGCAGTTTCAGAAGGACGTAGGTTGCAGTAAGTACTGGAGATGAAGGAGCTTGCACAGGATAGAGTAGTATGGAGAGCTGCATCAAACCAGTCTCAGGACTGAAGACCACAACAACAACAACAACCAACAAGGGGAAGAGGAAGGTTGTTAATTACATTGGCTGAACACAAGGATTTGTTAGAGAACAAGTTCCAGGCTCAATAGTTCAGGAAAGCTGGTCCCAATGGAAGGATCCAAATGGCCCCTGTGGTGTACCTCCCATATAAGTCCATTTAATCACTTTGAAGAGCATCCTGAGCAATTGGCTGCTGAGTATCTCAAGGTACAGGGTTCGTCTGTGTTGATTCATGTGCTCAGGTAGTTTAGTGATGGCCATTACTATGTAAAAAACCATGCAGTCAACACATATTAGTTGGCAAGCAACATGCATGGTTCCCATGTTGCTCTGCCTTTGATGTAGAATTTTTGGTAGTGCGCCGGGAGTATGTGGTAGTAAGTGGCCGCATAGAGTGGGTTTTGCAACAGGAACAGTTGTAGGGGTAGAAACTTTTGGGTACATATAGTGGGATAGGAATGTTACATGGGTTGAAAATGATGTTATGAAGGTTCTAATGATGGTGGAAGGTAATAGTTGTCAACAATGGTTGGGTTTGGGAAGATTGCTCATACTTTCAAATTGTCATTGTGAAAAGCTGCTTTAAGACTAGCCTGTGACAGCTTTACAGTTATATTATCGATATTTGTTTTGTGGGCATATGGTTGTGGTCAAGACATAATTGTCTGCCTAACATTTTGTCTTCCAATGCTGGAGATGCTTTAGTGTCTGAGAAAGCAGTTACAGTTTCAAATAAGCTTTGTAGTGATGAAATATTCACACATCTTTCTTATTAGTTTAAACATTGTGTCTATACTGTATCTTCTGAGTACTTTGATGATGCTGCTCCATGACAGATTTTATGAATGAGAGGAAAACTTTCCCTTCAGCTCGTTCTTTCTCAGTAGGATCTATAGACCTTCTATGGTGTAGTGCCTTCATAGCAATTCCAGTCGTCATTCTAAGCATAAAAATGAAGTTTTCAAAATCATTGGTGGACCGCAATGAAAGAATCTATGAACTACAGTACTTGGAAGATGAACTCGATCATTTATGAACTGCCCTCAGAAATAGCTACGCTTAAAAAGATAAATAAGTCACTACACTGTAAAAGGTCTAGAGTTTCTAATGAAAAAGGGAGTAACTAAAGGGACAGTTTCCCATCCATTTGTAAAAACTCTCACAGATCACATCACCGGAGTTCTGAGAAAACTTAGTATTGGTCTAGTAATTAAATCAACACCAAAGATGCTTGAATATTTGAACACTGCAAAGGACTTAATCCATTCTGCGTGCCACATCAGAAGTATATAAAATCCCTAGCACTTGCCATCAAGAGGACATAGAAACTACCAAAAGAAGCATTAACACACACCCCAAGTAACAGAAGAGCAATTGTCACTTGGGCTAGATGGAAAAATCAGCAGTAGCAGATCAAGTGTTGGGACCAGAGAAACACTAAATTCATGTCTCTGACACTGTGGTTTTAGCAAGATCTAGACATTACTGTGGTAGAATGTAGAGAGAGGCCACAGAAATTCAAAATTGCAAAAACAATTTTAGCTGAAAAGACGAAGGATTGAAACTAGACAGTTGTGTGCCTTAGTGCTAAATAAAACAAATAACACCAACTCTTCCCCAGTGCAAGCTCCATTGGCATGACACTGTTATCTTAGGCAGCATCCTGATGACATCATGAACCAACTGTTGTGTGGAACAGTTCAGTTTGCGGAGCTTGTTTGAGGCTGTAACTGCTTTTTTGAGACATTAAAGTTTTCGACGCTGTCTCCAGTATTGGAAAATGAAACATTTGCCAGAGAATTATGCCTTGGACAATGGCCCTATGCCCATAAAACAAATATCAGCAATAACACAAATACTAGCCATGAAGTCCTGCATTCTATTATCTTTACAGTCAGTTACTTCTTCAAGGAGACTATTTCCTCTCTCCAGGGAGTGATGGAGAGGGGGGGTGGGGGGGGCGGAGTATCCATGCTAGCCAATGAATCCTTAACTTCTGAATTTGAAGTAATCCTGCAGCGAAGTTATTCAAAATGTACTGCATTTCCAATGACATGGATGGTTTAGAACATGACATAATAAGAGAGGAGTGCCAGGAAGGAAGAAGTGGCATTAGGATTACAAATGACAATGAAAATACCAGTGATGATGATGATGATGATGGTGATGATGATAGTGATGACTTAGATATTAGGCAAAAAGAGAAGTGAAGATAAAAATTAATGTAAGTCATTTCCATTCTGTTTATTTTATTTCTCCTTGTATTACCAAAATCTGGATAGTCAGTAAATGGCTTGAATTCAGAATAGATATAATGTTAACTTTTTAAGTACATACTTAATATCAGTGAAATAGTTTAATGTAATGGGATAGATGAAATTCTACTCACCAAGCAGCAGCAGGAGAGCACACATATAAAGGTAGACAAATTTGCAAGCTTTTGCAGCCAGTGGATCCTCCTCCTGGCAGAATTTGAATTGAATTGAATTGAATTGAATTTTATTTGATCCTGTAAGATTACATTGTGTACAGTAAATGTACGTGTAATATAGGACATGTCAAAGTATTAAAATTCTTTATCACTTATTTTTCTACACCTTTAGCTTACATTTTTACATCACTGATTATGAGTAACAATATATACAAATTTAATGGCATAAGTATTCTGCAACACTGTAAAACTCTTTTTCAATGAGATAGTCTTTAAGTTTCTTTGTAAAGTCATTGTGAAGTACACTATCTTGCAGGGTTTTGGGCAGACTTCTTAGTAGTCTGATACCAGAGTACTGGGGTCCTTTTTCTAGCATTGCCAGTTGGTGGGGTATGCTCCATACTTCATTCTTCTTTCTTGTATTGTGGGTGTGTACACTAGCATTTGTAATCCAGTCCTCACTACCTTTTGTGATGTACATTATTGTTTTGTATATATACAACGATGAAAAAGTTAAGACACCTAAATTCTTGAAACAGTTTCTGCATGTTTCAGAGGTCTTTCTTCTTAAAATGGTCCTTATTGCTTTTTTTTGTAATGTGAACACTTGTTTTGTCTCTTGTTTGTTTGAGTTTCCCCACACCGTCACTCCATACTGTAAGTATGGTTCGAAAAGTCCATGATACACTGTACACAGAAGGTTCTTGTCTGAATACTGTGATAGCTGCATCATTAAGAATATGACAGAGCTCAGTTTCTTACAGACATTATTAATATGTTTTTTCCATTTCAGTTCATTATCCACAAGAATACCTAAGAATCTAGCAGATTCTACTACTTCCAGCCTTGTTCCATCAACCTCTAAATCCATGTCTACAGCCTTTTCCTTGTTTTTAAACACTGCATACATAGTCTTTTTTAGATTTATAACCAGTTCATTTTCCAACAGCCATTGAGCTGTGACATTTGCAGATATGTATGCTCTTCTCTCAAGCTGTTCCATATTTTGGTCACTATTTAGTATTATCATGTCATCAGCATACAATATTTTCTTTTATTCCTCCTCAACACCTATATCATTAACAAATACATTAAATAACAATGGCACCATTACCGAACCCTGCAGCACTCCATATTTGATGGATTTGGTTTCTGATTGGTATGAGTTTCCTAATGATACATACTGCTTGCGGTTGCACAAGTATGATTTTATTCATTCACCTTGTTGCCCCCGAATGCCATAGTTGCTTAATTTTTGTATCAGCATTTCATGATCAATAGTGTCAAATGCCTTTGAAAGATCCAGAAACATTGCAGAGACAACCTTTTTCTCATCTAAGGACTGTAAAATGTATTCTGTTAGACTGACAATTGCTGATTCTGTAGATTTACCCTTTCTGAAACCATGTTGTGAGGTCATGAGAATGTTATGTTTGTCCAAATAGTTAACTAATCTGGTATACATAAGCATTTCTAGGATTTTTGAGAAACCTGATATCAGTGAAACTGGTCTGTAGTTGTTGGGATCATCCTTACACCCTTTCTTGTACACTGGCACTACCTTCGTTATCTTCAGTTTTTCTGGAAAAATTGCATCTCTGAAAGAACAGTTTGCTATGTTCAGCAGTGGTCTTATTATCTCCTCACATACCAGCTTTATTACATGATTTGATATTTCATCATCACCAGCTGATTTCTTGGACTTCAGTTTCTGTATAGTTTTCCGCAATTCATCTTCCGTGACTGGTCTTAAGAACATAGTACTGCATGATCTTTTTGGTACCTTAATACCCTTCTGTTTTTGACTATTTCTTTCCAATTTTAGGTTTTCTACTACACTGATATAGTTATTATTCAGTACGTTTGCTATTTCCATACCATCTGTGACCACTGTGTTGTCTACTTTAATTGACCTAATACCTTCTTCTTTGTTTGGCCCATCTTTTTCCTTTCTTTCAGCATTGATTGCATTCCAAGCTGCCTTTGCCTTGTTTTTTGAGTTCGCTATAGTGGTGTCAATTGCTCTTGTTTTCGCTTCTCTTATTGTTTTTCTATACTTCTTTTTTAACATTTTATAGTTTTCAGCTTCGCCCATCCGTCTCACGTCCTGAAGCTTCCTTCGCTGTTCTAGTATTTCACTCGTAATCCACTGTGTTTGATCTTGATGCCTTTCTTGTCTCTTTACTTTGGGAAATGCTACATTAAAATTGTATTTAATTGTTGAAATAAATTCATCATATTTTTCATTTACACTCTGGGCCTGTAGGGTTTCATTCCAGGTTTCCTTACTTAACATTGTTCTAAAGATGTTGATATTTTGTTCACTGATGATCCTAATTTCTTTGGTTGTTTGTTTTGGTTCTGATACTGTGTCATTACTTCTGCAAAAGCTGATTAGTTGTCCATGATGATCAGATATTTCTGTCTGAACTACATGTGACTCATAGTTACACATATTAGTAATTATGTTGTCAATAATTGTCTCACTTTGTGAAGTCACTCTTGTTGGTGAAGTTATTGTCACTTTCATGTTATGCTGTATTAACAATTCTTCAGAATCCTGTCTTATTTTTGTGTCTTTTCCCATGTCAATGTTGAAATCTCCACATATAATAAGATTTCTCTTCATATTCATTCTCAATAAGCTAGCAACTTTTTTTAGAAAGATGCTAATATTGCCACATGGTGACCTGTACACACAAAACACTCTAAAATCCTCTGCCACTATATCAGTAACTTAAAAGTCTTTTTCTCTAGCTATGGGAAATGTAGCAGCTTCACTGTTTACATTCTTTGATAGAGTACCTGCTTTAATATATATACAAACGCCACCACCCTTGTATTTAGATCTGCAGAAGTAACTAGCTAGTTTGTAGTCCTTTAGTGCCACATTATGTATTTTACTTTCAGTTAGTCCATGTTCACTTATGCATAATATGTCTGGTCTTACTTCACTCAGGAGTACTTCTGCTTCTAATTTTTTGTTACCAAAGTATTGAATATTTTGATGAAGTACTTTTATGTAATTTTTCTTTTGTTGGTTTACATGTTGTGAGCTGTATTCTGGGGCAAATTCTTTAGTATCGTCTTTTTTTGTATGGTGCTTATATTTTTCTTTTCCAGCTGGAGTGTATGATTTTTCATCCCCTTCAGGCCATATTAGTTTCCCTTGCATCTAATGATTTTGCAGACATCTGCAAACATTCTGCTGAACGTTACAGACCCCAGTCTATTTAAATGCAAGCCATCCTTCGCTAGTGAGTTTTCACATAGGAATTTGTTTGGGTCTATAAAAATTGCCCCAAGACGATCACATTGTTCTTAAAGAGCACACTTTATTTTGGCGATATATTTTTCACTCACCGACCTTCTGTTTATGATTCCGCTAAGGTTTGAAGGGGAAGGAAGAGGTGCAAAGGAAACGGACTGGTGAGGTTTAGGACATGAGTAGAGTCTGGTGGTTTCCGGTGATTAAGGGTGACACTGTGGTACTGGTGTGCACGACTCACACTCCCCCTTGGCTATCAAACTTACTTGGAGTCGCTTCGCCGATTTTCTTTACATGATAACCGGCTGCATTGTCCTGCACAACTTCTTCTCTGAAGGTAAGATGCTACTTTGGAGGAATTTTTCATACTTTTAAAATAACTCCATACACTTGAGAATACTTTGAACTCAATCTCACTGTATTTTCATCATACATAACAGTTTTCAAAAAATTAAAACTTTTTTTGTAACCTCGACACTTTCTGGCCCTTCAGAAACTATCACATTCATTTGTCCCTAAATAAAGTCTACAAATCTCTCCAAGACAACTGTCCAAACCTTACAAAAGTAAGAGAAAGAATGAATAAGTAACCGTCTCTTCTCTCCTTTCAACAACATTCAAATGTTCACACAATAATGTTTGATGATGCATGGAGTACTTCACGTTTAGGCGGGCTCGGCCACTACCTGCCCGCACCAATCATCCGTCCGATACATGTCCATCCTGCCCACACATAATTGTGGTGCAGTAGACACAATTCTACTTTACCACACTCATCTCTAAAATAATGTGTGTTTGAGACAGTGGAAATACGAGGGTCCCTAGAATTTACCCCGAAATTCTCGAGGCAGTACAAGAGTTGGGAAAAGTTGCCCATAACCCAGTTCAGGGGTTACTTACCAGAAGGGATGAGAAGAAATGAATAGAAAGAATAATATGTAATTCTGATTAGTCACAGTATGTAAAAAAAAAAAAAAAGTCAGTTCGACTCTTCAAGAAAAAGGAATCTGTGCTAAAATACATTCAAAACCAGACCGTTGTCTTTTGTGAGCAATTTTTTTACTGACTCAGCTATGCAAGTGCAACTCACCACCCACCTGTACAGATTCAGTTGTGTCAGCACCTCTCTTCTACTTTCAAAACTCTTCAAATTCTCTTTTGCATAGCTTGCTGGATCTACACTCCCTACTCTTCTAGGGTATGCAAGAGATCTTTTGTAGGGTTTGGAGAGTAACAGAGAAGTACTGGCAGAATTGAAGGTCAGAAGGTGAAGTATGCTTAGATAGCTCAGTCAATAAGAGTATTGCCCATGTAATGCAAGGATTTGGGTGTATCATTTAATTATAATATGTCAGGAAGTCTCTCAGCTGTGACATTCTGCTGCAGAATGATTCATTCTGAAGTCTTCTTGGCTCAACTTTTGATGTCCTTGTTATGTAAATGTATGCAATCCAAATTATTTATGTATTTAACCAAGGAAAACAGAGTATGCTCTTCTTATTCTGGCCACAGATTATTACTGTATGGTATATTTCACTCAACAAATGGTGATCGGCAGGAGGCAGAGCTATTCTTTGGGGCTGCCATTTATTTCCACCCTCGTATTATGGAAGCATGGATAATATTACACTTGTTCTATGTAAGCATAGAAAAGAATGAAGGTGCTGATATTGCCCTAAGGAAAGGTGAGTGATGCTTACTTAAGTGACGTTTCTGATCTCAAAGTAGAAAAGTAAATTAAAGATATGTGCATTTAAGAAAATGAAAGCAAACAGTATTTTCACCTCACCAATAATTATATACTTATATGGATATGGTGTCTGTTCTTTTGGACATGTCTGAAAGAACAGACGAGCAGTATATATATATGGATCTCATTTCAGGGCAGGATTTGAGGAAGTCGTATCCCTGCTGGAGAGCCACATTCAGAGTCTGATCCTGTCCCAGAAAGTATCCTGTCACAAGTGGGGCACTTTTGGGATTCCGGACACTTGTCCACTTAACATCTTTTCTTTATTTGTGTGTGAGAAGTACAGCCAAACTTTCAGGAAACATCCCTCACACACAAATAAAGAAAAGATGTTAAGTGGACAAGTGTCCGGAATCCCAAAAGTGCCCCACTTGTGACAGGATACTTTCTGGGACAGGATCAGACTCTGAATGTGGCTCTCCAGCAGGGATACGACTTCCTCAAATCCTGCCCTGAAATGAGATCCATCCTTCATGAAATCCTCCCCACTCCACCAAGAGTGTCTTTCCGCCATCCACCTAATCTTCGTAACCTCTTGGTTCATCCCTATGAAATCCCCAAATCACCTTCCCCACCCTCTGGCTCCTACCCTTGTAACCGCCCCCACTGTAAAACCTATCCCATGCACCCTCCCACCACCACCACCTACTCCAGTCCTGTAACGCGGAAGGTGTACACGATCAAAGGCAGAGCCACGTGTGACAGCACCCACGTGATTTACCAACTGACCTGCCTACACTGTGAAGCTTTCTATCTGGGAATGACCAGCAACAAACTGTCCATTCGCATGAACGGACACAGGCAGACAGTGTTTGTTGGTAATGAGGATCACCCTGTGGCTAAACATGCCTTGGTGCACGGCCAGCACATCTTGGCATAGTGTTACACCGTCTGGGTTATCTGGACACTTCCCACTGACACCAACCTATCATAACTCCGGAGATGGGAACTTGCCCTTCAATATATCCTCTTCCCGTTACCCACCAGGCCTCAAACTCCGCTAATTTCAATCCTGTCATTCAATAACATCTTTGCCTCTGTACTTCCGCCTCGACTGACATCTCTACTCAAACTCTTTGCCTTTACATATGTCTCCTTGTGTCTGTTATGTGCGGATGGATATGTGTGTGCGTGCGAGTGTATACCTGTCCCTTTTTCCCCCCAAGGTAAGTCTTTCCGCTCCCAGGATTGGAATGGCTCCGTATCCTCTCCCTTAATACCCACATCCTTTCGTCTTTCCTTCTCCTTTCCTCTTTCCTAATGAAGCAACCCTGGGTTGCAAAAGCTTGAAATTTGTGTGTGTGTTTGTGTTTGTTATTGTTTCTATCAACGTACCAATGCTTTCATTTGATAAGTTACAGAATCTTTGTTTTTAGATATATTTTTCCCACGTGGAATGTTTCCAAAGGATAGTGCGACTGCTGGGACTATCTCGTGCACGCCTACTGCGAGACCCACATTCCCACCTTATATGTCCACACATTAGATTCGTAGTGTCCCTACCCAACACATTCACTATTCATGGAAGACATTCTTACCAAGTCCCGTAAGGGTTTCGGTAATATGTGTGCATCCACACAGAAGGGGAAGGTCATAGCCAGAATTATATACTTATATGGATATGGTGTCTGTTCTTTCAGACATATCCATATCCATAATTACCAGAACTATATACTTATATGGATATGGTGTCTGTACTTTCGGACATGAGTAGCTATTTGTAACTTATTATGCTACTATCAGGATTTTCCAGTTAACAAATTTAGATAATCAGATAATTTACTGAAGACCCTCACATTGTTACCCCACACTGAATGCTAAACAAGGAAGTAAAATGTATGTAAAACTACTTTTGTGAATCATTTTGCATTTGTGTAAACTGATTTTTTGTTAGCCACATCCACCATTCAGGAATAAATGTGTAAATGAGTACAAGAATTGTCTGAGCTTTGATGACAATTGTCCAAGAAGTGTAGTTATTCACTTTCAATAAACTTTTGTTATTCTTTTTCCAGAGTAAATGCTTCACCAATTTTAGTTTGCTATCCAAGAATAAAAAAAAAACCACCAGAGCAAGTTGGGTTTGTATGTAATAAAGGAACACAAGAGCTAATAAAGGGACACAAGAGCAGATTCTCAATGTCAGACAGCTCACTGAAAATTGTGGGGGATTCAGTACTGCATTAGTTCTTTTTTTCTTGGACTGTAGCAAGGCTTTTAACTGTGCCCAATGAAAAGAACTGCGGAGCATACTAACAGAAATGGGTGTTGCTGATCATCTTATTATGCTTATCAGAAATCTCTACTCTGATAGTAAGGCAACAACCAGGTTAGATAAAATTATTTCAAGTCCTTTTAAACATGTAAAGGAGTTAGGCAGGGATGCATTCTATCACCTGTTCTATTTAACATCTATGGAGAACATATTATGATAAAATGCCTTAAGGGATGGACTGGTAGGATTGAAACTGGAGGATGAAGCATCAGTAATTTAAGGTTTGCTAATGACGCCACACTGTGTGGAGCTGCAAGTGGAAATGAAGGAACTACTGGATAGAATTAAGAGAGAAAGCAAGAAATGTGGATTGTCAATTAATAATGCAAAGTCAATTTATAATAAAAAGTCTAAGAACGCACAAGTGAGTCACTACGAGCTATTGATGAACTATCAGAATATCAGAATAGGAAGAAGTAGATCACTTTGCCTACCCCTTGGGCTCAGTGGTTCAGAGAGAGGGTGGTTCTACACAGGAAATATGACATAGGATTGTACTGGGTATGGAAGGTACATCAAAGTTGACAGTGATGTGGAAAGACTGAGCCCTAACCAGACATACTAAGCTGAGAGTGGTGAAATTCCTGGTGTTTTCAGTTTTTCTTTATGGCACTGAGGGGAACTACAAAAGAATTGATGCTTTTGAGATGTGAACGTGTAGGAGGTTGCAGCAAATAGGAGGGATGGACAAACAGACCAGTAAATCAGTCCTTCAAGAACTCAGGGTGGAGAAGAAGTTGTCCAATATTAGTTTCCAGCAAATCCTGTAGTTCTTTGATCACATAATTTGACAATAGGATGATACCTTGGAAAACGTGATCATCCAAGGCAAAGCTGAAGGGAAAAGATTGCAGGGAAGACCCCTGTGATGGTGGATAGACCAGATAAAGGAAAAGACAAACAAAACACTGTGCCACCTACTTTGAGATGCAGAAGACCAAGGGAAATGGAGACAGACTGTTAACAGGATTTTGTGATGAGTCACCAACCTATGAAAGATGAAGTGTTGATGATGATGATCCAAGAATATAATTTCATATATAAAAAGGAGCAAGCATTTTTGTGTACATGTTAACTCATGAGATGCACAGCTAACAGTATCCAAAACTGAACTTATTGTGCTACCTCAGTTTTTGATCGCCGTTAATTTGGATCACAAAGAATTTTATACATATACTTTTCTTCAGTCTGTGACCATTATTGTCTATTTATTGTATATGTAAATTATTTATAACTGTATAATGTAATTGGATAGGGAAAGGAAAAAATCTACTCACCAAGTGGCAACGCATATAAAGATACTGATTTCTGCAAACTTTTAGAAGCAGTGGCTCCTTCCTCTGGCTGAAGAGTTGAAAGGGAAAGAAGAAGGATGAAGAAAAAGGACTAGTGAGGTGTAATAAATGGGGAGAATTTGACAAAGATGCCCAGAAGCCTGGGTGAGGGGAGACTTCCCAGACAAGATGAGAAGGAAGAATATTTTTAAAGTGCAAGTGTCCATCTTGTCAGCTGATTCTGTTTCAGTTGACATTTCATTAAAAATTATAGTGCTCTGTGGTCTGTGAGCACAGGGATGTATCAGATAGAATCAAAACTTACTAAAAGCTCAAACAATGGTCAATTCTTCTCTCTCAGTAATGATGTGCTTTGTTTCCCACAAAGTTAATGCCTTGCTGGCAATGGTAGTCATGTGGTGCCCACATACTATTGACATTGTACACTTTAAATAGAGGGGAACCCATCCCATCCTCACTACCATCTGAGCCTGTGTAAAATGTTGTACCAAATTCAGGCGGGTCAGAATGTGTGCTGCTAGAAATTCGAAATGAATACCTCCAAAAGCTTTCTGCTTCTCCTCTCCCCAGGTCATACCGCATAGAGATGAGCCAAACGGTTATTCTGGAGTAACCGTTATCACAGTTCCAGTTATTCTTTGATAACCATTATTGTTAACGGTTACTAATAACTGCCGAGCTATTTTTCGCTAGCAAATACCGAATACTCCGAGGGGCTATAATTAAATAACGACATAGTTGGAATCCATCAGTTTAGTTATCAGTATAACGGCAAGTAGTGTGAAATGGCAGGAATGTCGTATGAATCGTGTCATAACCTTAGCTTATTAACTCCGGGTACATTTTAGTTGATGTTAGATTGATTATTAGTGTTTCATATTATATGTTTGTAAGTTATCGGTCGCTATTAGAAATATTATCTTCGCAGCTGCAACAGAAAGTACGCGGAACTTTGCCACAGCACTGTTTAAGTAAAATGTTAACAACGAGCGTTTTTAAGTATGAAGTAATATGTAAACTGAGTACTGTAGGTTAAATTCGAAGCTTAATTTCTTGTGCTGCTCACATAATAGAATAAAGTGTACAGCCTTGTAATACAACAAAAAATATATGTAATGTGACGGATTCGTTTACTCCTGTGCTGTAAAAGATAGTCCTATTGGGGAAAGTGTGAGTACGCTAATCCAAGTTTTATGTGAGATTTGGAAACTGCTCGATTTCTCCAGCTACAGCATGTTTAAAACATATGAAGACAAGCAGATCGAAAAGGTTGACAGTGTTACATTTCTGGGACTACAACTCGATAATAAATTCAGGTGGGAAGGGCATACCACATTTTTTCACTCTATTATTTCATAAGGGAGCATATTCTGTGGTAACTCCTCAAACGTAGCAAAAGTTTTTCGCATGTAAATGCGTGTGATAAAAATCGTTTGTGGTATAAATTCAAGAACATCATGCAGGAACCTGTTCAAGGAACTTTGTATTCTAACCACTGCTTCCTAGTATATTTATTCCTTAATGAAATTTGTTACAAGTATTTCCAACCAATAGCTCAATACATGAAACTTCCTGGCAGATTAAAACTGTGTGCCCGACCGAGACTCGAACTCGGGACCTTTGCCTTTCGCGGGCAAGTGCTCTACCATCTGAGCTACCGAAGCACGACTCACGCCCGGTACTCACAGCTTTACTTCTGCCAGTATCTCGTCTCCTACCTTCCAAACTTTACAGAAGGCAAAGGTCCCGAGTTCGAGTCTCGGTCGGGCACACAGTTTTAATCTGCCAGGAAGTTTCATATCAGTGCACACTCCGCTGCAGAGTGAAAATCTCATTCTGGAAACGCCCCCAGGCTGTGGCTAAGCCATGTCTCCGCTATATCCTTTCTTTCAGGAGTGCTAGTTCTGCATGGTTCGCAGAAGAGCTTCTGTAAAGTTTGGAAGGTAGGAGACGAGATACTGGCAGAAATAAAGCTGTGAGTGCCGGGCGTGAGTCGTGCTTCGGTAGCTCAGATGGTAGAGCACTTGCCCGCGAAAGGCAAAGGTCCCGAGTTCGAGTCTCAGTTGGGCACACAGTTTTAATCTGCCAGGAAGTTTCATATCAGCGCACACTCCGCTGCAGAGTGAAAATCTCATTCTGGAAGCTCAATACATAATATCAGTACTAGAAATAGGAACAGAAATCTACATAAAGACCTAAAATCACTTACCTTGGTCCAAAAGGGGTCCAATATTCAGGAACATGCATTTTCAATAAACTGCCAGCAAGTCAGCAACTATTAAAAACTTGGTTTCAGATAAAGCACAGTTTACAGTGTGTTTGAAAGACTTTATGATACAGAAGTGTCTGATTCCACCCATTATAAATATGCCGGAAATGGCTATTTTAAGTGTGTCTATGACGTCACTACATACACATGGCAACAAACACGAAGATACATATATATAATACAATAACATCTCCCATCAAAAATACAATCAAACCAACGGGACAACTGCGGGAAGTTGGGGGTTTTAGGGTGAGGACAAGCTAGTAAAAAAACACCATGACCCCAAAACACAAAATGAAGAACAAAAAGAAAAAAAATACAGCATTCTGCTGCACCAACAAAAATCTGCAGGAATCGGACACTTCCCTTGAAGACTATAGGTCAACCGTAGGTGACCATACCAAAACACCAATACCCACAACTAAAAGCACGAAAATTGGAATCGGACATTTCCCTTGACCTACATAGGTAAACCTCAGATGACGATTCCAAAACATCAACACGTACAACTATGAAAATGGGAATCAGTCATTTCCGGTGACCTATATAGGTCCACCATAGCTACTGATGCCAAAAAACCAACACCTACAACTGCGAAAAATAAAACCACAATCCCAAAAGTCCATAAATCAATCATCCCTACATAAATTAGATCACTTTCAATACTCCATAAATACACAAAACATCACAGCTAGAAAAAAAAAAAAAATTAATTACCACCAGCAAATACCAGCACTGCAAACTAGATCGGCCAGCCCCCTCCCCCCTTCCACACACACACCCACACACACACGCACACACACAAAAACCAGTTCATAACACCATGCTGTAATGACATTCACACACCACAACACCTTTTTACGTTGAAGCAGACGGGTGGAATCGGACGCTTCCATTGACCCCTCCTTCTACTCTGTAGATGAATATCGTAGCAGAGACTGATAGACCAGCTTAGGTAAAAATTCTGCTGTATTTCAGTTTTGACAGCACTTGGTTGCAACAGTCAAGATCAGGTATTCTGTCTATGATAAATTTATTAAAAGTGCGTAACTGTGTTTTATTCTGACAGTGTATCAATTCTGTAAATATTAGCAGTTACTGTAATATATTCACATATTTTGACAATCTCCTGACAAATGATGAGGATAATAATTATTATATTCAACTGTATTATGTTATACTTTCTGACATGTTATTTGTCATTCACGGTGGCCAGCGGCTATTTCCGAAGAAGTACGTAAATATTTAGCAAATAAACAATTTTTTCAGCCTTCAGTTGCAAGGTAATTTTACTCGTTTACCTAGGTTTCGATTCCAGTAATGGAATCTTCCTCAGAACCTATAAATTAAACCATATACGGACATATATTACTCACTAAAATACATTATCTGTCTAATGATGGAATATTAAAGAAATTGTGATACTTACAAAAAATTAAATTATTTTGTGAGCCAAACACTGGCCATGTCACAGATTAAAAATTAAAACAATAACGACGCATAACCATAAGATAATGTCAGTCAAAATTAAAACCATTAAGGCGAACGTAGACGGAGCTACGCCGGCCAGAATTCAGGACCACACGTAAGCGGTTCGAAAACTAGGCGTTGTGAGCAGTTACGCGGCGAGACTCGGCCGCGGCCAAGCGCACGCGCAAGCGCAAGCGCAGGGGCGAGAGACAAACTGTCTCAAAATTACTAGAGCAATATACATATAAACAAATGTGACAAAAGCCGTCCTACAATTGGACACACCTATCTATTGGTATAGCAACATTAAACAATTTACCTGAGGACAAACTACAAAGCCAAGGTATAATTTTTTTTTTTTTTTTTAAATATTATAGTAAGAGGGCGTAGCCCCGCTACAGTAACTAAAAATTAGTGTCAAAACCATGCGTGCTAAGCATAAAATGTCTTTAACATAAAAACGCCTTAGCAACTATGTCATTACCAAGCATATAACGACATGCAAAGACACACATGTACAATCGCATTATAATAAAGGGACAAAGCAGATAAGGAAACAGCATCGGCCATTCGAGGCAGACTGTTGGTCAACACCACTGGAGTAAAGGTTGAAATCCTTCGAAATAATTTCTATTTTTTTAATTGCAGCTGATCATTAAGTAAATTGTATTTTAGTGAGTAATATATGTCCGTATATGGTTTAATTTATAGGTTCTGAGGAAGATTCCATTACTGGAATCGAAACCTAGGTAAACGAGTAAAATTACCTTGCAACTGAAGGCTGAAAAAATTGTTTATTTGCTGTACATTTCACAGTTGCTGACACGCTGCAATATGTTAAGGGGATACGGAATCACCTATCCCCGCAATGTTAATATATGCCTACTATAGGGAACATTTTCTCACAAACTACTGGAGACAGAGAGGTAAAAATTTTACTGTATGTGCATTCATATGTTACAACAATACTGAAACAACAGTTTATTGTCAAAGTATTTTCTTACAGAGATATTGTACATTTATTTTTAAGTAAATTTTTTCCATCGCTTTTTACTAGACTATCACCCCTAAGTCTTTTGTAAATCAAGTAATTAAAAAATCGTTGTTTCAGTATGTAATAGGGACCTATGTCACTACGTCATAAAAATTTCAGACTTCTAGGTTGACCAGTACCTGAGATAATGTTCCTAGATGAAGTAAAAAGTAAACTTACGGGAAACGGAGAAAGAAGATTAAAACATTCCTGATCCGTAGCTAATACCCCCTTCACAGTCTTCATAATCATCTTCAAGTCTTCTTTTGGCACCCCTCTGCACCTGTCTTGCTTTTTTCACTAATGTCTTGATTATATTATCAGCATGCCTTAGTCTGTGCTGATCTAAAAAGAACATAGCACGTACCGTACGGGAACCAACACACATACCCAACTTTTGAAGGACCTGGCATTTAGTTATATTTCCAAGATTGAAGGTTGCCACAGCATCATACACACCAAAATGTAGTGTATTAATTCCGACAAACACTGTTTTTGGGAGACGATGCCATATCACACTATTCAAGCACTCGTTGGGGTTCTGCGTTTTTCCGTGAAGACATTTCATCAGAAGACTTCTGTCAGCCAGATCTCTGAAAATGGGCTTTATTTCTGCCATGATGGCTGATGGTAGACTGTGGTGGTGAATGTATTTCTCTCCTGTTGTTAGTCCCCTATTGTATTTACACCAGCTGTTTTCACCTTTGGGGCACAAACCATGTTGTGGATGCTCATCCGTGGATGCGGTGTGGAAATATAAAGCCCATATAGCTCTCCTCATTTCTTCAAGATTGCCTGTATTTTGCCTGATTGCAAGGCCATAGCAGTTCTGAATGTGGTCTATTATGGAATCAGTCAATCTTCCTCTGCCATCCAAGGTTTTCCCATCATCTAGTTTTTTCCCTTTCATAACTGATTTTAACCTTCTCAGCCTGGCACCCATTCTCTTCTGCACATGTCCTATACATTCAAGTTTGCTTATATTTACACTGTTCCCATATGGTTTGCTTTCCAAAACTTCTTTGAATGCTTTAGAGTCACCATCTCCCAGATATTTGACATAGCGAACATTATACCACTGTGAAGAGCGATGAAAAATTTTCTTCACCCCAGAAACCTCCATGCCACCACTACTACCATAATAATTAGCAATACAGTCATCACTGTGTTCATTTTTCAGCCTGCCTGTGCACCTACAGTATTTAGACATTATTGCAACATCAATAACCTTGCCAGTATCAACACTAGTTGCTGTTACAACACCATTGTTGGAGGTGTGGCCCCTTTTCTGCCACGTGCCATCAAACGCCACTGTGAGGTCACGACTGCCGTCATTTTCTTCCACTGCTTCTTCCACAGCAACCTGCATTGACTTCTGTGCTACATCTTCAACTGCAGATCCTAGTACATAATTGTAAGCTTCAAACTTTGAAGGTGCACTTGGAAGATTTAGAACACCACATAGCATATCACCAGCTGCTTTGCCCTTACCAATTGCTCGCAATCCATAAACTAACCTAATATTTACACTATAAAGTTCAGTTTTCTTGTATCCATTATTTACAGTTACTGAAACCGAACTTGGAAACTTACAGCTGTATTTACAAACACTGCATATTAAATTAAACTGGGGAGCCAGGCCAACATGGGATTCTACTTTCAAAGAAACGTTTCCATGACATTTTTTGCAGCACAAACTGTTTTCAAGAGCTTCACACAATATATTCGTATCAATGAGTTCAAAAACTTCATTCCCTCTATCAAGTAAATTATATTTCTCTTCCAAATCTCTTAGTTTTTTATGAGAAGCACTGTTTTCATTTGGTGTAAGTTCGTTCGGCAAATCAGTAATAAGTGGATTCACATTTTCCAACAGTGATGATGATGAACTGCTTTGCTTTGCTAATGAATCATTATTTCTTTTCTTTTGCTAGTTCACACGCTTTTTAAATACTTTTGCTTTAGCTCTAGGCATTTTCACTGCGAAAAATGAAGCACTAAATACGAAATAACTCAACAACAACTACTTTCTTATATCACACTGTTTACAAAACAGTCCCGCCACAAAGTCAAAGAGTAACTTGAGGAAACCAGAGAGAAACATTTTCGGGCAACTAGTGTATAAATAGTCGCTGGAAACCGGGATATTTGAATTCATGTCACTTTAAAGGTACTGCCAAAAAGTTCATGGTCAGCCACGAGAGACGTGTATAACTAAAGCGCAATACCCGATCTCACAAATATATAAAAATAAAATAGTTATAATTGTAGTAGAGCTATGTATGATACGTCATTTTAAAGAGGAAACATGGCAGAATATAATACGCCAATAAAAAAAATTCGATTTTTTAACCCAAAATCCGGTTCCGTATCCCCTTAAAGACGTAAATATTTGTTCGCTCCAGTAACTATCATCTCTGAAATATCACGGGGGTTTTAGAGTCTAAGACTGGAGTCACTGTGTCAGGAACACCGACACACGGTTATTCAGTTACCAACTTCCAGGTTACCTGTAATGGTAGCTCGATAACTGCCAGAGAGCGAGAACTGTGAGCCAATAACGATAACTGCCAGAGAAAAATACCGATCTCTGACAGTTATTTCCATAGTCGCTCGAATTCCTTATGGTACCTCTCTTTATACTACCTGTCCAAGCTAAATTGACATATGAGGCGGTGGCTTAAGCGAACGACCGTACTTGTTAATGCCTGTACTGCAGCTCCTATCAGCCATCGCTCGGACATTAACTTTATTTAATTGTTTGTGCTAAAAGTAAGGAAGACGCATGATATAGTACACAGTTCTTATCAACAGATGGCACGCAGTCAACAGTTATTCACATGGCCTATAGAACGCCTTCCAAATGGTCTACCCTCCCCTTAGTTCCTAGCCAGATCTCCGATGAGTTGACGGGAAAGCGTAGTACGATCTTCGGTCAACAGATGGCGTGAGGCACTGTTAACATTAGACAGTTATTGAAATAACTGCCTGTATCAGAGGAACTGTTATCGCAGTAACCGTTACTTCTCAGTAACCGGTTATTTCTATCAGTTACGTTATTTTTTGCCACCTCTAATACTGCATCTCTCTTTACTAATTTCAAAATATAATGTGACAAAAGGGTGTGTCCAGCAAGGAGGCAATGGTAACATCCAGTGGAAGTTCTCAATGGTCTTCAGGTTAAGTCCCTTTTCCAATAATCACACGTCCTAGAAATATTATTTGCTTCCTTCCAAATGCCACCTTCAGCAAGTTTCTCATGACTCCATCTCTCTTAAATGCACTTAGGAGATGATATTAACTGTCAAAATGTTCCTCCTATGCTGCTGAACCAATTAAAATACCATAAACATAGGTAGTAATGGACTTAGGTAGTTCTGGCCCTTTTACCTGATCAGATGCTCTCATAAAGGCATCAGATGATACATTCAAACCAAATGTGGTCCTTTATATTGGTGTCCCTTACCATTGTGTAGAGATATAGTGTATTTTTTGTGAGGTCTAAACTGCTCAGATGTTTTGACACCATTAAATCATTGTAATAGTTTCTCAGAATTCTCAGGTTGATCCATTTGTGAAATAATGATTCTGCTGATTACTCTAGCATCTAATAGAATCTAACACTATTCTGACAGTTTAGTTTTGATTCATTCCTTACTCTATGATTGCTTAGTGATACATTTATCCAATATTCTCTGAATCTCTTAGACAGTGGCAGGCTTCTTGGCTCATGTTCATAGAATACCACAATCATAAAGTTTCGAGAAAAAATATCTTTATTACATTATGCCAAAGCTGTGGAAATCCAAAAATATGATGTTGGTTATAAAATTTGCATGCTACTTTTGTTATCATAACATCTCTCTGGAATCTTAAACACACATAGATGTTGACAAGAATATCCATTTTTGAGGATGTATAGAAGTAGAAAATTGTTACTCAGTACTTACAGGAAGAAAATGGAGTATGAGATTATACTGACATCAAAATTAGAAAATTGTTTAAAAAATGAAATCATCTTTTGCTGTAGATGTACATCAACTACAATTGCTTTGTGTTTTTTATTATATATAGCAAAGAAACTTATGACCCAGTATAGAGAGGAGGTGAATTACCTATTTATTTCAAGTGAACCTTTGGCATGGTCATCAACAGCAATGAAGGATGAATCAGTGTTCCTGTTAACTGCAAAACTTCTGCTGCAGCTTCATGCATATCAGGTGAAACATATTGTTATTTGAAACATTTCATTCTAAAAAATATAGACGAGTTCTGGTTTGCTGAATCAGTGATAGAAATATGTAATAGTATAAAGTTTTACCCAATCAAGTTGTCTGCCAACCTAAAATGTCAAATTTATGTTTATCTGCTGTAACCATCATATAATAATATGCATGAGTATACACCCCCTTGATAAATAAGGACAACTTTTTGAATTGGGCATTAATATAAATAACAGACAACTAACTACCATATAAAGGCAACACTGGCCTGCAAATAGGCATCTACACATGATCTCTTTAACTCAGCTTTGGATATTGTATCCTCCTTCAGGTCATGTACAGATGTGTGCACGAAACACACACACACACACACACACACACACACACACACACACACATGCAGAGAGAGAGAGAGAGAGTCATTCTTCCTCCCAAAATAATGATTCAGTTGGGGTATTTGTCTTGGGTGTGGGTGTCATGGATGGACGGAATAAGCAAGATGTGACGATTCTAGTGAGGAGATATGATGGGCAGGAAGTGGGAGGGACAGGGAGAAAGGGATGGTAATTCATGAACAGAGTTGTCTACTGTACATGCAATCAGATCCAGATGCACATGTGCATAAGAAAGGTATGTGGGAGTGGGGGAGATGGCTAGTAAATCAGGTAAATCAGTGTGGAGCAATGTAGGGACAGTGCAGTATGAGAGGTATCCAAGAATAATAGGGGGATTTGTACCAGGTTGAAGATATGAATATAGTAGGATTAAAAAAAGTGTTGGGAAGACATACATTCAGGTCTGCTGCTGTTGGATGGAGGGAGAGGGAAATGATCTAGATACACAAATTACAACACTCACTGAAGCTGCAATCTTGTGCTAATTATTGTGATCTGAAATTGGACAGTCAAGCATGCCCAGCATCTCTGTTTATCATTGTCTATTTATGGAAGAGATCAGGTACCTGGTGATTTTTTCCACAAAGGAAGCTATGCAGGGATTGCCAAAAGTAGTGCTTTCTGCAATGGAGTATAATACACTCACAACAAGACTGAAATGGTATGTCCTGACAGGTTTTGCACCTTGAACTTTTAGTCATATGGCAAGAGGATGGGTAAAAGAGAAGGCATAAGGATGGACAAGGATATTTTATAGGATGCATTTGATTTACTAACGCAGATGCTGCAGACACTACTAACTACTGCCTGTTTCAAGGTTTCAGTCAGGAAACAGATGCAGAAACCAGTAAAATAATGAAAATAACCATTCATCTTGTTAAGAAGATGTCTCTGCAAAAGAATTTAAGCTGACTCAGTAGGTTCCATCTTCAAGTCTATGACTGGTCCGTTACTCCAAGGATGCTTCATAAAAGACTGATACATACAGTATTAGTGCATGTACATAAAAAATGTAATATAAGCAGTTAATTTCTAATTGTAGACTTGTCTCACTCCTGTGATTTCTCAAAGATGTTTGATACCACACCCTGTGATAGGACACACATCTTCTTTCATGCCAGTAATATATTAATTAATGCATGGGCACACCCACTGCAACACACGTCACTTATGAACTGTAAGTGGAATATCTGAGACTTGACCAAAGATTGTAGTGTGTTCTGAGTCATGCTCAGTATAAGATAGGCCTCTGTCTGTCATGGTTCAATAAATTTTACTGATCTATAACTGCCCTGCATACATTATTGGCACACTACCTGTTATCTACATAGGGATATCATCAACAAATGTCCTCTTAGTTTGATATCTGTTAAAATTTCTCTGAAGAGAAAACAATTGTTTTATTTGCAGATTGTATTAGAATAACCCAGTTCTAAGCAAAGAAGGGAAAGCAGAAAGGTGGAAGGAGTAAGAGGGTCTATACAAGGGCGATGTACTTGAGGACAATATTATGGAAATGGAAGAGGATGTAGATGAAGATGATATGGGAGATTCGATACTGCATGAAGAGTTTGACAGAGCACTGAAAGACCTGAGTTGAAACAAGGCCTCGGGAGTAGACAACATTCCATTGGAACTACTGATGGCCTTGGGAGAGCCAGTCCTGACAAAACTCTACCATCTGGTGAGCAAGATGTATGAGAAGCGAAATACCCTTAGACTTCAAGAAGAATATAATAATTCCAATCCCAAAGAAATCAGGTGTTGACAGATGTGAAAATTACCGAACTATCAGTTTAATAAGTCACAGCTGCAAAATACTAACGCGAATTCTTTACAGACGAATGGAAAAACTGGTAGAAGCCGACCTCGGCGAAGATCAGTTTGGATTCTGCAGAAATGTTGGAACACATGAGGCAATACTGACCTTACGACTTATCTTAGAAAATAAATTAAGGAAAGGCAAACCTACATTTCTAGCATTTGTAGACTTAGAGAAAGCTTTTGACAATGTTGACTGGAATACTCTCTTTCAAATTCTAAAGGTGGCAGGAGTAAAATACAGGGAGCGAAAGGCTATTTACAATTTGTACAGAAACCAGATGGCAGTTATGAGTCGAGGGGCATGAAAGGGAAGCAGTGGCTGGGAAGGGAGTGAGACAGGGTTGTAGCCTGTCCTCGATGTTATTCGATCTGTATATTGAGCAAGCAGTAAAGGAAACAAAAGAAAAATTCGGAGTAGGTATTAAAGTCCATGGAGAAGAAATAAAAACATTGAGGTTCGCCGATGACATTGTAATTCTGTCAGAGACAGCAAAGGACTTGGAAGAGCAGTTGAATGGAATGGACAGTGTCTTGAAAGGAGGATATAAGATGAACATCAACAAAAGCAAAATGAGGATAGTGGAATGTAGTCGAATTAAGTCAGGTGATGCTGAGGGAATTATATTAGGAAACGAGAGTTTTGCTATTTGGGAAGCAAAATAACTGATGATGGTCAAAGTAGAGAGGATATAAAATGTAGACTGGCAATGGCAAGGAAAGCATTTCTGAAGAAGAGAAATTTGTTAACATCGAGTATAGATTTAAGTGTCAGGAAGTTGTTTCTGAAAGTATTTGTATGGAGTGTAGCCATGTATGGAAGTGAAACATGGACGATAAATAGTTTGGACAAGACGACAATAGAAGCTTTCGAAATGTGGTGCTACAGAAGAATGCTGAAGATTAGATGGGTAGATCACATAACTAATGAGGAGGTATTGAATAGAATTGGGGAGAAGAGGAGTTTGTGGCACAACTTTACAAGAAGAAGGGACCGGTTGGTAGGACATGTTCTGAGGCATCAAGGGATCACAAATTAACATTGGAGGGCAGTGTGGAGGGTAAAAATCACAGAGGGAGACCATGAGATGAATACACTAAGCAGATTCAGAAGGATGTAGGTTGCAATAAATACTGGGAGATAAAGAAGCTTGCACAGGATAGAGTAGCATTGAGAGCTGCATCAAACCAGTCTCAGGACTGAAGACAACAACAACAACAACAACATTTGAATAACAGAAATTTCAGGGTGGAAATAAAAGTAAAAAATGAGGAAAGGCCACCACTCACCTGTAGCTATGAATGGGTGCATGTGGAAGTATAATATGCTTACATGTGTAAGAGAAAATGGTGCAAATGGCTCTGAGCACTATGGGACTTAACATCTGAGTTCATCAGTCCCCTAGAATGTAGAACTACTTAAACCTAACTAACCTAAGGACATCACGTGTGTAAGAGAGTTTACTTTATCTAGAAAAAGAATGCTTACTTAGAAGCTAGTAATTTCTCTGTTCTGCCATTTCTTTTTTATTTTTTTATTTTTTTTTATTTTTTTTTTTTTTTTTTTTTTTTATTTTTATCTCATGCAACAGTCAGCTACAGTTGAAAGCTTACCTTTCCATATTTTTGTTTTAGTTGCCATTTTGATGACCAAAGTTTTTAACCATTTGTGTATAAATATCTAGTTTTGAAAGAAAGATGTGCTATCAATGGTATCCCACTTCCATGATTACAGAATTACCTCAGTTAACAGAAAACAAAGCTCACATGAACAGAGTACATAACATGAACAAAATTACAGTCAGAGTGGTATAAAATAAGATATTTACAATCTTTATTACTTAATATGTGTCAGTTTTTTATTTACGTAACTTACCATAGTCGTTGAAACCCTCTCAAAAACTGCAGTGTTACAAAGGTTCTTTCAAGTTATCGATATTTTTAATGCAAAATGTGGTGTCACCGCCAGACACCACACTTGCTAGGTGGTAGCCTTTAAATCGGCCGCGGTCCATTAGTTTACGTCGGACCCGCATGTCGCCACTGTCAGTGATTGCAGACCGAGCGCCACCACACGGCAGGTCTAGAGAGACTTCCTAGCACTCGCCCCAGTTGTACAGCAGACTTTGCTAGTGATGATATACTGACAAATACGCTCTAATTTGCCGAGACGATAGTTAGCATAGCCTTCAGCTACGTCATTTGCTACGACCTAGCAAGGCGCCATTACCAGTTTATATTGAGATTGTAATTATGTATCATCAAGAGCGATGTTCTCCAATTGTGGATTAAAGTTAAGTATTCAAGCAACTCCGTACTTTATTTAGTAGACTCAACTCCTTTAATTGTTCCAGACTTCACGCCAGTCTGCGTGAGCTTAAATGCATGCATTTCGGCCTCCTCTAGCAACATGGTGTTGGCTCTTCTGCCAACACATCACAAAACATGTAATAGTAGTTGTGCCAAAATAGAACTACCTGTGATAGTACTTTGATCTATGGAAAGTGTGCATTTAGCATGATTCTGGTTATATTCAAGCAGCAGGGTAGGTTGGTTGATTTGGGCGAGGGGACCAAACAGCGAGGTCATTGGTACCATTTGATTAGGGATGAAAGGAAATCGACTGTGCCCTTTCAAAGGAACCATCCCGGCATTTGCCTCAAGTGATTTAAGGAAATCATGGGAAACCTAAATCAGGATGGTCGGACGCGGGTTTGGATTGTCATCTTCCAAAATGTGAGTCCAGTGTGCTAATCACTGCACCACCTCCAAACAGCAAGATAAAAAAATGTACCAGTGTAACTATGGCATGGAAACCACTGAAAAAGATAGTATGGCATGTGAATAGTAAAGCGCTGTCAAGAATATGTAAGCAAAAATGAAGACCAAACATAAATAACAAGCTGAGTGCCAAAAATTCTATTCTGAGTTATTGATTTTATTCATTTTGTCAAAAATATTTAAATAAAAATCTTGAACCATTTTTTATTTATTATGTAGGGTATAGATCATATTAATATTGCTAATTTTTTGACTAACCTTTTTCTTGAGACTAAAAAGTAGTATTTTTTCAGATAAATGTAGAGTGTGCAACTAGAAAAAGCAAAGTAAATGCCAATGAATAACAAATCTCAAGCTTCTCTGGTACTTTTTAATAACAACATTACACAAGTTCATTATCATATGACTAATTATTTTGGAGCCCTAATTTTACTTATAAAGAACTCAAAGCAGTTTTAATTCATTAATTATTCTAAGAATGCTCCATTATCTTCATTATAATATGGCAGTATCAGTTGCAGCTAACTCTTCTACTCAGCTGACAAGTTGTATTTTTATGGTTGCAATGGTAAAACCAAATCCTTGAATATATGAGGTCTGTTCAAAAAACTCTGGAACTTTGTCCACAAAATTTTTCTACACTCACCTTTTACTTATTGTGCATGGTCTCCTTTGAAATACTCTCCTCCACAATTGATGCACCACTACCAATGCCGTTCCCACTTCCGGAAGTAGTCTTGGTACATGTCTTGCAGGACCACGCGAAGCGCCATCTGCAAATTTTCTTTCGTCTCATCTATCTTTGCAAATCTTCGTCCTTTCAATGGGATTTTCAACTTTGGAAATAAAAAAAAAGTCCAGAGGGGTTAGGTTATGAGAGTATGGATGATGAGGCAGCACAGTGATTTCACAGATGAAGATCTTTCTGGTCTTGACTCATGAGCAATGGGACGAACTGGCAGTAACACAATGCATTCCAAAATGCTGTGTCAGAATTTCATGACATAATCCAACTGAAATGTTATGTTCATCTGCAATCTCTTGGATTGCCACTCTTGAATTGGCATGCACAATTTTGTTAATGTTCCTGACATGAACGTCATCGGTAGGCATTGAACAGCATCCTGAAAGAGGGTCATCTTTAACTTCCATCTTGCCATTTTTTAACCATGTGAACCATTCATGCAGGCTTCCTGCATCATTTGGTGTGTGATTGTAAAGGTTGTCCTAAGTTTCATGAAAATTTAATGCAGACACTCGAAATTTAATGCAGACGCTTTGCTCCTCTAACTCTGCCATCTCGAAATTTGCAAACTGTGCAACACATTTTTCTACTCAATACAGTACTGAACAATAACTAACAGACATACCACAATGAAACTTCCCACAATTACACATTAAACATGTGTGCAGGGATGTCAACAACATTTCGTTCCAACATACCACTGTCGCGAAATTATAAATGTTCCAGATTTTTTTGAACAAACCTTATGTAATCCATTCCAAAATGCTGTGTCAGGATTTCATGACATAATCCAACTGAAATGTTATGTTCATCTGCTTTCTCTTGGACTGCCACTCTTCATTTGGCATGCAAAATTTTGTTAATGTTCCTGACATGAACATCATCGGTAGGCGTTGAACAGCATCCTGAAAGAGGGTCATCTTTAACTTCCATTGTATATTAAAAATAAATGTTTTATACATAGCTCTTCTTTAGGCTCAGTTTTTCCTTCCACTAACACATTTTTATTGTTTACATAAATTTTACCTTCATTTCAACAGTGATTCTTTACATCCAAAGTTGATTCTTCATTTCTTTTTCTTTTTTCCTTGTGTTACTGTTGAACTCCACCTTTGAAAGACAATGTAAAAACTAAAACTGAAAACCATAAATTGAAGTCTTAATCAACAGATTTCACTCAGAAGATTAACATTAGAATTCATAATGAACTGTAAAGTACAACGCTAAGGAATATCTTGAGACAAAGTCCAAAAGAAATTCAAAAATAATGTAGTACTAAAGTAATATCCTGCAACATGTGGTACATATACTGAGTCAGTGAGAACTGCAGTGAAAAGTCTTAGTAGCCCACTTTAGGCTCAGAAATTTACCAAGACATACCTCTCATGACATCTTTTGAGCCTTATATGCACCACTATTGATGGTTGTGGCATTTAGCCTGCTTTGGAGCTTATTAGTATTGGCATCTATGTACCGTATGTTTTTTGGGATAATTCTTTTTTTTTATTTTGGCCCCTTTCACTTAACTCATTATTCATGTCTCTTATTCAAACAAACTAAATATTCTGATAAGCTTGGAAAACAATGGATTCATGTGCACATCTGATGTTAATTCCATAAATGTCAAATATGTTCAATGGCTCATCATTGTGAACTGACTCTTTAAGTGTCTGTGATTTTGCAGCAGAGGTGAAAATCAGTATTAGAATAGAAAAAAATAGCAAATAATATGGAATGACATATTCAATATTTTTCTAGTAAGAGTGTATTTTTATTTTTGTTGCATATTTTCAAAGTGATCTTTGCTTCTCCCTTCTGGAGGTCAGATTTGATTAATTTTTTGGGAGTGGAATTTTTAGTATCTCACAAGATACAAATACAATCTTTCTTTAGGCAGACAAATGGTGAGTCCTGCAAAGTGATATTTGAGATTGTGAATTCACAAACACTGTCTGATATACTGGGAACAATGAGTACAGAAAACCTATGGTAATAGTGAAAATTAGTGCAAGTCTGGTTTTGAGTGTCAAATAGTACACACTGGAAAGTGTAAATCATACTATCCATACAAAACTCAAGACCATTATAAGCAAAGTATCAACAATACAAATCATATCCAGCTCAAAAGTCCATGAACGAAATGCAGTTCACAACAATACACAACAACTGTGCATCAATGAAAACTTCATACACATATACTGACTGACTAAACTTACCTGTGTTCATGTCCTTATTTGGAATCTCTATCAAGGAGTCTGCCCAGTGCAGCTGTTTTTGCTCATGTCACCTGCCAGTGCTAGCTTTAAATGCAGAACACTGTACCCTGCTGATGCAGTTTATAGCCTTGATTTCCATTTCACAGCGTAATAAAAATACAGGCAGGTCTGTCTGTGCATTGCTTTTCATTAGGGACTCAAAGGACATTGATACCACAAAGCTGTAATTTCTCTTACAAAATTTGATTTTGTATACAACTGAAACTACCAGAAAGGATAAAGAAACAGGTAACGGCATTGTTGGATGCAAAACTAAATGTCATTTTTTCTGCTTTTATCAAAGAAAGTTGCCACTTTCTTCTTCAGTTTATTGAGAATCGGACTTTGAAACAGAGATTCAATGCACAGATATCAAAGATTTTAAATTCTATCTGCACTAATTTAAGCTCACTGTATTCAAGTTCTTATGCTTTGTCCCCCACAGATTACTACCATTAACTAACACAAGTGAACCAATTATAAAACTAGCTCGCATTTCATATTGATTTAGAATGAACAATATATCAGTGTATGTATCCATGTATCAACCTACTACAAACACTGTGTAAGCAAAACAATATTACAGTTTTCAGAACTGGCCTTGTCACAAGAGCTCTTACTGCATGGGACTTCCACTGCTTACCGATATTATTTATCTGTTGGACATTACTTATCAGGGCAGTATGATGATGCCATATCACATCTGCAACAAATTGTTGATGGAGATTTCAAGGTGAGAACAAGTATAGAATTTAATAACAATAATAATTTAACAATAGAATCTGCAAGAAAGACTTCTTAAAAATGCAGAATTGAAACTACATTGGTACACTACCTTTGGAAAATGATTTTAATGTGCTATTCCATACATTTGTGCTGCAGCCTCAATTGAACTTCAGTGATAACTGTTGTAATATTCTTCTTCTTCTTCTTTTTGTTTTGGTCATTTGAATATCATGTTATTTAAATCACTTCATTTCTTCTGGTCTTTATCCTTGTCCAGTATTCTTCCATTCTCACACTTTGCAACCTTCTTTGTTCTTCTGCCTTTTTATGATTTTGCACTGTGTCTAGTTTTATCCTGAAAACCTGTGAAAGCCAGAATCTTTTATTTGAAAATCATCCAATTGTAAATATCTGATTTCTGTATTCCCATTTCTTCCAGATCCCTCTGTACCTCTTGGGTTTAGTGTACTCTGATTTTCTTGTCACAAGAAACTGTATTATTTGATCTGTCAACATCCCATGGTCCATTTTAAGCATGTGTCCAAAGAACACACTCCTCCTTTCCCTAATGGTGTCCAAGATTGTCTATATCTTAGTATACAGTTCTTGGTTCATCAACTTTCTATATTCATCATCTCCTGTTCTTTGAAGTTCTGTTATCCTCCTGAGAATTCTTTGTTCTAAAAGTTCAACGTAATCTATGGTGCCACTGATGCATCTATACCTAAATCATCAGGCTGCCACAGAAGGCAAACTGTTCCTTGGTGGAACGATCAGTGTAGTGGCACTATACAGGACAGGCGGACAGCACTCTGCAGATTCATGCATGGTCCAACAGCAGAGAACCTTTGAACCCTTTCAGTTAGCAAGAGCCAAAGCCTAACAGATAGTGAAGGAGAGCAAGAAGCAATCATGGCATGAGTTTCTGAAATCCATTAATTGGTCAGCTTCTACTGCAGTATGAGAATCTGTTTCTTACTGAACATTATTTCTGGTACAGAGTCAGGAATACTCTTTCTGATCAATTTCCTCAAGTTCATGGTATCCCACAGGGGAGCATTTTAAGCATGACTTTGTTTGCAGTTGTGAGCAATGGCATATCGTCTGCAGTGAGGAATCCTGTGCAGTGCTCATGGTTTGTGGATGATTTTTCTATTTTCTGTCCCACTTCTAGTCCCATGTCTTCCTATCATCAGCTACAGGTGACACTTAAGTGACTGGATGAATGGTCTGCTCAGACAGGTTTTAATTTTTGCTCGGAGAAAACAGTATGTATTGTTTTAACCACAATTGTTCTCTTTTTACACATCCGGAACTAAGGCTGTGGGATACGGTTTTACATTTGAAGGGAAGAATGTGATTTTTAAGTCTGTTATTTGATAGCAAACTTACTTGGTTGCCACATCTCAAGAAGCTCAAAACACGAGCCCTTAAAGCACTGAATTTCATGAAGTGCTTGAATTGGAAGAAATGGAGTGTAGATAGATCCTGGTTGCTGCTGTTCTTCAAGGGTTTTCTGTGACTACCTCTTCATTATGGTTCTACAGTCTATGGCCCATCATGGCCAATATATTTAAAGAAACTGGACTCTGTACACCTCAAGGGCATCAGAATGGCCACTGCAGCCTATAGGACAAGCCCTATGCTGAGCTTATGTGCAGAGGCAGGGGAGCCACCATTAGCTGCTCAGTGGCACTTCCTTGTGTTGTGGCTAAACAGGCACTCAAGTTCCTGTCTTTTCTGAATTCACTGATTTTCCCTGCATCAATTAATATCTATGGATCCTTAGAATGACTCTATTGTACTTGTCCATGAGGGGTGAAACTGTTGAGTATATGAGCAAAGCAGCTTTCATTCAATCTGGGAATGTCTCCACCATACATACAGAGGGAGGCTTGGTGCAAAGCTCCACCTTGGTTGTTATTGGAATGTAGAATAATTTTAGACTTGACAGAGCACAACAAATTGCTCACTCCAGACTTTGTTTTTAAGAATAAATTTATTACCATTTTAAATGAGTACTGGGTCTCTAATATAGTATACAGAGATGGGACTAAAGAGGGGGATGCTGTCAGTTGTTCTGTCATTTTTCTTGCCTCTGACTTAGGTTCCATCTGCCTTGTGCATTTACTATCTTTCACACCAAAATTTATGTGATTTTTTAAGCTGTGGTTCAAATGAAACGTGAACATGGATCCAAATTCCTCAGCTCTGACTCGCTTAGTGCACTGCAGACAATCTAGTATACATACCCAGCAGATAGAACTATCCAAAACATCCATGATGTCATCCAGCATTTGCACAAACAAAGAAAGGAGATCTCATTCTGCTGGTTACCAGAACATGTGGGTATCTGTGGGAATGAGTTGGCCAATACCATGGCCAAGGAGGCATGTACCCTTCCCAATGTAACTGACTGCCCTGTCCCTCTGCATGCCGTACTGTCATTACTGATAAGGCCTGACATGTGTTTTTGGGAGGAGGAGTGGCTGAGTGTGTTGGAGAATAAGTTGTGATCAATAAAGGATTGTGAAGCCATGGCACACATCTTTCCGGCCAGTTAGAATTGATGAAGTCTGTTTAACTTGACTTCGAACAGGACACAGCCCCCTGACCCATGGCTTCCTCCTCAGTCATGAAGATCCACCTGTTTGTGATGCATGTGGTGTGCTGATTATGGTTCACCACATTTTAACCGACTGTATTTTATATAATGATGAGAGTGTTCAAGCTGGTTTACTGACAGACCTTACCCTTAATTCTAGGTGATAATGAATTGATTGTGGCTTGTGTTTTACAGTTCTGTGTTTTGTCTTCACTTCTACTTAAGCTCTTAGGCTGATGCTTTTAGTATGTTAGCGAACAATTAGCTCATCCAGTTACTATTTTTATGCTCTGCCAGTCTTCTTTCCTGAACTTGCCTCTTAGTGGCTGTCCAGATCAGATATCATTGCTTGTAATGACCTGGCTTGACTCATTTGCTCCATTGTACCATTCAGAAGAGTTGTGTGTGTTCATGTAAAAAAAGAGTGCAAGAGAGTGTATGCAGTCATATGTTGTACTTTAGGCTACCTAGTTTTTGTGTGCCCCATTCCTCTCACACAGCTAGCATATGGGCACTGATGACCACGATGTTGAGCACCCTCCAGATGCAGCAACAACAACCACAATTTCAAGCCTCTAAGGTGCTTCTGTTCATACTAAGTTCAGACTTTCTGCTGTGCTTAAAGTTTCAGGGTATATCACTATCTAGTGATGTCTCAGTTTTGCACTGATCAAGATATTCTTCTTATTTTAGATGTTCATAGTTAGTAAACTTATTTCATTCTGAAACTTCCTGGCAGATTAAAACTGTGTGCCCGACCGGGACTCGAACTCGGGACCTTTGCCTTTCGCGGGCAAGTGCTCTACCACCTGAGCTACCAAAGCACGACTCATGCCCGGTACTCACAGCTTTACTTCTGCCAGTACCTCGTCTCCTACCTTCCAAACTTTACAGAAGCTCTCCTGCGAACCTTGCAGAACTAGCACTCCTGAAAGAAAGGATATTGCGGAGACATGGCTTAGCCACAGCCTGGGGGATGTTTCCAGAATGAGATTTTCACTCTGCAGCGGAGTGTGCGCTGATATGAAACTTCCTGGCAGATTAAAACTGTGTGCCCGACCGAGACTCGAACTCGGGACCTTTACTCATGCTTCTTTTTCTGACAGACCATTGTATCTGTTCTCCTAGGTATTTGAATCTCACTGCCTTCTAAGTGTTCCCTCCTCCTGTTGTCATCCATCTAGGACAGCTTTGATGTTTGTCATATACTGTGCCTTCTTGACAGACTTTTGTGGACCTGCTTTAGCTATGTGTTTCTGTAGTTGCATGGTTTAGTTATTCAGCTCTTTTAATGATTTCAACAATATCAGAATACCATCTACAGTCAATTGATCCTGATTCATTTTTCCCTGCACCCCAGTTGCAGGCCACACACTGCTTTCATTTCTCATTGTCATTCCCAGATCACCTTACCAAGAAAACGGTTAAAGAGCAAAAGGGAGAATCCATCTCCCTGACTACCCCCTGTTTGGTCTTACTATAAAAAATCTGAATCACAGACAGGGACCTTCGATGAAAAACAGATAATTGTACCAATCCTGACTGACAAAATTCGTGATTCCACTGTTTTATTAGCCATGTTTTGTCTAAAATGACAAATCAGGTATTCAAAAGGGGACCGATGAGATAAATGTATTGTGTGGAAACATTTATTTAAACTCCTTTCTTTTCCATGTCATCTGTACTATTTTGAAACTCCATTCCTATCTTTGATTTTTAAAGAAGTTAATCATCCTATAAATTCCATATGACCATAATAGGCATAATTTTGTTTTATGGAATATTTGGTTACAAAATTCTCTAATAACATTTATCTAACAATGCAAAATCCAGGATGGAATAATAACAATATAATAAAATGAGGACACACACACACAGAGATAGGTGACTTAATAAATGAAAGTGCTGGCAGGTCGACAGGCACACAAACAAACACAAACATACACACAAAATTCTAGCTTTCGCAACCAACGGTTGCTTCGTCAGGAAAGAGGGAAGGAGAGGGAAAGACGAAAGGATGTGGGTTTTAAGGGAGAGGGTAAGGAGTCATTCCAATCCCGGGAGCGGAATGACTTGCCTTGGGGGAAAAAAGGACAGGTATACACTCGCACACACACACATATCCATCCGCACATACACAGACACGAGCAGACATTTGTAAAGGCAAAGAGTTCGGGCAGAGATGTCAGTCGAGGCGGAAGTACAGAGGCAAAGATGTTGAAAGACAGGTGAGGTATGAGCGGCGGCAACTTGAAATTAGCGGAGGTTGAGGCCAGGCGGATAACGAGAGGAGAGGATATACTGAAGGGCAAGTTCCCATCTCCGGAGTTCTGACAGCTTGGTGTTAGTGGGGAGTATCCAGATAACCCGGACGGTGTAACACTGTGCCAAGATGTGCTGACCGTGCACCAAGGCATGTTTAGCCACAGGGTGATCCTCATTACCAACAAACACTGTCTACCTGTGTCCATTCATGCGAATGGACAGTTTGTTGCTGGTCATTCCCACATAGAAAGCTTCACAGTGTAGGCAGGTCAGTTGGTAAATCACGTTAGTGCTTTCACACGTGGCTCTGCCTTTGATCGTGTACACCTTCTGGGTTACAGGACTGGAGTAGGTGGTGGTGGGAGGGTGCATGGGACAGGTTTTACAGCAGGGGCGGTTACAAGGGTAGGAGCCAGAGGGTAGGGAAAGTGGTTTGGGGATTTCATAGGGATGAACTAAGAGGTTACGAAGGTTAGGTGGACGGCGGAAAGACACTCTTGGTGGAGTGGGGAGGATTTCATGAAGGATGGATCTCATTTCAGGGCAGGATTTCAGGAAGTCGTATCCCTGCTGGAGAGCCACATTCAGAGTCTGATCCAGTCCCAGAAAGTATCCTGTCACAAGTGGGGCACTTTTGGGGTTCTTCTGTGGGAGGTTCTGGGTAACCAAGAAGGCTTCCTCTAAGCAACCCATGAATAGGTTGGCGTACGAGGGGGCCATCCTGGTACCCATGGCTGTTCCCTTTAATTGTTGGTATGTCTGGCCTTCAAAAGTGAAGAAGTTGTGGGTCAGGATGAAGCTGGCTGAGGTAATGAGGAAAGAGGTTTTAGATAGGGTGGCAGGTGAACGACGTGAAAGGAAGTGCTCCATCGCAGCGAGGCCCTAGACGTGCGGAATATTTGTGTATAAGGAAGTGGCATCAATGGTTACAAGGATGGTTTCCGGGGGTAACAGACTGGGTAGGGATTCCAGGAATTCGAGAAAGTGTTTGGTGTCTTTGATGAAGGATGGGAGACTGAATGTAATGGGTTGAAGGTGTTGATCTACGTAGGCAGAGATACGCTCTGTGGGGGCTTGGTAACCAGCTACAATGGGACGGCCGGGATGATTGGGTACATGAATTTTGGGAAGAAGGTAGAAGGTAGGGGTGCGGGGTGTCGGTGGGCTCAGGAGGTTGATGGAGTCAGCTGAAAGGTTTTGTAGGGGGCCTAAGGTTCTGAGGATTCCTTGAAGCTCTGTGTGGGCATCAGGAATGGGATTACCTTGGCAAACTTTGTATGTAGTGTTGTCTGAAAGCTGACGCAGTCCCTCAGCCACATACTCCCGACGATCAAGTACCACGGTCGTGGAACCCTTGTCCGCCGGAAGAATGACGATGGATCGGTCAGCCTTCAGATCACGGATAGCCTGGGCTTCAGCAGTGGTGATGTTGGGAGTAGGATTAAGATTTTTTAAGAAGGATTGAGAGGCAAGGCTGGAAGTCAGAAATTCCTGGAAAGTTTGGAGAGGGTGATTTTGATGAAGATGAGGTGGGTCCCGCTGTGACGGAGGACGGAACTGTTCCACGCAGGGTTCAATTTGGATAGTGCCTTGGGGAGTTGGACAATCAGGAGTAGGATTAGGATCATTTTTCTTCGTGGCAAAGTGATATTTCCAGCAGAGAGTACGGGTGTAGGACAGCAAATCTTTGACCAGGGCTGTTTGGTTGAATCTGGGAGTGGGGCTGAAGGTGAGGCCTTTGGATGGGACAGAGGTTTCGAATTGGGAGAGAGGTTTGGAGGAAAGGTTAACTACTGAATTAGGGTGTTGTGGTTCCAGATTGTGTTGATTGGAATTTTGAGGTTTTGGGGGGAGTGGAGCTGGAAGTGGGAGATTGAGTAGATGGGAGAGGCTGGGTCTGTGTGCAATGAGAGGAGGTTGAGGTTTGCTGGAAAGGTAGTGAAGGGTGAGTGAGTTGCCTTTCCGGAGGTGGGAAACCAGCAGATTGGATAGTTTTTTGAGGTGGAGCGTGGCATGCTGTTCTAATTTGCGGTTGGCCTGTAGGAGGATGCTCTGAACAGACTGTGTGGATGTGGGAGGGGAAAGATTGAGGACTTTTATTAAGGATAGGAGTTGACGGGTGTGTTCATTGGCTGAGTTGATGTGTAGGTGAAGGATTAGGTGGGTGAGGGCAATGGATTGTTCAGTTTGGAACTGGTATAGGGACTGATGGAAAGAAGGGTTACAGCCAGAGATGGAAACTTTAAGTGTGAGTCCTTTGGGGGTTATGCCAAATGTCAGACAAGCCTGAGAAAATAAAATATGGGAGTGTAATCTGGCTAGGGCGAAGGCATGTTTGCAGAGGGAATGTAAATAAAACTTAATGGGTTCGTCGTGGGGATGTTGTGAGGGTGACATGGTATTAGAAGGTGGCAAGTGTAACATGAGGCTGAAATGAAAATGAAAATAAAAATATATGGCGATAGATAATGGTGAACTAGAAAGCAACTGGAGATCTGGTGTGAAAAAAGGCGAAAAAGTGTTGGTTACAGCTGGGCTATGTTGATCCTGTGGTGAACTTGGGTTGGTAGACAACGATGTGCACAAAGGTTATGTGGTTGTGTTGCCGCCCAAACACGTTAAAGGATGGTGCAATTCGGGAAAATTTAGAAAAAACTGCGTGTAAATGTATTAAAAGGAGTGGTTTTGTGGTGGCAGTTTGTGAAAATGAGGCTAACAATTGTCTGACTAAGAAATAATGACGTTAAAACCTGTGGGAAGCGGCTAAAAAAGATCGTGATGTGGGAAAAACGGAAATGGAAAAGGAGCGAAAAAAAGCGAAAGTTATTAGAACTAGCCGAAATGGCTGTTTAATAGCTGAAAAGAACTGTTTGTGAACTGGAAACGGTGGATTTTGTAGCAGCGGTAGTGTTGAAAGCGGAAAAAAAATGTTTGATTATGGTTTGGAAGTGGTTCACGTATTATTGAGTATATATAGGAGGGATAAAATTGTATGGTAGATTCGGTAAAGAGGAGAAGGTGAATACAAAGTGAAACTACTTGCAAAAACAGTAAGAGAAAATAAGTTGACAGGAAAGATTTCGGAATGCAACAGCGACAATACCAAACGTAATTGTTGGGTTCAAATTAATGATATGAATATAATAGAGGCAAACATTCCACGTGGGAAAAATATATCTAAAAACAAAGATGATGTGACTTACTGAACGAAAGTGCTGGCGGGTCGATAGACACACAAACAAACACAAACATACACATGAAATTCAAGCTTTCGCAACAAACGGTTGCTTCATCAGGAAAGAGGGAAAGAGAGGGAAAGACGAAAGGATGTGGGTTTTAAGGGAGAGGGTAAGGAGTCATTCCAATCCCGGGAGCAGAAAGACTTACCTTAGGGGGAAAAAAGGACAGGTATACACTCGCACACACACACATATCCATCCACACATACACAGACACAAGCAGACATTTGTAAAGATAAAGAGTTTGGGCAGAGATGTCAGTCGAGGCGGAGGTACAGAGGCAAAGATGTTGTTGAAAGACAGGTGAGGTATGAGTTGTGGCAAATTGAAATTAGTGGAGATTGAGGCCTGGCGGATAACGAGAAGAGAGGATATACTGAAGGGCAAGTTCCCATCTCCGGAGTTCTGACAGGTTGGTGTTACTGGGAAGTATCCAGATAACCCGGATTGTGTAACACTGTGTCAAGATGTGCTGGCCGTGCACCAAGGAATGTTTAGCCACAGGGTGATCCTCATTACCAACAAAAACTGTCTGCCTGTGTCCATTCATGTGAATGGACAGTTTGTTGCTGGTCATTCCCACATAGAAAGCTTCACAGTGTAGGCAGGTCAGTTGGTAAATCACGTGGGTGCTTTCACACGTGGCTCTGCCTTTGATCGTGTACATCTTCTGGGTTACAGGACTGGAGTAGGTGGTGGGGGGAGGATGCATGGGACAGGTTTTACACCGGGGGCAGTTACAAGGGTAGGAGCCAGAGGGTAGGGAAGGTGGTTTGTGAATTCATAGGGATGAACTATGAGGTTATGAAGGTTAGGTGGACGGCGGAAAGACACTCTTGTTATAGTGAGGAGGATTTCATGAAGGATGGATCTCATTTCAGGGCAGGATTTGAGGAAGTTGTATCCCTGCTGGAGAGCCACATTCAGAGTCTGATCCAGTCCCAGAAAGTATCCTGTCACAAGTGGGGCACTTTTGGGGTTCTTCTGTGGGAGGTTCTGGGTTTGAGGAGATGAGGAAGTGGCTCTGGTTATTTGCTTCTGTACCAGGTTAGGAGGGTAGTTGCGGGACGCGAAAGCTGTTTTCAGGTTGTTGGTGTTATGGTTCAGGGATTCCGGACTGGAGCAGACTCGTTTGCCACGAAGACCTAGGCTGTAGGGAAGGGACCGTTTGGTGTGGAATGGGTGGCAGCTGTCATAATGGAGGTACTGTTGCTTGTTGGTGGGTTTGATGTGGACGGATTTGTGAAGCTGGCCATTGGACAGGTGGAGGTCAACGTCAAGGAAAGTGGCATGGGATTTGGAGTAGGACCAGGTGAATCTGATGGAACCAAAGGAGTTGAGGTTGGAGTGGAAATTCTGGAGTTCTTCTTCACTGTGAGTCCAGATCATGAAGGTGTCATCAATAAATCTGTACCAAACTTTGGGTTGGCAGGCCTGGGTAACCAAGAAGGCTTCCTCTAAGCGACCCATGAACAGGTTGGCGTACGAGGGGGCCATCCTGGTACCCATGACTGTTCCCTCTAATTGTTGGTATGTCTGGCCTTCGAAAGTGAAGAAGTTGTGGGTCAGGATGAACCTGGCTAAGGTAATGAGGAAAGATGTTTTTGGTAGGGTGGCAGGTGATCGGCGTGAGAGGAAGTGCTCCATCGCAGCGAGGCCCTGGACGTGGCATCAATGGTTACAAGGATGGTTTCCGGGGGTAACAGACTGGGTAGGGATTCCAGGCATTCGAGAAAGTGGTTGGTGTCTTTGATGACGGATGGGAGACTGCATGTAATGGGTTGAAGGTGTTGATCTACGTAGGCAGAGATACGCTCTGTGGGGGCTTGGTAACCAGCTACAATGGGACGGCCGGGATGATTGGGTATATGAATTTTGGGAAGTAGTAGGGGTGCGGTGTGTCGTCGGTGTCAGGAGGTTGATGGAGTCAGGTGAAAGGTTTTGTAGGGGGCCTAAGGTTCTGAGGATTCCTTGAAGCTCCGCCTGGACATCAGGAATGGGATTACCTTGGCAAACTTTGTATGTAGTGTTGTCTGAAAGCTGACGCAGTCCCTCAGCCACATACTCCCGACAATCAAGTACCACGGTCGTGGAACCCTTGTCTGCCGGAAGAATGACGATGGATCGGTCAGCCTTCAGATCACGGATAGCCTGGGCTTCAGCTGTGGTGATGTTGGGAGTAGGATTAAGATTTTTTAAGAAGGATTGAGAGGCAAGGCTGGAAGTCAGAAATTCCTGGAAAGTTTGGAGAGGGTGATTTTGAGGAAGAGGAGGTGGGTCCCACTGTGACGGAGGACGGAACTGTTCCACGCAGGGTTCAATTTGGATAGTGTCTTGGGGAGTTGGACCATTAGAGGTAGGATTAGGATCATTTTTCTTCGTGGCAAAGTGATATTTCCAGCAGAGAGTACGGGTGTAGGACAGCAAATCTTTGACCAGGGCTGTTTGGTTGAATCTGGGAGTGGGGCTGAAGGTGAGGCCTTTGGATAGGACAGAGGTTTCGGATTGGGAGAGAGGTTCGGAGGAAAGGTTAACTACTGAATTAGAGTGTTGTGGTTCCAGATTGTGTTGATTGGAATTTTGAGGTTTTGGGGGGAGTGTAGCTGGAAGTGGGCAATGGCCTGGTTACACACAACAGGCGAGAGAGAATTTCTTAGCGCATGGGTCTGTGTTAGACGGAGACCTCCATAGAGTGCAAGACAGAGGTATAGCGTCAGCTGTGCTGCATTTCACAACTTCACGTAATTCTGCCGTAACAACACATAACTCTGTCGTAAGAACACCTTAGGGGCGAGTGCGATAGATGAATCTGCTGTATAAGTGGAACGAATGCATTCATTCAAACGAGCATGACGTCAGGACGTCGCTCGTGCTTCCTTTAAATACGCCAGCTTTGATAGCAACAAGGCACTAGCAGTTATACTTGCAGTTAGATGTGTACTGCGTCGCTGCCTAGTGCTCAACTCAATGATCGACATGTTAATCTTTATTAAGGAGATGTTTCAGTAAGGGCGGCCCATCCAGCAGCAGACGTGAGGGGACAGTACCAGCTCTGGTCCTCTCTGCTGCCGCTGTCAATCATCAACCCAGGATTAGCAGACATTGTGGCAGACTCACTTGCCGCCAATGCTGAGCGCATCAGTGAGCCGTCATCGAGATCGTGCAGGGCCTAGGTCCTGTGCATCCGCCGTCACAACCGGGTGAGCCGACAACACTGGGGGACTGCAGCCCGTTCTGCCCGTCCACCGCAGATGAGCCACCAGGAGGACCTGGGAAGAAAACGGGGTGGGATAGAGTACACTCCGCACTACGAGAACGACTCTCGTGCCGACAGCACCGGGACTCCAACCCGGAGCCTCCTACGTGCAACGGCCTGCTGTCTGCCGCCGAGCCGGCTGGCCAGCCAGACGCCGCCAGCCACGCGCGGCCGAAGTAAGGGCATTCCACGCTACGTCACAGCACGCAGCGCTGCACTAGCAAGATTGGTGCGGCCCGGAGTTGGTGTCATCACTACGAGTCAGCGAGGACTCGGGGCAGGTCGTTGATATCACCAAGCTCAGCCAGCCTGTGTTACGTGGGCCACATTGTACTCGGCAGGAATAAAGGTGTCATGAATTAATAATGTTTCTTTGGCATTACTGATGCGTCCACAGTCATTTCCTAGCATCCTGTCAACTGGAGAGGTCACTGCTTAGCTTCCAGTCTACCGTAGGCGACTGGGACCACCGGGGCGCCTACAGATTTGGTGTCAGTAGTTCTCGCGCCCACCGCCTGCAGATTTCAGTATAGAGTAAGTTGTTGGTAATTTGCACAAATCATGCCGGAAACAAGATCTGTTAGTACTGAAATGAGTATAATTGCTCTGACAGAGCAAGTCTCAAAATTGTTAGTAGAAAATGTGCAGCATAAGTTACGTCATGTAGAATTAATGACAGAAATGGAGACCCTGCGTTCGGCACAAGAGTCGCAAACTGGTTCAAGTGAGTGCAAGTCAGTAGCAATGCCCAACCTTGCAATATATCCTTCAGTAACTAACCTGATCATGCCTTTCTCGGGTAAAACAACAGAGGATGTCACAGCGTTCATTAACGATGTTTTGGCAAAAGCTGCAATGAGCAATTGGTCGGACGTAACTACCATATTTACTCGAATCTAAGCCGCACGTTTTTTCCGGTTTTGGTAATCCAAAAAACTGCCTGCAGCTTAGAATCGAGTGCAAAGTAAGCGGAAGTTCTGAAAAATGTTGGTAGGTGTCGCCGCAACTACCTTCTGCCGTCAAATATATGTCGCGCTACACAGGTATACTTTGCAGGCACAAAGATAAATACTGGCGCCAAAACCTCTGCTTCAGTAAATAAATTAAAAGGTAGAAGAATTTAAACATTATGCCATGTATTCTTTTGTGTTTGCTGCTATTTCATTTAAATCCTGTCTGCCTAATAAACTACGAAACTAGAACAGCAAATGCGGAAGAATATACATATCATGTCATGTTTATTTTCATATTATTCTTATGCTGAATAGTGATACAGTCAGAAATCAAGCACAGCAACTGACTAGATTTTTAAATCTAAGATGACCCTAATTTCTGTGCAGAATGTAATGTACTAAAGAGTCGTCTGCAAAGATTTTCATATGGAGAAAAATTTTCGCTAAACTCTCGTTCAGAACATCTTCTATCATATGCAGTCTATTATTTGGTTCTTGTTGATCATTATCAAAGAAAGCAGCAGTTTAAGTAACAACAAATAGCAGGCTCTCGCCATTGTTTCATTTATGAGACAATTCCTCCCTTTTTTTTATTGTAAGCCACGGTAGCGCGCACAAAAGCAAGCCTTGCCGCGAGCAGCAACATGTCGTAAACACGCATTATCAGAATGTGACAAACCATGCATGACACAGTACAATAATGAATTTTCAGATTAGAGTGACATAAACACCTATAACAAAGAGAACGGCACTTATCAGACCAAAGTAAAATAAGCAATCGATTCAAACCAGACGAAGCACGCGAAAAAGGAAGGGTATCTGTATAAATACGGATGGAGCACCTGACACATAGCAATGGCAACCTTGTAAAGCTTAACTGTTAAGCTTACGACTTGAACCAAACTACTGTAGCTGTATCTTCATCCATTCGACCTCAATTGTGTTTCACGTTACAATGGACCAACTGTTTCTCGATTTGGAGGGGTGGTCTAAAACTTTTCTCTCACCTTGAATTTCGAGTCTCAAATTTCGGGAGCGGCTTAGATTCGGGACATTTTTTTTTTCCTTGCTTTCGAGTCTCATTTTTTGGGTGAGGCTTACATTCGAGTGCGGCTTGGATTCGAGTAAATATGGTACATTATGTATGGCAAAATTGCAACTTGCAGGGGAAGCCAAGACGTTCGTGATGTACCATGAGACGCTTACTAAGGCGAGCACATTTGAAGAATTGGCAGATGGGTTACGACAAAGATATCATAAGCAGAACAGTGCAAGATTTTTTAGGGAGAAGTTAGCTAATTTGACACAGAAGCTCAATGAGACAGTGGAGTCTTTTTCAGATAGGATACGGAAAATTAATTTGCAGACCTATGAATTATCGGGTAATCCTGATGCGGATCATGTATTACTACGAGAGGCAGAAAACAGAGCCCTCGATGTATTCCTCAGGGGAATTCCTGCAGAATTTTCTCATAGGGTTAGGATGGAGAATCCTGGGGATTTAGCTGCAGCACTACGTATTGCAACACATCTGCAGGAGATAGACATTGCAACAAGGGTTTGCAATGGTAAACGCATATTTGCGTCGGAGAGGAATTGTTACCGTTGTGGGAGGAAAGGTCACATAAAGGCTCAATGCAGACAGCCGCAGTGCTATGCTTGTAAACGCTATGGTCACAAGGTGAATGAGTGTCGTAGTAAGCAGAATGGTAATGGGAATAAACAAGAAAAAGTGTTAAATGGGAACAGGAGTGTTTCGTCTGTCGGAAGACATTCCCGGTAAGCAGAAGTATGGTGAAAACTAGTACAGAGACGGATTGCTGCTTGATGGGTGTTGTAAGGATTAACAGATGTAAGTTTTTGATTGATACAGGGGCACATGTATCTGTTGCTAGTCTCGTGGGTAGGAGAAGACTAGGTACTCCTAGGTATAGATTACGTGGAGTAGGGAATAATGAGTTGCAATCATTGAGTATAACACAGCTCGTTTTTAAGATTGGAACTGTAGAGTTCAGAGGGCAAATGGAAGTGTTGCCAACTGTGGGACAAGGGTATTCTGTGATTCTCGGACTGGACTTCCTCGATAAACACCATGCCAAAATTAGTCTTTCACAGCGTATAGTTGAACTCGGTGGGAACTTGTTTTCAATGGGTACAACAGCTGTAAATGTTTCTATGTTATGAGGTGCATCCGTTGCTAAGATGTCACTAATTGAACTGTGTACAAGGGCATTAAAGATGATTACACATGTCAAAGTGCCTTTGGGTACAGGGAAGTTAGTCTGGTTGTCAGTAGGTACCGATGTACCACAGCAGAGACTATGTGTGGTGGAGCCAGTGCAGAGTAATGAAGTATTGGATGAAATGCATTGTTTTATTAGAATGAGCATTTTGCGCGTAATGGATATAAGTGGGGAACTGATGTTTCCAGTCAGTGTAGATAATTTTGGGGCAGATGAAGTGGATCTCCCAAAGGGTTTAGTGGTAGCATGTTTGGAAATACTTGACAATGAGGATATAGGTGAATCTCAAGGTGATTATAATGTCAAGCAAACCGTGAAGGCATCTGTACTACGTGATAAGATTCGTCATTTGGAGAATGGTGATCAGAAAGCTGTGGAAGCTTTGTTATTAGAGTATTTAGATTTGTTTGATTCAGAAGGTCCATTACCAGCAACTCCTATTACACAGCGCTGTATACCGACTGGCGATAGTCCACCGGTCTATAGAAAACCATACAGTATAGTGAAACACCTACAACCACTAGTGGAAGAATTTATTAATCAACAGCTAAGGGACGGTATTATAGAGAACAGTGAAAGCCCTTGGTCTGCCAACATAGTGGTAGTTCCTAAAAAGTCATTGGATGGTACTAAAAAGTATAGGTTTTGTTGTGACTATTGTTTTTTTGAATGCACAAACTGTAACAGATGCGTGTCCAATACCAAACATCACGGAAACATTGGACAACCTAGGTCGGTGTAAATATTTTTCGACACTAGATCTAAAGAGTGGGTACCATCAGATAGAAGTAAGTCCCGAGGATAGACAGAAAATGGCCTTTACAACAAGCCTTGCTCACTTTCAGTATCGCAGAATGCCATTTGGGTTGAAAAATGCTCCTGCTACTTTCCAGCGTCTGTTAGATGGTGTGCTTCGGGGACTGAAACCGAAGATTGCTATGGTATACCTCGATGATATTGTTACTTTTTGTGTAATATAGAAGAGCATGTGGAATGACTGAACGAAGAATTTAGTAGGCTAAGAGCGGCAAATCTTACGCTTAATGACGAGAAATGTCAGTTTGCTCAGACGCAAGTGACTTATCTTGGGCATATTATCAGTCAGGATGGGGTAAGAGCGGATCCTCATCTAACATTGGCTGTGCGTGGTTTTCCAGTACCACAGACCACTAATCAAGTTCAGCAATATGTCAGTTTATGTAATTACTATAGACGATGTGTAAAGGGGTTCGCGGAAATTGCACATCCATTAACGAGATTGTTAAAGAAAGGTGTTAAGTTTGAATTGACAGCACAGTGTCAGGAGGCATTCGAGAAGCTCAAACAGATACTAACATCAGACCCAGTGTTGATACTTCCTGATTTCGAACAAGAGTTCATACTATCTTGTGATACTAGTAATATTGCTGTAGGTTGTATTCTTTCTCAGAGATGCAATTAGTAGAAAAATAGCAGCTGTACAAGTTGTGGGCATAAGTGAGAAGGAGTGGATAAAGGCGCAAGCCACTGACAGAGAGTGTCAATTGTTCTGAATGCAACCGCAGTTTAAAATGCATGATGGGTTGCTTTGCAGGAAGATGAAGTGCGGACTACACATTGTAGTACTGGAGTCGCTGAGGGAAGAAGTGTTGAAACAAGTGCACAACCATGTATTGTCAGGTCATGGCGGTAAAACAACGACTGATAGATGGGTAGCTGAAAGGTTTTGGTGGAAGACACGTCGCAGTGATGTAGAGCAGTATGTGAAAATTGTATACCATATGCGCAGAGAGCAGATTTAAGTCATCAGAAAATTCAGTTACAGAGACTACCTGAAGTGGATCATCCATTCACATTCATCGGATTAGATGTAATCGGAGCATTTAGCAAGACCCAAGCAGGTAACCGATACGTATTAACAATATTAGATCATTTTTCCCGATACCTGGTAATGGTAGCTATTCCACATCAGAAGGCAAGGACTGTTGCGCAAGCCTTAGTAAATAACTGGTTGCTGAAGTATGGTGTGCCTGATCTATAATTACAGATGAGGGTAGTAACTTTATGTCGGAGCTAATGAAGCAGTTATGCCGTTTATTGAAAGTTAAGAAATTGCGGACAAGCCCACTTCATCCTCAGTCGAATGGACAAACAGAACAGGTTCATAGGACGTTAGTTAAGATGATTAGTCATTACATAAATTCAAAACACACGGATTGGGACGTGTATTTAAATCTGTTGACAAGTGCATATAACGTGAAAGTTCATACAGGAACTCTGTATGAGGTAATTTGTGGTCGGAAAATGCCATCACCATTTGATGTGCTCAAACTCAGGTAGGTTCACAGCATGAGTCAGTGAAGAATTTCGCCAAGAAATTGAGAGAGATTTGGCAAAGGGTATGGCATGCTAATACTAAAGCTTTGGAGAAACAAGAGAGTATTGGGCAAAGAACAGGTAAACTGCCACAATACAGAATTGGTCAATGGGTATTGTTGGCTAATCCTTATGTTCTGAAGGGTAAAACAATGAAGATTTTGATGAAATATTCTGGACCGTATCAGGTAAATGAAATAGTGTCTCCAGTGAACGTAAAGTTGCAGTTACCTACCAAGTCGTCAGTAGTTCATGTGAGTAGGATTAAGCTGTTTAAGGGCGCAGTGGATGCATTATCGTAGATTCTGCCAGCAGTAACAAAGGGTGTGAGAGTACTGAAGCTAAAAGAACAGCAGAGGAACGTTCCTTATGCACTTAGGTCTAGGGATAAGTAGATTAAGTGTCCTCGGAGAGGAACATGTCGTATTTATTGTTATTGGGTAATAGGGTATGTGTAGTTTTTACTTGTCATTTGTGTGTTTTAGATGTGCTAAGGAAGGGAGCGACTGACATGGCTTCCTTTTCCTTCAGGTGCCATGCCAGGATGTGGCCCGGTAAACTTTTCGTCAGTCTGGTACTGCTACACTGTTGCAGAGGAGAGGTGGTGCAGGTGCAACCACTAGATAAGGGAATTTTGTTTGCAAGACAATTAGATGTGGTATTGTCAAGCTGCAGGTGGACAATTGTGTTCACGTATAATATATGGGGAGTGAGGAATGATGTGCGGACACTACAGGATAGGTTTACGGCACTACAGGCAGCCACAGAGAAGGAGGGGTTGTTTCAAGACATATGGAATGAGTATCAGGAATTGAAGCTCTCATACGAAAAGCTGAGAAGGCAGCTGCAACAAGTAATGGAAGTGGTCCTGCAAACGCTCGTTCGCAGGAAACGAGGGTGGTTGGATGCAGGGGGAAAATTGCTGGAAACAGTGTTTGGAACCGCGGACGAGGGAGATATAAGGAGCTTAAAACATATAGGTAACATGGAGCAGGGGATATTGAATGTCACTAGAACAGTGCGGGAGTTGACATCACATCTGGAACGGTATGCAGCAAATACCAGGCAAGTTTTGAATGGGGATATAGAGGCTATACAGGCGATATTGCGCTGAATAGACAGGAAAATACAAGTAGCACCTTATTGAGGGCATTAGCAGACAGGGTGGATGATGCGCATGTCGAATTGGAAGCATTATATGAAGCTATGCATCACGCAGTGCATGGGCAATTGAGTGCCACTTGGTTAGGTCCAGATCAGATGCTGAAGGCATTGCTGAAAGCGCAGAAAGAATTCTCGGAAGGAGTGCATCATGTTGTGCCTCTGGAAAAGCGGAATTTACTGTTATTCTATCACAAGTCTAAAGTGAGAGTAATTACGGATCAGGTGAGTATACATGTAGAAGTGCAAATACCAGTGATGGGTATCAATTCGCGGTACCAGTGTTATACAGTACACCCGTATCAAATTAGATGGGGTGCACTTGGGATGTGGGTGCAAGTGCAAACTCGGGAAGTGTTGTTAGTGTCAAGACAGAGGAGTGCTAATGTGGTAATGTCTACGAAAGGTTTGACAGACTGTTTCAGGGGAAGCGTTTTTATTTGTCCAGCAAAGGAGGTGGCAATCCACAATCATTCATGTGAGATGCAGTTGTTCTTAGGGAATATGGGAACCTTAGAATGCAAAAAGAAGGTGTTACTTCCGAGACCAAAATTTCAGAAAGTTGGGGAACATTGGATTTACTCTGTGTTCGAATTAGAGACCGTAGTTGCCACTCGTTACAGAAATGGTAGAGTGACAGATATATCAAAGTTCGAATTGCAGGGTAGTGGGTTATTGATTAATGGCACTGGATGTGAAATAGTGGGGAAGCATTTTTACCTACCAGCTACTTTCACGGGTACAACAATGATTAACGTGACACAGCCTGTCTTGTATTATCCAGAGGAAGCACCACACATATTGCCTCGCCAGAACCTAACATTTATTAACGAGTCCTTGGATCCCACATTGCTACAATCTTTAGATTGTCTGATTATCTCAGAAAAAGAGCAGATCTCAGTTAATCAACTACTGCAGCACGTGCAGCAATATCAGGAGAAATGTAAGCAAACCACAATTATATTTGGTGTGTCAATGACTAGCATAATCTTAGTTCTAGTGTTTATTTGTGCAACTTACTTTTGTAAATGGAAAAAGATGTCTCATTCTGAAATAACAACCATACATCAAATACCTATGGAATGGATTGGGAATAGTGGAACGTAATATAAATAGATAACCAATGATAAGATTGGAATCAGAATTAAGTGTAAATAGATTATTAGTGGATAAGAAAAGTTTGACAGTGTTGAAGGAGTAGTTGTAAGATACCTGTAGAGTATAAGGAAGTATGGCGTGCACAACCAGTAAGTCCAGAATTGCAAAATTCGGGACGAATTTTTTTAAAGGAGGGGGATGTGTAGTGTCGCAGAATAGTAAAGAGTTGGAAATGTGGAATATTGTCAAAGTTTCATTGCCTATGCCGAGAGCCAGAGGCAGTAGGTTAGCCAAGATGTAAGAGGATTGCACATGTGTCAGAATGTGTCATCACACAGGGGCAATGGCCTGGTTACACACAACAGGCGAGAGAGAATTTTTTAGCATGCGGGTTTGTGTTAGACGGAGACTTTCATAGAGTACAAGACAGAGCCTCAGCTGTACTGCATTTCACAATTTCACCGTAACAACACATAACTCTATCACAAGAACACCTAAGGAGCGAGTATGACAGATGAATCAGCAGTATAAGTAGAACGAATGCGTTCATTACAAACGAGCATGATGTCAGGATGTCGCTCGTGCTTCCTTTAAATACGCCAGCTTTGATAGCAACAAGGCACTCACAGTTAGACTTGCAGTTAGATGTGTACTGGATCACTACGTAGTGCTCAGCTCAGTGATCGACATGTTAATCTTTATTAAGGAGATGTTGCAGTAAGGGTGGCCCATCCAGCAGCAGACGTGAGGGGACAGCACCAGCTCTCGTCCTCTCTGCTGCCGCTGTCAATCATCAACCCAGAATTAGCTGACATTATGGCAGACTCAGTCGCCGCCAATGCTGACCACATCAGTCAGCCATCGTCAAGATCATGCGGGGCCTAGGCCCTGCGCATCCGCCATTACGAGCCAGATGGCCAGCCGGACACCACCAGCCATGCGCGGCCGAATTAAGGGCATTCCATGCTACGTCACAGCACACGGCACTGTGCTAGCAAGACTGGTGCGTCCCAGAGTTGGTGTCATCGCTACGAGTCAGCGAGGACTCGGGGAAGGTCGTTGGTATCACCAAGCTCAGCCAGCCTGTGTTACACGGGCCACATTGTACTCAGCAGGAATAAAGGTGTCATGAATTAATAATGTTTCTTTGGTGTTTCTGATGCGTCCACAGTCATTTCTTAGCATCCTGTCAACTGGAGAGGTCACCGCTCGGCTTCCAGTCCACCATAGGCGACCGGGGCCACCGGGGCGCCTACAGCTCAAGTGCTTTGATGTGCTGTTTGTTTATGGCTTTAAGGGTCCAAGTCTCACAACCATACAGAAAGATGAAAAAAATAAGTGTTTCTAAAAGCCAGACATTTATAGTGTTCATTACTGCCCTGTTCTGCCAGATCTTGTTGAGCATCTTCATTGCCATTTGCCCTAGTGTGGTTCATCTTTTTATCTCATCTCCAGTTTCCCATCTCACAGATGACTAACCCAAGATAGATGAAATATTGCACAACTTCAAGTTCCTTTAATCAACCTGTGAACTGAATTTGTACTCCTCAATCAGTTATCATGATTATGGAGTTGCTGGGAATGAGGTCCAATCCATATGTAACAACATTTATTTTCCATTACATTAAGAGCTGTTATAATTTTCCAGTCACTTGGAAGAAAGTGCAAGATCTTTGTTATTTTAGTCATGTGACATACTTCATAAAGTTTATATAATCTCCATTTCAAAATTGATGTCTATAAATTTTGCTTATCTCAGGAGCCATATTTTCTTTGTAACTGTTCATTTATGTATGCAGAAAAATATGTAGCAGAATGATTTTGATTAACTACTGGTCCTGGAAAACCTAGAAATTAAAGCTGCAATATAACATTGGGCTATGCACCAAAAGTTAGGTCAGTATTTGTTTGACTTTCATGTAGAACAGTCCTTGTTTAGCTTTTATGTAGAGCAGTCTTTGTTTTATAACTGCCTTGTATGTTTGGTCTGGGCACTGCCAAATTAAGTGTACCTTGTGTACATCATTTTTATTCAAACTTGTGACTTCTAATTGAAAATTTACCTTAAATGTAATACAATCTTATCAGTTTGTAGACAGTTTTTGTTATAAAATATGTGGAAGTCTCCCTTTAGCAAAATGCACAAGCTATGGCATGAAGCTGACTGTTTGCCCACTGTGAATTGGAAATAAATCATGATGTCTTTAAAAGTTGAATAAGTATCTTCATTTATATTTAAAACCCTGGACCTAAACATTATTACCTAGAAAACAAGATGATGTTGATTAGAGCCAAAACACTTTCATAAATCAAGATGTGTATTTAAAAAAAAAAATTCTGCTCATTGTAACAACAATTTTAGAAATAGTCTTCTGCACTACTGTTTCTCATTCTATTCAACAAAACATTTACATAACTGATTGCCTTGCTGAAGAAATGCAAATACACCAATAACAGCTAATGTAACAAAGATTTTTAATTGGAGGTAGGGAATGACAGTATTAGAGATCTCAGAAGGTTTGATCTGAACTTGACCAAGGATGTTGTGTTGCTTATTTTCTGTGCAATCTGTTCACTAAATTTTGTATCAAAGTCTCTGAATATGAGCATAAAATTCTGTCTCCACTGTTTTTGATAAGCAATTACCAGTTTCAGGCTCAAGATTTGTTCTATGCATGATCTACCTGGTCTGAAGCCTTCATGATACACAACCAGTTTGTGGATTCAGTTGCTTTTCCATTGCTCAGCATTTGTTTTGGACTATTGTATAGATCTCTGACATTAATGACATTTCTCTGCTGTTCCCAGCATCTGACATCTCTTTTTTGTGTATAAGATGTATTAGTGCCAATGTCAAACCTTTTTGAAGCTGCTCTTCATCCAAAATTTTGCTTATAACAAGAGTCAGTTCAATGATCTTATTCGTATTAGCATACTTCAAGAGTTCTTCAGTGATGCTACCTTTCTAATTCACTTTCATCTAATATGTCTTCCTCTATCTCATGGCACTCGCCACTGCTTTTAATCATGCACAACTTAATAGGAAAAATCCCTTCATGTAAGGATTAGACATAAGTAAATCACATTATGCCTCATCAGCATCTAGTATATTCAAGCAACTGTTTAAACCCTTGCAAACCTGCATTTCATAGACTACCACATTTTTTGAAGCAATAAAAGTAACCATATGTTCATCACTCTGAAATCACACTCCCCTCTAACAACTTTGGTTCGCCATCTTCTGTAGCAGCACATGTGCACACTGCCTCCATTGGTTTTGACAGTTACAATTTTCTCGTACTTTACAACACAAATTCACTTCCATTTCTGTTAAAATCTGTACCCAAACATGTCTTGTGACAGCTCTCTCTGTGACGAAGCAAACTGGGATCTTTTTACTCCCTCTCTTGTTTTGCCATCTGCCTCCTTAAATTCATTTTATTTTCATTTTTGCCTAATCACCATTAACATGCATGAGTATAATCTGCATTTCCGTAAAAGAGAAAGGTTGGCCCTCAGTTTTAAGGGCTATAGCACCAGGTCAAATTTTGTGCTTAATTTTGTGCATGTAATTAATTTCATAATTTCTTTTGACCATTCCTAGTTAATATCTTTTGTTATAGGGTGAAATCAGTCATTTTTTCGTGACTTAGATTCTGTTATTGACTTATAAACAAATATAAATTCAGTAATAATGATAAACATTTGGAAGACGAACTACAAGGTTCTTGAGGTATTTACTTGGCTCTATTTGAAAACATATTAGTAGACAGCCTTGCATTAATTCCAAAATGAGTACCAGGTTTGTCAAAAGTGTTGTTTGTATAACTATATCTGTTGATTTCATTATTTAAACAAATAATTTGGCCTAACCTTTGTGGTAGAAGAAACAGTTAAAAAGGAAGGAATTTTTCGATGTATTCAGTTAATTGAATGAGTTATGTTTTAACCGTAATTTCTGTAAATTAAACATTGAACAATGTTTAGTTTCAGTACCCGTTATTGTGAGGGTATATAAAAGCCCAATTTTCGGTCCTGAGTCAGTCAGTCCACGGCCGATTTTCAGATGGGAAGTCTGTATCAGTTAGAGCAACGACAATGCATTAACTTAACAATGGAATTAATGTAATACAAATAGGTCATGTGTTACGGCAATGACAATGTCTGTTCAAGCTATTTGACAAATAGTGTCACACATACCTCATTATTCTGCAAAAAGTGTGAACTGTGTGGATAGGGAACTACTGCTCATAGATGTTCAACAGCAAACTATTGTAGCAGTATCCTGATGTTTGCCTGCAACCTATTAATGAGGCTTAACATTTAACAATAGTGAACTGACCATATAACTGTGTAATTTTGGGGGGTCAGGAACTGTGAAAGTAAAGAACTGTGAAATGCAACTGTCGACTAAATCATTTATAGTAGTCAGTGTTGAACTTTCATCCCCCATTTGCAGCCAGTATAAAAATGTAGTATGTTAACACTTAGGACTATCAGCAAAAAAATAAAGCAGGCAAACATCACATCTCTCTCTGTACTTCACACTCTATTCTGAACGGTAAATACTAACATGGCATGCACCCATCTGCTCCCCATCACTTCAAACTTTATCATAAACTTCAAAGTTTTCATCATTTCACAAGACATTATTTGAGTGTGCAGCTTGCTGTACCCCACTGTTACCAGAAATATCACAAATGTCTGTCATGCAGCTGTTAAATTCAGCTGAAGCAGAGTGCTCTGTCCCCTCGACTTTCTTAAACAGCTGTTCCTGTATAATTACTGTGCATTGGTTCATTTTACATACTCTACATTCTCTGGCAACTTACACCCTTTGTGAACACCTCCCATCCTTACCACTGAACATGGTCAACCAAAACCTGCTTCCACAGCAAACATGTTTGCTTTTTCATTTTCTTTCTGTTGCTCTCCAGGATTTGTTATTACCAACCACGATACTATTTTGTTCGCCTAAAATATCTTCTCCTTTGGACCATGAGCACAGCATAAATCAGTTTCCCTATCTTTAGACTTGTCTAAACCTATCTCATTGCCCATTTCATCTTCCTCCATTAAAACCAAGTGAGGTAGCACAAGCACACTGGACTCACATTCAGAAGTGTGATGGTTCAAATCCAGTCCAACCATCCAGATTTAGATTTTCCATGCTTTCCCTAAATCACTTCAGGCAAATGCCAGGATTCTCCTTTAAAAGGACATGGTTGATTTCCTTCCCCATCCTTGAAACAGTCAGAGCTTGTGCCCCATCTCCCATTACTTCATTGCTGAGAGGGTACTAAATCATAATCTTTCTTCTTTCCTTCATTAGAATTGTTTTTTAGGGCATTAAAATTCCCTTGGGACACTTTGCCCCACCACTTTCTGTATTTGTGGTGATGACTGCCAAAATAGTGCTAGTAACTCAGTTCCTTGCCACCTTGTAACATTTAATAGCTGCCTACTCCATCAGATAGCTATGTCAAAACTCCTCTTGTCACTCACCTGCTCAGGCAGGTGCAACCTTTTACACACAGCCTTGCCAGCCTTGTGTTTTGTATCAGTGTTTCCTAGCACAGTGTTCTAGTCAACCTCTGTAATGTTGCAGTGTAGTTACTGTGTAGTAAACTGCACAAGGATAAGACCTGATATTTTATATTTGTGAACTAAGAATTTAATTATTAATTAATGCATGAAATAATATCTGTTGTTGTCTATTGGAACAAATGATGTCTGTCATCTGCACTCCAAACTCGTACTTGGCTCATTCCAGCAACTAGCAGAGAATGTAGTGAAGACTAGCCCGGCTCACCGAGTTTAAACAAATTTGATTGTGTGCAGTATTGTTTCCAGAACTGATTGGGGCCCTCTAGTTCAGAGCTGCAAAGAAGACTTAAACCAAATACTTCAAAGATACTGTGCAATATGGCGGAAAACTGTATGGTCCTGCTAAATCACTCAAGAGTACACTACACATCAGCGGTCCCTATCCACTGTGTGTGGGGTACACACAAAGTTGTTTTTTTGTGTGTGTGTGTGTGGGGGGGGGGGGGGGGTGACTCTCAATCTGGGACAGATAATGATAGCTGTAGGAGAACTGGGAATTTTAATGAAATGGTAAACTCCTAGACTAGACATCACTGCTGGAACATTCACAACATGATCCCAAGAGTTTGAAGAAGTCCTGAAAGACAGCAAAGCTCTTCAAAGACTAGGCACAGAAAACTGGCCTAGCCAAAAAGTTTACAACAGTGAGAACTTTTGGTAAATCTAAATGTATATTGTCACATCAAAAACACACTCAAGTGAAAATCCAAAGGAAGGGCCATCCATAAAGCACAACACTTAGAACAGAAAGTTTGTTCATAATTGACATCAATGTAAAGCCAGGACAGAACTGATCACCTGGACAGCAAGTTCAGTTATTTGTACAAACATAAAATATTCCAGATATACAAACATTACAAACTTAAGATATTTCAAGAACCTTCTATAAATTAAAAATAACAAATAATTGCTGGTGGTCAGTTTGAACCAGCAACCTTCAGCACACCAGCAAGCAATGCTAACTACTACACCATGCTGTATGCACCAGAGCTCACCACAATGCTCCTTGTCATGGAGAAACAGCAGCACCATTTCAGAAGCCCTCACTGGAGCTGACTACAGTGTCCTGGATCTAGATCTCATCAGTGCTTCTCTGAATGGTGACACTGACAGATATTCACATTCTAGCTTTGTTGTTATATCCTCTTCATTATTATGAGCATCAAAGGTAGGCCTTATGGTTATATTCTTTGGGATTATCATCAAGTGGGTCTTCAGTTCTTTTCATACTCCCTTCATCAATCTGCACCTCTGGGTCCCATAGGGCTTCATGTGGAGGCTGTGGCTGTCAGTCTCTGCAATTTTGTCTTCTTGATGAAGGGTCATAATTCTTGATTTCATATGTGATCTTCAACAAGCAGTGAAGCATATGCTACAGCCAAAGTAGCACTTTAGTTTCTTCTCCGATAATCTCACTTCTCACACTGGTGTGAAAACCCATGCCAAGTCTCCTAGGGTATATCACTGGCCTGTTCTTGGCATTAAGGTATTCCTGGCCCCTCTCCTGGTCTATCCAGGATCTGTATGCATGCTAGCTGTCTTGATCCTTCAGTACTTTTGATGAGGTGTTTCACATAATCATCCTGAATAATGCCTAGTTTAAATGGAAACAGTGTATCAATTGTTTGTTTGGCATCACATTCACAGAGCAGAAAGAACAATGTGGTGCCTGTAAGATTCTTGCTTCACTATGTTGTATGCTAATGTCATGACAGGCTGTATTTTATCCCAATCTTTCTGGTCAGCATCAGTGTACATTAAGATGAAGATGATTGGTTTGTGGGGCACTCAACTGCATGGTCATCAGCACCTATACAAATTCCAGTTTTTACACAGTCCAACTTTTCACACAATTCAATCAAGCCACAGGGGATGTTTGGTTTGTGGGGCGCTCAACTGCGTGGTCATCAGCAACTATACAAATTCCAGTTTTTACACAGTCCAACTTTTCACACAATTCAATCAAGCCACTGTCACAAATGATGATGATGACAATTGATGATGATAACACAAACACCCAGTCCTAAGGCAGAGAAAATCCCTAACCAGGCCAGGAATCAAACCTGGGACCCCGTGATCCAGAGGCACCAACACTAGCCACTAGACCATGAGCTTTGGACGTGTATATTGAGAGCATATTGGCCAATGTCCTACTAAAGTGTTCTGTGAGGCCATTTGTATGCAGGTGTAGGCATTATTCTGTGTGTAATGTCGTAATGGAAAATTACTTCCGACACTGGTCTTGACTGGAAAACTTTTACATTATCAGAGATCATCACAAGTGGTTCTCCATGCTTCAAAATGATATCTTCTACTTTGTTATATCTTCTACTTTGTAATTTTTATAGCTTTAGTGGTTGGCATGGCTGTGGTGACATAATACCAGATAAGGCAGTTACTACAAACTATTACCCAATAATTCCCATCTGCCAGCTACAGGAACCTCCTTGGAGGTCATTTTCAATATGGTGTAATGCCATGGCACAGTTGCAGGTGGTATTAGCACAAGATACCCTGTAGGTAACTTCTTAAGATGTTTCCATCATTGTCATTCCTTACACTGGCTTACATATTGTCTAAGGCATCAATAAAGACCTGGCCAGTGGCACCTGTGTCTGATTCAATCTGGAGTCTTCACAAATTCCAAGTGACCACATGATTAGCATAGTGTAAATACTTCAGATTCACTGACTACAGATGAGCTGGGATGACAAGTGACCATTTCTGTCCCATCATATCACAGTTCCATTAATTAATTTGAATCCTGCTTCAGTCAGTTTCTAATTCCTGGATCTTCCCTCTGTTCAGCAGCAGTGGCATTTAATGCAGCAGTGACTGAGGTTTCACCCATGGTGCTGTGTTCTGCCAAAGAATTACTTGTAAGACAGTAGGAGTCCTTGTGTATGCAACCATTTCTGTATGTCATTGTGATGACCTACTCTTAAAGCCTCAGTGCCCATGTCCCCAGTGAACTTGGGGGATCATTCACACTAGTCAGCCAGCATAAGGAATTGTGATTTGTCACAATGGTGAATTTTTTCCCAAATAAATACATCCAGAACTTGTTGATGGCACAAACAACTTTGAGGTACTCTTTCACAGTTGTAGAATAGATGTTCTTGAACTTGCTCTGAAAGCATAAGCTATCACCTCAACATGTTTCTGAATTTATTCTAGAATGGCCCATACCCCAGAGCCACTACCATTGGTGTGAAATTTTGTTTAGGCATTCTTATCATACAATGCTACAATTGGAGAAGATGTTAGCACCTCCTTAAGGACAAGGAAAACTTTGTGTCTCATGCAGTAGTCTTGCAATGAACATGCCTTGGTACAGAAGTTCTTTAGGAATTGCCAGTAGTACGAGCACATTCTGATTAAAATTTTCAAATCATGAATGTGCCAAAGATCCAAAAAATATGAGACTGCTCTTATTTTCTTTGGATATGGATGGACCCCACTGCTGTTAACTAGGTGCCCCAAGATTTTTATTTCTTGTGCAATGAAGGGACAATTTTTCGGCTTCAACTGGAGGCCTGCAGTTTGTTCATACTTCGACGCAGTTGTGAAGCAGCTTAAATGTTCTTCAGATGCCACTGAAAAAACGACACTGTTCATCCAGAAAGCAAAGACACATTGTCTATTTAATCTGTCAGAGCAGATATGTACGAGGTGGCTGAAGCAATACATAGTCCAAATGGTATAATTTGAACTCATAGAGGCCATCAGCAATTGTGAAGGCAGTCTTTTCCTGCACAATCTCATCAACCTCAATTTGCCAGTAGCCTCCCCACATCTCCATAGTTGAGAAATAATGTGCTCCTTTCAAGATGTTTATGGTGTCATTAATACAAGGTAATGGACAGACATGTTACTTCATGATTGTTGTTCAGTCATCAGTATTCAGCACAGAAAAGGACATCTGGAGAGTACAAAGGACTCTTTGATGGTTCACTGATGTCATCTTGCAGCACCTTCTCCACTTTCTCTGTGATTATCCATCATTTACCTCTGTATGAGTGCTTGCTAATTGGTGAATTATTGTTGGTGTTGATACAGTGTTTTTTATCATTGGTTGATTAGTCTGTCTTTTCTCGACACAAGAGTTAAAAGCATCCAAAATTGAACTTTTTTGGACTCATAACATGGATGGCACAGTAATCAGTAACATAATATGAAGAAACAGTCTTGATTATTTATTTACCAATGACATATTTTGCCTGATTCTGGCAACTTCAGATTGTCCTACACAAAGCAGTGGCATGACCCCATTTTGCAAAATTGGAGATACTGACAAGAAATTGTGACACAACATATTGATATTAGGTGGTGTTGGGCACATGAGATACCAAGCATACAAATGTCCCAGAAAATAAATACCCTGATCAAATAATCAAAAACATTATGCAGTTTCCTATAAATAAACAGAATGGAGCTGTAAAATGGTCAGAACCCAGTGACCAACTTTGTCATTAAAATATATATTACACAGCACGAAAAAAGGAAAAAGAAAAAATTACAGGCTACCTTGTAGAGGCATGCAACATATTCCAATGAATGCAAAACAGAATTCGCTCTACTTAGATCTGCCGCTATGTAAACAAGTTGGGGGTGTAATTGCTTATATTCAAGCTACACAAATAGTACTGGGCACAGGAACACACAGAAGCGTGCACCAAGCATCGGTAGCTCACAGCAGATGGTGTCAGTGAGTTGTGAAGTATTGTTTAATTGCCATATATGGGTGAGGGTTAATCAGCAAAATACGAGAGCTATTAAAAGTAATGTATGAAACTGATATGAAACAAGCTTTATTAATAATTGTGGATAATCTATTTACAGATGTTAGCCAAATAACAAGTAATAAATAAGTGTAGTAGTAGTGCAGAGACATGAGAATGCTTAAGGGACCCTTAATTAGTAATGACAATCATCAAAGGCATATGCAAGAGGTAATTGGTCGCACAGATCCAAGGAGATATAAAAATTAAAATGGTTAAAATTTAAATAAAATTGTAGCATTAAGTACTAGAGTCCCACAACACTGTCAGTGTGAGATGCACAAAAATCGAGAGGTCATCCATAGGGAACAAATGTAGAAGCATTTCTTAAGTACCAAAACGTTTTCATATGAAAGGATGTGTTGAGTCACATGCCAGCAGTAGTGAGCAACCCATAATCTTGAAAGTATAAAGCAAATCTATGGTTAATAACTAATGTATAAATGTGACTCTGCTTCAGATATCATATTATGAGCACTTTACACACAAAGCTTAAAGATCATCAGTATCATGTTAAGGGAAACCCTGGAGAGTCCGCCCAGAAGTCTCTCCTGCAACTGCTGAAAAAAGAATTTATCTTTGAGCAGAATTTTTTAGTTTCAAATCAAAAACACCTGGTTACTCTACTTCAGAGACAGACCTTTCCACAACTATCATGCCTGTTGTCATAAAATATCAAAAATGTATATATGATATTCCCCTTATAGGAGACTATCCTCCTCACACAATAAAATTTATTTAAGAACAACTGCATGATCACAGAGTAAATTATTGAGGTGACTTCTCTCCTATGACTGCTCACTTCACACAATTATTTTACATTTACCAGTCACTTTTAAAAGCAATGTGATGGACTCTCAATTGGTAGTTGCTTGGTTTGTTTTCTGGTGAACATCTTTGTGAACCATCTTGAATGTAACTTTTTCAATAGAAATTCACCAGCATGCAATAAATCCTTCTTTTACCGGTCTTGTGTTGATGATGATGTAGCTGTTTTTAATGGTGAAATGTCCTAGACTTTTATGCTGACTAATGAATTTAGTGTGCTCCATCCAAATGTTGTGTTTACTTATGAGAACATGTATTTGGATGGAGTGCTAAATTCATTGACTTATGGTTACACCCAGTAGATAGCAAAGTCCATATCGGCATTTTCAGAAACGCAACCACCAACAAATCTATTATTCATATGTCCTCATGCCATCCCTGGAGATATAATCTTAGCTTTTTTTTATAATTGTTCCTAAATGATTCTGGCATCAGTGTAGAACTGGAGAACCTTAAATAAGTTACTATGAAAATATTGTTATAGTAGTTCCATTGCAATCCATCTTTATGAACTAAAAATGACGAAAGGCCACAAATGTTTCCCATATAATTTGTCAGTTGTAGAAAGCAACTGTGTGTGCTTGCCATTTGTATCCAATTTTTTATGTGATTTGGATAGATTTTTTCATGGGATGGACATACCAACAAGTGCAAGCCTCAATAACCTGCAGGCACTGTGCTGCTTCAGCCACGCTACCTTCCTGATTTTCCCCATATACAGCCAGCTCATATTTAATTTGTTGTTTTGTCAAATAAGAAATTCTGACCACTGGTCTTGGAACCATGATCCAACTTCATTAACAAATACACCTGAAACCAAAAATATCCAAACAGTAATTTGATTCACATAAATTTAATCATAAAATTTTACCCCTACCACTAGACTGGATCAGAACCCTGCCACTCGTTTACAACCACACTCTGCCATCATTGAAATGCACTAGGGAGCTGGTGTTGAATACAAAGGTACTGAGCCATAATGAATTTATTAACGTTTCTAAAAACACTGACGAATTTATTTTTAAAAAGCAAAAATCCAAGAATAACATCAAATTGCCTCCAGAACTGAAAAGACTGAATTTTAAAAACACAACTAATAGCAAACACCTTAAAATGGCAACAGTGTAAAATCACTTCCTTTAAGTAAAGAATATCAGATGAAGTAAAAATAAATTTATATTACAAACAACAAAACATATGATCAAATGAATATGTCACAGATATCAATCATCGGCTATTGCCAGTAATTATCAAAATGCCATTGCCTTTGAAGTAGCCAAAATGACTGACAAATGTGGTTCAAATTTATGGTGATAGAGGCGGAGGCAGAGGCAACGCCAGTAGCAATAATTCCTCCTCCTCTACTAACATAGGACAGAGGTTGCTGCTACCACAGTACTCGAAAATCTTATTAAACATTTCAATCGTGGTACACAGGCATCTTTAACTAGAGTACAGTTAACAAAAGATACAATCACCTATCCTGTAACACAGGGACAACTCGTTAATTATTTAGTAAAACTTAACATACTACAAATGCAGAAAACTACAAATGTTGTGCAGGAAACTTTGACTTTACTACTGGGGCAAAAATTTTCCCTTTTTTTTATGCAAACAATTTTTAGTAAACAGCTCGAGCTCATGATACTAGCCATCATTCATTCTATACCCTCAGATTCTGAAATCAGTTTGGAATAATGATAGCCACAAGCCCACACACATTGACAGAACTGAATTCCAGTAGTACCAGGTAAAACCTTCATGAATATCATATTTATATATATAACATTAGGTAACCAGGATACGGAGTCAAAATAGCCACCACATGACACCAAGTGACATGCACACTAATCTGATGCTCACTGTGATTTCTCATAAAATCCTGTGCCCATTGACAAATGCTTGCTTAGAGAGCACTGAGAGAAGGAAGTAACAAAGATTACTTGTAGTCAGAAACCCACGGATATCAACCACCAGACCACGTCCAGTATTTGCAAAGGTCAGACCATCTCCAACCCAGCACCACAATGGATACAAACTGCTTGCAACTTCAATAGTAGAGGACATGCCGAATACTGTGCATCCTGCCAAAGTAGCTTTTAAGAAGCAATGTTCACAGCTGTGACCAACACTCGGCCCCGCCAAACCCGCAGTGAGGCCATGGCAGATGCTGGGCCACAACAACATGCCACCACACTTGCTCTCCTCGCTGTCCATGTCACACTCTCCACTTTTCCTCCAGGTCTCCGCAGCCCGTAACTATTTTCTCCTCAAGCCTACCCTCTACCGGCAACAGTAATGCTCCATGCCCTCTTGCGGTCAGAGGGATCCCAAATCCACAGGAATTATGTGAAATTAAATGCAGGTGCACAACACATATGCCATGTAACGTGTCTGAGCTATCTCGTGTTTGTAAATAAAATAAAATAAATAAATAATATTGGTTAGTTTTTAAATTGTAATTTCTAGCCTTCATGTTTTATATATAGCTTTATTATTGGGTATGGTACTGGGGTCAAACAACTGCCTGAAGTAATCTTTTTTATGTGTGCTTGTTGGAACTTCACGAACCTGGAGCTCCTGATCTTCCACAGTTTATGATTGCTTGCAAGGCCTGTAAGGCATCTAATCTCAGGATGACGTCATGACATATTGTTAAAAAAACAAATTTGATGGGATTTGTTCTGTCATTGACAGTTATTCTTGCAACAGATGTTCCTGTTGCCAGGACATGATGACATCAATAAGATGTCCTAAAAATCTTGGTAACTGTTTTCCATGGAGAATTTTAATCTGTGGTGCACTCAACTCCACAGATGGTCACCTTGCTTAGTTTTTCTAAATTGGGCAGCTAGGAGAGTGGTTGGTTCTCTGGTTCTCTGTACAGTAATGGGAAGTGGATATGGTGTGTTCAGGAGTGACCTTGTCCATGGTAAACTGATTAGCTTGCTACCATTGGTCAACTATAATCGTCTGTTCTTCCATGTGGTGTTATACTCAGTGAAAGGAGCTGGTTGTACCTGCGTTAGTTGAGTACTGGGTTCTCGTTTGTTGTTGGTAGCATTAACCCTAGCTGACCAAGTCCAATCTTTATGATCTGATTGTCAAATGTAAATACAAATATATTCTCTTATTATTTGTTGTATTGGAGAACCCAGGGCATGCTGGTTTTCCACAACTGCCATAGGGACCACATTCAGGAATCAGTTATATCTCTTTTTCAGGAGTCAGTTGTATCTCTTTTGTCCAACTTTTTCTGTTGCATTTCCTTCATGTGCTTGCACCCCTAGATGGATTCTTCTGTTGTTGTGACATCCTTTACCAGAAGAGCTTGGTATTTGTCTTCTGTAACTCCTTTCATTAAATGAGACATTTAGCTGACTTCTGTCGTATTTGGATTCACAATGTTGTAAAAGGCCAAACAATTCGTGAAAGTATTCAAAAATATTTCGGGCTTGCTGCCAGTCATCATTAGCTTCCACCCACTTTATTTCGACTGGACAACTGCAAGCCATCCTCAGGTGAGCCATCGAAGACTGACGAAGACGCCCTCCATTCCACAATATATAGCATGCAGCGAGTATTCCGCGCATGCCTCAAAATCGTATTGACAGACGAAACACACTGCCCACCAGCAGCGCCCTCGCTGGTGGAACTGCAGAACTCAGCTGTCTTCGGCATTGTCAATTGCTGCGGCCATTGGAGTACTCTGACGTCTTCGTCTGGAGCAGATCTTAGAGATGACGGGGTTCCATGCATTATCTAGCTGGTAGCTTGAAGAGGGTAGTAAAAGAGAATGGATATTCTACCTGGCAAGTTGGCAAGGCACTTGTAATTAAGCCAAAGAAACAGGGAGTGCAGAAAAAAGAGAGCACACTTACTAAATCTTTAGCTTTTCTTCCCTTTATTGGCAACATTTCCTTCAAAATTGCAGGAATCCTCAACGGTTTCGAAGTGAAAGTGATTTTCTGTCCACCATCAAAGATTTCCGACCTGCTGGGATCAATGAAAGATGATCTGGTATTGCGGAAGCTGGGAATTTATACAATACCATGTCAGTGTGGCATGTCATATATAGGACAAATGTTGCAAACAGTAGAAGAACGTTGCACTGAACATCAACGCTGTACTAGCCTTTTGCATCCAAGCAAGTCTGCAATTTCTGACCATTGCATTTCCACTGGACACTCAATGGAATATGACAAAACAATTTTGGCCACAGCAACGTCCTTTTGGGACTCTGTCATAAAAGAATCAGTGGAAATTCACATAACAGACAATCTTATGAACCGTGCCAATGGCTACCAGCTAGATAATGCGTGGAACCCCGTCATCTTTAAGATCTGCTCCAGATGAAGACGTCAGAGTACTCCAATGGCCACGGCAATTGACAATGCAGAAGACAGCTGAGTTCTGCAGTTCCACCAGCGGGGGCGCTGCTGGTGGTCGGTGTGGTTCATCTGTCAATATGATTTTGACACAAGCGCGGAATACTCGCTGCATGCTATATATTGCAGAACAGAGGGTGTCTTCGTCAGTCTTTGATGGCTCACCTGAGGATGGCTGGCAGTTGTCCAGTCGAAATATCATGGATGGAAGCTAACGACGACTGGCTGCAAGCCCGAAATCTTTTTGAATATTTAGTTCGCCAGGAAAATTTTAAATTTCACAATTCGTGAAAGGCCAAACCATTCTTTATGCATGACCATGTCATTTTACAATGATGTTGGCACTTTTCTTGAATTTTATTTCTGCTAACAGACTTAATTGCACCATATGTTTTCTTCAGTTTAGCCTGGAATTTGTCCCACCTATTGAGCTTCTATTCACTGTTGTTCATCCATTGCTTGGATGTGTCATCCAAGTAAAAGTGTATATTCACCAAACCCATAATTTCATCCCACCTGTTGTATTTGGTGACTCGGTTGAGTCCTTTCAGTCTTTTCATCTGGATCTGACCTATGACTCCAAGATACACTGACAGATGTGTGATGTGGTGATGTGCAGCTGACTTGACATTTTCTGGGATCCATCATTTGCCTGAACATATAGATTTTTTGAACAGTGTATTGGTTGTATTTTGGTTCCTGTCCATGTAGGCAATGGCTTTTACATTGCCTAATTGGAGCCAAACGTGATTTCCCCCCCTCCCCTTCCTCAGTAGAATTTTTTTCTGACACCAGTGTACAGCCAGAACACAACTGATTTCCTGGATGAAGAGTGCAGTTATTTATACAAACATTGAATATTCTGGTTATACAAACTTAAGGTATTTCAAAAACCTTCCACAACTGTTAAATCGAAAATAACAAATAACTGCTGCTGGTCAGGTTTGAACCAGTCACCTTTAGCACACCAGCCAGCAATGCTAACCACTACATCACAGTATTGAAAGGACAAACTAATGGGAAATTGAAGTGGTTTATTTGTCTCACTAGACAAGAAACTCAAATTCACCAAAGACAGAAACTAAAGCCGCACGTAAAATTGTTTGGGTAAAACTCTCTATCAAGGATGGAGATCAACTTTTAATTTCAAGCTTCTGTCAACCGCTAGACTCTGTTGCAGTGTTTGTAGGCTATTGCTGTCTGGGTCTCCTACTGATGTTCTGTACATCAATTCTTCAGTACTGGCATTAGATGTTTGTTCTGTTTATTAATTCTTCTTTCAAGATTTTTAATTTTTTTAATTTTTTAATTTTTTTACACTTTTAATTCCTACTAAAAGAAAATGTACATGGTATGGGATTAAAAAAATCATCTCTTCTATTAACTGAAACAGCTATAAAGTGTCATGTAACAACCAATCTCTTGCAAATCTGATATTTTTAACTTTTGGATTGCAAGGAAATTGCAATTAATTTCTTCCAGAGCGAAAGGTAAATTGATATCTACTTAAAAAATCCATTTTTCTTACAGTATTTTATACTATTGTGTGCACCAACAACTCTGAGATGTTGCAGCAGTAGCACAATTCATAAATCTCTCACTTAATTATCATTACTAAATTTGGTTGTACAAATACTTTTTATATAAAATGTGAATAGGAATGCTTACTGTTTATTGCATCTGTCACTTGCTTCTGCTAATTTCTTGCACAACACAACATGTGAAATTTTCTTTTTAATGACTTTTTTTCACAGAATTATCTTGCCCGAAGTCTCATAGGACACTGTTACTATAAGCTAGGTGATAAAAAAAAGGCTGCTGAATGTTATAACTTCCTTGTAGATGCTGAAGATCGTCCCAAAAACCTACACCTGGTAAACATTAGGTAAACTCATGTTTCACACATTACTTCTGTTTTAAATTTTTCATAGCGGACTTTAGAAAGTAAATTACACTTGTTGTTCCATGTTAAGACCACTGCAAAACAAGAGCGATGCATTATGAAAACAGAGTAAGTGTTCTGGGTTTCCTGCAGACTCAGTTCTGCTGTGACACATTTAACAGGTGCGTCATGACATGGAAGTCAAATGGTACAGCAGCTGGAAACATACTCCAAAATTAAAATTCTTATGGGCAAAATGCCTATATCACATGCAGCATTCACCATCACATTCTGGAAGTATTTGGACCAATACAATGTTGCATCCAGCCATGGTGAAATGATGCCAACAATTTAACCAAGGCTGCACAGATGAGGATCATGGTGATGAGGAAGGAAGGCCATCAAGATCAACCACAGATAACAATGTCCAGGCAATTGAGTAAATTCACAACTCATAAATTACTCAATAAAAGAGTGCTCACACAGCAGTTGTCAAATGGCTCCATGATCAAGGATGGGATTTCTATTATCAGGCAGATGAGCTATTGGTAGAACATTCTGACCATTGGTTATGGAGATGGCTATGTTGAAAACTAGTGTCATGCATCTGTGTCATTTTGAAGTGTTGTGCAGCATTCAATAAAAGTTACTTGGTCTGTCACAATAATGTGGAACTTATTTTCTGAAGTCCCCTCTTATGCAAGGTATTTATATAATGTCTGCTCCTACTTTAAGAACACTTATTGTGAAGTTATCATTATCTCCATCCACACAATGTATCTTAAGTCACTGAAACACACATAAGTGTAATTTTCTTTGTAATTTTCCATTGACAATAATTAGTTTTGCAAGCAAAATTAAATCATCCTATTCAACAGTCAAATGATTTTTGTTGTTCAGGCCCACTTACTTATAGCAGATAAATACATAGATCCTATGATTTTATTTAATTATGCCATCCCAGCACAGGCTTTACAAAACTGTGCTCTTTTAACCCAATCAATTAATCCTTAACTATGATTTGTATTTGTATTTCTTTATTGGTCCTGTAAATCGTGTTTAGGTACATATTTTGCACAAACGATGTAGGACAAGTCAGGTTGGTACAGTATATACAACATCATACACATTGTTATTTTGAAAAGATAAATAATTAAAAATTATTCAATACATGTTGAATATTGATGACAAAATTTATATAACAAAATAAAATGATAGATTGGTTAAGAATATTTGAGCAGTTTCACTATACTTTTCTGGTACTCTAAAAATTCGGAAACAGAATAGAAGCAGTGGTCAAGCAAGTACTCTTTCAGTTTCACTTTAAACTTTTGTAAATTTTGCATCTGTTTCAAATAGGATGGCATGTGATTGTACAGCATTATGCCAGTATGATACACTCCTCTCTTACAAATGTTTGTACTTACTGTATTGACATGCAAATAATGCTTCTGCCTAGTATCATAAGGGTGGATATCACAGTTATACTTGAAGATATTTCCATCTTATAAAACACTTCCGTTTGTGAAATTTAGTATTTCATACATATGTAATCAAGGAAGAGATTTTTAAATATTGGTCTGCAGGAGTCTCTGTACTTAGCATGGTTTATTATTCTAACAATCTTTTTCTTGCACCCCATCTCTGAGAATGAGACCTATGCCTTCCCATCTGCTAGATGAATAGTCACTACATTATGTTAAAAAGCTATTTAAACTTCCTATGTCCCTTTCTCACCTGGGACTACCACTACTGCTGCTGCTGCTGCTGTTGTTGTTGTGGTGGTGGTCTTCAGTGCCAAGTCCAACTTCTTGCAACTCTCCATGTTATTGTATTCTCTGCAAGCTTTTTCATCTCTGGACAACTACTGCACCCTACATCCATTTGAACCCACTTGCTGTATTTAAGCCTTAGTCTCCCGCTACAGCATCGTCCAACCCTAACTGATGCTTTCTTTTAATCAGGTTGTGCACAGCATATCTTCAATGCTCTTCTTTAGTATTATATTTAAATATCTATTTGAAACTTTACTAACCTGAATTTGCCACATTGGTCTCACTGATGTCTTTTTGGTATCTGGTTCCTTGCTGTAATCTGATTCTATAAAAAATTTAAGTAACGGATGCAACACTGTGCTAGTTAGCTTGGCTTCTTATTATATTTATTATCATTCATAGTCTTATGATGATGATCAGCTTGTCTATATGAGTTCACACAGCATTTTGATCACAGGTAGTAATTGCACTACATCATGGAGTATTTTGACAATGGTGACTTAACTTTGGTATTTTTTCTCTCTCCTATTTTTTTAATGAAACATAATAAGACATTTACACATGTTTACAAGTTGGTGACTAAATGAGCACCGAATCGAAGAACTAGCACAAAGACATTTATACTGGCACTGTATAACAACATATAGATGTCAGCAATTTAGTTACTGGGTGCCAATTGAAATTTAGATGTTAACTTGATGCTTACTTATCATGTACAGCTAACTCTTACACAGAGATGATGATTGAGTGAATACTAACCATGAACATTGAGACGTTAATGTTAAATTGCTGCTTGCTGTACACACAATGACAGAAGCATTTTCCATTACTCACATTTATAGTTGAACATAAGAATAAATTACAAAATATGGATATACATTCACACAAAAGAGACCAAATTTAGAGGATACTGAATTATACTGAGGAAAATAACAAGTCTATTTCACAACATAATAGCAATAACTATTTAAAAATGGCTTGGATAACTTTAAAATTAACAAAATAACAAGAACCGTGCTGTGCATACAATGTGTACATTCATGAGTACTTACCAAAATACATGTAAATTTCACAGGTTCTTAATTTTGTTAATTTGGTTAATTTCTTAACTAACACATTATTGTGATAACTAAAAGTATTTCCTAGGTCAGAAAAATTAGGGCAAGAAAACCATGCATTATTTCTTGAAATCAAACACATTTAAGGTCAAAATAACACAAGTATTTACTAGGGTGGTAATTTTTATTATTAACAACTTCTGAAATAGAAAGTTCTTGGGAAAACCATAATGCTTGTTGAAAAGAGGGACTGAAGAGTTTTTGACTGAGGTACATTATTTTACAAATTGCTTTTGCTTACTGGAAATCTCAACTCCATGTGTTATGTAGGTATCAAAAATGTTTAATTAAGTACCTTTTAAATAAATTTTTAGGTAAATAACTATTTATTGGTAGTTAGAAATAATGGACATACTTAGTGAACAATTAAATTTTGTGAACATTGGACTTAATAATACACTCCTGGAAATGGAAAAAAGAACACATTGACACCGGTGTGTCAGACCCACCATACTTGCTCCGGACACTGCGAGAGGGCTGTACAAGCAATGATCACACGCACGGCACAGCGGACACACCAGGACCCGCGGTGTTGGCCGTCGAATGGCGCTAGCTGCGCAGCATTTGTGCACCGCCACCGTCAGTGTCAGCCAGTTTGCCATGGCATACGGAGCTCCATCGCAGTCTTTAACACTGGTAGCATGCCGCGATAGCGTGGACGTGAACCGTATGTGCAGTTGACGGACTTTGAGCGAGGGCGTATAGTGGGCATGCGGGAGGCCGGGTGGACGTACCGCCAAATTGCTCAACACGTGGGGCGTGAGGTCTCCACAGTACATCGATGTTGTTGCCAGTGGTCAGCGGAAGGTGCACGTGCCCGTCGACCTGGGACCGGACCGCAGCGACGCACGGATGCACACCAAGACCGTAGGATCCTACGCAGTGCCGTAGGGGACCACGCCGCCACTTCCCAGCAAATTAGGGACACTGTTGCTCCTGGGGTATCGGCAAGGACCATTCGCAACCGTCTCCATGAAGCTGAGCTACGGTCCCGCACACCGTTAGGCCGTCTTCCGCTCACGCCCCAACATCGTGCAGCCCGCCTCCAGTGGTGTCGCGACAGGCGTGAATGGAGGGACGAATGGAGACGTGTCGTCTTCAGCGATGAGAGTCGCTTCTGCCTTGGTGCCAATGATGGTCGTATGCGTGTTTGGCGCCGTGCAGGTGAGCGCCACAATCAGGACTGCATACGACCGAGGCACACAGGGCCAACACCCGGCATCATGGTGTGGGGAGCGATCTCCTACACTGGCCGTACACCACTGGTGATCGTCGAGGGGACACTGAATAGTGCACGGTACATCCAAACCGTCATCGAACCCATCATTCTACCATTCCTAGACCGGCAAGGGAACTTGCTGTTCCAACAGGACAATGCACGTCCACATGTATCCCGTGCCACCCAACGTGCTCTAGAAGGTGTAAGTCAACTACCCTGGCCAGCAAGATCTCCGGATCTGTCCCCCATTGAGCATGTTTGGGACTGGATGAAGCGTCGTCTCACGTGGTCTGCACATCCAGCACGAACGCTGGTCCAACTGAGGCGCCAGGTGGAAATGGCATGGCAAGCCATTCCACAGGACTACATCCAGCATCTCTACGATCGTCTCCATGGGAGAATAGCAGCCTGCATTGCTGCGAAAGGTGGATATACACTGTACTAGTGCCGATATTGTGCATGCTCTGTTGCCTGTGTCTATGTGCCTGTGGTTCTGTCAGTGTGATCATGTGATGTATCTGACCCCAGGAATGTGTCAATAAAGTTTCCCCTTCCTGGGACAATGAATTCACGGTGTTCTTATTTCAATTTCCAGGAGTGTAAATTGGTCATTTCATGTAACTAAATCGTATGTATTGCATAAATGAAAAAAGAAAATATATATGTATATTTAAGGAGTAGAACTGTAGTAAGTGCAGCCATCTTGAGAATATTATGTTTTGTATTCTCTTCTTGTCTGAACTGTTTTTCATCTTAAGTTTCACTTCTGTAGAAGGCTACACTCCAGAAAAATATTTCTGGAAAGGACTTTCTAGTGAAGGAGATATGAAGGTGGTAAGGTAATGTGCACGGTTCTCTCTTCTAATCATCAATACTTTTATTACACAACAAAAGTACAGGTCGAAGACTAGTATACAAACAGAGATCAACTCGAAGACATAATACACATATGATGTTCTGGCCTATCGATCCGTGTATCGACGCCACATAGCCCTAGCCCCCCCTTGAAGTATGGAGCACGTACCCAAAGGTGTGTGTGGGGGGGGGGGGGGGGGGCGAAAGTTTAAGTGGGCTACGGGCCGTGTGGGAGGAGAGCATGGAGCAAATCCTGGAATGCTGATGCTGAAGCCTTGAAGCGGCGTCGGCAGTCGTAGACATTGGCCGGTGCGGGAGCGCTGGTGTGGAAAGGTGTCATCGGCTGGGAACCTAATGAATAACCTTTACACTTGGCCTAATGTAAGCACATAGGTTACACACGTAGCACTTCGAGAGATTTTGAAACACTTCACTACACAATGTGATGCACCACCTAACGAGTCACACGAATCATCACACGCAAGCAGCACTAATGTGGTATCGCCACTAACGACGACAGATAAACCACAAATGTCATTAGGATGAACGTGGGTAGAGAGCTCGTAAGTGGTGCCTGCTAACGGAGAGGTATGCTGAGCCGGTGGGGTGGGGAAACCGTAGCACGGTGAGGGCAGTGTGCTGCGAGTAGAGGGGTGTCAGACAGTGAGGTCTGAGTGGGCATGGCAGGAAGTTGCGGGCTGCACTGGTTAGAAAAGCGGCACAGTGTGCTGTTGCACAAAGATGGAACTGTTATATTAGAGCCCTGGGAGCTGGGGCCTCTGCTATGGCAGCCGGGAGGCGGAAAACTCTGGAATGAGTGTGGGCTCATTGACGGGGCTGGTGTAGGCGTGAGTTTACTCGAATCATGAGCAGAGGAAGAAGGCCGAGGGCAGCCAGAGAGTGTGGTCTCTTCAATGGCGGGTGAGGTAGGGGAAAACTCGACGTGAGCAGGTTTAACCCTGTTGAGGGAGACAGTAGTTACTGAGCCCTTAATTATGATGTCCATTGTGTTACTGGTTCATTTGACAACTCTGTATGGGCCTGCGTAAGGGGGCTGTAACGGGGCTTTTACCATGTCGTCGCAAAGGAACACAAATTCGCAAGTGTCGAGCACCTTGGGAACATATGTGTGCGGCGGAGTGTGACTGGAAGGGGGCGGGGGGTTGAAGCTTGTTACAGTGTAACCTCACCCATTCTACCAAGGACGGCAGTTCGGACGGTTTGGTGACTGGAGTAGGAGGAACAAGTTCGCCTGGCAGTGTAAGGGACTGGCCGTAGACGAACTCGGCCATTGAGCCTTTAAGGTCTTCCTTGAAAGTGGTCCGCAAACCGAGTAAGACGGATGGCAGGGCTTCCATCTAAAGGAGGCCATGGCAACATAGGGTCATCTTAAGGGTCCTATGCCAACATTCCACGATGCCGTTGCTTTTGGGGTGGTATGCTGTTGAATGAATTTTCTTGATGCAGCACACCCTACATAATTCAGAAAACAAGGCAGACTCAAATTGACGGCCTTGGTCGGTCGTCAAGTAAACAGGGCAGCCAAAGTGTGAAATCCAAGTGTCTATGAAGGATTGTGCCATTGATTCAGATGTAATATTGGGTAGCGGGGCAGCTTCCACCCAACAAGAGGTTCTGTCTATAATAGATAGCATGTATCTGTAACCCTCGGAGGGGGTGAGGGGGCCCACCAAGTCGATGTGAACATGCTGGAAGCTACTCGGAGGAGCAGTGAAGCTGCCTAGTGGGGGCGATACGTGCGGCGAAACTTTATTTTGTTGGAACGGAATGCAGGCACGGGCCCAGGCTTGGCAGTCACGACGAATGTCGCGCCAGATGAAGCACTCTGAAATAAGTCTGGTAGAGGCTCTCACATCTGGATGAGCTAGGTTGTGCAATTTGTCAAACACTTGGGTATGAAGGGACACAGCGTACCAGTTGATTCATCACACCAAACCTTGCCTATGACACTGGGAAAGGTGGATTGCACAGGTTGGAGTGACGAGCTGTGATTGGAGATAAGGTCTATAGTGTCTGTGTCGGCAGACTGCAGTTGAGGCAAGTTAGAGAGGTCTATCAGAGTTGTGAGAGCACCAACACGAGACAAAAAATCTGTGACCACATTATCTGCACCCTTGATGTATCATATGTCAGAGGTAAATTGCAATATAAAGTCCAAATGACAGAAGCGTCTAGGTGGAGGGTTGGTCATGGGGTTCTTTACAGCAGCAACCAAAGGTTTATGGTCGGTTAAAATGTAGAAGTCCCTACCCTCAACCTCGGTGTGAAAGTGTTTCACAGCCTCGTAAACTGCCAAGAGCTCCCTATCAAAGGCTGAGTACTTTTTTTGAGCGCCGTTGAGCTTCTTAGAAAAGAACTGCGTAACCACGGAAACGCGTGACGCTCTACACGAGGCGACTGTCTGTGGTATAGTGTGCGCGGTGGACACTAGGCTGGGTTGTGGTGCAGATGGCGAAAGTTTGCATAAGTGCCAACTGTTGGGTGGCTGGGAGTAACAAACAAGTGAACCACACGGAACGAGGTTGGTACACTGTTTATTAGTAACTGAAGGCGCCGCTGTCGAACTTGGTGGCATTAGCAGGTGCAAATGAACAGCTGATGGCAGTAAATCAAAAACACTAACCTGCGCCTGGGAAGTTAGCTGCCCAAGTGAGGAGGGGATGAATGTGCACTCAAATTAACACAGTTAGAGCTGGTAGGAGCACGGACACTGTACAGTTTATGTGGCAGACAGTCAAAAATGCACTCGGGCGCAAGAACACTGTAGTGGCACCAACTAACCTCGTGTGTTGCCGAGGCATCGTCTGCTGCTAGCTGCTGGAGTGCCAAAGATAACTTGTTACTTAAGTCGTTGAGGAGACGGCGTAGCTAGGAGGAGGTGTTGTTACACCTCCTAGCCAGGTGGACCTGTTTAGCAGTACTATTGACACTCGACAAAGCACACGGGATGTGTTCCTGCGTAGGGTGGTAGAACACTGTATTCTTGACGAGGTCAGGCCATAGTTTGTGGTGTCATAGAAAGTTGATGCCCAAAATGGGATCATCAATGTCAGCCACCAGGAAGGACCACTTCAGGTTGCACTCAGGCGAGAGGGACACTACATATGTAGTAGAACCTAAGCACGACAAGCTAGATGAGTTTACAGCACGTAGGACAGTTTTGTGTAGTCAGATCTTTTCGGTAGCAAGACGAGATGGAAGTAGGGAAACATCTGCGCCCATGTCGATGAGAAAGTTTGTGCCAGAGTTCAAGTCGTGAATGTAGACTCATCCATTCGAAGAATTAGTGTTGGACACAGAGTGGAGCGTGGGACAGTGCCTGTTGTTTACGTCGCAGGAGGTGGTGCTGCTGCTACCCGCAGTTGAAGTTTGGGTAGGAGCACGGCGGTTTACAATTGCGTGCTTGATCCCCGAATTTTGCATGAAAGAAACAGTATTTATGGGCGGATGTCTGCTCCTGCAAGTGGTCAGACGGTGGTGGCCCATAATCCTCTGCAGAGTCAGATGTGCTGTTGTTGTGCAGACGTGAAGGTGCTGGTAGTGCGGCGGGCTTGACAGACTTAGGTTTAGTGGGGCGTCCATGTTGGGGCCCTACTTGTGGTTGGAAACTGGTGTAGCTGCCAGACTGCTGGGCACAGCATTCACATAGTAGAGCGGAGTAAGCTCGGTCGGCGGTGCGCAAGCGTTCACTATTTGGTCTATCTGCATAGGCGGAGATGGCCGTTTGGACTGACAGAGGCAGCTTTTCTGTCCAAATCTCAGTGAGCATGGCGTCTGGCATGTCGCATTCCCAATGAGAAGTTGAAGGCATTGCCACAGCTGGGACGGAGATCTGTCGGCGAGGCGTTCATAGACGAGCTGTCGAACATTTTCTCTTCTTGTCTTGGAGACACGTTCCAGTATTGCTTGTTTAGCTGTAGCGTACTTCTCGTTCAGAGGAGGTGACTTAACCAGGTCCTAAATTAAGTCGACACGGTTGTGGAGGTGGTTCATGAGGCATGTGAAACGGGCATTGTCATCAAGTGCGCAGACACTGAAAGTTTGCTCGACCAGATTGAACCAGAATTCCTGGTGGGCAGGTTTGAAGGCCAGAAGTTTTGGTAGATTCAATGAACTGGCGGTCGAAGAATGCGCAGGCAGCTGCTCGTGGATGCAGGAGTAGGCAAGTCAAAGTTAACTCTGCGTCGTGAGGGCAGTAGAGAGGAAGCAGACGTGCTGGCTGTGTTCATAGTAGCTGGAGGGGAAGCGAAATCCGATAGCGGGAAGCCCGGCGTGGAGCAAAATGGGACCGGTTGTTGCGGCGGAAGGTCAAAGTGGTCACAGCGGTTGCTCGACAGGTTATTATGCAATTGGTCCTCCACACCTGCAGCGAAATTGTCCATCACAGAGTCACTGATGAGCTTGGTGGAACCTGACATGCTCAAATTGCTGCAGTGATGAACACTCGGAGTAACAGGCTGGCGAATGTCATTCATGTAGTGTGCAACCAGCATAGAGTGATACACATGTGGAGCTTGCACATTCAAAAAGGCGTCCTGTTGTGGCACATTATGAAAACTATGCTCCCCACTATTTACAGTACCTGCATTAAAGTTTGGTATCAGTGTGTAGTGGTTTTTTGTACTGCTGTGCGGTGAAAACTGAAGCACTTCGGGGATAACAAAGCCAGAGTCAGAGATCGCTGGCATCATGTTCAAAACCACTGCACCTGACGAAGTCACTGGGTTCTCAAGGCTATAGGACTGCGGAAGTTCATGTCAGGCACTGACTACAGCTGGCGTGCTTGAATTTAGTTGCTGTTGCTGGTGAAAACAGGGCAGCGGCAGCGTGTTGTAGAAGGCCATTGTGTAGCAGACAAAGGTCCATGCGGAAGCCAGCACGGTAGTCACTTTGTACTCGGTTCAACGGATTATTCGAACTTTGGGGTCACCACTGAAGGAGATATCAAGATGATAAGGTAATGACCATGGTTCTCTCTTCTAATCATCAATACTTTCATTACACAACAAACGTATGGGTCGAAGACTAGGCCGGAACTGAGTTCCCGGAAGTATACAAAGATCAACTCAAAGACATAACACACATATGATGTTCTGGCCTATAAATCTGTGGATCGATGCCACACTAGCATTTTTAAGTTTATATTCAGTGTGACAAGGTTTCTCTTTTTCAGAAATGCTTTACCTCCTACTGCCATTCTGCATTTTATATCCTCTCCATTTCGGCCATCATCATCTATTTTGCTGCTCAAGTATTAAAACTCAATTACTACTTTTAGGCTGTCATTTCTAATCCAATTCCATCAGTATTACCTGATTTAATTTGTCCACATGCCACTATTTCTGATTTACTGTTGCTAGTGATCATCCTATTATTTCCTTTCATGACAGTATCCATTCTGTTCACCTGCTCTTCCAAGTCCATTATTGTCTCCGAGAGAATAACTGAATTACAATGTCACTGATAAAACTCAAAGTTACCATTTCTTCTGCCTGAACTTTAATTCCTTTTCCAAAATTTTCCTTGGTTTCCTGTAATGTTTGTTCACTGTGTAAGTCCACTGAAATGACAACCATATTCCTTGGTAGACTGTATTTCCTAAGTTCATTTATTGATTACAAGGAGCTTTAAATGATTTTTAAAATAGTCAGACATTACGTCACTGGAAGAGATTTTCAATCTTATGTTTATTAACATTATTTGTCATAATGATGATAATGAAAGTGTTGAAGAACAGAAAAAAAAGTGTACTGTGTGTGTTTTTAAGGGTTGGAAATCAAAAAAGGAGCAGTGTTAGTTATCTAAGTGCTTCTAAATGAAAACCTGTGTGGTTGGTTGTTATAGCATCGTAGTATCTTACATAGTTTCTAATCTGTGTTGTGTGTCTTATTATACTCCGAATAAATAGAAAATAAAATAATAAAAAACACAACAGGTTATGGGCACAGAGCTCTAAGAATATAAAAATAAAATATAAAAAAATCGACTTAAAAGGTGTTTTAAGGAAACAAAGAACTTTGTCATGTACAAGTGCTTAAAGACAGAAGTACATTCAGCTTCTAGGATGATGAAATTAGAATATTATTTAATACACAAGATTTGTATGATGATGTGGAACTGAAACACTAGAAAATGGTGAAAAATGTTAAAATATTCCAAGACATGCTGTCACAGTTGGAAACTATTTTCACAAAGGATATGGTAGATCTCTTTACACTGTGTCTCACATTAACTTGCTTTTAGTGGGACAACAAATTCTTTGAGAAAATTGATGATGAAGGTGTAGGGAACCCACTCAGCATAGTTGTGGTGAATTTTTACATGGAAACATTTGAATAAACAACCATTGAGATGGTGAAGAAGAAATCATGGCTTCAGTACATGGATGATACTTTTGCAGAAAAAGAATTTGTAAATTTCTAAGTTTTATGAGTAATATTAATTCTAATATAAAGTTCATTGTGGAAAAAGGGAAAAAAAGGTCAGATTGCATTTCTGGGTGTACACGTACCCAGAAAAGCTGATGGAACTTTATGGGATAGATTCTACAGAAAGCCCAGTCACTCAGATATGTAGATACCTTCACAAATATTCCAGTCACCACCTCAAGCAGAAAAGATGAATGATCAAAACATTGGTGGACAAGGCTAAAAGAATCTGTGGAACCATAGTACTTGGAGGACCAGCTTGATCATTTACGAATGGTCATCAGCATAAACGGCTAGTCTGACAAAGAAATATACAGGGCACTGCATCCTAAAAGGTCTACAGCTTTGAATTAAAAAGAGAAAGTAGCAAAACAGCAGAAATCACAGTATTGATACAGTGGTATTGACATGATGTTTAAACCAATAATGAGGGTATGCAAGAATCTGACCACAGCAAAGGACCTATGCTCTCAGCTTGCCACATTGGGTGTGCATAAAATTTCTTGCACTTGCTGCCTAGTATACATTAGGAACTACAAGAAAGCATTGAAACCTGTCTCAAGGAACACAAGAGTAGTTGTTGCCTAGGCAAGATGGATAAATCAGCAGTAGCAGATCATGCACTAGAACTGAGAAAACACTACATAAATTTCTATTATTCTGTGGTTTCAGCAGGACCAAATGATTACTAAAATAAATTGTACAAGAACCATAGAAATTCAAAAGCACAAAAACAATTTCAACAGAAAAGAAGTTGGATTGAAATTATACAAGTTGTTGGCCTTAGTGCTAAGTAAAAGAACAGTGCCAAATCTTACTCACTACAGGTTCCATAGCAAATTTCAGCACAACTCTGTGACCTTAGGCTGTGGTCTGATGACATCACAAACTGGCTGTTGCCATGGATATATATAAACTGTCTGGCATGCTGGGCTTGTTTGAATCTGAGTCATCATAGCCTCTGATGATGCCTCCAATACTTGAAGACAAAACATTACACATGGAATTATGCATCAGACCATCATCTTATGCCCATAAATCAAATATTAGTGATATCACAAATACCAGCTAAGTTTTACTGGAAAAATCAGTTAATCAAAAGTTATCCCAAATTGAAAATTCCTCCTGATTATGCAATAAGAAAAACCGTGTGAGATAATATGAATTTCTGACCTTAGTGAAACCACTAGTTATAAAGATTGGCAGTTCAGCTTTTAAATAACATATTTCAGATTCATGAAATTAATTGATTTATGGGATAATTAAAACTGAATTTCTGAAGTAGCTACATTTTCCATTGCATATTTTGCCTCCGAGCTTTTTAAATGTGAAAATTTGCCATTATACTTTTGTAAGCCTGAATTTAATGCACAAGGTGAGACACTACATTAATTTAACACATCATTTATTAAGATTTTTACATAATTTACCACAATTTTCAATACAGCATTTGTACTCATAAGTCTGATATTATCAGCACGGATGTATAAAATGATGCCATGAACTTTTCTAAATTCCTTAACAAACATATTTTTCACAAACCAAATTTTTATCAGTACTTATATCCCAAACAGCAAAATCTAAGCTAGACATTTTTCAAATAATTGTGTAGTTTCTAAAATGACGATTTTTCACATGCCACTCTTTAAAAGGTGAGACATTACTCAGAATTGACAGTCTCAAATCCCGCCTGGTTGACCTAACAAACATGTAACATCTTACTTGAGTCTGCTCCCAGTGATTGCTCATTCAAACGCTATGTACAATTTTGTTCATAAAAATATGTGTATCAGATATGCAAAAGCTCAGTAGTCTCTGTGGTGGTGTATGCTGTCGACACCACACCAAGCAGTCCACATTGAGAAGTTGGCAGTTCATGTGACTGCACTGCCAATGTGCAGCTGGCTTCAAGATGCACCCTTTGCATCATGTGCAGCAAGCATGATGATGGAGTCAATACTATAAGTAAATGCTGCACCAACGCCAGTCTAGTCTGTTCATGAAGTTCTATTAGAGTGTGCAAAACATTATTATTTAGCATTTGTTGATATTGTGTATGACAAATTATTGGAAACAATATTGGAGGGAAAAGACCAGTGTGTTGGGTGCCTGAGACAGTCTCTTCATTGTGAAATCAGTAGAAGGAAAAATACCTGGGAAGAATGCACAAGGAAGACCAAGTATTCAGTACATCTGGCAGATGGAACAAGATCTGAAACGAACAACTCAGTCTGAGCTGAAGAGACTTACAGAAGACAGGGAAATTTTGAGAGTGAGAATTGCTACCAACCAATCTGTGGAATGAGAACAAAAGAAGAAGAAACATAAATTCCTCTGAATTGTTTTGAGCTACATGCACAATTATCCACTTTCAGACCTTATATGAAAAAAAAAGTTCAAAGTAACCTAAACACAATAAAAGAAAACCTAATCTACACAAGAGAAAAATTGTCTCAACATATTCACAAACAATATTCAAAAAGTCTTTTCTATTAAAATGGCTTCTCCACCATGCAACATCGTCTCACTGTGCATGCCACCAATCTCTTCAAACCACAAAAGAGAACAATACTAACTCCCTAAAAATGTATAATAACAATAATAATAATAATAGTAATAGTAATAATAATAACAATACCAAAGAAAAATGTCCAGAGATGAAATTATGAATTCAAATTCAATTGCTCTCATAAAGGGGAACAACTGTTATAATAATAAACCACAACACCAAAATGCTAAAATCACACAAGGCCACATATATTAGCTGGACTTAATGAGGATACTCATTACGCATTACAAAGACAAATATTTTTTATGAAATGTGACTTCTGTACTTGGTAAATTTCTGGGTGAAATTCACCGAACTGATGGAAACTGTTAAAAACTAACATCATATCCTGAAATGAGGGACATCATACCTGAGATCTGTCCCACACTTCCTAAAGCAGTGTGCCATCACCCACCCAACCCCTATAACAACCTAGTCCATCACTATGCCACTCTCAATCCCTACTCCTTGCCACAAGGATCATATCCCTGTGAGAGACCTGGCAAATCCATCCATGTAGCACTTCCTATTCCAGTCCTGTGACATGCTTATCCTACTCCATCAGAGTGTGGGTCATCTGGGAAAGCAGCCATGCCATATGCCATCTCTGCTGAAATCATTGTACAGCTTTTCATGTTGGTATCACTACCAACCAGCAGCCTGCCAGGATAAACAGCCAGCATCAAACTGTGCCAAGAGCAAAGTAGAGCAACCAATGGCAAAACATGCAGCTGAACATAACATGCTTGATTTCAATTCCTGCTTCACTACCCAAGCCATCTGCATCCTCCCCTCCACCACCAGCTTTTCTGAATTGCGCAGATGGGAGTTATCCTACAACATAGTTTCCTCTCCTGTAATTATCCCAGCCTCAACTTATGATAATGTACTGTCCCCACTCCATCCACCCAGCAGCTTCCACTCCCGCTGCCCTGTCACCTCCTCCTCATTCACATCTCCCTCACTCTTTGTGTGCCAGCCTCTGCCAAAGCACATGCCCATCTTTCCCCAATCCTCTCCTTTTTCACTCTGTTTCCCCCACCTCCCTTTCCCCCCAAACTTCCCGAAACTGTGCCTATCAGCGGTCTAGTCTCTGCACACTCCATAACACAGTGCTCTTCTCTCTCTCCCACCTGTACACTGCTATCCTTTCCACTTCTCTGACCCCTCCACATTGCTGCTTCCATTCCACATGACAATTGTGTGGTGGAAAGCTTATGTGTAAGTGTATTTTAATTGTGCATATCTGCAACTTAACGTGTCATCTTTACGGTAAGTAGCAATCTATCCTGTCCTACATTGTTTCCACTACAAATTTATAATTTGCATCAGTTTGGGGTATCATGTATAGACTTTGAATTATTTTGGGATGTTCACTTGGAGACTTTCAACATTTCTCTGATATTCTGAACTTAGATTTTGGATAAAATGAAGCTAATTTGGACATGGAAGTATTTTACCAAATCACTTATGGGTTTATATGTGATGCATGTGTTGAACTCAGTTCAGAATTTGACCTGGATGAATATAATTTAGTACTCGTAAATTAGTAAACAGAGTTAGAGAAAATGCTTTCAAGCAGTCAAACTTATAAATGTTAGTTATTGTGCCTAAACTGTCAAACTGAAGATTAACTTTCTGTGTGTGTGTGTCACCTAAAGTCAACTTAGCCATAATTCTAAATTTCTGTAATTTTTAACAACAGCTTAAGTACATACAGAAAAACTTCAATAACATGTTCCAATGATTTATGATCAATCGCACTGAAGTCAGCTACAGCCACCCCTAGTAGTTATACATTGTTCCACAAGCTTCTTGGCAAGTTGACAGATATTTTATTGATTAATGTTGTATCCTAGTGCTATACCCTAGGAGTTAAACTAGACTATAACACAGCCAAGGTTCCTGAGCCAGTAGGTGTCAACTGCCAGTGTATAGTAGCCTACCACCAGTAAATAATGGAACAAGCTGGTCTCCACCACTGGTAGATAAGACTTTTACTAGATGACCATTGGAAGACTCCATGCAAACTGATTGTGCCAGCAATGCTACCCATGGTTCTCACATCACCACAGCTGGTGCTAGTCACCAGGCTATTTCTCTACATGGATCATGCATCCCCCTGGAAGTAGGACATGTAACCTTCTGCACCATCATGAGTACTTAAGTGGTTGACCAGCACCTAACACCAAGTTCATGGAGCCAATCCTGGATCAGTTCCTCTCCAGCACGTCAATGAGCAGCCAAGCCCCAATGTGGAGCTGTTGTTATCACCACGAACCACAGACCTGTTGAACTTAGCCTTCAAGCAAACAGTAATCTACTGGTTGGACTTAGTCTCCAAGTGATAATCAACCTTGTCCTCTGTGGACGTAGCCACAAAGTGATCAAATCATCCTTGTAGTTGGACTTAACCTTCAAGCGATTAGGTAACGTACATTATTTACACTTAATATACAAGTGAACATTATTTTCGATATCTGGACTTGAAAGTCAGAATGATCTTAACTTCCCATTCAAAGCTATCATTTGGTTCCATTATTTGGACCTTGTGTCTCAATATGGTGCTTGTTTATAATGGTTTACCACTTGTAACGCATAGACTGAAATCTTTGCACCTTTACTAACTGTTGGATTATGTTGACACTGTATCCACTGATAGACTTAACTGTATTCACTGAGACTTAGATGAAGGTGCTTGTTAGTATTTTGTTGCCTCAGAATATTGGTTGATGCAGGTTGTTCTGGGATGGTCACAATACCTAATTAGCACCAGAATCATTGATTGTCACTATAAGTGACGTGTCCTTGTAAATATACCCCATAATCATGTTACCGTAGAAGACTTTCTCTCCCTTCTCCACCTGACATCAAAAACACACCATCTTGTTCCTAATTGTTTTGATCAGCTTCATTCAGACCACTTATTATTTCTGCTTTGAAGTTCAAATCTACAAACAAATCTGCAGAAGTACCATAGGTACATACATGGCATCTTCACAAACCAGCCTTCTCATGGACCACCTAGAGGAATTCTTTCAGGTGTACTGATGGCATTTTCATTTGCTGGAATCATCACAAAGATAACATCTGTTCTTTCTTCCAGATCTTCAAACCTGCTTCATCAGGTCAGTCTCAGTTCTAGGAGATACTACATGAATGGTAATCTGCATTTTCTCGGTAGCTTCATAAAAATTCTTTTCAAATCAGATCATCTATCAAATGTATCACTGACTGGACACCTACTTTCCATTCCATATAATTAATGTTTTCTCTGTGCAGCCATGACTCACGTGTAAGCATAATCTGCCATGGCAACCTGCAGATGACCCAATATGCTGTAAACTTAAAAGAGCCTTTAAAAACAGGCAAATGTATCATGTCATTTCTTCTCATGATATTAACAAACCCATCAGCACTGTGAAGCATCCATTGACTAACACTCCTCTCTGCACTCAGTGCCACTTCCTTCCTGTGCTTGGTCCTTGACTACCTATTGCTGTTTCATGTAATGAATGATATTCCACCCAAAATCTTGTTATACTGTCCAAAGTTATTCTCCAGTGCTTACCTAACATGAATTATATTCTAGTTAACAGGAAGCCACTATTCCTTCAAACTGTGTGCCCCGTAGGTCATTTTCCTGTAGGTAAACTATGTGTAATGCATCCTTCTGACACACAACCAACACCTAATGTTACAGTCCAGTGACAGGCATTTCCTGTCTAATCAAAAGTAGAACCACATTTGATTGCAGCCTCATCATCTGTTAACAGTATTTTAGGTACTACACAGAGTTGTGTGTGAATATGACATTAAATGGCTGTGTACACACATAAATCATCACTGTAAAACTTTTTAACTAACCCTAAGTTCAACCACTCAGTTGATGGACATACTGCACATTTCAATAATTATGTCAGTACCCATAACAATTTTATTCCTCCCTTCCTGATTCCTCCCTCCCCCCTCTTGCTTGTTGCATGTTCTCCTCTAAACTACAGTAGGCAGCAAATATCACTCCACCATACCCTTCCATTTCTGCAATCCTCCAGGCCTAAATTCCACCAATTTTCATCATTAGTCACTTATTCTCACTTCCTTAACTGCTTACCACTCTCTTTGCTCCTCCTTTATTCTCGCATATCAGTTTTTAATTCTCTTCCCAGTCCCCCCCCCCCCCCCTCTCTCCTCATGATGAAAAAAACCACTGTGTTGTACAGTTACTTATTGACTGAAGTCTTCACGCCACGGGTGGCAATAAGCAGCCTATGGGCCACATACAGCATGTGATTGATTTCAATCCAGCCTGCAGAACAAATTCAAAGTGAACATAAAATGAATATACTTTCAAAAACACATATTTTGAGGCATGATTTGTTGATGTGACATGTCAGGTAAGGAGTACTATTAATATCAGTACATTACCCCCAAAACATTAAGGTCATGGAAACTATAGTTTTGACTTTATGCACTCGTAGCACTGCTGTCATGTTATGAGGCAGCCCATGAGCTGAAGTAAGTATGTGAACCAGGAATGCATGTTACCATAGGTTGCCCATGTTTGCTTTATACTAACAAGTTTCAGGGTCTTAGCCTCATCATCAGCTGTATCTGTAAGTTAAAAAACTATATTTCTGAACTGCAAGACCATAAACAAGCTAACAGTAATAGAAAAAAATGTAAGTGGGATCACATAAATCCTCTGCATTTAGCATACCTACGAATAGTGGGTTGAAGCATTAAGGTCAAAGATAATTTGCAAGGTAACACATCTCTCATACATGACTCATCAGAATGAATATCCAAATGTTGCCATGCAACAAGCACCTTTCAACTATTACTTATTTAAGTCACCCTTGCCCTGAAAGTGCTGGCAAGAGAAAATGGAGTGTAAATAAATCAGATAAGCCAGATTAGACTCTGTCAGAAGCAGAAAGTTGAAAAAGTAGGGTAATAACTGTGTATATATACCTGCACTTACAAAAGGTCCAAATGAACAAATGTTTATGTAGCTCTGTCATTGGAAGGCAGCATGCAGGTATCATGTAACTGGGACAATGAAGCCATTGTTTGAGTGTCATGAACTGAGAAACCAAAACACGTGAAACACAATGCTACCGTACTGCAGCCAACATCTACTAAACACTTGAACAGAGTGCCAATGCATCCCATCTCCCAATGGAAGGAGAAATGAGCAGTTGTGCTATGGACCACATCATTGTAAACATGGCTGTGTAGATAGGGCAAAGGTCAAAGACAGAATGAAAACTGGGAATCAGAACTGACTAGTAATCCTGACACAAATAAGTAGAGCTTAGCATATGAATATATTGAGTAATTTTGTGATACATTCCGTCCTGGATTTTCCATTGTTTCAATAATTTGTGCAATTCTTTCAATATCCTATTACTTTCTATAGCTAGCTTTGAGTGTTGGAGCTATACCATAGTACTTGGATTGTTGGTGCTGTACCATAGTCCCTGAAGCTAGTGTTTCGAAGCTGTTTTAGCACTATGTTATCACAATATTGTATGGTAATGTGGTCTCCTTTTTTCATTTGGATACTAATTTCAACTTTTTTCGTCATGAAGTACCCCACAATCTGGCATTTATGTTATGTTTGGGCATATTTGCCATTGGTTCTAGACTATGGCATTGTTATTCTGACGATATTGTTATTGAAACTTACTGGCAGATTGAGACTGTGCCATTCTGAGACTTCAACTCAGGACCTTTGCGTTTCATGGGCACATCTGCCAGGAAGTTTCATATCAGTGCAGATTCCTCTGCAGAGTGAAAATTTCATTCTGGATTTTGTTGCTGTTTTAACTATATATATTTTTTTACTTAATTAGGTGGCCTAGAGTTTTATTCATGGCAATAGCTTCTTTCTGTAATTTATGTAATATTTCTGACTTCAGCACATACTAATTTATTTTTCACATGCATTTGGCATTGAGCAGTTGTTCAGCTTTAGTAGTAAGCTGTGAGAGCATTTGTGTTCTGTGGTTATTTTGAGTTCAGGTTTGTTACGTGTTCCATTAACCTTGGTTGCTGTACAGTATTCCTTAAGGGTAAACATCTGTCACACATATGCCTTAATTACTTTGGGGTGTTTATCTACAGCAAGTTCTGAGTTCCAATTTTTGTTGTGTCTTTGACCATTACCCTACTAACGGTTCAGCCCATGATGTGCACTTCTTACAGAATATTTACATGATATGGCCCATAGTGCCTCTTCTCAGTTCTCTTTCCATTGGTAGATGGGATATATTGACACTATGGCTGCAGCATGGTAGTGCCATGTTACAGGTGTCTTGTTTTCCTAGTCACTGATACTTGAATAGAGGTTTCTTTGATCCAGTTACATGGTAGATGTGTGCTGCTTTCTAATGACAGTGCTACATAAACATCTGATCAGTTGGTCCTTTTGTATGGGCAGCTACAGATTGCAATCATTTGTAGCCTTTTGTCTCATTTTCCTGCTTCCCACATAGTGATAATCTGGCTTTATGTGGGTTATTTAGATGCCATGCCCTCTTGACAGCACTTTCAGAATAAGGATGACATGTCAGTTGCAGTTGGAAAGTGCTTGTTGAGTGGGCACATTTGGGTATTCAGTCTGATGAGGTATGGACAGCAGATGTGTTGCCTTCCAATTTAGCTTCAACGTGGATGCTTTGATTTACTACATACAGGTATGCTCAATGGAGTGGATATATGTGATCCCAGTTACCTTTTCTTTCTACTACTCTTAGCTTGTTTATGGTCTTGCAGTTTAGAGATATTGTTTTATTTTAACTTACAAACACAGGTGATGATGAGGCTGAATCCCAAAAACCTATCAGTGTAAAGACTTCAGTCAATAAATGAATGAAAAACTTAGTGTAATTGGATGGATAAAAAATCTGTTCAGGAAGTGGCAGCAAGAGAATACACATATAAAAGGTATTTTGCGCACAAGCTTTTGGAGTCAATGGCTCTTTCTTACAGCAGAAGGGCTGAAGGGGAATGAAAAGGGGTGAAGGAAAAGGGTTAGTGAGGTTTAGCAAAAGAAGTGGAATTCGGAAAAGTCACACAGAACTCTGGGTCAGGGAAGACCTACCAGACAGGACAAGAAGGAAAGACATTGTTGGGGACTGCACCAGATGAGATTTGAAAACCTGAGACCTTAAAAGTGGAAGACAGGGTAATATGCAAGACAGAGATTACTGCTAAAAGATCATGCATGAGTTAACAAGAGTGAAAAGACAAGTGCAAGGTATGTGATAGAGGTGGAAGGGTGAGAACAAAAAAATAGACAAGTCAGAAAATGAAAGATTTAGGAAAATTAAAGCAGAGTGAAGAAAGGAGTAATTACTGAGAAGAAATGCTGAAATCAAAGAAATTAACATAAATTAAGGCTAGATGGGTGGCAAAAACCAAGGACATGTTGTACTGCTAGTTCTCGCCAATGGAGTTCTGAGAAATTGGTATCAAGAGGAAGAACCCAGATGGCATGTGTGGTGAAACTTAGTGGTAGTCATGCTGATGTAAAAGGCCAGGCAGTGTTTATTTAACAGCTAGTATAAGACATGTGTCATTTCACAGGTGGCTCTCTCTGTGACAGTATTTGTTTAACCAGTTACGGGGCTGGTATTAGTGGTGGTAGGAAGGTACACGGGCCAGGTCTTGCAGTGAGGCTGGTCACAGGGGTAGGAGCCATAGGGTAGAGAGATGGGAGCAACAGGAGCATAATGTCTCACAAGGATATTGCAGAGACTGGAAGGTGTGGAAGGCAATAGACATCATTTTAGGAAGTCATGGCCTTGTCAAAGTATCTGATATACATTCAAAACCAGGATAACACTGAGTGACAGGCAAATGTATTTGTTCAAATGCAGACTATTAACACCAATACACCACCATTCCCACCTCAGCCTTTAGTGGATGTAATTACCCCACCAGCCTAGTACAAAAGCAGATTTTCTGGGCCATCGCATCCAATCCTGGCACTGCTAATCTCTCCGAAACAACTTAGGAGTACACCAGTCCCTAACAGTCTTTCCTTCTCATCCCACCTGGTAAGTATCCCCTGACCCTGGGTTCTAGGTGACTTTTCCAAACTCTATCCCTCTTCTTAAACCCTAACAGCCATTCTCCTTCACTTCTCTTCGTTCTCCTTTGACCCTTCTGCCAGCAGGAGCCACTGGTTCCAAAAGCTTGAAACGTAAATCTTTTATATGTGTGTTCTCCTGCCACTGCTGAAGTCCAAATGGTTCAAATGGCTCTGAGCACTATGGGACTCAACTGCTGAGGTCATTAGTCCCCTAGAACTTAGAACTAGTTAAACCTAACTAACCTAAGGACATCACACACATCCATGCCCGAGGCAGGATTCGAACCTGCGACCATAGCAGTTGCGCGGTTCCGGACTGAGCGCCTAGAACCGCGAGACCACCGCGGCCGGCTGTCGGTGCTGAAGTCCAAGATGGCGCCCAGGGAAAAGTGCAGTGACACAGTGCTCTCGGAAAAAAACAAGTCAAACAGTTTGTCATGCAAGAAATGTCAAAAACATGTAGTGAAAGGAACACTATGTGTTAAGTGCAACTTTTGGATGCATGAGAAATGCTCTAAAACGTGCCTTAAATTCATAAGTGAAAACTTTAAATGGTCTTGTTTTGGTTGCTTAAACGAAGAAAACGTACATTTGCTTAAACGAAGAAAACGTACATCTAGCATCGGCTGTTAAGATGAAAGATGAAATCATAAAAGCAATGCAAACAGAAATTAACACTCTAAAATGTGAAATATTGTCACTTAAGCAAGGAAGTAAGCAACAAAAGAAGACATGTGAGCCTGCAGTTTATAATTGCAACAAGAGGGATACCGTTAGTGTCAACAATCTAAATGTTGAAAACTAAAGTGCCACTTTTTCACCAAATATATCGACAGCAAACTCTGAAAAACCGCTAGAAAATCCAAATTCAAGAAACAAATACCATTGGAATAGTGTTACTTACAAGAAAAACAAGGAAAGTCGTCATGTTGGTGAAGTCAAAAATGAAAATAATGAATTTCTTATTATTGGCGATTCTGTGCTGAAAAACATCATCGTGCCGAATGCAAAGATCGACATACATCCAGGAATCAGGATACACCAGCTAAACAAACATTTAAATAACATTCAAAACTCAAAAGAATAATCTCCTCAAATTTCTCCAAAAAACTAAAAGGGAATGTTCATTCACGTAGGAACGAATTCTCTTCACAGCTCCAGTGAAGAAGACCTCACCCATGAAACACAAAACTTAATTCAAGTGGCAAGAAGCTTACACAGGACTTCAAAAATTGTTATCAGTGGTATAATATACAGCAGGTCAGTAAGTTATAAATATGTAAACAGGATAAATAGTAATATCAGGGAGCATTGCAATGATCTTGGAGCAATATTTATAGAGCCAAACAAGTCTTGTGTAACAAATGCCTGGGGATAGATGGCCTTCATCTAAACAGGTTAGGCTCCAAATTGCTTAGTAAAATGTTTATTGATGTATGCCACATCTTAAAAAGTACTAAGAAGGGAAACGAATAAGCAGTGAGGGGGATGCAAAATTACATGTGAGCAAAAAAATGCAGTAGAACTAAGTGTGCACATAGAAAAGGTTCCTACACACAGTTGCTATAGATATATTAGGATGAATACAGACCAAAATATAACTCATTTGAATAATATGCTAAGGAATGTGGATTGGAACAGTATTCTAATGACACATCATAGGTATGGCAAATTCTGAAGTGAACTATTCTACATTCTCAACCAAGCCTGCCCATTAATAAAAAAAGAGAATTCATTCACATGCTGTAACCCGAAACTGGATATCAAGTTCAGTCACTGAGGCTAGAGAAAAACTAAGATGGTATGAGTATGCTATGTTAAATGACTTGAGCAATAAAAAATTAAAAGAAGAGTTCAAAAAGTATCAGAAATACTATGTAGTCCTCCTAATTTCAGAAAAACAGAAACATTTTGATAGTACCATTCAGAACTCAAATAATATCACCAAAACATCATGGTCACTAGTAACTAGAGAAATAGGTAAATCTGGGAAACATATAACTGAAAATCACTTGCTGATAAACAGCACAATAGAAACTGATAGGAATAAGATAGCAGATCTGTTTAACAATTACTTGCTTCTGTTGGCTCCAGCATAATCTATCAGCTTAAAAATCATAAATACAAATTCAGAGGAACACCAGTGTCAGGAAGTACATTTTTGACGCCAACAAGTAAAGAAGAAACAATTAAAATAAGGAGTAGCTTAAAGAATTCCCATGCAGCAGGATATGATGGTCTTAGTCTGGACACTCTTAAGAAATGTATACGTAAAATTGCATCACCTTTATCAACAGTTATCAACTCTCATATGGTAGATGGTCTATTACCAGATGAGTTGAAAATTGCTCGAGTTGTACCTATTTTTAAGAAAGGAAACAAAAATCTAGTAGAAAACTTTTGACCCATTTCTGTTCTTCCTATAATATCCTAAATCTTTGATAAAGTAATATACATAAGAATTTGGAACTTCCTGGTATGCAAAAAAGTGATTTCTAAGCAGCAGTATGGGTTTGTCAAGGGGTCATCCACCATTACAGCAGCATCCAATTTAATCAAAGAAGTCACTCAACTAATAGATAATAAAGAACATGTATGTGGCATCTTTTAGGCTTACAAAAAGTATTTGACTGTGTTGATATGGCCATATTGCTGGACAAACTGTGGAACTATGGCATACGAGGCACAGCCCATAATCTGATGAGGTCCTACTTGACAAATAGGAAGCAGTTTGTGTCTATTAGCACTGCAGAGGGAGCATACAAATCAAACACCACTGACATAAATTTTGGTATTCCACAGGGGTCAATATTAGGACCACTTCTTTTTAATATTTATGTTAATGATATTCAGTCCATTACAAACCATGCAACAGCTATCTTATATGCAGATGATACCACGTTAATATGCCACAATCCAAGCTATTCGCAGCTCAAAGTGGAATCCAATACTGCAGCAGGCTTAATTCTGCAGTATTTTAATGAAAACAAACGAAAATTAAACACAAATAAATCTGTCTATATTGAATTTTATCTTGGGAGGCAAAAAACTCATGAAAATCAAATTTTATTTCCTCTGAGAGAAGACATTTTATTCATAATGACACGTCTGGCAACATCTGACATCTGATTTTAGCAATGTGGGCGCGCAATACGACAGAGGGCGGTCATGTAGTTTTCACCTTTATGCATGAGCCTGCGCGCCACAGATAGAACAGTAGCTCCAGAGGGCATGAATTTCAATAGAGGATGCTCCTGTGACAGAGGCCAATGTGCATGCATTTTCACGCCACTTTTTTGCTATAAAGTTGACTCCAGGAACTTGCAGTCTCCAGTGACGGACACTCACCTGAAGATGGCTGGTCGATTGCCAGCCAAAATATCATGGCAAGAAGTCAACATGATCAGGCTGCAATCCCGAAATCTCATTGAATATTCATAAATTTTGCTTAGATATAGGAATGTCTGATCATAAAGCACTGTTTATTGAACTGGCAAAAACAAACACAGAAACCTCACCTAAAAATAAGCCTAAGTACTTTAAAAGAAATTTCACCTCAGAAAATTTAACTGTATTCCAGGGCAGATAAAAAAGAGACAGACTGGCAATGTAACAATAACAAGTCAATTAATGAAAACTTTCAAAAATTCCTAAACAGCTTCCTTCTTGTATTCAATGAAACCTTTCCACCTAAGTGTGCTAACACCAAAGTGACAAGTAAACTAACTTGGATAACAGAAGGAATAAAAATTTCTAGTGCTAGGAAACAGCAGCTGCACAAAGAGCTGAAATATAACAAAGATCTAGCTTTTATTGACTGTGTGAAGCATTATAAAAAGGTTTTCAAAAATGTTGTAAAGGCAGCAAAACAAATTATAAGAATAAATCAAGAGCAGTGTGGTCTGTTGTTACATCAGAATTGGGCGTTAAAGTCGGCAGCCATGAAATTTGTAAAATAAAGCATGAAAACACCACCATTGTAAATCTTGCTCCAATATCAGAACACTTCAATGAATTCTTTATCAATGTGACAAAATCAAACATCAATGTTACAAATTACAATAAAAATGTATGTGCATATGGGCTTGATCGAAAAAATATATCTCCCATGAAATATAGAAATATTACAATGAAAGAAATAGAAGACACTATATTATCACCAAAATTAAAAATTTGGTGGGTTGGGAAGGGATACCTGCAAAAGTAATTAAATCAGTGTACAAAACAGTAAGTCCTCTACTAGCTGAATTAATCAACAAATCATTTGAAGAAGGTTGTTTTCTAGAATCATTAAAATATGTGGAAATAAAATCACTTTTTAAGAAAGGGTCAAGAGAAGACATGGGGAATTATTGTCCTGTCTCCCTCCTTCCAGTGCTGACTAAAATTTTCGAGAAAGTAGCTTCTATCCAAATTCAAAACTTTATGTTATCACAGGGGATTATTTTGTCCAATTAGTTTTGCTTTCAGCAAGGGCAAAATACAACAGATGGCATAAATAATTTCATAGAAAAAATTAGCACAGTTCTAGAGAAAAACAGTAAAGTAGCCAGAATTTTCTGCGACCTGACAAAGGCTTTCGATTCCGTAAACCATTCCTTGCTAATCCACAAACTAGAAAAATATGGGATTAAGGGTGCAGTACTTCAATGGCTTACTTCTTGCGTATCTAATAGAAAACAAAGAATGATCACCTCTTCAAATGGTGTAAACTACCATTCAGACTGGAAAACAATAGCACAGGGTGTCCCGCAAGGTTTGATCCTCAGTCCAATCCTCTTTCTATTATATGTCAACAACTTACCATTAAACATAAATTCACCATCCATTCTCTTTGCTGATGACACGTCTGTCTTGATAGAAAGCGAAAAAACAGAAAACATTCCTTATAGACTCACTGGTACATTAGACAGGCTAGAGTCATGGTTTCAGTTAAATGGTCTGAAGCTTCACATATCAAAAACTAACTTGATTCAATTCAGAACCAAACAGTCAAAAGACGAGTAAATTAGTATAAATCATAAAAGTGAAGAATTAACAGAAGTGCATTTGGCCAAATTTCTAGGTCTACTCCTCGATAAGAATTTAAACTGGAACACACATATTGAGTACCTGTGCAGCAAACTGGGTAGCTTTGCATATGCCATGCATATATTATCAAGAGCTACTAACATGTCCACTCACAAAGTACATAGCTAAGTTACTTTGAATCAGTGATAAGATGTGACATTATTTTATGGGGGAGCTCCAATAATATATCTCATGTACTGAAGCTCCAGAAGAAAATTATCAGAAATATGTGCACTGAGAATCAATGCATCCATTATTACAAAAACTAAAAATTTTGACTGTCCCCTGCCTATACATATACGAGCTAATGATATTTTTACACAACGAACCAGAATTTTTCATTAAAAACCAATTTGATCATCCATACAGTACAAGGAATAAAGATAATTTTATGCTTCCTGCCCATAGATTGAAATTATATGCGAAGACCCCACAATATATGGGCTTGAAAGTCTACGACAAACTTAAAGTCAAAAATATTCTAAACATGGAGCTAGGGATACTAAAAAAGAAGTTACATGAAATTCTTATACACAAATGTTATTACTCATTAGAAGAGTTCATGGGAGATGAACTGATAATTTGAGCAGAATCCAACTGCAAATTAGCATTATATTGTGAAAAAAAATTGCCCATTATCAAGAAAGATATTTACCTATGCTTATAAATAAGAAAATATAGTTAATGTTTTGCATTATATGTCTGCTTGTGTCTGTATATGTGCGGATGGATATGTGTGTGTGTGCGAGTGTATACCTGTCCCTTTTTCCCCCTAAGGTAAGTCTTTCCGCTCCCGGGATTGGAATGACTCCTTACCCTCTCCCTTAAAGCCCAAATCCTTTCGTCTTTCCCTCTCCTTCCCTCTTTCCTGATGAAGCAACCGTGGGTTGTGAAAGCTTGAATTTTGTGTGTGTGTTTGTGTTTGTTAGTGTCTCTGTCAACATACCAATGCTTTCGTTTGGTAAGTTACATCATCTTTATTTTTAGATATATTTTTCCCATTTCCCACGTGGAATGTTTCCCTCTATTATATTCAGAAAATATAGTTACTGCTAGATAGACTGAATATAGTTTTAAAAATTAATATTAGATTCTAGTTTGTAATTTTTGATGTGTCTCACATGATTTGTAAGTGTATGTTATGAGACTAACAAATCACAATTCACAATTGTTATCTATTGACTTGCATAATATTTTCAAAAATTAATTATTTTTGCTGATGTAAAACTGCAGTGCATATTTTAATCATGAACATTGTGGATGTCCCACCAGCAAAAATAAATGTGGTTTTACTGCCCTCTGAAATGTGGTTGCATAGCTACATCTTATTATTTTTCTGCAAGAAAATGATTGCCTTTCTCCTTAATTATTTGTTTGTGGTTTTGAAGGATAATTATGCTGCATTAGAAGGAGCAGCACAGAAGTTAGGACTGGAAGTTAATACAAATAAAACAAAGTGTATTGAAATGGGAGAACCTGGTTGTGATAGAGAAATGGGAAAGAGTACCAAAGAGTGGTAAATACCTTGCTCCGGTGATAACAGAAGATAATAGGACAGCGGCAAAAATTCAAGAAAGGGTAGCAGGTGGGAACTGATTTTATTATTCCTTGCAGGATATATTCATGTCCAGAAATGTTAGCAGGAATACAAAAATCCAAATATATTTTACTATATTAACATCTACAGTAAATTATTGGATGATTACCACAAAGGAGGAAGGCTGATTATTAAGATGGGAAAGGAAGATTTTGAGAAAGATATTTGGGGCAGTGAGAGAGGAAGAAAGCTGGAGAACAGGAAAACTTGCAGAACTACTGGTGCTTTTAAGACAGAGGAGCATCATAGTGAAAACTGAGCAAGGAAGAATAAGATGGGCTGGACATATACAGAGAATGCCAGAAACTTGAAGTGTTAAGAAAGTGTTTCTAGTAAAGCTCAATGGGAGAAGGTAAAATGTGGCTTGAAGATATGGAGGAGGATATCAAAGCAATGGGCATCAAGAATTAGAGAAGGAAAGTGACAGACAGAGAAGAACGTAGGCAGGTGACAAAGGAGGCCAAGGTTCTACAGGGTGGAGCAGAAACACATTTTTTTCACTATTTAATGATTGGGACATGGTTTGATAAAAATAATAAAAACAAGCATTAAGTGATAGATCTTTAATGGAGTTTTGAAATATACATACTTTAATTAGGTTCGAAAAATAGTGTCTTGGAGATGACATCCTTCTTGCTGGATACAAATTTGGATCCTCTCCCGAAAGTTATGCATGGCTCTCTACAACATTTCATTCAGCACCGCTTCAATTTCCTGATGAATGGAATTCTTCAGGTCATTGATTGTGTGATGCTTGTTCATGTAGACTTTCGATTTTAAATATCCTCACAAAAAGAAGTTGTGTATCGACAAATCGGGTGAGCGAATGGGCCAGCAAATATCACAGTCTTGAAATAATATGTCCTGGGAACATCTGTCGAACCACTTCCATGGATGCTGTTGCCATGTGAGCTGTGGCGCCATCCTGCTGAAACCATATTTCTCTCATGTTCTCTTGATGCCTTTCAAGTTCTGGATGAAGAAAAATGTTTAACATTTTAACGTAGCCCGCTGATGTCACAGTAACTGCAGTTCCTTCCTCTTCAAAAAAATAGGGTCCAACAATCCCCATCTTTGAAATGGGGAAGGCCAGATAGTTTCTTTTTCATCACAGATCCAGTATTTCTAAACGCTGCAACCCATCAGTGTACAGTATTTCAATCAAGCACTGCACCTCGACGTCCAACTCTAAAAATTTTGACGGAAAAGACATTGCACTGTGACTACGCAATCATTGTTTCAAAAGTACTGCTCGACAGCGAACACATGATGCTCTATGCTCCAATGCTCCATAGCAACTGAAACTGCATTGTATGGGCAGTCTGCCAACATTCATTCAAGGTCAATACCCCCCTCTTGTCACCGCGTACTAGCGGTTCAAAAAACATGAGTTTCCTCTGCTTCACCCTGTACAAGGACTGTATTGCTGACCAGTAAGTAAGTAAACAGGAAACTTAAAGTTCTTGAATTGAGATACTCAGACAGTTTATAGAAGGGGTAGATAGTACTACTACTAGCACTACTACTACGGTAGTGGTAGTAGTAGTAATAGTAGTAAGGTAGGCATTTGCTTTTCTTTTGTATTTGCACAATTTCCAATTCTTGCATTATACTTGGTGAGAGGTCATCAAAAGTATTTGTACCAAAATACAGAAAATCCCCTATGAACAACAGAAAGGCACAATTTAAATGGAAATTAGTTTTTTATCTTTTTCTATAGTTGCAAGAATCACATTTATCATGAAAGTCACCATACTGTTAGAAACAATACCCTCCTCTGAAAGATCTGGAGCTTGTGAAATGTGGATATGGCACAGGATGATCATCTGGACAGATAAAGTCAGGACCGAGGAAGTACTGAGATGGCTTGGAGGAGATCAGATGATGTTGCTGACAGTGAAGAACAGAAAGTTAAACTGGATAGGACATAATTTTACATAAGATTGTCTCTAGTAGAGGCAATTGAAGGTTTTATTCCAGGGAAGGGCAGAAGAAGATACTAGATGCTGGATGACTTCCAGTAAACCACAAGGACAGTACCAAAGAATGGATATGAAAGTAAAGAACAGAGAAGCATGGAGGGTTATAAAGTCTAAACCTGCCACAAGACAGATAACCAAAGGATAATTCGAAAGATATGTGGTTATGGTATCTACTTTATGCAGTATTATTGCTGTTTCATTCTGCTATAAAATTATATTTTTTTACTTACTGTCTCAAACAGAAGAAAAATTAATGGGCAGTGCAACTGTCAGATTGAAATGATAGAGAAGTTAATAAATATGAAGCAATGATTTAGATATAACTACGTATAAGTTACTGAACTATAACATTGCCTTCTTCTGAAATGACATATTTCTAGGTTGTAATGGGGCATGTGTTGCGATGAAGGTATGTGATTATATTAAAATTGTGTGCTGTACTGAGATTAAATCTATATGTCTGCCTTTGGAGGGTGCATGGCCCATTGCACCATCCATTCATACCTTATTATTTCAGCAATGCTTAATATGCTTACAATTAAATTGCAGTGACGTATGGGCACACATTCACATACTATTATCCGGATGATTTATGGACTCGTCTTATACTTTTGTGATAATTATGTTCCCGATTGGAAACAGTATACACAGATGAGGATGTGTACCTACTCTACTGCACATAGGCACATTTATAAATTACATTAATATAATAATAGAACAGCAACTTCTTATCTCATTTTAATGTACAAATATGCACTGTGGATTATATAAAACAGTTTTAAGTAATTTTTATGAAAGTGTATTCTCATTTCTTCTTTTGAAGTAAAAGAATCAGACCAGGAAAGAGAATTTGGAACACAATCTGTACTGCAAGAGCATATAGTACATACACACGTTGTAGTTTCTGAACTGAACTGAACTTGTGAGTCACAGTACAATCAGGCAGAATTATTTTTGTTTCCATGCACTATAACAAATTATAAGTGTAACCTATTACTTCAGAATGTAATGAAACTGTTTACCATAATGCCTCTATTTACAGCTGAGAAAATATAGTAGTAATGATAAATGTTTTCTTTCAGGCTTGGAATATATAATGTGCAAATAAACAATTTTCAAAAAGCAAAAGAAAATTTCTTTGAAGTGTGTCTCAGTTCTCCAACCCCAAGAACGTGGTTAGGTTATGGTTCTGCTTGTTTCATGGTAAGAGAATGTTACAAATATTGACACATTAATTGTACGAGGGTCACTACAAAATAAATGCACACTATTTTTGTAAAAATACAGTTTTCAGTCTGCATATGTGAAAGTTTTACATTGTGTAGATACATCCTTCCTGCTTGTTTCCAAACTTAGTTCAACCTGTTCCCGTGAGTGGTGCCATCACAGCATGTCTTCAAGATGGCTGCTACACTTGTTGTTCATCAGAAGCAATGTGCTGTCATAGAATTCCTGTGCTGGGAAAATGAGACAGTGGGAAACATCCACAAGAGCTTGAAAAAGGTGTATGCAGATGCTGCTATCGATCGCAGTACAGTTAGTCGGTGGGCAAGCAGGTTATGTGGTGAAAGCGGGCATGGCAATATTGAGGATTGTCCTCACAGTGGCAGGCTTCGTACTGCACACACTCCAGACAATGTGCAGAGAGATAATGAACTGGTGACTGCTGACAGACACATCACAGTGAACAAATGGTCACACTTCATTGGAATAGGGGAAGGAAGTGTTTGCAGAATACTGAAAGTGTTGGGGTTACAAAAGGTTTGTGCCAGGTGGGTTCCCAGGATGTTGACAGTGGCTCACAAAGAAACAAGAAAAACAGTGTGCAGAGAACTTTTGGAACAGTATGAGAATGGTGGAGATGAATTTCTTGGAAGAATTGTGACGGGTGATGAAACATGGCTCCATCATTTTTCACCGGAGATGAAGAGGCAATCAATGGAGTGGCATCATGCAAATTCACCCAAGAAAAAAAATTCAAAACCACACCTTCTGCTGGAAAAGTTATGGCTACGGTGTTTTTCAGTTCTGAAGGACTCTTGCTTGTGGACATCATGCCACGTGGAACCACCATAAATTCTGATGCATATGTGATGACACTGAAGAAACTTCAAGCTCAACTGAGTCGTGTTTGACCTAATTGGCAAAAGCAGGGTGTTTTGCTGTTGCATAATAATGCACGGCTGCATGTCAGTCAAAAAACTTTGGAAGTGATCACAAAACTTGGATGGACAACACTGAAACACCTGCCTTACAGCCCTGACCTGGCTCCATGTGACTATCATCTCTTTGGGAAACTGAAAGACACTCTTCGTGGAACAAGGTTTGAAGATGATAACTCCCTTGTTCACGCTGCCAAACAGTGGCTCCAACAGGTTGTTCCAGAATTTTACCGTGCGGGTATACAGGCGCTGGTTCCAAGATGGCATAAGGCAGTTGAGAGAAATGGAAATTATGTGAAGAAATGAAAATGTTGTTCCTAAAGGATGTATCTATACACTGCAAAGCTTTCAAACATGTAGAATAAAAGATGGATTTAAAAAATATATAGTGTGCATTTCTTTTTAAGTGACCCTCATATTCTATGCAAAATTTTTGCTGATAAACAGAATGAAGTAAAATTTGTGCACTCGGGCTTTGCAGCATGATTCCTCACATACTAATAATGCAAAATGTCTCATAGAATTCCATTCTGTGCATATTTCTGGCAGTAAATGGATGTTAAAGACTGGCAATCTGGTAACACTGTAATCACATGTACGGTAACTACTTCAGTCAGCATGTAGGAGTAGTGCTGTGCAGTTGGAGCAGTGGATAGCATTTTTATGTTAGCATGCAGGAGGTTGATGGTTTAATTCTGGGTCTGGGAATATTTGCTTTTATTTGCTGAATGTGGTCTGTATTGTACAGTATTGTACAGTATCTGGCATCTTAATCATCATACAGTGATTAACGTGGGTCTTCTACAAAATGAATTGTTTTGCACCATTGCATCTACTAGATTCCAACCCTATTTTCTGTGTAGCCTTCCCAAGGCCCCACTGATTAATACCTACTATTATTCTTCTCACATTCAGGTCCATTACATTTCAAAGCTCAGTTATCATTTGTATGTATTATCACCATGAAACCACTAATTATGCCCTTCAACAATGAGTGTATAAGCACATGCTGTTTAGTAAGTAACCCCATGCATTACTATTATTGTTATTATTATAATTGAGGGAAATGTTGAAACATGACGTCCATTACCATTAAGGAAACAGTGTAATTCGAAAACAAACATTTCACAGGTAGCAGTGTCATGATGAATCATGCAGAACAAAAGCTATAAGAGAGGTGACACATGTTAGGTGGAACAGCCAGCTATGATTAATGATGTGTTTATACTGTATGTGCTGTTCACCAAACAAGGACCAGTTGATAGTGGTGGGGTAAGGTGCTCCTGACAGACTCCATGTATATTTGTACACATATCATATTTTCTTCTTCTGTTATTCCAATGCAGTGTGGCAGACATATGACATATAAAAACAATGAATATGTGGATATGCTTCTGGTCCTTAGTGCATCTGATAACCAGGCTGGTGTCACTGCTCATGAATATGCTGCTAGATATCCTGATTGGTGTCATCCAGATAAAAATATGTTTTGTCATATGGAGCTTCATTTTCGGGGCACAGGTCCTCTCCCTCCACCATCGCATGACAGAGGTCATCCACAGACTCACTGTACTCCAACTACTGAGGAAGCTATTCTGGAGGTCATACACCAAGAACCCCAGTGAAGTACACATAGCATAGCAAGGTAGCTGCGTGTCTCACAACGCACAGTCATTGACATGCTGCACAAGTATGGGCTGCACCCCTATCATTATTCTTTAATGCAACTCCTGCATCCTGCAGACTGCCATCTGCGGATGCAATTCTGTGAATAGTTACAACAACAGGAAGCCTATGACAACTTAATAAACACAATAATACGGACAGGTGAAGCAGTGTTCACTTGGGAGGCTGTCTTCAATATGCGCAGTGCCAACCATTGGTGTGACATTAACCTGCACTTCACCTGCGACTGTGGATATCAAGTTTACTTGGGGCTTATGGGCGCTCAACATCGAGGTCATCAGCGTCAAGTTTACTTTGGCATCAACATCTGGTCCAGAATATTACAAGACAGGAGTGTAGATCCCTACTTGTTGCCTGACCACTTGACTACTGCGGGACAATACCATGCATTCCTCTCAAACTATTTGCCTGACACACTGGAAGATGTTCCACTTTATGTTCACAGAGGTTATGGTTCCAACACACGGTGCACCCCCAGTCTTTGAAATTAATGTGTGACGGTATTTAGACAGATCATTTCCGGAAAAAATGGCTTGGATGTTGAGGTCCAGCAGTATGGCCTCCGCAATCACCTCACTGAAATACCCTGGATTTCTTCCTGTGGGGATGCTTTAAGGCGCATGTGTATTCTACTCTGTCAACACATGTGGAAGAACTGATAGTGCATTTTCATGCTGCTCTTGTATCTGTGTATGCAGTCATGTTGCAAAGAGTCTAGAGCTGTATAAACCAGCACATTGCACAATGTTTGGACATGCAAAGGGCTCACGTTGAGCATCTAAGGACAATGTATTCTTTTGTGAATGTCATGCAGTCATTAATATGGAAATTATTAATGTCAGTGGTTGCTATTGTGTTACATCTGATGTTTGAGTGGACAAACTGCATGTAGTATAAATGAACAGTAGATATTGAGTTATTTAACTGTGCAGTCACCTTTAGCATCTTGAAATTGATATTGTTTTTGTAGTTATTCGGTCCTATGACAGGTCGTTTGTTTCAGCTGTATTTCTAACTTGTCTGACCACGTTTTTGTTATGCACCTTTGCAAAACACGCTATCCATTGCACCAGCTACACAGCACTACTACTGCATCCTGACAGAGGTAGTTACCATATATGTGATTACTGTGTTGCCAGACAGCCAATCTTCAATGTCACTTTATTGCTGGAAATTGCAGGACAAAATTTTGTGAGATACTTCTTTGTATTGCTAGTATGTGAGGAATCGCACTGCAAAATCCAAGTGTGCCAATTTTTATTCATGCTGTATAATAGGGAAATTGGCACTTGCATGGCACTATTGCATTTTACTTTATTTCTCTTATGACACCTTGCCTTGATTTTAATGTTATTTCTGATGCCCAGCAGCATTGTCAGAAATATTTCTGTTTCATTTGTTTTATAGGCTACTGGTATATAATTTCATTCAGAACTTTTTAATTAGACACAAATAAAATCTCTAAGAATACACAGAATTGAAATTGAGACAAAAAATGAACATGTGCTCAGGAGCTTGTGAAAAGGAGCAACTGAAGTTTGGTTGACAGGGAAAAATTAAAAATATAATTATTTAGTATCTAGGTTTCTTTAAGCAGCTTTTTAGGAGATAAACTAAGAGTGCAAGCATACAAATAGCAGAATAAGATGTGTAGGCATTAGACGAAAGAAAATTATTCCAATCCTGACTCATAAGAGGTACAAGGTGTAGGAAAAAATACAGTAGTATTAATACACAGACTACTGATCATGAAGTTCCAGAAGTACAATTTGTAGAGTTTAGTTCAAGAGATAATACTGAAGTGAAAAACAAATAAAAGCAGGAAATAATAGAGGAGAACAGAGGTGATTATAGTTGTTGTTGTCATTGTGGTCTTCAGTCTGAAATCCTGCTTGATGCAGCTCTCCACACCAGTCTGTTCTGTACCAGCCTCTCCATGTCCGAACAACTACTGCAACCTACATCCACTAGAACCTGTTAACTACATTCAACCCATGGCTGCCTATATATATATATATATATATATATATATATATATATATATATATATATATATATATATATATATATATATATTTATTTATTTATTTATTTATTTTTTTTTTTTTTTTAGCTCACCTCATGCAACTCCCCCTATGCTTCCCTTCAGTACCTAACTGAAAATTCCTTGATGTTTCAGAAAGTGTCTTATCAACCCATCCCTTCATTTAGCCAAGTTATGTCATAAAATTCTTTTCTCTTCAATTCTATTCAGTACCCCCTCATTAGTTATGCTATCTACCCATCTAATCTTCAGCATTCTTCTGTAGCACAACATTTTAAAAGCTTCTATTCTCTTCTTAATTGAACAGCTTATTTTACACTTTTCCCATCCATACAAGGCTGTACTGCAGGCAAATACCTTCACAAAAGACTTCCTAATACTTAAATTGCTATTTAATGTTAACAAATGTTCCTTTTTAAGAAATTCTTTTCTTGTTATAGCCAGTCTGCATTTTATATTCTCTTTACATTGGCCACCAACAGTTATTTTGCTGTGCAAATAAGAACACTCATCTGTTACTTTTAGTGTCCCACTTCCTAATCTAGTTCACTTAGCATTACCTGAATTAATTCAACTAATTTCCATATTCCATTGCCTTTTTTTTAATTTTTTGTTGATGCTAATCTTATAATCTGTTTTCAAGACACAAAACATTCTGTTCACCTGTCAGTATTGCCTCACATGTTTCTCCATTTCTCTGGAACCCAAACTGATCTTCCCTGAGGCCACCTTCTACCAGTTTTTCCATTCTTCTGTAAATAATTCCTGTCAGTATTTTGCATGCATGACAAATGAAACTGACAGTTTGGTAAAATTCACACTTGTCAGAACTTGCTTTCTTTGGAGTTGGGATGATTACATTCTTCTTGAAGACTGAGGGTATATGCTTTCTCATATATCTTGCACATCAGGTGAATAGTTTTGTCATGACTGACTCTCTGGGGATTATAATAATTCAGACAGAATGTCATCTGTTCCAAAGGTCTTCTTTTGACTTTCAGTGCTCCATAAAATTCTTCTTGCTGTAACATATCCCCCATCTCATCTTTATCTATTTCCCCTTCCATTTCTATAACATTATCTTCAAATTCATTTCCCTTGCAGAGTACATCTACATTTTCCTTCCACTTTACAATTTTCCCTTCTTTGCTTAGTGCTGGCTTGTCCTCTAAGCTCTTGATATTCATACAGTCGCTTTGCTTTTCTCGGAAGGTCTCTTTAATCTTCTTATACGTGGTATCTATAATACTCCAAGTTATACATGCTTCAACAGCCTTGCATTAGCCAATTTGTAGTTCCTGCCATGAACATTTTATACATCATCCTTTTCCACACCCATTGTGAAGCAAGTTGGGTTGGGGTTGTTTTGGGGGAAGAGACCAAACAGCGAGGTCATCGGTCTGTGAAACAAGTATTTGGGCAGATTGAATTCACATGTTCTAAAAAGTTGTTCAAATTCTCACTGCCATGGGGCCAAACAATAAAAGTATTGTCTACATATCTGAGAAAAAAAACATGCAGATTTCTAAGCTGATGACTCCAAGGCATGTTCCTCAAAGTCTTCCATAAACAAATTGACAATAATAGGTGACAATGGGCTTCCCATCACAACTCCACCTGTCTACTTATGCTTCTGGTCACTGAATAAAAAGTAAGTGAAAGTCAACACATGTCAAAAATGGTTTACTAATTCAACACCAAGCCTAACCTCAGTCAACTGCAATGAATCAGACAGAGGAACATGAGTGAGTAGAGAGACCACATTAAAATTGCTAGAACATCAGATTCATTCAAATGCATTCCCTCTAAGTGATGTAAGAAGTCTACCAGGTTCTTAATGTGATGCTCACATGTACCTGCTAGCAGAGGAGCAAGTTGTTTTGCTGCACAATATGTCGGAGCACCAGTGTTACTCACAATCGACATGAGATGAACCCCTTCCTTGTGGACCTTTGGGAGACCATACAACCTACAGGGAACTGCACAATAAGAATTAAAACTCTTGATAGTCTCCTGTGACAAGCAACTTTTCTTCACAAGGTTGTTAAATCTTTCTCTCAACACTATTTGTGGGATCAGCACTGATACTGTGATATGCTGAATCACACAAAAAACACTGCATCTTTTGAGCATAATCTTGCTTGTCCAAAGCAACTGTAGAGTTGCCCCCATCTGCAGGTGAAATAACAATATCTGGATCAACTCAAAGTGAATGTAAAGCAGCCCTTTCAGCTGTTGTTATATTACCCTTGGGTGGAAAATATTCACCCTTTGCCAAGTGAGGGTGTGTTTAAAACAAGGTTTTAAATTCCCTTCACATCACTTACTTGTTGCAGTTCTGCCTTGAGGATGACAGGGTTTGCTACTGTCAAAATATCAACAGTTGCTGAAGATGTCACCTATATGCATTCCCATAAATTATTTGAATATTGTATATGTTGGGAGAAACTTAGGTCTCACATATTATCTACATTTTGTACAGAAACAAGGCTGCTGCCATAAAACATAAAAGGAAGACAGTAGTTGAGAAGAGAGTGCAGCAGAGCTGTACCCTATCACCCCTGTTATTCAATCTGCAAACATATCAAACATTAAAGATAACTATGGGGATGATTCTAGAACTATGGGGATATTTGTAAATGGAATAAAATTCCAGGAGACAAAAAAATTAAGGTTTGCTGTTAATATTATAGTTATGTAAGAGATGGAAATGGACACACAGAATCAGTTGAATGAAACTGATAATGGCATGAAAAGACATCTGGCAGCCTACCTCTGAATGGCTTCAATATCTTCCTTTAATCTGACCTGGTTGGGATCTCACATATTAAGCTACACTCAAGAATCAGTCCCACTAGTGTTCCACACACAATCTCCTTTACAGATGAATCACACTTCCCAAATAAACTGAAGTTGACCGTTCACCTTCCCAACTACCAACCTCACATGCTCATTCTATTTCATATCCCTTGGCAGTGTTATGCCTGGATTTTTAATCGACATGACTGTGTCAAGCAGCACACTGCTCATGTTGTATTCTAATATTATAGGATTGTTTTCATACTATCTAGATATTTTGTCTAAGTCATCTTACATCCTCCTACAGTCATTCAATGATGACACCTTTGCGTACAATACAGTGTCATCAACAAACAGCTGCTGATTGCTGCTCACCCTGTCCGTCAGATCATTTATACATGTAGAGAACAAGAGTGGTCATGTCACACTTTCCTGGTGCATTCCTGATGATACATCTGTCTCTGGTGAATGCTTGCTGTCCTGGACAACCCACTGGGTTCTAGTACTAAAGAAGTCTTTGAGCCACTCATGTACCTGGGAAGCAGTACCTTTGATAACAGTCTGCGGTGGGGCACCATGTTGAACACTTTCCAGAAGTCTAGGAATATGGATCTGCCTGCTGTGCTTCATCCATGGTTCACAAGATATCATGTGAGAAAAGGGAAAACTGAATTTCACATGACCAATGCTTCCTAAAACTGTGTTGGTTTGTGGACAGAAGGCACTATAACAGAAACTGACAAAATGTCACACTTGATGAAAGGGGTCACAGAAGACATATATCAAGCTCTTCTGGAACAGGATGTAAATGGCAACTTAAGGGGTCGGCAGACAAAGTGCTAACTCTCACTGCAGTTACAATTGGAATGATCACTTTAGCTGTTGTGTTTTTGAATACATCAAATGATAGTAACTCAAAATTCCATACATATAGCTAGAAAAGACTGTCTACTATATAAATTGCTTTATCTTAATGCTTTTGCCTTTGAATTTAACTGAACATATAGATCTTGTAGGTGAGCGCTCACTTCTGTTGACCCCCTTCACTTTATCAAGTGGTGCCAGCACATCAAGCAATTTTATGGTAGTCATAAATGTTGGACTGAGTGCACAAGAGAGAGCAGCCACACTTTTTGACCAGTACATCATGAGAATGTTCAAAAAGAGCTGTACTGATCTTCAGTACCTGCCACCACTGAAATACACCATGAAATATGGAGTTGGCCAACTTGGATTCATGCCACAGCCATCAAATAACATTCCAGCACCTGACCAATTGAAGTACAACCATCTCCTCCCCCATTAAAGAGCAGACATTTGGAGGGTGAATGACAACATACCTGTACGTTTCAACTGTGGACATACTGTATGCTACTGTTGAGAAAAAATATGAGTGTTGAGTGATTATTATGCCTCAAGATACCAGCCATTACAGCAGTCCTATTCATGTGTCAATTGCACAGAGTTATAATCAACAAATGGAACAAAGCCTGTCACCTTACCCTGGATGAGATTACTCCCCAAATGCCGTAGCCATTCTCTGTCACTGTAAACAGGTCCCAGCCACTCATCTCACTGGCAAAGTCAGGAATACTAAGCAAGACAACCATCTAGGGAGGTGAGGCTGCCACAGATGGAAATCCTCCATGTATGACAGTATTGCAAAGATGCCAGGAAATCTCATCGACATCGTCATTTATGGCCAATCTGTCCAGGCGCGTCAACTTGGAGTATCTCCATTACTTCCTCATATGTTTGAAGTTAATTGAATCTAGTCTTTTTGGTGATAATTGCAACAAAATGCATTGGCTTACATCAAAAGAAAATAACTGCCCAAATCCTAACCAACAAGGCACTATTGAACAAACTGACTGTACCAGGGAGGGGAGACCTTACAGGGTTGTGTGACTCAATTGCAATGTAAACCTACCTGTTGGTACCTGCACTTTTGAATTCCAACTGCACATCCTCATTCTCTTAAACATACTGGTCCTTAGCTACAGTGCAGTTGTCAGTAAACAGTGCCCTGACGTATGAACTCTGATTATGCATTACTCTAAAACAACACTATGGGAGAGGTTAGCACATCGATATCTGAACAGCAAACAAATCTGATAAAATCTTAATACATTGTTGAGGTCCAGTGTTCCCCAGTTTGGTTTGGGTACATTCATTACATCAGATGCACAAAGTTTGATTTGACTATCACACTTTCTTGGTTAGATCATTAGATCTCTGAGTATGTACACAACTTATTCTCCACATTTTCTGGCACATACAGCTGCCCAGTTTTTATTTCACAGCAAAAATCCTAGTCTTATGCACTTTCAAAAATCTAACCCTACTCTGGTGTTTGATGCATCTCAGTCCAGAATTTACCAACAGCATGAAATATTATGATTTCTCATCTTAATATTACTCTAGAGCTATATGCTACTCAGTCTGTTTTCTTAGCTTACTGCACAATATTTACAGGTTATTCAACTGTCATAGTCACAAGGCACTTGTCTTCTTAAAACTAAACCTTTCCCTCATACATACTTTACATTTCAGACTGATACTTCATTTCCAAATCATATTTCCTACACACTTAAACCTCATTAAATGTTTTTAGCTTAAACCATTCGAACACTATTCAGGCGTCAATATCTTTGACCATAACTCCCAGATCCTGTTTTAGCCAGAATAATGACTAGTTTCTATTTTATCTTAACTCTGTTCATTTCCCTATATTTCAAACTTTTTTTCTCACTGAGCTAACTGGAATACTTCAGTTTTCTCATGCTACCTTCCCACCATTCTACATCCAACTTTTATTTGCTTGGAATATTTTCTTGCCATTTCAAGAATTTCATGGAAATATCTCCTTTGCCTAAAAACCACTAGAAAGAAGAAAAAAATTTGCTCACTGATGAGGAAGAGATCAGAACAAGAAATGGAAAATTTTTTCTATACAGCACAGGTGCACTATGAAGCTTCCAAAAGCAGAGGAAATACCCTACACTTATATCAATACGATACTTACTGAATGTACCTTTTTAGGTCCAGAAAATTCCTTACACCACCCACCCAGGTAATTCTACACGTTACAGTGCAGCTTCCAGGACCAGGATGTGTGCTGGCCCTGGACCGAATCAATCTATCAGATTAACAACAATGGTCAATGTGCTGCCCAGCATGGATGTGGTTCTTAAATTACTTCCAACAACCCACTATGTGAATATAGGGCTGGTACCCAGGTCCCACCTCAGTTAATGAATTTGTATTTTGAAAAATTTCATTCACTTTTACATGAATAACACTACACTCAGACAGCTAGGTACACATATTCCATCCATGGAGAGTTATGTGATGACAACATGAAGGACATCCGGTCACCCCTTAAACTGACCATGCTAAATTCATTAACAACAATGCCGACACTGTGTCGAAGCAGGACAAAGGCACAAGAAAAAGAAGAACATTCCTTAATCGAAAAACTCTTCTAGATTTTGGGTAGACCAGGTGATAAGGATTGGTATGCGGTGAACACTGCACAAGGAAAGGTCCATCATACACTAGTAGAACTCTTTGATTTCTTGTGGCACTTTCTTTGACCTCTCTTTCATCTTTACCAACACCAAGTCCCCTGGATTATTAGCAGTTGGCTTGGGCTTGAGCAGCTCCCTCTTGGCACAGCCAATGGACCAAACAGATCCACAGTGATTAATTGCCTGGTGCTTCCACTTGAATGCTTTGATGAAAGTGCTGAATTGGTATAGAAGCAGCTTATACTTTTTGACCTGATCACATACATTGATCCACTTCTGCACCCACATTCACATGATCTTAAAAATCAGTGTCTCTTGTAATTAAGCTATACACTTGTGGCCAGAATAATGACCATAACTTTTGTGAATCAGGTTATTCAGAGCATCAACAGGTTGACTCAGAAATCACTACTTCCAGTCTTCCTGATTTCTCTTTTTCCAACAAAACAATACCACTTTGTGTATTTTATAATATACCTTCATTTTTGGGTGTTTTTGCAAGCCCAAATTGTGTTTTAAATGCTTCAAATGATCATGCCTGTTCTGTTCCCTCTAATTTCTTGACAGATTCATCAAATGTCTAAACCAACACAATATTTGTTCCAACTAGTTACAATGCTTTTTGTGGGTGTGCCTAAGAATACATCATCAACATAAACTGACAGTTCCTTCATTAGCTCCAGACTCCGTAGCAACACTGGGGATCATCGACCAATTAGCCAGTACTCATATAGCTTGTCACCTGCTGAATGACAGATAATCTGAGAGGAAGTGGAGAAGATGCTGCAAGATGACTTCATTGAACATTCAGACAGTTGTTGGTCCTCTCCTGTTATCCTTGTAAAGAACAACTGTACGTGACTGAACAAAATTAAGAAAAAGAAGTCTGCCACACATTGATGTTTGCTAGGCTGCTTGAAAGAAGCATAGTTTTTTTCAACTTAAGACATGCACCAGGGCTACTGGCAAATCAAGGTCGATGAGGTGATGGAAAAAATGCCTTCATAGCTCATGACAGCCTCTATGAGTTCAAAGTTGTGCTGTTTGGACTATGCAGTGCTCCAGCAACCTTCAAAGGTATGACGAATGACTTGCTTCAACACTTTAAAAGGACAATGTGTCTTTGTTATCTAGATGACATCATCAATTTTTGACAATGTTTGAAAACCTTCTAGCTGTCTAAAAACCATGTTGAAGTGTGTTCAGATACAGAACTCGACCTGAACCTGAAAAAGTGTCTCTTCATCACACAAGGAAGGAAAAAAAAAGCATGTGGCACCTAATGAATAGCAAAGGAGTCTGCCACAATCCAGATATAGTAAGATCAGTCAGAGATTTTCCAACTTGGCACATTCATGGTGTGAGAAGTTTTCTCAGAATGTGCTCATACTACCAGTGATTCATAAAGGATTTCTGTACCAAATCCCATCTCTTGCAAGAACTACTGCAAGACAATGCTGAATTTTCAAGGAACAAGGTACAAGAAGATCTTTCCTTGTCCTTAAGAAGGCACTAATATGTTCTCCAGTCCTAGCATTGTATAATGAGAACGTGGAGACAGAACTTCACATTGAAGTGATTATGGGATAGGTGCAATTCTAGCACCAATTCAGGAAGGTGCTGAAATGGTGATGACTTATGTTTCCAGAGTGCTCTCCAAGACTGAGATGAACTACTCTACAACTGGAAAAGAGTGTCTTGTGGTTATTTGGACCAACAGCAAGTTCCAGCTATCTTTATTTGGCAAACAATTCTCTGGTGTGACAGATCACCTTCCTCTACACTATCTTACAAGCCTAAAGGGTGTGTTAGGTCTATATCTACATAAATTCTCCACAAGCCACCGCATGGTGTGTGGCAGATGGTATTCTGTACCACTAGTTGTCCTTTCCTTTTCTATTCCACTCACAAATAGAGTGAGGGAGAAATGACTGTCTATGTACAATGTATGCTGGCAGCAGTAGAATCGTTCAGCAGTCAGCTTCAAATGCCAGTTCTCTAAATTTTCTCTGTAGCTTTTCTCAAAAAAATTGCCTTCTCTCCAGGGATTCCTGTTCGAACTCCTGAAGCATCTCCCTAACACTTATATGTTGTTAGAACCTACCAGGAACAAATCTAGCAGCCCGCTTCTGAATTGCTTCATTGTCTTTCTTCAAACCAACTTGGTACAGATCCCAAACACTCAAGCAGTACTCAAGAAAAGGTTGCACCAGCATCCTATATGTGGTCTCCCTTTCAGGTGAACCATTCTTTCCTAAAGTTCTCTCAATAATTCAAAGTCGACCATTCACTTTCGTTACCACAGTTCTCACAAGCTTGTTCCACCTCATATCACTTTGCAGTGTTATGGCCAGATATTTAAATGACTTGACTGTGTCAAGCAGGACACTAATAATACTGTATCTGAACATTACAGGTCTGATCTTCCTACTTATCCACATTAACTTACATTTTTCCATGGTTAGAGCTAGCTATCGTTTATTACACCAAATGGACATTTTGTCTATGTCGTCTTGTGTCTTCCATCAGTCAGTCAACTTTGACACCTTACTGACACCACGGCATCATCAGCACACAACTGCAGATTGCTTCCCACCCTGTTTGCCAAATCATTTATGTATATAGAGAACAACAGCAGTCCTATCACACTGCCCTGGGGCATTCCTGGTGATACGCTTGTCTCTGATGTACACTCGTCATTGAGGACAACATACTGAGTTCTATTATTTAAAAAGTCTTTGAGCCACTCACATATATGTGAACTTATTACATATGCTCGTACCTTTGTTAACAGCCTGCACTAGCACACTGTGTGAAATACCTTCTGAAAATCTAGAAATATGCTATCTGCCTTTTGCCCTTCATCCATTGTTTGCAGTATATCATGTGAGAAAAGGCAAGCTTAGTTTCACATGGGCAATGATTTATAAAACCATGCTGATTTGTGGACATAAGCTACTCAGTCTCAAGAAAGTTTATTATATTCGAACTGAGAATATGTCCAAGGATTTTGCAGCAAACAGAAGTTATGGATATTGGTCTGTAGTTTTGCGGGTACGTTCATTTACCCTTCTTATATACTGGAGTCACCTGCACTTTTTTTCCAGTTGCTTGGGACTTTGTGCTGTGCGAGAGATTCATGATAAATCCAAGCTAGGTAAGGGGCCAATGCCATAGAGTAATCTTTGTAAAAACTAACTCGGATTCCAACCAGACCTGGTAATTTATTTGCTTTCATTTCTTTCAGTTGTTTCTCTATGCAAAGTATGCTTATTACTATGTTGTCCATATAGGAGCTGTCTAATGGTCAAACAATGGTATGCTTATACGATTCTCCTGTGTGAACTATTTCTTCAACGTGAAATTTAAAACTTCAGCTTACGTTTTGCTATCTTCAACTGCTGCATCAGACTGGTCAGCAAAGGACGAATGGAAGCCTTGGACCCGCTTAGAGATTTTACGTAAGACCAGAATTTTCTTGGGTTCTCTGCCAGGTCTTTCACTAAGGTGTGATGGGGGTAGTTGTTGTACACTTCGCGCACAAATCTTTCCACACATGCATGAATCTATTAACCTTCACTTGTCATCATTTGTTGATTCCCTTTTGAACTGAGAGTGCAACAACCACTGCTTTCTCAGCAACTGCCTAATTTTGTTATTAAACTATGGTGAGTCTTTTCTATCCTTTATCCACTTACTGGGCACATAACTCTCCAGATCACGACTTACAATCTGCTTATCTGCTCTATCTAGCAGAAACACTCTCCTAGCATTCTTGACTGATTTATTAATTTTCATAATCATAATTGCTATAATGACATCATTATCACTAACCCCTGTTTCTATACTGACATTGTCGATAAGGTCAGGCCTATTTGTAGCTACAAAGTCTAAGCTATTTCCATTGCTTGTGGAATGCCGAGCTAGCTGCTCAAGGCAATTTTCAGAAAAAGTGTGCAAAAGTATTTTGCTTAACTTTCTGCCTGTACCACTCCTCCCACAATGAACACATAGACATCCCAAGCTAAAGTTGCCTCTAACTAGTATTTATGTGCTACTGGCCGTACACCTACTTTGAATGACTATATAACTGTCACAGTGGAATCAGGTGGCTGGTAAAAACATCCAACGATGAACTTGGTTTCACTTACACCTGTTATAAGCAACCAGATGACTTCACAGTCACACTCAGCTTCGACCTCAATAGAGACAATATTTTTGTAAAATACAATGAACACTTCCACTCCTATGGCCTCTAATCTGTCTTTCTGATATATGTCCCACAATTCCCTAAATATCTCAGCACTTTACACTTCAGGTTTTAGCCAGCTCTCAGTCCGAAGAATAATTTTAATGCAAGAATTTTCCTGGAGGGCAGTAAATTCAGGAACTTTATTATGAATTCTTTGACAGCTTACTGATAAAATTTTGATGGCCAAAGTTTCTTTATTCTGAACACTGACTTCCCTTGCTGCGTATCGAATAGTAAGTTTTCATCAGAGATCAGAGCACCTCAAACTACTCCCTAGACTAAAAAACCCTCCTGTGCACTCCACAAGTACTCTTCTACCCACGAAGCTGCTTCCTTTGTGTAGTGCACACCTGATCTATCAAGGGGAGTCCTACAAATCCCCACATGATAATGCAGGCCTAAAAATCTGCTGCCAAGACCATCACAGAGTCAACAAAGCCTTTGGTTGAAACCTTCCACTCAACTCCAAATGAAAGGACCCTGCTCAACTCTGTGAATGATGCTGCAAATTGTGAGTTGTGCTTGCAGCCCATGCACAAGACCAGCAGTCTTCATCACCTCTGACAGCCTCCTATACAAAATGAAGATTGTCCCAGAACCCATGTGACAGGTGTTTTTGGTGCCAACGTGACCCACAACATGCAGATGACTGCACCTGGCTCCCTCGATAGCCACAGGCAAGGCCACTTCCACATCTCAGATGAGCCCCCCCCCCCCCCCCTCAGTAGACATACTGAGTGAACATAGGCTTCATTTCCAGCTCTGAACACTATCTGTCTAAGGGAGTCCGTAACATGCCAAAGTTTGGGGCTCTCAATAACTAGTAACCCCGCCCCCCACCATGTGCCTGGTTGGCCATTGGCCCTCCACCTTGAGTGATGCAAATGCATTACCACGCGCCACTCACCCTGCTGTGAGGGCGGATCCACTACATTCAGTGCACTAGGAGGTGCCTCAGAAGCAGAGCCCCTGGGCAAAACAAGATGTTCCATATGATGCACCAGATTCTCTGTCACTGCTACATCCTGAAGCAGCAGCCTGAAGGTGACTGACCATAGCCAAAAGCACATTCAGCTGTTTGTGAACTGTGGCCAGCTCCTCCTGCATCTGCTCTCAGCACGCACACATCCTAGCCATCCTAGCAAGACTAACTGAAGAGGTGAACAAGTAAAGCAGACAGTTTAGAAATGCAATTAGCTATCCTCCTGATGTGTCACCAGTGGATGCTGAAATGTTAATGAGCTACATAGCTGACTGTTCAGTGAGCAACCATTGTGCTAGAGACTGAATGAATTTATACTTACAAAAATGTGATATTAAACCTCTTAAACAGGGAAACATGCACAAAATTTAATAAATATGCTATGAGGAAAACACACAAAATGTTGAACACTCAATTTGCTGATCTGTAGTTATACAGCTACCCAGAGTTGGAGCCTGACTGGCATGATGAGCACTGAGACTTCAGAGATATGACATCACAGTGATATACAAAACTAAACACAAATGCCAGGACATTGATTGCCTTTCAAGGAATCCTCAGGCAGAACACAGCAGTATGGGTAAAATTTGTCATTGCTGCATTAAATGGCATTGCTGCTGGACAGAGAGGAGATACAGCACTGCTGAAAACCATAGAAGCCTTGAAGAAAGAGGAACTGACCAAACAACAATTCCAATTAATAAAGGGAACACTGTACAAGAGAAATGGTGCTTGCAATTCCAGTTCTTCTATGACCAGCTATCCTGAAGTTTTCCTACAGCACACCAACATCTGGTCACCTGGGATTCATGAAGCCTCTAGACAGGATTAGATATAGTTATCATCATATAGTCACAGATATGGAAGTGGTAAATGTAGGTGGATATAAGCTTTCAGCACATGTAAGGAGAGACACTATGGAGAGAGGAGGAGTTGCCATATATGTTAAAATTAGTCATAGTGTGAAAAATTTGGAAACTAAAAAAATTTGTATAGGGCAACACACAGAAGCATGTGCATGTGAGCTTAAACTGAATAAAGGCATTTTTATAATTGTAGCTGTGTATAGGACCCCGCTGGGAAACTATTTTTGAAAACTTTGATTCTTTGTTGTGCCACCTGTCAGACAAAGGAAAGCAAATTATTGTTTGTGGGGATTTCAATGTAAATTTTCTGAAAGAGTCAGATAGAAAGCTTGACCTTGAAGTATTACTTGGTTCTTTCCATTTGAGATCAGTTATTGGTTTTCCTACTCGGTTGGTACAGGGAAGCAGCACACTGATAGATAACGTTTCCATAAACCAAGATAAATTCAATCAAATAAAAACTTTTCCTGTTAAGAATGGTCTGTCTGATCATGATGCTTAAATTGGAAGAGAGTGGTCATCAGGTATGTCTTAATATCCCCAAACCTATGGAAGGATTGCCAGAAAGTGAAGCTATGACTAAAACGGCTCACAACAGGCCTAGCAGTAAATGGGCAACTGTAAAATCGAAGGGGAGCGCTTACAAACATATTAACAATAAACATAGGCAGGACTTTGTGTTACCATTAAATAACAAATATAATTCGCTTCAAAACACAGATGACATAGAAACTGTATCAGCACACTCATCTGATAAGGCGGTGCAGGACTCTCAAAACTTAGCGAACAGCCAAGTAAGGTACAAGTAAAAACGTAAAATCAAGATTTATTCAGACAGTTATGCCAGAGGATTAGCAGCTATGTTAACAGAAAGCGGACCTCGTGTGATTAACGAGTTTGAAATAAAAGGTACCATTAAATCAAGAGCTTGTTTACAAGATGTTTCAACATCAATCTAGAAAGAAAGCACAGTCCACGTGGACAGAGACTTTGTAGTGGTAATGGCCGGAGCAAACAACGTCAGCAGAAACGAAAGGAAGACAGCTACTTTGACACTGAAGAAGACTCTCGGAATGTTAACCCACACCAATGTGATTGTTGTTAATGTGCCACATCGACATGATTTGCCCCAGTTGTCATGTGTGAATAAGGAAGTGGAGCAGACAAACAAGGAGTACAAAGCTATCTGTAAGCACTTTAAGAATGTTTCCTTAATTAACACCAGTAGTTGTAGCAGAGAATGGCATACCAAGCATGGTCAACATTTCAGTTATCTAGGTAAACGTGTTTTAAGTGATACAATTATCGGAATAGTATTGGATAAGCTAGAGAAGGAAAAAAGACCAGTAATGTGTTTGGATTATGTTTCAACTGGGATGACAAAAAGCTTGTATGCATAGACCAGGTTGGGTGTTCTAGTAACATAAGGACACAACCTGGTCAACTTTCATGCAGTAACAGTAGGTCATGTCAACTAAGAGAACATGCAAAAAATTAAATGTCTAAAGTAGAGTTTAAAATATGCTACCTCAATATTCAGGGCATGGCAGATAAAAACTTAATTGTCAACGAATTTTCTAATGAAAACGTGATAGATATTCTATGTTTAAGTGAACATTGGTGTAAAGAGGATGAGCTTGGGTACAAAGTATTGGATGATTACACACTACTTAGTTGCTATTGCAGAAAACAGCACTTACGTGGTGGGGTAGCAATATATGCAAAAACACCTCTTGCACCAAACTGTGGCAGGATAGATCTCAATACCCTTTGTGATGAAATGCATTTTGAAATGTCAGGTCTAGTAATTGAGAGCCTTAAGCTAATGGTAGTAGTAGTGTACAGGCCACCTAGTGGTGACCCCCATATCTTTCTGGAGAAACTTGAGGAACTCTTAATGTACATATGTATACCGAAATGGAAAAAATACAATGTTGTCATTGGAGGGGATATCAATTCAAGTTTTGATGTCCTGCAGGACAGAAAAACTGTGACAGAGCTCAAAAATGTGTTTTGACAATTTAACCTGTGTTATGTTAACTGCAAACCTACCAGAGGCTCATCCTGTCTAGACAATATATTTACAAATATCAACAGAACTTGTATGTCCACTGATGTAATTAGTTTCCCTTTCTCAGATCATGATGCAGTATATCTTAGTCTTAATAATGTAACTTCAGACTGCACCAAACCAGAATCTAAAACTGTGATTACTAGACCAGTGAGCAGAGAGAGGATGGATAGGTTTAGACATGCCCTCACTTATTTCAGTTGGGACACATGTTTTATTAGGCTTCAACACTGTTCAGCTGATATTGTATTCACAAAGTTTTTCTCCGTCTTTTTAAATGTATTTGAAAATAACATCCCTCTGAAAAAATGAACAGTGAATATTAGTAGTAATTACAAGAAAAGGAAAACGAAGGAATGGTATACTCCACAGTTAGGGCAACTGGAAAATACTGTTATGCTGTATTCTAGTCCGTACAAAACCAGTAAATCAGAACTGTATAAAGACCCGGAAGGCAATAAATGAAGCAAAGAAACTGCATAAAACAGTAAACATTGAAAAATCTAACAATAAATGCAAGAAGGCCTGGAATGTAATAAACTCCATTGCACACACTAAACACAAAGAGGAAATTGCCATTACCCCAGAAGAATTTAATAAATATTGCATTCAGCCCATTGAAGAAATTAGTAGTTCAATAATCAAAACACCTGAAAATGCACTTAGTATTATGGACAGCTGCTTTGAAAACCTTCCCCCAAGCACCTTCACTTTCACAGAAGTGAGCCCAAATAATATCCTAAAAATAGTGAAAAATTTCAAACCTTCAGTTAGTGTTGATTACTATGATATGTCATGTAATTTGTTGAAAGATGTTATTGATTGTGTGATTTATCCTTTAACCGTTTGTGTTAACAAATGCCTAGTTGAAAGTAAGTTCCCCGACATACTAAAAATTTCTAGAGTTGTGCCCATATACAAAAAAGGGGAAGAGAACTGTTCCGTTAGTTACAGACCTATATCCATAACCCCAGTTTTTTCAAAAAATTTAGAAACAATTATGTATGAGCAAGTTAGTGCCTACTTGGGTAAACTAAATATAATTAGTGATAAACAGTTTGGATTTAGGAAAGGTAAATCCACAACGGATGCAATGGACTCCCTCGTAAAATTAGTCCTAGATGTGTTCGAGGCTAGGGACTATGCCCAGGCTACATTTTGTGACCTGAGCAGAGCCTTTGACTGTGTAGAGCATGACACTGTGCTGAATAAGCTAGTTTACTATGGTTTTGATGAAAACAGTATAAATATGTTCAGGTCTTTTCTAGAGAACCATCAACAAGTTGTGTGCATTGGTAAGGAGAAATCAAATTTGGTTAATGTTAGGAACGGAGTGCCTCAAGGGTCGGTGCTTGGACCTTTACTGTTTATACTAATGATTAATGACCTGCCCTTTTTCATAAATTCTCATACAATATTGTATGCTGATGACACAACTTTTCTACATAAAAGCTCTGATCTAGGTACACTGAAAACACTGACCGAAAATACCCTTGCTCAGTCCTCATTATGGTTCAAAGCTAATGGCTTCTTGCTAAATGAAACCAAAACCCAGACACTTTACTTTAGCCTCAAAGAGATTCCTAACTACCAGGAATTAGAAACTGTTAAATTTTTAAGTGTTACTATTGAAAATAAATTGACGTGGGAACCACACATTAAAAATATATTGGCTAGGCTTTCAAGAGTTATTTATCTAATTAGAAATTTAAAAAGACATGTTCCCAATGACTATGTGAGATCAGCATATTTTGTCTTCTTCCAAAGCATCATCTCTTATGGAATTTTACTGTGGGGTAGTAGCTGTCCTGTAAACGACATTTTACTTTTACAGAAGAAAGTAATAAAAATAATAATGGATTCTGATAAAACAGAACATGGTAAACCTCTGTTTAATAAATTGCAGTGTCCTACAGTAGTAAACTTATTCATCTACAATGTTTTAATGTACATTAGAAACAATGTGTCTAATTTTGTGCTGAGAAGTGATATTCATAGCCATAATACTAGAAACAGAGCATCTGTAGACGTACCATATCATAGATTATCAAAATCAAATAACTCTTACCTAGTTCTTGGACTAAGGATGTTTAATAGACTAAGTGCTGACTTTAAAGAACTGCCTGTAAATATCTTTAAAGATAAATTATACAAGCTACTAGTGAACAATCCGTTTTACACCATTGATGAATTCTTTGAAGATGAAAATACTGTATTCTAATGTGTACCTATTTTATGTAAACCAATTTACATCGATATAGTAGTTTATGTAGAAATATATGCTCTTAACTTTGTCTATTGCTGTAATCAGCTGAATGACAATAAAATTATTATTATTATTATTATTATTATTATTATTATGTAGCTCCATACAGTAATGGAAAACAGTCCTCAAAAATAGTGCATTCCATTAACGATTTAACACTTCAAAATTTTAGGGAAAGCTTGCAACAGTTAGACAGGGGTGAGGTGTACAGGGAACATGATGCTAATTTAAAATTTAACCTACTTCATGATACCTTTGGGAGTATATTTGAAAAGAGTGGCCCTAAGAAAACATTGAAATATAATTGTAAGAAACCATGTAAAAAGCCATGGCTTACTAAAGTGATAAAAATATCTTGTAAACAGAAAAGGGAAATGTATCTTATAGCTAGAAGGAGTAATCATCCCAAAACAATGAACCATTATAAAAACTATTGCACTGTATTAAGAAAAGTTATTAAAAAGTCCAGAAGTATGTGCATTATGTCTGAGATTAGCACATCTGATAATAAAGTTAAAACAATTTGGAATATTGTGAAAAGGGAAACAGGACAACTGAGAGCACAGGAAGACTGTATTTCTATCAAACACAATGAAATGTTTGTTAACAAGAAGTCAGAAGTAGAAAGCATTTTTAATAATCATTTTTTAAGTGTTGTAGAGAAAATAGATTCCAGCTATTTATTAGAAAATGCAGGGCAGTATCTACACAATTTGATAAAATTGAAATTCAATCCACCTCTCCTACTGAAATTAGGAAAATAATAAATTCACTCAAAAGTAAAAGCTTACACGGAATTGATGGCATTTCCAACAGAGTACAAAAAACTTGTTCCCAACAAATAAGTAGGATTCTCAGCCACATATGTAGTAGCTCACTGAAACAGGGAATTTTTCCAGATAGACTGAAATATGCTATAGTTAAACCATTCTATAAAAAAAGGGCTAAGATCTGATGCTGAAAACTACCACCCAATCTCACTTCTGACAGATTTCTCCAAAATTCTTCAAAAAGTAATGTATTCAAGAGCAGCATCACATATTTGTAAATATGAAGTACTAACAAAATGTCAATTTGGTTTTCAGAAAGGCTTTTCAACAGAAAATGCTATATACGCTTTCACTGATCAAATATTAAATGCAATGAACAACCAAACATCATCCATTGGGATATTCTGTGATCTCTCAAAGGCTTTTGATTGTGTGAATCATGAAATTCTTCTAGATAAGCTTAAGTACTGTGGTATAAGTGGGACAGTGCACAAATGGTTTAATTCATACTTAACTGGAAGAATGCAGAAGGTTGAAATTAACAGTACAGATAGTCTACAAAAACCAGCAGAGTGCTCTAACTGGGGAGGTATCAAGAATGGTGTCCCACAGGGTTCAGTCTTGGGTCCCCTATTGTTCTTAATATATATTAACGACTTGCCACTCTATATTCATGAAGATGCAAAGTTAGTTCTTTTTGCTGATGATACAAGTATAGTAAGCACACCCAAGAAGCAAGAATCAGCTGAATAAATTGGAAATAATGTCTTTCAGAAAATTATTAAGTGGTTCTCTGCAAATGGGCTCTCACTAAATTTCGAGAAAACACAGTTTATCCAATTCTGTACAGTATGGCATAACATCACTGATAAATATAGACTATGAACAGAAGTATGTTGCTAAGATAGAATACTCAAAATTTCTGGGTGTGTGCATTGATGATAAATTGAATTGGAAGAAATACATTGATGATCTGCTGAAGCGATTAGGTTCAGCTACTTATGCTATTAGGGTTATTGTAAATTTTGGTGATAAACATATCAGTAAATTAACCTACTATGCCTATTTTCATTCACTGGTTTCATCTGGTACCACATTTTGAGGCAATTCATCGTTAAGAGAGAACATATTCGTTGCACAAAAGTGTGTAATCAGAATAATAGCTGGAGCCCACCCAAGATAACCTTGCAGACATTTATTTAAGGAACAGGTTATTCACAGTACTTTCGCAATACATATATTCACTTATGCATTTTGACATTAATAACCCACATAAATTCAAAAATAACAGCGAAGTGCATACCTACAACACTAGAAGAAAGGATTATAGTCACTATTCTGGATTAAATCTCACTATGGCACAGATAGAGGTGAATTATGCTGCCACAAAAATCTTTGGTCATTTGCCAGATATTATTAAAAGTCTGACAGATAGCCAACCAGCATTTAAAAGCAAATTAAAGGAATTTCTGAATGACAACTCCTTCTACTCAATAGATGAATTCTTAGATATGAAGTTGTTGTTGTGTGTTGTTGTTGTTGTCTTCAGTCCTGAGACTAGTTTGATGCAGCTCTCCATGCTACTCTATCCTGTGCAAGCTTCTTCATCTCCCAGTACTTACTGCAACCTACATCCTTCTGAATCTGCTTAGTGTACTCATCTCTTGGTCTCCCTCTATGATTTTTACCCTCCACGCTGCCCTCCAATGCTAAATTTGTGATCCCTTGATGCCTCAGAACATGTCCTACCAACCGGTCCCTTCTTCTAGTCAAGTTGTGCCACAAACTCCTCTTCTCCCCAATTCTATTCAATACCTCCTCATTGGTTATGTGATCTACCCATCTAATCTTCAGCATTCTTCTGTAGCACCACATTTTGAAAGCTTCTATTCTATTCTTGTCCAAAATATTTATCATCCATGTTTCACTTCCATACATGGCTAAACTGCATACAAATACTTTCAGAAACAAATTCTTGACACTTAAATCTATACTCGATGTTAACAAATTTCTCTTCTTCAGTAACGCTTTCCTTGCCATTGCCAGTCTACATTTTATATCCTCTCTACTTCGACCATCATCAGTTATTTTGCTCCCCAGATAGCAACACTCCTTTACTACTTTAAGTGTCTAATTTCCTAATCTAATTCCCTCAGCATCACCTGACTCAATTCGACTACATTCCATTATCCTCGTTTTGCTTTTGTTGATGTTCATCTTATATCCTCCATTCAAGACACTGTCCATTACATCCAACTGCTCTTCTAAGCCCTTTGCTGTCTCTGAGAGAATTACAATGTCATCGGCGAACCTCAACGTTTTTATTTCTTCTCCATGGACTTTAATACCTACTCCAAATTTTTCTTTTTTTTTTTTTTCCTTTACCTCTTGCCTCACGTGTTCCAACATTTCTATGGAATCCAAACTGATCATCACCGAGGTCAGCTTCTACAAGTGTTTTCATTCGTCTGTAAAGAATTCACGTTAGTATTTTGCAGCTGTGACTTATTAAACTGATAGTTCGGTAATTCTCACATCTGTCAACAACTGCTTTCTTTGGGATTGGAATTATTATATTCTTCTTGAAGTCTGAGGGTATTTCGCCTGCCTCATACAGCTTGCTCACCAGATGGTAGAGTTTTTTCAGGACTGGCTCTCCCAAGGCTGTCAGTAGTTCTAATGGAATGTTGTCTACTCCCGGGGCCTTGTTTCAACTCAGGTCTTTCAGTGCTCTGTCAAACTCTTCACGCAGTATCTTATCTCCCATTTCATCTTCATCTACAACCTCTTCCATTTCCATAATATTGTCCTCAAGTACATTGCCCTTGTATAGACCCTCTATATACTCCTTCCACCTTTCTGCTTTCCCTTCTTTGCTTAGAACTGGGTTTCCATCTGAGCTCTTGATATTCGTACAAGTGGTTCTCTTGTCTCCAAAGATCTCTTTAATTTTCCTGTAGGCAGTATCTATCTTACCCTTAGTGAGATAAGCCTCTACATCCTTACATTTGTCCTCGAGCCATTCCTGCTTAGCCATTTTGCACTTCCTGTCGATCTCATTTTTGAGACGTTTGTATTCCTTTTTGCCTGCTTCATTTACTGCATTTTTATATTTTCACCTTTCATCAATTAAATTCAATATTTCTTCTGTTACCCAAGGATTTCTACTAGCCCTCGTCCTTTTACCTACTTCATCCTCTGCTGCCTTCACTACTTCATCCCTCAGAGCTACCCATTCTTCTTCTCCTGTATTTCTTTCCCCCATTCCTGTCAATTGTTCCCTTATGCTCTCCCTGAAACTCTGTACAACCTCTGGTACTTTCATTTTATCCAGGTCCCATCTCCTTAGATTCCCACCTTTTTGCAGTTTCTTCAGTTTTAGTCTACAGTTCATAACCAATAGATTGTGGTCAGAGTCCACATCTGCCCCTGGAAATGTCTTACAATTTAAAACCTGGTTCCTAAATCTCTGTCTTACCATTATATAATCTATCTGATACCTTCTAGTATCTGCAGGATTCTTCCATGTATACAACCTTCTTTTATGATTCTTGAACCAAGTGTTAGCTATGATTAAGTTATGCTCTGTGCAAAATTCTACCAGACGGCTTCCTCTTTCATTTCTTCCCCCCAATCCATATTCACCAACTATGTTTCCTTCTCTCCCTATTCCTACTACCGAATTCCAGTCACCCATGACTATTAAATTTTCGTCTCCCTTCACTACCTGAATAATTTCTTTTATCGTGTCATACATTTCATCAATTTCTTCATCATCTGCAGAGCTAGTTGGCATATAAACTTGTACTGCTGTAGTAGGCATGGGCTTCATGTCTATCTTGGCCACAATAATGTGTTCACTATGCTGTTGGTAGTAGCTTACCCGCACTCCTGTTTTTTTGTTCATTATTAAACCTACTCCTGCGTTACCCCTACTTCATTTTGTATTTATAATCCTGTATTCACCTGACCAAAGGTCTTGTTCCTCCTGACACCGAACTTCACTAATTCCCACTATATCTAACTTCAACCTATCCATTTCGCTTTTTAAATTTTCTAACCTACCTGCCCAATTAAGGGATCTGACATTCCACACTCCGATACGTAGAACGCCAGTTTTCTTTCTCCTGATAACGACATCCTCTTGGGTAGTCCCTGCCCGGAGATCCGAATGGGGGACTATTTTACCTCCGGAATATTTTACCCAAGAGGACACCATCATCATTTAACCATACAGTAAAGCTGCATGCCCTCGGGAAAAATTATGGCTGTAGTTTCCCCTTGCTTTCAGCCGTTCACAGTACCAGCACAGCAAGGCCGTTTTGGTTAGTGTTGCTAGGCCAGATCAGTCAATCATCCAGACTGTTGCCCCTGCAACTACTGAAAAGGTTGCTGCCCCTCTTCAGGAACCACACGTTTGTCTGGCCTCCCAACAGATACCCCTCCATTCTGGTTGCACCTAAGGTACGGCCATCTGTATCGCTGAGGCATGCAAGCCTCCCCACCAACGGCAAGGTCCATGGTTCATGGGGGTAGGAGATATGAAGTAGTAACTGTAAAAAAATAAAAAATAAAAAAAATAAAAAATAATAATAATAATAAAATTATTATTTTGTGTAAAGAAAACTTATGTTATAAATAACATAGAAAGAAACATCCACATGGGAAAAATATATTAAAAACAGAGATTCCATGACTTACCAAACGGGAAAGCGCTGGTGGATAGGCACAATAAAAAACACACAAACACACACACAAAATTTCGAGCTTTCGCAACCCCCTGGTTGCTTCGTCGGGAAAGAGAGAAGGAGAGGAAAAGATGAAAGGATGTGGGTTTTAAGGGAGAGGGTAAGGAGTCATTCCAATCCCGGGAGCGGAAAGACTTACCTTAGGGGGAAAAAAGGACAGGTATACACTCGCACACACACACCTATCCATCCACACATATACAGACAAAAGCAGACATATTTAAAGACCAATATATTAAGGCAGGATAAAATGTATGGTAGATTACGGAAAAAGGGAAGATGAATACAAAGTGAAACTACTAGTACAAACAAAAAGAGAAAGTAAGATGACAGAAAAGATTTCGAAATGCAACAGTGACAATAACATACGTAATTGTTGGGTTCAAATTAAAGGAGCGAGGTGGCGCAGTGGTTAGCACACTGGACTCGCATTCGGGAGGACGACGGTTCAATCCCGTCTCCAGCCATCCTGATTTAGGTTTTCCGTGATTTCCATAAATCGCTTCAGGCAAATGCCGGGATGGTTCCTTTGAAAGGGCACGGCCGATTTCCTTCCCAATCCTTCCCTAACCCGAGCATGAGCTCCGTCTCTAATGACCTCGTTGTCGACGGGACGTTAAACACTAACCACCACCACCATCAAATTAAAGATATAAATAAAATAGAAAGAAACATTCCACATGGGAAAAATATATCTAAAAACAGAGATTCCATGACTTACCAAATGGGAAAGCGCTGGTAGATAGGCACAATAAAAAACACACAAACACACACACAAAATTTCGAGCTTTCGCAACCCCCGGTTGCTTCGTCAGGAAAGAGGGAAGGAGAGGGAAAGATGAAAGGATGTGGGTTTTAAGGGAGAGGGTAAGGAGTCATTCCAATCCCGGGAGCGGAAAGACTTACCTTAGGGGGAAAAAAGGACAGGTATACACTCGCACACACACACCTATCCATCCACACATATACAGACACAAGCAGACATATGTTAAAGTGACATGTTCCACATCATTATGAAATGTTGTATTCATGATCTATGGAACAAGAATTAAAGTATGTATGTATGGCCAGCAGCTCTACTAATCCTTTAGACTCTGTGTGAGCCACTGCAAGGAATCCCAATGATGGAAATACAAGCTGCATTTACCTCCAGGCATATGGTACCAATCCCACCCACAGCAGCATCATTCCACTGAATTGGAGTTGATTTGTTCCCATTGTCATCAGGAATTTATGGATAATAGTCTGCATTGACTACCTCACCCACTATTCTGTCACAAAAGCTGTGCCAAATGCCAGAACTCCAGAAATAGCAAAGTTTCTTGAAGAAGACATCACTTTGAAGCATGTAGCACACAGTATGATGATTTCTGATTTCGTTCCTGTGGAGACTAGTATCAGAGATAATGTCATGTCATGCAATTCCGATGAATGGGCTCACAGTAGGCTTTAATAAAATTCTGGCAGATATGCTGCTGGTGTAAATTGACACTATACAGAGTGATTGGGATACAATACTGCCCCTAGTGGCATTCACATACAACACAGTGAAGCAAAACACTACAGGTTTCACACCATTCTTTCTGCTCCCCAGTAGAGGCCAAAATGACAGTGGGTAAACTGTTTCTGTTTCAGCCAGGAACATTTAATTAATGCATGTAGGATAAAATTTCAGATGCAACTCTCTCTCTCTCTCTCTCTCTCTCTCTCTCTCTCTATTTTTTTTTTTTTTTCCCCTGTCAAACAGAAAGGTTTTTGGTTCTTGTTGAATTTTTATATGATGACTGCTTTTTGAGACTAATATGGCCCACTGCTTATTGTTCCAAGAGAGGGATTTTGTAGCTGAAAGTAACTAGAAATTTTCCAAAGTTAAGTAACAAGGGATCTAATAATGCTGTCTAAAATTTATGATCACCAATGTGGACAGAAAAATTTGGGACATTTTATGGTATTTTTACTCTCTAATTAAGAGTTAATGACAAATAACATTGTCTTGATCTTGTTATAATGCAATAATCGTGCTCAGCTCAGTAAATGAGAACTGAGTTTAGAGATACTATTAGCAGGCTACTATTTTGACTTTAAGTATGGGTTGCTGTTGGATACTAGCAAAACAGTACACATCTTATTCTATACATCTAGACAATACTTGACCCACATAGTGACTGTAGAAATAGAAGACAGTAAAATCAAGCAAGTGTCACCACTAAATTCTTAGGTGTATGGACTGATAACTAACTGCAATGGGAAAAAAATAGAGAAAAACTGCTAAAGAAATTAAACAGCCTTTTCTATGTTATCAGAATTCCTAATCAATCCTGCAACATTAATACAGCAAAAACAGCATACCATAGTTTAGTACAATCTGTATTTAACATGGCAACCCTTTCAGAGAGGAGGAGGGCAGTGTTAATATCAGAAAAAAAAATTCTTAATGCAAAAAATAAGTAAAGAAAATTAAAAATCTTAAAAATCATTAATTGTCTAGTTCCACATACTATAACCAAACCAACTTTTAAGGAATCAAACATATTGCCATTTTCTTTATTTATGTGCTCCACCATAAGATAGAACAAAAGTACATTTAGAAAAAGTGTCGAAAAAAGAATAACTTACAAAAAATATTTTCCACACTGTTGATGAGTGTAAGTGCATGAAGGCAAACCTACACTAGTCATTGACATTATTATCATTATAACAACAAGGAAGGGAGGAGGGTGACAAGCGTAATACCTTTCATTTATGTGTGTTTTTAAGACTTTGAACATTTGATTAGCTGATAAAACCTCTTCCCCAATTTGAATCTGTCCTTAAATTATATAATAAAAGGAAAAAACATTTTTGTGTGTTTATTTTCCCTTATGTAACCTATATATTGTGTTTAACATATATTCTGTATTTACATGACAATGTCCTATATCATGCACATTTTGTACATTGCAATAGGCATGGGACTAACGTGTAAATATGAACTGCACTTCCATGACATACTTAAAGCTGTTAAGGATTAGATTTCTCACTGTCTTTATGAATTTATGAATTTCAAACTTAGCTACTTATGGCTTTTATGTGTCAGTGTCAGCCCTGAGTATGAAAGATCTACATTACTATCATTTCTAGTATTACTGACATGCACTTTGGATCTTAAGTTAAAATTCTTTACCATATATTAAACAAATGTAGGTATACCTCCTATGCAATGTCATTACCTTATGTGCTTCAATGTGATTTTTGCAGCTTTGTCTTTGTGCTAGACCTAATTTACATCTAATTGCTTTCTTCTACCACTTGAATATGGTACAGGAACCCAGTGAATTACTCCAAAGTAGTACTGTACTCTGTATGAAATCATAATTATCATACTCATGTAAGTAAATCTTTCCTTCTACTAGGCAGGTGACGTGGAAGAAGCAGAGAAAGCATTTACTGAGGCTAATATGCTAGATCCACAGTGTCCCAATATCTGGGCATACCTTTGCCTTGTCAATCTTCACTTAGACAGAGAAGAGGAGTACAGCCAGTGCTACAGGCAATTATTAAAGGTATTACATTGCACAGACAAAAATTACAACTAATATTTCTCATTTGTGCTTGCAAGTATAAACAAACGCAGAGCTGCTAAAAAGAAGAAATCAACATCTATACTCTGAAAACCATTGTGAAGAGCATGATAGAAGATACATCCCACTTTACAAGTTACCACAGTTTGCCCATTCTATTCATGTATGGAATGTGGGAATAATGACTATTGAAATGCCTCCATTTGTGCTGTACTTAATCTAATTTTGCACTCATAATCCCTACAGGAGTAATATGTAAAGGGAGGGGGAAGTCTAGTATATTCCTAGTCATCATTTAAAGCCAGTTATTGAAATTACATAAATAGGCTTTGTAGGGATAATTTACATGATCTTCAAGAGTCTGCCAATTCAGTTTCTTCAGCATCTCTATAACACTCTCCCATGAGTCAAAGCAACTTGTACCCATTCATGCTGTCCTTCTGTGCATATGTTCAGTAAACCCTACGAGTCCTATTTTGTATGGATTCCACTCACTTGAGCAATATTCTAGGATGGTCATTATTATTGTGTCATGTCTTGTAGCTCTCAATTATTGAAGAAAAGACATTTTTTAATGTTTAACACCAAAGCTGCTGTTTATTTACTGGCTGACTAGCTTTGGGCTTTGTCCATTTTCACAATCCATCTTTGTTATCCAGAATCATGTGATCCATGTGACGATGATATTTTATATAAAATGGAGAATTTGTTCTTATTGGGTTACTTACATTGTGTGCATTTTTGTAATTTTGACAGATAGCCTACTGATGCAAAGAATTTTTTTTTCTCTTCATATGAAATAACATTTAAATTTGACTACTTTCTTATATATTGACATGAATTTCATATAGCTATGCAGAATTAATATTTATATGTAATACTGAAAAATGATATTTTCACAGAATCAAAATATTACTGATGATAAAGAAGAAACACGTCATCATATGGATCCCATTTAAAAAAAAGGACAACAATGTGATATGTGACATAGCAAAAGACAGAAAACTCAACACTATCTCAAGCTTAAAATGGTGTAATACTAGCAGGAATCATGTAGTTTGATAAGCATATTAAATTAAAATTGAAAAAAGAGAAACTCAAAATTTTCATTCTTTTTGCAACAGCCATGTAACTACTGCATTACATATCCATCAACCACCAAAAATAATTTTTCAGAAAATCATTCTCAGTAAACTAAGATCCAAATGTTATTTATGACTTATTACGCCATGAGTTGGCGCATCTTTAGCATGAAGTAATCTGTACAGTACAGTAGTGCCACCCTGAGGCAGTGGCAAGACACATACTCAGCAGCAGTTAGGATAGTCAGTATCATTGAGCAGTATGAGACAGATGGAATGGACTTCTAACAATGGAGTCATCAGTTGGTTGTCAGATAGATCTGTATATCCCACCCAAGCAGTGTGAATTTTGCTGGATAATACTGCTTCCTGTGGTTTGGAAGGGAAAGCTGTCCAGCCTGCACTCAATGTCGACATTACCATTGAATATATGTTTGTGGGACTGCATGAAGACTGAATCTGCTCAATTGAATGATGCATTTGGACACTGTGTCCAAACAGTAAGTGAACTCTCTTAAACAGAACTGATGGCAGAAGAACACACCTTGTATTAGTTTTCTGTTTTAGGCAGAGTAAAATACACTGTGTTTATAAATGGTACGTAGCAGAGATATTTGACTAATGCAACTTGAATTAATATGTACTGTGTTATGTTGCTGTGATAAGAAGGTGTTATCAGCATGGCGGTTGTGTCCACACAACTGTTGTGCTCTGTAGGTGCTAAAACAACGTGCATCCTTACTGTACATTGCATGACTCTTGCAGTTGTATCGAGTTACACTGATCTCAGATATAATATAATGGGTGCACTTCAGGAGAATGTTACAAGCACTGCTGTATTTAAAAGGGCATGCTACTTTAATTGTAAATACACTCCTGGAAATGGAAAAAAGAACACATTGACACCGGTGTGTCAGACCCACCATACTTGCTCCGGACACTGCGAGAGGGCTGTACAAGCAATGATCACAAGCACGGCACAGCGGACACACTAGGAACCGCGGTGTTGGCCGTCGAATGGCACTAGCTGCGCAGCATTTGTGCACCGCCGCCGTCAGTGTCAGCCAGTTTGCCATGGCATACGGAGCTCCATCGCAGTCTTTAACACTGGTAGCATGCCGTGACAGCGTGGACGTGAACCGTATGTGCAGTTGACGGACTTTGAGCGAGGGCATATAGTGGGCATGCGGGAGGCCGGGTGGACGTACCGCCAAATTGCTCAACACGTGGGGCGTGAGGTCTCCACAGTACATCGATGTTGTCGCCAGTGGTCGGCGGAAGGTGCACATGCCCGTCGACCTGGGACCGGACTGCAGCGACGCACGGATGCACGCCAAGACCGTAGGATCCTACGCAGTGCCGTAGGGGACCGCACCGCCACTTCCCAGCAAATTAGGGACACTGTTGCTCCTGGGGTATCAGCGAGGACCATTCGCAACCATCTCCATGAAGCTGGGCTACGGTCCCGCACACCGTTAGGCCGTCTTCCGCTCACGCCCCAACATCGTGCAGCCCGCCTCCAGTGGTGTCGCGACAGGAGTGAATGGAGGGATGAATGGAGACGTGTCGTCTTCAGCGATGAGAGTCGCTTCTGCCTTGGTGCCAATGATGGTCGTATGCGTGTTTGGCGCCGTGCAGGTGAGCGCCACAATCAGGACTGCATACGACCGAGGCACATAGGGCCAACACCCGGCATCATGGTGTGGGGAGCGATCTCCTACACTGGCCGTACACCACTGGTGATCGTCGAGGGGACACTGAATAGTGCACGGTACATCCAAACCGTCATCGAACCCATCGTTCTACCATTCTTAGACCAGCAAGGGAACTTGCTGTTCCAACAGGACAATGCACGTCCGCATGTATCCCGTGCCACCCAACGTGCTCTAGAAGGTGTAAGTCAACTACCCTGGCCAGCAAGATCTCCGGATCTGTCCCCCATTGAGCATGTTTGGGACTGGATGAAGCGTCATCTCACGCAGTCTGCACGTCCAGCACGAACGCTGGTCCAACTGAGGCGCCAGGTGGAAATGGCATGGCAAGCCGTTCCACAGGACTACATCCAGCATCTCTACGATCATCTCCATGGGAGAATAGCAGCCTGCATTGCTGCGAAAGGTGGATATACACTGTACTAGTGCCGACATTGTGCATGCTCTGTTGCCTGTGTCTATGTGCCTGTGGTTCTGTCAGTGTGATCATGTGATGTATCTGACCCCAGGAATGTGTCAATAAAGTTTCCCCTTCCTGGGACAATGAATTCACGGTGTTCTTATTTCAATTTCCAGGAGTGTATTATCAAGTCTTTTAGAATAGTGTAAGATTAAAATTGTATGCTACCTTCTTGCTTAAATGGCACTATGGCCAGTGTTGGTATTCATGCTAATGATGACAGAAGCTATTAAGATTTTGGGGCACTATTTAAAGTGTTAAAGTGCATTAAAATTGTGGCCATTTTGCTACAAGTATGTGTTAGGAATGTGCTGACACTACAGTCAGTGGGTGTGGGTGGTCACTGATAGTATAACAAGACATTTCTTTGTGGATGAGCATATGGAGAGCATCTACATTGTGATTAACTTGGGTACCACCCTGCTGTGGCAAAGCCGAGACCTGAAGCATTTTGTATACTGACCAAGGGACCAGATTGTGATGTTATGTAAGTGAGCCAACTTGCTGTTTGCTGGACAGAATATAGAATATTTTGTTTGGCCAACCTATTTTTAATGTAAACAGATTGATTAATGGTGTTTTTAAAATTTATGACCTATTCTCCAGTTATGTGATATTAGACTGCACTAGTGAACTTTGATCTGATAGATGTTTTTTAAATAATAAATTGTTCAAACTGTCACTCTGGACTACTTGCATTCAAAGCCTGCTCCATACCATCCCAATGATACATTATTAAAGCTGCAAGATAAAATCAGAGACAAAGAGAAAACAGCAGATCACATTAGCAAATGATAAGATAAGAATAAGATTAAAACCAGAGAGGGGCAACATTACATACTGTGTGCTGCAGTACCAGTATCTTCAAAGAAAAGAGGAGCAGTAAGAACAATAAATGTAGCAGCATCACCACTAACAACAACAACAAAGATGATGATGATGATGATGATGATGATGACAACAAAAAAACAAACATCAGTAGTATCAGTAGAATCAACAGCAATAGTGGCAGTAGAACCAACATCAGTGGCTGCAGTACCAATATCAACACTAGCAGCAAACCCAATATCAGCCACAGCAGAACCAACACAAACAGCAGCAATAGTGGCAGTGAGAGAAATGAAGACAGCTACTATACCACCATACGAAGAATCATATCAGCACAACAATCAACGGCTGTCAACAGTAGTAGCACCATCACGACAAACAATGTAGAAACAGCACAGCAAGTACATCTACATCACTAAATATACATGGCTCACCATGATTGATTTGAACAATTGCAATGACTCAAATCGATGATAGCAATAAAATTTGCATATTTCATTAGAGTATTCAGGGCCTCAGAAGCAAGTTAGATCAGCTGGCATTTAACATTTTTAACAACGGTGATACTAATATCTTAGATGGTATTCATGTACTTCATTGTACAAAGCACCATATTGGAGAAAATTATAAACATTGTAAAGCAGGATGGTTGTAGTCTACCAGCCCACGGCAGTAGAAAATATTTCTTGAAAGTAGTAGTTTTTATGCACATCAGAAACAATACACTGTACAGATCAATTGATTTAGGAAAATACAGCAACATTTTTGTGAGGCAGTAATAAATGCAAATACAGCAGCCACAGTGCTCACAATTATATAGGACTCCATAGGGAAATTTAATATTTTCTGGTAACAGAATGTCTTCTAATTTACATTTTCTCTACAACAAGAACTACTATTATTTTGGATCACTTGAATGTTAAGTTTCAGATCAAAAATATTAGTAAGATTGATCTTGCACATTAAATGAACATACAATCTCATGGCTGTGCCAGATTTTCCCACAAGAGCCACTGATAACTGTAAGTGTCTTGCTGGCAACATTTTCAATGTGCCATTGTAACAGTAATGCAAATTTTAAATTGTCTTTCTTATTATGATACCAACTGCTTACAATTAGTGATGTTACTCAACATAATGAAGTCCGTTTGTCTAGTAAAACTTCCAGATTTATCAATACTGAAAATCTTCACAAGTAGGAAACTCGAAACATTCACGCCAACACAACACACACATATACACATGGCCACTGTTGTCATCAGGCTCTAAGCCACACTGTGACAGCATCCAGGGTGAGCAGCAACCTGATTGGATTGAGAAATGGGGGTATGGAAGAGGAGTGGGGCATGGAATGGGAGGGACAGCAGGGATGGTGTTGGGGAAGGTGATAGGCTACCTGTTAACTGCATGCAGTGACAGGGTGGGGCAGGATAGGGCTGCTAATTCCATCATCGAGAAGCTGTGCTTTGGAGGTGGGTGGGGGGGTGGGGGGGGGGGGGGGGGAGAAAGGGAAAAGATTATGTATGTGCATTGATGGGATAGAAGGGATGTGCGGCACTGGTGTGGAAGAAGGGATGTGGAAAAGCATGTGGAGGACAGGGGCTAGCAGAACTTGAGGCCAGGAGGTTACGGAAATGAGGTTATGGAAACAAAGAAAAAGAATATGTTGTAGTACTGGTGTAGGTGGTAGTAGGAGGATGTATGGAAAAGGTCTTGCATCTAGGTCTACTGTTGAGGCAAGGCATTGGCAGCAAGTGTGAAGTAGGGGTGGTCACAGATATTGCATGGGTTGGGTGAACAGCAGAATACCACTGTGGGAGGACTGGAAAGGATATTCTCATTTCAGTGCATGATGAGAGGTAGTTAAGACACTGGTAGAGAATGTGATATAGTTGCTCCAGTCCTGGCTGGTATTGAGTCATGAGAGGAATGCCCTTTACTGTTTGGACAGTGGATATGTTGGGGATGGTAGATGACTGGGGAGAAAAGGTATGGGAGATCTGTTTCAACCACAAGGTTAGGGGGGTTATTTCAGTCTGTGAAGACCTCAGTGAGACCATCGACATATTTGGAGGAAAGCTCATAACTACATGTGCAATGATCATGGGTTCCTGGTCTGCAACTGGTGGCAGCTGTCAAAAAGGAGGCAGCAGGTTTGAGATATAAGGATGTACTGATGTAGCCATCCTTGAAGTGGACATCAACATCATAAAAGGTAGCATTTTGGGCTATTTTGGACCAGGTGAATAGAATGAGAGAGCAGATTTTGAGGTTCTAGAGGAATGTGGATAGTATGTCCTCACCCTTCGTCCAGATCCCAGAGCCTAAACAGACTCATAACATAATTGTGAACCAGTCCTCCAAAAGCCTCTGTACCACAAAGTGGTGTTTCTGCTGCAAAATTCAGTCATACCATGCTTGTTACACACCTTCTCTTCTTTTGCCAATCTCTACAGTGGAAACACTTTTTTGCCAATATTCCTACCAATGAGACTCGACCCAAACCCAATATTGAAGCCTTTCTGAATCAATTTACTCCTTCATTTAACCATTATCAGCCCACACTGTTCCCATATCATTCCCTGTTAACTTTCCTGAGTTTCTTAACATCCAACCTTGCCTCCTCACTATTCCCAAAATCCCTCAATATAGAAACAAACCTCACATCCACAAAAAGAACTGCAACCTATCATTTTTAAAAACTGATCCCAACATTATAATCCTGCCTGCCAACAAAGGCCCAGTTCCCAGCTGCCATCTCAGACACACCAGCAGAGAAGCAAGTTACATATGTAGCACTTTCTGTATTTTTTTGTAGTTTTATTCTTATATTCCACACATTTTTTTGTATTCGAGAGGAGTAATCTTGCCTTTTAGTAACTGTAAAGAGTAGATCTGTGCAGTCTGTAATGTAGTTGTAATTTATTTTGAAAGGGGATCAACAGTCTTAGTAAGGCATCAGCCACATCGGTGACTCTCAGGAGGGTATCAAGTTGCATATTTAGCTTTCTCTGTGTGCTTTTGTAATTTACTTCTTAGGTTAGTTGTACCAGGATGGATAGCATTGTGCACATTGAGTATGAATGCAGGAGAAGCTGGCTGTGACTTGGGAACAACTGAAGGCAGTTTCAGCTATGGTCAGCTATCTTCAGGCTACTGCCTCGGGGATTAGTGGTGGTGGAGAATCTGCCACTTTACATGGGAAACCTCAGGTGTCACATATTTCACCCATGGCCTCTGTTGCAAAGGCACCCGGATGTGTACCTGGCATGTTGAATCTGCACTCACTCCAGTGTGAGTAGCAGGTGGTAACGTGTTCACATTGTTTGAGGCAAAAGATCAGTGTGGAAGAGGCTGGCCATCTGGCCTTGCCTATTCACCGCTTGAGTGGACAGATGGCAGCTCCTTCTGTAGAGTCTCAGCAGGCACACAGGGGGACAGTTTTGCTTCTTATTGGGAGCTCCGGTGTTAGGCTTGTTATGGAGCCCCTTCAGGAAATAGCATTCAGGGCCAGAAAGAAGACTAATTTGTACTCGGTATGTCTGCTGGGGCCCCTCATGCGAGGGAATGTGAAGGAGGCCCTGCCTGCAGCTATCGAGCATTCATGGTGGAGTCATCTGCAAGTTGTGCCTCACATTGGCACAAACAACTCCTGTTGCTTGGTGCCGGTACCCTGCTTACATCATATGGGTGACAGGTGAATGTGATGCAGAATGCAGGCCTTGTGTGTGGGGTACTAACAGAGCTCATAAACTGCAGCATTGTTCCAGAGTTAATCTGGGTCCTTTGATTTGGAGCCAAGTGGATGGTCTCAAGCAAAGGCTTTTTCAACTCTGTGATGGCCTTGGTTGCAGATTTCTGGACCTGTATTATGGGCTGCAGATATGTCAAGAGTGCATCAATCAAAGACAGCAACAGCTCAAGTAGCAGAGTACTTGTGGAGTGCACATGGTTTTTTTTAAGAGAGTTGGTTGTTTGAGGTCCTCTGATGAACACTGTTGTGTTATTTGTGTTATGTGTGGAAAAGAATAAATAAAAGATTGTTTCTGGAATGTTCCACTCTTGAATAACACCACAATTGATGGCAGTTGGGGAAGTTCCATAGGTGTGTAGAATTAACAGTTATTCTCAGTTCCACCTTTGCTAGTTTGTAGGATCAAGTAAATGACTTAATGGGTAAGAAGGTACAAATGAAAATTTAATTGACTGTCAGGATGCCACAGTATGCAGCACTCTCAGATATGAATAGGGAGACATTCCAGAAAATCTGGGACGAGCGCATGAAAACAAAACAGGAGATAAATAAATGGCAAATAACGGTCAGTAACGGACTGTCAGTAAAGCTAATTGAGGAATTCCAAATAGGAAATGGAACAAGTTTTTCCAAGCAATTGCCCTAGTTCAGACCAGAGGAACAAGTACACCCAAAGCATATTTTGAGGGTATTTTTGAGTTCATTACCTGAACACTGGAATGATTCAAGAAATACCGATTTCACATTAAGTTACCTTGAAGGGCATGTGGCTGAGTGGGCAACAGCAAACTCAGAAGAATTCATTACTTTGGAAAATCACCAGGAGAAATTTAAGAGAAAATACTGGTCATCCAGAATGCAAGAAGAATTAACTTTAGAGTTACTTCATCCCAAACATTATACCAGCCTATGAGGTAGTTACAAGCCCACAAGGTTAGCCGGGAGCACTAATATGCCGTTTCTTGGACTTGGGTAGGTGCACCGACCCCGGATCGAATCCACCTGGTGGCTTAACAACAAGGGCCAGTGTGATGGCAGCCTGGATATGGCTTTTAGGCAGTTTTCCACATCCCACTATGTGAATACCGGGTTGGTCCCCACGTCCCACCTCAGTTACATAGCTCGCAGACATTTGCAGCATGTTCATACTATTTCACGATTTACACTAGACACAGACAGCTGGGGTACACTGATTCACATAAATTTTCTTGGCATGTTATAGTGTTAGGTGAAGATTTCAATTCACCAGATATAGACTGGGACACTCAGATGTTTAGGATGGGTGGTAGGGACAGAGCATCGAATGACATTATACTGAGTGCACTATCCGAAAATTACCTCAAGCAATTAAACAGAGAACCGACTCGTGGAGATAACATCTTGGACCTACTGATAACAAACAGACCCAAACTTTTTGACTCTGTAAGTGCAGAACAGGGAATCAGTGATCATAAGGCCATTGCAGCATCCCTGAATATGGAAGTTAATAGGAATATAAAAAAAGGGAGGAAGGTTTATCTGTTTAGCAAGAGTAATAGAAGGCATATTTCAGACTACCAAACAGATCAAAACGAAAATTTCTGTTCCGACACTGACAATGTTGAGTGTTTATGGAAAAAGTTCAAGGCAATCGTAAAATGCGTTTTAGACAGGTACGTGCCGAGTAAAACAGTGAGGGACGGGAAAAACCCACCGTGGTATAACAACAAAGTTAGGAAACTACTGCGAAAGCAAAGAGAGCTTCACTTCAAGTATAAACGCAGCCAAAACCTCTCAGACAAACAGAAGCTAAACGATGTCAAAGTTAGCATAAGGAGGGCTATGCGTGAAGCGTTCAGTGAATTCGAAAGTAAAATTCTATGTACCAACTTGACAGAAAATCCTAGGAAGTTCTGGTCTTACGTTAAATCAGTAAGTGGCTCGAAACAGCATATCCAGACACTCCGGGATGATGATGGCATTGAAACAGAGGACGACACGCGTAAAGCTGAAATACTAAACACCTTTTTCCAAAGCTGTTTCACAGAGGAAGACTGCACTGCAGTTCCTTCTCTAAATCGTCGCACAAACAAAAAAATGGCTGACATCGAAATAAGTGTCCAAGGAATAGAAAAGCAACTGGAATCACTCAACAGAGGAAAGTCCACTGGACCTGAGGGGATACCAATTCGATTCTACACAGAGTATGCGAAAGAACTTGCCCCCCTTCTAACAGCCGTGTACCGCAAGTCTCTAGAGGAACGGAAGGTTCCAAATGATTGGAAGAGAGCACAGGTAGTCCCAGTCTTCAAGAAGGGTCATTGAGCAGATGCGCAAAACTATAGACCTATATCTCTGACGTCGATCTGTTGTAGAATTTTAGAACATGTTTTTTGCTCGAGTATCATGTCGTTTTTGGAAACTCAGAATCTACTCTGTAGGAATCAACATGGATTCTGGAAACAGTGATCGTGTGAGACCCAACTCGCTTTATTTGTTCATGAGACCGAGAAAATATTAGATACAGGCTCCCAGGTAGATGCTATTTTCCTTGACTTCCGGAAGGCGTTCGATACAGTTCCGCACTGTCGCCTGATAAACAAAGTAAGAGCCTACGGAATATCAGACCAGCTGTGTGGCTGGATTGAAGAGTTTTTAGCAAACAGAACACAGCATGTTGTTATCAATGGAGAGACGTCTACAGACGTTAAAGTAACCTCTGGCGTGCCACAGGGGAGTGTTATGGGACCATTGCTTTTCACAATATATATAAATGACCTAGTAGATAGTGTCGGAAGTTCCATGCGGCTTTTCGTGGATGATGCTGTAGTATACAGAGAAGTTACAGCATTAGAAAATTGTAGCGAAATGTAGGAAGATCTGCAGCGGATAGGCACTTGGTGCAGGGAGTGGCAACTGATCCTTAACATAGACAAATGTAATGTATTGCGAATACATAGAAAGAAAGATCCTTTATTGTATGATTATATGATAGCGGAACAAACACTGGTAGCAGTTACTTCTGTAAAATATCTGGAAGTATGCGTGCGCAACGATTTGAAGTGGAATGATCATATAAAATTAATTGTTGGTAAGGCGGGTACCATGTTGAGATTCATTGGGAGAGTCCTTAGAAAATGTAGTCCATCAACAAAGGAGGTGGCTTACAAAACACTCGTTCGACCTATACTTGAGTATTGCTCATCAGTGTGGGATCCGTAACAGATCGGGTTGACGGAGGAGATAGAGAAGATCCAAAGAAGAGCGGCACGTTTCGTCACAGGGTTATTTGGTAACCGTGATAGCGTTACGGAGATGTTTAGCAAACTCAAGTGGCAGACTCTGCAAGAGAGGTGCTCTGCATCGCAGTGTAGCTTGCTCGCCAGGTTTCGAGAGGGTGCGTTTCTGGATGACGTATCGAATATATTGCTTCCCCCTACTTATATCTCCTGAGGAGATTACGAATGTAAAATTAGAGAGATTCGAGCGCGCACGGAGGCTTTCAGACAGTCGTTCTTCCCGCGAACCATATGCGACTGGAACAGAAAAGGGAGGTAATGACAGTGGCACGTAAAGTGCCCTCCGCCACACAGCGTTGGGTGGCTTGTGGATTATGAATGTAGATGTAGATGTAGATGTAGATTCCATCCCGAGGGGTATGGGGTGGCGGCAGGAAGGGCATCCAGCCACCCCTTCAAATTAACCTTGCCAAATCCGATTGTAACCACACTGTCCCTTCGAAAACTGCTGGACAAAGGTGCAAGCAAAAGCAAAGGCTATGGGGTAGTTATAAAAAATATACAGAATGGCATCTCACAAGGTATAAATATTTAGATAACCCCTTAGAAGAAAATGATTTAGTTAAGAGAGTGCCATATCATGTGATAAAGGAAATTTGGTATTGAGGGTTGGCAACCGTGAACAATCTGTTGACATTTGTCAAAGGTTTAGATACACTAATTGAAGAACATGTTGACTATACACAAAACAAAAACTGAAAAACTGACAGGCGGATAGCAGTAAGGGGATTTGGTATCCCCCCCAATTCCACAGGAAAAGTTAATATAATTTCTGTAAATTTAATAGGCAGAATAATGGTCAGAGAAATAATCCAGCAATTAAATAAAGTGTATCTCTCTGGTGTTCATGTCTAATAAAGTAAATAACAAAGATAACCAGGTTTCGTCAGAGAGATCATTTTCGTGTTCCTTGCCAGGAAGCAATGAGCTTTCTGGAGTGGGGGCCAGGCATCAGGAAAGGATAAAGCAATCATAGGCCCATGGAGAAAAGGAGAGTTGCTGTTACATGGGAAGTAACTACATATGAACGGCTAATAGAAGAAGAGGAAAGTAATAAAGAATAGATTAGGTAGCTAGTTGCTGAAGAAATATTTGGGACAAAGGCAAATATTGCCCTACATTCAGGCAGTGACAACTCAGTAATATCCCAGAAAGTATAATACACATTTTGACATAAATTTAGCTGTCCTATACTACTAGTGACTGGTCTTTACTAGTAGGTGTAACTGGAAGTACAGGTAAATTGGTTAAAGAAGAAACTAGATTATCTACCTTTCTGCAGACAGTTTTGATAGTACAAAGTTTAAATTTAAAAATAATACTGGGCTAGTATTGCCTGTTAGTCCACCAGGCAATCTGAAATTTTAATACCAATACGTTATGCTGAATGGCTAAACACTGCACATGGGAAGTACTTTTCAAAAAATAATTCTTTAACATTTTAAGAAAGGTACCAGCAGTTTACATTCATTTTGTAGCTATCACTAACATAGCAATGGTGACTAGTGCAACAGAAGTGGAAAATGAATTTATAGAACAAATACAGCCAAAGTCTTGGGAATCTAATACTTTAACTAGGGACCAGCAATAGGAACTAAATATACTTTAATTAAATATAAAGAGGTGTTCTCTGATAAATCAGGCATAATAGGAGAGTATGTGTGTAAATTCAAAGGAAAGGATAACACTCCATTCTTTTGCACACCATAGTCCATCCCTATTTGCCTGTGGTCAGCAGTACAAGAATAAGTGCAAAAGATAGTAACAAATGGAATTGTTGAACACAGTCAAAATGTATACAACAGTCCATTGTTGGTGGGAAGAAAATCAGCTGGAGGAGTACACTTAGTACTGTGATGACATCAAATAAACATACAGAGACTGAAAGAGATCACCCAGTGAACACTGAAGAACTGTTGGTGATATGTGAACAAGCGAAATTCCTTAGCTCCATGGACCTGAGAGACAGTTATTGCCACGTCCAATTAAATAAAGATTCAAGACCTTACACAGCCTTCTTATTTGAAGGGAATTCACATCAATGTAGGGTACTTCCTTTCAGGTTAAATATTTCAGTGGTAGTTTTTGTATGTGCACTAGTAAAGTGTTATGCAAAAGTTGATTATTTACATATGTGACATATTAATAGTACCTAATCTGGGAGTAGTATCATGTCCTGCTGATTAAGACTCTGAAAAGGTTACAGAAAGAGCGCATAACAACAAAGTTATTAGAGTCCCATTATGGATGAGATGAACTCAGGTTTTTAGGTCACACACTGGGGATAAAAGATGTAAAACCAGACCTCAAATGAATTAAAACAATAAAGGACTACCATGAGCCACAATATGTGAAGCAGTTGCATTCATTCCTGGGTCTGGCCAGAGGATATAGGTTATTTGTGTCCCAATTACCACTGGGAATGAATAAAATGACTTGAACTGAGGGTCCCACTGTAGTTTTTACGATTAACTTTTTGTCATCTATTACAGCAACAATGCTGTAAAGCACTTAGTTCAAAAAGTAAAAGATGACCTGCTGTCAAGTATTTTGGAGAAAATCCATTGTTGTGTGAGCATGAAATGGAAAAAAAGATATTTGTGGGTAATGCAAAGTGGTGATTTATTTTGGCAAATGAATGGAAAATCACCATATTGGGAACTGTGTATTCCTGAAGCCACAGGGGAAGACCTAATTTGGTTTACACACAAGCGGCACTGTCATTTTGCCACAAGGAAATGCATTAGGCATAAGATAAACATAAGAATTTGAGTGGAAAAGTCATAAACGTTATAAGGGCATGTAAACTGTGTCAAAAAGTGAAAGAGGATAACTGCCATATGATCTACAGGCTTCATCCAGTAATACCAAAAGCTTTTCATGACTTAACAGCTGTCAGTCTCTGCAGTCCAATGCTAAAAGTTAGAGATGGATTTACCTATATTTTAATACTATAAGACTATTGCTCAAAAAGTGTTAAGTTGTATCTGATAAAGTTAGTAAATACATCTACCAATAAAGGGACTTTGTAAAAAAAAAGAGGCTTATATAGACTGAAAGATACAGGAATACTAAGAAATTGCTAAAACTTGTAACTTCCAAAGACTGAAACACAAATATAAGGAAACCATCAATTTTTTAAGTAGTTGTAAGTAATGCATAAGAAGAAAATATTGTCTACATTTATCGAGTTAAGTGCAAAGCCGTGTGCAAAATAATTAAAGATATTTTCAAAAATGGTTCAAATGGCTCTGAGCACTATGGGACTCAACTGCTGAGGTCATTAGTCCCCTAGAACTTAGAACTAGTTAAACCTAACTAACCTAAGGACATCACAAACATCCATGCCCGAGGCAGGATTCGAACCTGCGACCGTAGCGGTCTTGCGGTTCCAGACTGCAGCGCCTTTAACCGCACGGCCACTTCAGCCGGCAAAGATATTTTCAGTTGTTTAGATAATTGAGTTGTCAGGCATCCTTCATCTAAGCTGGAGGAGAAAGTGATGTGTTGAAACTTCCTGGCAGATTAAAACTTTGTGCCAGACCAAGACTCGAATTCACAACCTTTGCCTCTCGCAGCCAAGTGTCTATCAACTGAACTACCCAAGCACGACTCCCAACCTGTCATCACAGCTTTACTTCTGCCAGTAACTCATATACTACCTTCCAAACTTCACAGAAACTCTCCTGCAAAACTCGCAGAACTAGCACTCCTGGAAGAAAGGATATTGCAGAGAGATGGCTTTGCCACAGCCTGGGAGATTTTTCCAGACTGAGATTTTCATTCTGCAGTGGAATGTGCGCTGATATGAAACTTTCGTAGGGAAGAAAACTTGCTACTCACCATATTGCGGAGATGCTGAGTCACGATTCACACAATTAATAGCTTTCGGCCACTATGGCCTTTGTCAGCAATAGACACACACACATACACACACACACTCGCACAAACGCAACTTGTGTCTGCTGTCTCAGACAACTGAAACCACACTGCGAGCAGCAGCACCAGTGCATGATGGGAGTGGAGACTGGGTGGGGGTAAGGGGGAGGCTGGGGCGGGGAGGTGGAGGGATAGTATGGTGGGGGTGACAGACAGTCAGATCCTGTATTTTTGTGTGTTATCTCCTGTACCTTTCCACACGATATTGTATCTCTACTTACTACGAACCCCCCCCCCCCCCCTCTCACACACACACACACACTTTCTCCATTCTATCCCTGTTTGCACCCACTAAATCCACCATCCAGCCAATCTGCCATCCCCCTTCTTCGCGTTTATTCGCCCTCAAACCTGCTACCCACAGTAATATAAATATATTTATTAATTGTTAGTTATTCTCTACTTTGATCCTTGAGACTTCTCGCCAATTTTAGTTAGTCTTCACCTTCCACTACCATCGTCTTCCTTAGTTTTCGTCTCTTTTTTCCCCCTTGTGCATCCATTTTGCCCTTTTTGTGACTTTTCACACGTATTTGGATGTATTTTTGCATAATTTTTCGGACATAATTCCCATTTTTACATAATTTTTCACATTTTTTGCACCACCATGGATCCTTGCTCCTTCCATCTGCATCATTCCAGAAAAATTTCCATACCCTAGCCAGATCTCAGTCCCATATACTGTTCCTGCATTGTTGTTCGTCTCATGAAATCCCCCCTAATGGCCTTACCATCAAATTACCCATCTCTGGTTGCCACCCTTCCTTCCACAATGACCTCCACCTGTTCAGATTCCACCAATCCTTAGCCCTCACCAACATAGTCCTGCAAAACCATATCAAACAAGCCCAATCCTCCTTGCAGTACCTTCTCTCCGTTTGCAAAATTTTCCTGCTATGTAATCCCAAATTCCTGGAACCCGTAACACACATTGAAACTCTTGTCCTCCATGAACTTGAGCATCATGCACAACGCCACCTCAAAAAGCTCTCCATCCTGCTCACTTCTTATTCCCACATCGGAGTACCACTGTCCACCACCTCTACAACAACCTCCAAACCTCACCACGTCCCCTCATTGCTGACAAACTCTTGTCTCGCAGACCTACTACACTTACGCCCCCCCCCTCCAAAACTTTCTCCCACCACCACACAGAACCCAGAACCTAAACAGACCCATAACACAGTCATGAACTTTTCCTCCAAAAGCCTTAGTCCCACAGAAATAGCAGTCCTTTCCAAAAGCCTCACCTTTTGCTCCACTCCCAAATTCAACCATGCAGGACTTGTTAAAGACCTTCTCTCCTTCTCCCAGTCAGTACAGTGGAAACACATTTTCCCCACCAACCCGACCAATCAGACTCCACCAAAGACCAATATTGAACCTGGCCTAACTCAATTCACTCTTCTATCCAACTCTGATCCACCCCCACTGCCTCTGAACCACCCCCTGTTAACTTTCCAGAATTTCTTAACCTCAAACCTTGCCTCACCATCATTCCCCAAATCCCTCAACATGCAAACTAACCTTACATCTACAGAAAGAACTGCAGTCCACCATCTAAAAACTGATCCCGACCTTATAATCCTACCTGCAGACAAAAGCTCCACCATCGTTGTTTTGAACCGCACAGATTACATGGCAGAAGGACTCCATCAGCTGTCAGATACTTCCACCTACAAACCCTGCCATAGTGACCCAATTCCAGCAATCCAACAGGATCTCCAGCCACTACTCAAATCCTTAGGCCCATCACAAAACCTCTCCCCAGAGTCCATCTCTCTACTTACCTCTAGCACTCCCTGCACTCCCACATTCTACATGCTTCCTAAAGTCCATAAACCCAACCACCCAGGAGACCCAATGTGGCCACTTACTGTGCCCCCACTGAGAGAATCTCTGCACTCATAGACCAACACCTTCAACCTATTACTCGGAACCTATCCTCCTATATAAAAGATACCAACCATTTCCTCCACCGACTCTCTCAGTTCCTGTCCCTTTGCCACACGGTGCCCTGCTCATCACTATTGATGCCACCTCCCTGTACACTAACATTCCTAATGCCCACATCCTTACTGCTATTGAACACTACCTTTACAGACACCTATGGGTTCCAAACCAACAACTTCCTTCCTAGTCGCCATGACCAACTATATCCTCCCCCACAATTACTTATCCTTTGAAGGCATTACCTACAAACAAATCAGGGGTATGTGAAGGCATTACCTATGAACAAATCCAGGCTATGGCTGTGGGCACCAACATGGCACCATCCCATGCCAACCTATTCATGGTCATCTACAGGAATCCTTCCTAAAAACCCAGAATCCCAAACCCCTCACCTGGTTCATATTCATTGATGACATCTTTGTTATCTGGATTGAAGGTGAGGACACCCTATCCACATTCCTCCAGAACATCAACAACTTCTCCCCCATTTGCTTCACCTGGTCCTACTCAACCCAACAACACACCTTCCTAGATATTGACCTCAGAGATGGCTACATCAGTAACTCCATCCATATCAAAACTACTAACCACCAGCAATACCTCCACTTCGACAATTGCCACCCATTCCATACCAAGAAATCTCTTCCGTACAGCCTAGCCACCCATTGTCGTCGCATCTGCAGTGATGAGCAGTCCCTCTCAAAATATAGAAAGGGTCTCACTGAAGCCTTCACTGACAGTAATTATCCTCCCAACCTTGTACAAAAACAAATCTTCCGTGCCTTAACTTTCCAGTCTCCCACCACCTCCTAAAGTCCCACAGTACAGCCACAGACGAGCATTCCCCTTGTAACTCAGTGCCATCCGGGACTGGAGCAACTGAATTACATTCTCTGTCAGGGTTTTGATTACCTCACGTCATGCCCTGAAATGAGAAATGTCCTCCCCACAATCCTTCCCACCCCTCCCACAGGTCCGCTGTCCACTGAACCTACACAATATATTTGTCCACCCCTACACAAGCCTTGCTCCCAACCCCTTACCTCATGGCTCATATCCCTGTAATAGACCTAGAAGCAAGACCTATCCCATACATCGTCCTACCACCACCTACCCCAGTCCAGTCCACCTATCCCATCAAACTCCCTGTGAAACCAGTCATGTGATTTACAAGCTAAGTTGCAACCACTGTGCTGCATTCTATGTAGGCATGACAACCAACAAGCTGTCTGTCCGCATGGATGGCCACCGACAAACTGTGGCCAAGAAAAAGTGGACCACCCTGTTGCTGAACACACTGCCAAACATGAATCCCTCATCTCAATGACTGCTTCACAGCCTGTGCCATATGGATCCTTCCCACCAACATCAGCTTTTCTGAATTGCACAGTTGGGAACTTTCCCTGCAACACATCCTACATTCCCATAATCCTCCTGGCCTCAACCTTCATTAGTCACTGTCCTCACCCAGCCAGCCCCCCCCCCCCTCCCCCCGTTCCCATTCCAGCACAACACAGCCGTCATTTCACTGCCACACCCAGTCTTTTAATTTCTTTTTATTTCTCTCCTTACCGCTACTTAACCCCCCACCCTCCCCACCATCTCTCCTGCCCTCCTGCAGCACTTCACTGTCCTCCACAACCATCATACTATCCCTCCCCCTCCCTGCGCCAGCCTCCTCCTTACCCCCACCCTGTCGCTACTCCCATCATGCACTGGTGTTGCTGCTCACAGTGTGGTTTCAGTTATCTGACACAGCAGACGTGTGCAAGTTGCATTTGCGCACGTGTGTGTGTGTGTGTGTGTGTGTGTGTGTGTGTGTGTGTTGTAATGGATCTGGGAGATGTTATTTTTTTTTTATGTATTTGTCGATACCAAATTGTAAATGTTTTTTTTTATACTTTTTGTCAGAATTTATTGTAATTTGCCTTATTATATGTTAATTTACTTATGTTTTTGAGAGTGAAAGCATAATGATTACTATTAGTAAATGTATTGAAGAATAGCAAAGAGACTGATTACAAGTGGAAGCTTGTGTGTTGTGTAAAATATCTTTGACGCTGGAGTCGTATTTGACTATAGTCAGTCGGCACTCGAATCAGCTAACTCTTGGTGTGTGTTGACGGAAGAACAATGTGAAGGTCGCCGTCATAAATAATTTTGAATTATGTTACTATTTTTTTGTATTTACCATAAAAAAAAGAATCTACATTTGAAGAAATGGTATTTGAAACACCAAAATGTGGCAAACACGTTGAACCACGTCTTTTCTGCAGCCGACAAAGATGCATTGTGGAATCATACTTAGACAACTGAAGCCAAGACTAATATCGCCTTGCAAATGTCTAACGGAAAAGGTACTGTCACGAAATATGGCAAATTTAAGTAAATAAAAAATAGTGACCATATTTTCAACTTGTGTCTTAGCCGGGATAGAATATTTCAGTGTGTCTATTGCTGAAAAAGGCGATAATGGCCAAAAGCTATTAATTGCGTGAATCTTTTTGTTGTGCCTATCGTGACTCAGCATCTCCACTATATGGTGAGTAGCAACTTTCCTTCCCTAATATTGTTACATTCGATCCTGGATTTTCCATTGTTTGATATGAAACTTTCTGGAAGATTAAACTGTGTGCCAGACTGAGACTCGAATTCGGGACCTTTGCCTTTCGCAGGCAAGTGCCCACCAACTGAGCTACCCAAGCACAGCTCATGACCCATCCTCACAGCTTTACTTCCACCAGTACCACATCCCCTTCCTTCCAAACTTCACAGAAGCTCTCCTGCAAAACTTGCAGAACTAGTTGGTACAGCACTTGCCTGCAAAAGGCAAAGGTCCCAAGTGTGAGTCTCGGTCTGGCTTACAGTTCTAATCTGCCAGCAAGTATCGTATTACCTCACACTCCACTGCAGAGTGAAAATCTCATTCAAGTGATGCATTATTTGCCCTGCCTCTCTAACTGATGAAGGGTAATCTTGACCTTGAGCAAGCAGCTTGTTGTTTTAGGACCGTATATTTTGCAGGAAATTTTCTAGTTCTTTCCTGAATGTCATGAGAGCAAAAGTGGACACAGGGCATCTGCAAGGCAGGGGTGATGGGAACCCAGCTTCCTGTGTCTGGAGACACATGCTGGTTGGGGTAGCTACCACCCGAAAATGCCATTCCACCTTGGACATCCACTGTAGACTATGGAAGTTCTATGGGCATGAACTCCGCCACACACCGTCAGGTGGCTTGCGGAGTATGGATGTAGCTGTATATGTAGATGACAATGGTCTTGATGTCACTTGTCAAGGGAAATCCAGAGAGGATGTACAGAGCACAGATGACAAAGGCTGATATGTATTGGGAACTTTGTTATAGTTGTATATGCTGCAGCAAAATCTAACATGGAATGTATATAGTGGAGATGAAATATATGCATGATAAAGAAGGAGCATGTGAATTTATTTTGTTGTACGTGTTTGAGATTTCCAGCTGGTACAGATTTGAAATTTCAAGAAAGAAATCTGAGGCCTCAAGATACAGCAACACAGTAAATTCAAACATTTAATATAGATAAGTAATTGTGACCAAAAAACTTTTATGTAATTGCCTCCATACAATGGCTGGCACATTACATTCCAGTACATCAGCTGTCTCTTTCTCTGAATCAGTGATGTCATGACAGTCATGCTCAAGGTGATTCCATGATCTGCAGCAGAACTCTTGGATGGAACGGTGTTATCAAGGAATAACTGCCACAACCAACATATGTCTCCAAGTGCAAGGATACAGATGCCCATTGCCCCCACCTTGGAAATACACTTTGTCCATGCTCCCTCTCATGGCATGCACATAGGAAAAGAAAAATCCCATGCATAATATGTGGCCCTAAGCAGAACACTTACATACTAAAATAACAAGGTGCTTGCTCAAAGTCACTTCTCCCTTCATCACTTAAGAGAGAGAGGTGGGGGGGGGGGGGGGGGGGACAACATATCAATTTCTCGGAAGTGGTAGGTAACAGCTCATATCGCCCCACTTAGATGAAGGACTTCACAAGAACTCAATTTGCTGCACAATTAAAATATCCTTAAATATTTTCCAAGTGTCTTTGCACTTAATACAGTAAACAGAGACAATATTTCTTTCATGTATTTAATTACAACTACTTTTAAAAAATAAATGTACCATGTATCATTTCATAGCACGTAAAAGTACCTTTCAAAACAGCAACATAGTTCACACTAACATCTCACACCATTATATTTTTATTTCAGTCCTTTTAAGTTACAAGTGGCTTACAACCATAGCCTTAGCAATTACCAAGCATGTCCCAACTTTTTTATTTAAATGGGTCTCTTTTTACAGTCATTTTATTCACAATACTTGTTATCTTCGGCAAAAGGAACATTCTTGTCATAACAATGTTTTGTGTGTGAAATCATTCCGTGTTAGCTTCATCACTGTGTGTGGACTATCAACAGAAAACAACTGCTTCATTATTTATAACCTACACTTAGTTATTACCACCTCTTGGGCACCTGGTTCATCTTCATATTTCCATACGGACACTCAAGGAACTGATAAGCATGAATGAGTTCCTCTATTCATTTCATACAGAAATTTAGTTAAAAGCATTGATAGATTACTTATTCTAAGCTGAAACTAACCTCATCTGAGAAAAGTACTTATGAACTCCACCTGTTACTTCAAATATTGCACAAAGACTATAAACTTTCCAAGGTACAAGTATTAATCCATCTATAACCGATAGTTTACCAACTCAAAAATATAAGACCTCCACAATGCATAGCAATAACCTGGTAACCATTATTGAGCTGGGTTTATCCCCAGACAATTCTTGGATATACTCTGCAACATACACTGAAGTATGTATCTTTGAATTTGAAATCATCTTATTCTCTTCTCAGAGAAGCCTCATGCTGAATTGTATTTTCAAACTTCTGTTTCTTTTATCACTACCAATACACTTATGCTCTCTATGTCATTATTGCAAAAACAAAGGTCAGACCACTGTCTCCTTGTTCATTTGAATTTTTTCAAGATTACAGAACCCAGTGAGTTTATTTATTTCACTATCATGAAATAAACCTAAAAATTAACAATAGTGTACTACCCTTATAAACACTGTCACATACACTACTCATCACAGAAAGGCAATGCCTATATGATCATTGTTCTCTACTCAGATAGTGTCCTTGTATTATTTCCCTAACTCCCCTTTTACTGTAAGTTATCCTTTTGTCCATCCCATCGTTCTCTTACACAAATTTATATATTCAGGGTGCTTATAATTAAACTTTTCGTGGTCGAGATGGCCCCATGAAAAGTGACTGATCATAGGACAGTGAAACTTTGTGGAAACTTTTGTAAGGACGTGCAGAAGAGAGTAAATGAATGAACCATTGGAAGAAACACATTTTAATTTCCAGATGAGGGAGTAACATTTCTTAATTATATATAATGTTTAGATACAAAGTTACAAACATTGCTCAATGTGATGACCATCTGCATCCATCACACTCTGGAACCACAAAACCACACTAGATATACCATTTCACAGTTGTTCACAGAAATTTTTGAATGGTGACCATGAGATGTTTAGCTCATGCACTGCTTGAAGATCCCACATTGCATCCAGCATTCTCAGCCATGCTAATATTAACTTCTTCAATAATTTGTGGCACAACTGGCTGTCAGCTTCTCCCAAGAGTAAATCCCAAATCACCAATTAATAACAAATTTCCAAATCATATTCTACAACAGTGCAGAAAAAGGACATCTCTCTATTCCTTTGATGCATCGATACTGACAAAGAGCAGCAGCACTATTGCTGTTGTTTAGATAAAAGAACTTTATGAGTAAAACCCTGCTCTCTTTGTCCAGACTCATGTTGACTGTCTGCAACTGTAATGCACACCGACATATGAAGAGTCTGGACACCTTATGTTTTATAGAACCTAATCCTTTTTGCATCTAGAACTAACTTCTATATATTGAACTTGCACAGTCACTACACTGCTAAAGTGCCCTCCTGCGAGTGTTGCAACATTATAAGTTCAGGATATCCATACATTATCTTCAGTAGGGTATTGCCCAGATCTTACCATATCATCAGTTAGCTATGGTACATGTTTATTAACACCTGCTTAACCCTTCTCCTGTTTCATGTGATGTTAGTAGCATATAGGTTTTTCCAATTCCCAATGAACACATAGCCAGAAATATATATTACCCTATCTTTTAACCATGCATCTGGGGTATGCTAGAATTATATTTGGCACTGTTAGCATGTAAACCTCGATATCACATACTTCCTTAACAATACCAATTAATACAGTGGGTTCGCAATGGTCAAGGGGTTAGCTCATTATTGTTAACTAATTCATTTTATTCTTACTTTAATTAGTTTATGATCTAATGACTAAAAGTTCCCCTAGTACACTTGCAGGTATCTTCTTTATGTGTATATATATATATATATATATATATATATATATATATATATATATATATATATATATATATATATATATATATATATATATATATATATATATATATATAAAAAACAAAGATGATGTGACTTACCAAATGAAAGTGCTGGTCAGGTCGACAGACACACAAACAAACACAAACAACAAACATACACACAAAATTCAAGCTTTCGCAACAAACTGTTGCCTCATCAGGAAAGAGGGGAAGGAGAGGGAAAGACGAAAGGATGTGGGTTTTAAGGGAGAGGGTAAGGAGTCATTCCAATCCCGGGAGCGGAAAGACTTACCTTAGGGGGAAAAAAGGACAGGTATACACTCGCACACACACACATATCCATCCACACATATACAGACACAAGCAGACATATTTAAAGACAAAGAGTTTGGGCAGAGATGTCAGTCGAGGCGGAAGTGAAGAGGCAAAGATGATGTTAAATGACAGGTGAGGTATGAGTGGCGGCAACTTGAAATTAGCGGAGATTGAGACCTGGTGGGTAACGGGAAGAGAGGATATATTGAAGAGCAAGTTCCCATCTCCGGAGTTCGGATAGGTTGGTGTTGGTGGGAAGTATCCAGATAACCCGGACGGTGTAACACTGTGCCAAGATGTGCTGGCCGTGCACCAAGGCATGTTTAGCCACAGGGTGATCCTCATTACCAACAAACACTGTCTGCCTGTGTCCATTCATGTGAATGGACAGTTTGTTGCTGGTCACTTCCACATAGAATGCATCACAGTGTAGGCAGGTCAGTTGGTAAATCACATGGGTGTTTTCACATGTGGCTCTGCCTTTGATCGTGTACACCTTCCGGGTTACAGGACTGGAGTAGGTGGTGGTGGGAGGGTGCATGGGACAGGTTTTACACCGGAGGCGTGTAACCCGGAAGGTGTACACGATCAAAGGCAGAGCCACATGTGAAAGCACCCACATGATTTACCAACTGACCTGCCTACACTGTGATGCATTCTATGTGGGAATGACCAGCAACAAACTGTCCATTCGCATGAATGGACACAGGCAGACAGTGTTTGTTGGTAATGAGGATCACCCTGTTGCTAAACATGCCTTGGTGCACGGCCAGCACATCTTGGCACAGTGTTACACCGTCCGGGTTATCTGGATACTTCCCACCAACACCAACCTATCCGAACTCCGGAGATGGGAACTTGCTCTTCAATATATCCTCTCTTCCCGTTACCCACCAGGCCTCAATCTCCGCTAATTTCAAGTTGCCGCCACTCATACCTCACCTGTCATTTAACATCATCTTTGCCTCTTCACTTCCGCCTCGACTGACATCTCTGCCCAAACTCTTTGTCTTTAAATATGTCTGCTTGTGTCTGTATATGTGTGGATGGATATGTGTGTGTGTGCGAGTGTATACCTGTCCTTTTTTCCCCCTAAGGTAAGTCTTTCCGCTCCCGGGATTGGAATGACTCCTTACCCTCTCCCTTAAAACCCACATCCTTTCGTCTTTCCCTCTCCTTCCCCTCTTTCCTGATGAGGCAACAGTTTGTTGCGAAAGCTTGAATTTTGTGTGTATGTTTGTGTTTGTTTGTGTGTCTGTCGACCTGCCAGCACTTTCATTTGGTAAGTCACATCATCTTTGTTTTTAGATATATTTTTCCTACGTGGAATGTTTCCCTATATATATATATATATATATATATATATATATATATATATATATATATATACATACACTCCTGGAAATTGAAATAAGAACACCGTGAATTCATTGTCCCAGGAAGGGGAAACTTTATTGACACATTCCTGGGGTCAGATACATCACATGATCACACTGACAGAACCACAGGCACATAGACACAGGCAACAGAGCATGCACAATGTCGGCACTAGTACAGTGTATATCCACCTTTCGCAGCAATGCAGGCTGCTATTCTCCCATGGAGACGATCGTAGAGATGCTGGATGTAGTCCTGTGGAACGGCTTGCCATGCCATTTCCACCTGGCGCCTCAGTTGGACCAGCGTTCGTGCTGGATGTGCAGACCACGTGAGACGACGCTTCATCCAGTCCCAAACATGCTCAATGGGGGACAGATCCGGAGATCTTGCTGGCCAGGGTAGTTGACGTACACCTTCTAGAGCACGTTGGGTGGCACGGGATACATGCGGACGTGCATTGTCCTGTTGGAACAGCAAGTTCCCTTGCCGGTCTAGGAATGGTAGAACGATGGGTTCGATGATGGTTTGGATGTACCGTGCACTATTCAGTGTCCCCTCGACGATCACCAGTGGTGTACGGCCAGTGTAGGAGATCGCTCCCCACACCATGATGCCGGGTGTTGGCCCTGTGTGCCTCGGTCGTATGCAGTCCTGATTGTGGCGCTCACCTGCACGGCGCCAAACACGCATACGACCATCATTGGCACCAAGGCAGAAGCGACTCTCATCGCTGAAGACGACACGTCTCCATTCGTCCCTCCATTCACGCCTGTCGCGACACCACTGGAGGCGGGCTGCACGATGTTGGGGCGTGAGCGGAAGACGGCCTAACGGTGTGCGGGACCGTAGCCCAGCTTCATGGAGACGGTTGCGAATGGTCCACGCCGATACCCCAGGAGCAACAGTGTCCCTAATTTGCTGGGAAGTGGCGGTGCGGTCCCCTACGGCACTGCGTAGGATCCTACGGCCTTGGCGTGCATCCGTGCGTCGCTGCGGTCCAGTCCCAGGTCGACGGGCACGTGCACCTTCCGCCGACCACTGGCGACAACATCGATGTACTGTGGAGACCTCACGCCCCACGTGTTGAGCAATTCGGCGGTACGTCCACCCGGCCTCCCGCATGCCCACTATACGCCCTCGCTCAAAGTCCGTCAACTGCACATACGGTTCACGTCCACGCTGTCGCGGCATGCTACCAGTGTTAAAGACTGCGATGGAGCTCCGTATGCCACGGCAAACTGGCTGACACTGACGGCGGCGGTGCAAAAATGCTGCGCAGCTAGCGCCATTCGACGGCCAACACCGCGGTTCCTGGTGTGTCCGCTGTGCCGTGCGTGTGATCATTGCTTGTACAGCCCTCTTGCAGTGTCCGGAGCAAGTATGGTGGGTCTGACACACCGGTGTCAATGTGTTCTTTTTTCCATTTCCAGGAATATATATATATATATATATATATATATATATATATATATATATATATATACACCTGCAAAAGTAGTGTTAACCAATGTTTATGTGTGGTTATACCAGACCAGAGATTGTACAATCACTGTTAGACTTCAGCAACAGTGACAGAGGAGAACAGTGATAACATCTCTTAATTTTACTCATTCAGTTTAGATCACAACCAAGTAATTACACGATTCTACAAAGAATTAATTCAATACTAAATCTATGTCTCCAAACCAATGGCTCTATTTAATATTTAAATTTTCTGCAGCACCAGATCAAACCAAATAGCTTGCATTATGCAAGGACATTCGTTTATCCTACTACTATTCTTCTCCTTCGGGAAAAAAAAAGAAGAAGAAGTAGAGGAAGTATAAAAACAGGCTGTTGCCCTCAAGTAAGCAAATAAAGGTTAATAAATACAAAGAACTATAATGGTATTGCTGTATCTTGCTACTAGTACATGTGAGTGCGCAGAGTGTTGTTTCACTGCACGTGTGTACTTAGACCAACTGCCAACTGTGTTAGTATGGGCCAGCCACTAGAAGCCACCTGTAGGAAGCACGCACACAGCACGGTCTCCGCCACACCATGTAACAGTGACTGGCGCCATCTACCAGCGACTCACACCTATCTATGTGAGCAGCAGTGCTAACTTTTAGTTTGTAGCACTTAAATCAGTTGTTCTGTGTATTGTTTATGTTGCACCTTGTGTATGATTCTTTTGTCTTGTTATGTGTGGAGTCACATGAGGCTTATTTCCATTATTGTTCAGAGGTTAACAAATAAAGCCATATTTGTGTTACTTGGACCAGTTTTGTATATTACTTGGTTACTAGCAGTACAATGCCTGCTATCCAACTTTTAATAAAACTGAAAGTCTTTCCACCCTTGTGGCTGGCAACATAATATTTAATGACCTCCTGTGCTCTCAGCATGTAAACATATCCACTGCCATGATTTAAGCAGTAGACACATTCCAAATCTTTGCTTCCTACCATGGTGTTAAACAATTCCCTACTTGCTAGTAAATAAATCACATTGACAGGGCATAGAATCTGTGACAATACAGGGAATTTTTCTTAAATCACCTCACCATTTAGGCAATGAGCTAAAAAATAGCTTCAGCTGTACTTCTCCCTCCCTATGGTCTGAACTTTGGAAATCGCTTAGATAAGTAACTACAAAATAGCCTCACATGTACTACTTCCTCCAGTTTGAACTTAAGAAATAGCTTAGATAAGTCTGTTCCATTTCCTAGCTGCAACTCTTCAGTTATCTTTCCCGGCAGTTTGCTACCTCTCATTAGTTGCCATTCACCTCTTTGTTGTCAAGAGATCATCCCAGATTTTCTGTAATTCCTTTCCAAGCCTATCCACTCCTTGCATACTGTGCTGTATTGACAGCTGATTTGATTTTCATTCATACTTTCTGATCTATTAAGCCAGTTGCTTGAGCCTCCAAACTAGCAAAGGTGGAGTCTAGAATAACCATTACTTACAAATATTTACTTTGTTCTAATACAATTAACCTTGATTCTGTCTGAGATTTGTTGATTTACCATTTTAAATTCTTCTACAAAACAGTAGCATTTCTCACACACAATGTGCTACTGCATTATTTTATGTATCCAGTTTCATAATTAGTATTTTACTGCCTATTAATTAATTATATATTTTCATCCCCATGTACATAATTTCACTTGATGTGTGTTAGGCATAAAAGTCTCTTTGTTCTTGTGAAGTATTGTGGCTAAAATACTTCTCTTTGCATAATTTGTGTCTGCTACATCTACATCTACATTTATACTCCGCAAGCCACCCAACGGTGTGTGGCAGAGGGCACTTTACGTGCCACTGTCATTACCTCCCTTTCCTGTTCCAGTTGTGTATGGTTCGCGGGAAGAACGACTGTCTGAAAGCCTCCATGCGCGCTCTAATCTCTCTAATTTTACATTCGTGATCTCCTCGGGAGGTATAAGTAGGGGGAAGCAATATATTTGATACCTCATCCAGAAATGCACCCTCTCGAAACCTGGCGAGCAAGCTACACCGCGATGCAGAGCGCCTCTCTTGCAGAGTCTGCCACTTGAGTGTATTAAACATCTCCGTAACGCTATCATGTTTACCAAATAACCCTGTGACGAAACGCGCCGCTCTTCTTTGGATCTTCTCTATCTCCTCCGTCAACCCGATCTGGTACGGATCCCACACTGATGAGCAATACTCAAGTATAGGTCGAACGAGTGTTTTGTAAGCCACCTCCTTTGTTGATGGACTACATTTTCTAAGCACTCTCCCAATGAATCTCAACCTGGTACCCGCCTTACCAACAATTGGTAAGAAGATTACAATCTTGTGAACATGTGAGGAGTGAGCAGTTAGAACGATTAGTTTATGAAATAATGTGTGACAAGATTCTTTTTGTTTTATACCAGTTACGTAACTTTCAGAACATGCTGAAGAAATTACTCCATTTTTAGCAGTCATACATTCACTCAGTTGAAGAAAGAACTGTACCTAAAGTCTGGAAAATTACACCAGTCATACCCCAGTACACAAGAAAGGAAGTAGAAGTAATCCATTAAATTATAAGCCAATATCACTGACATCAATTCAGAGTAGGATTTTTGCATAAATACTGTGTTTCAGCTCTATAAAATACCTCAAAGAAAGTGTATATTGACAAACAGCCAGCACAGATTTAGAAAACATCATTAATGACAAAAACAATTGGCTCTTACACAATGGAATATCTGAGATGGATTAACAACAATATGAAAAGGATAGAGTGCTACTTGCCATATGGAGGAGGTGTTGAGTGGCATACAGGCTTATTGAAAAAAGAAATTGGAAATTGCTGAATATTATATACTTTTGCACTAAGTCCTTCATCACAAAAAAACTGCCCCCCCTACCACACACACACACACACACACACACACACACACACAAACGATACACACGGCTACGTCATCTTCAAGTATTATAGCCCAGCAGCAACTGTCTGTATCAGAAGGGGGACAGAGATGAGAAGGATAGAGGGCATGTGTGGGAGCAGGAAAGGGTTAAGCAGGTGGAGAACAGGGACTAAGGGACTAGCAACAGTTGAGATCAGGGGGAAGGGGGGTTTATAGCAGTTAAGGACATGTTGCAGAGAGAGCTCCCGCCTGTGAAATTCAGAAAAGTCAGTGTTGATGGGAAGAATCCAAACACACAGGATGTGAAGCAGTCATTGAAGTGATGAAGCACATCATGTTTGGCAGCATGCTCAGCAACTGAGTGGTCCAGCTGTCTGCGGCCACAGTTTGCAGGTGGCCATTCTTGCTGACAGACAGACTGGTAGTTGTCATGCCAAAGTAGATTGTGGCTAAATTGGTAGACCCCAAAGTGCTCGCACAAGTGGCCCTGCCTCCAATTGGGTAGGAGAAGCCTGTTCCCAGATCACAGCAGGTGGTAATAAGAGGATGTATGGGGGCAGATCTTTCATCTAGATCTTTTCACGGATATTAACCACGAGTAGTAGGGATGGACGACGATGCTGTGTAGTTTGGGTGGACAGCAGGATGCCATTGTGCAGGGGTTGGAGAGGATATTTTCATTTCAGGCCATGAAAAGAGAATGAGGTGGAGAATGTAATACAATAGTTCCAGGTCTGGGTGATACTGAGTCATGAGAGGGGTGTTCTTTTATGGTTGGACAGTGGGTATGTGTGGGATGGCAGGTGACTGGGGAGACAAAGCAAGGAAGACTGTTTCTGGACAAGGTTAGGAGAGTAATTTCAATCTGTGCAGGCTTTATTAATATCCTTAGCATATTTAGAGAGGGTCTGTTTGTCATTTCAGATGTGGCAAACCGAATGGCTTCTTCTCAGCAACATCAGCTTTCCTGAACAGCACTGGTGTGTACTCGACCTGAAACATACCCTTCATTCCTGTAAACTCTCCCCCCCACCCCCAGCCTCAACCTTCCATAGTCCCTTTCACCACATGCTTATTTCCTTCCCTGCCCCACTCCAGCCACCTTCTGTCCTCCCGGTGCACCTGCTTAGTCTTTCCCTCTTCTCTGCTTCTCTCTTCTCCCTTTTACCCTCCCCCTCCCAGCACAGCCTCCTGATGCTGCACCTAGCAGCCCACTTTGCTGCCCTGAACATGTAACAGTAGACTTATCCCCATTCATATCCTGTATTCCCTGCCCTTCGCCTTTCCACAGCTCTTCTGCACCCCCAATATCGACCCCAGCAAACATTCCTGCTCATCTCAGAATCTGTCGCAGTTGGACCTTAGAACCTATAGATAACATTTGCTCTCTCTCTCTCTCTCTCACACTGTGTGTGTGTGTGTGTGTGTGTGTGTGTGTGTGTGTGTGTGTGTGTGTGTGTGTGTGTGTGAAACATGTGAAAAGCTGTGTATTTTATTTTATTTTACCTACATCAGGTGAAGGATTTAGTCCAACGCCTTTCAATGTCTAGCACTCCCTTTTGATTGTGTGTGTCTGTCACTCAGTGCCTCCTCTATGTGGTGAGTAGCACTCTATCCTTTTCATATTATTATTTCAGCTAACTCTTTACTCACTTAAGTAATTAGTGCCATCAACAGGGATCTCAAGTTGATTCCATATTTCTATATTTCCAGAAGGCTTTTGATACCAATCCTCATAACTGGCTTTTAATAAAACTGCTTGCCTATGGAGTATTATTTTACTTGTGGACAGTATTAATGATTTCTTGTCAGATACATCACATTTTCTACTGATAGGAGGTCATCAAGAGAAACAAAAGTGATACGTGCTATTTCCCATGGAAGTGTTACAAGCCCTCTGCTGTTCCTAATCTACATAAATGATTTAAGAGACTATCTGAGCAGCCCTCTTAGATTGTTTGCAGATTATGCAGTCATTTACAGTCTTCATAAAGTCTAAGATGAACTAGCTGTCTGGGGATATCATTTTTCATTAGTAATCAAAATTTCCTGGGTCCACAGTTCAAACTACCCAATGCATATCTTTTGAATAAAAATTCATCAACAATAATGGTTGAACACTTCTAGCATAAGAATCACCTCATTCTATCAATGGCCTTCTGAAAGAGAGTAGAGAAGTGGACAGAGGTTCAGGGCACTCTGTTGTCCTCGGAAAGGGAAACTGCCCCTAAAAGGCAAAAGAGTCATCAATGATCAACAGCAAGCAGAGCACAAGTCAATGAAAACCACTGCATTAAAGACACACAGTGTGTATCCAAAGGACACATTGCCGGTAATTGAAAGAAGTGTCATGATCATCTCTTCATTGGTAAAAGATTCTGGATTAGTCCCTCTTCTCTGGGAGAGTACTGCCATGTGGAGGTAACCTTGGGAAAAGAAATGGAATAACCAATGAAAGGATACAGAATGTATAATGTCATAACTTCATGGTGGGGAAGCCAGAAAATATGAAAATGGAAATCCGAAGATTATAAATATAGTTTATAATCTCCACAACAGAAGAAAATTGTATAACGGTAGTAGTATTTGTTATATAAAGGAAGATAGGACAAAGGGTGATCTACTGTGAACAGCTCAGTGACAGAGCTCTTCTCATCAGTTTTGACAGCAAACAAATGATAATAACAATAGTTTAGATATGCATGCTGATGTCACAAGGAGGAAACGAAGGGAGTGAGAAAGTATGTGAGGACATTGCACGGCAAATTCTGTATGTGAAAAGAGAGAGAAAAATCTAATACTCATGGGGTAATACATCAAAATAAACCTCATCAGTCCTTTTCCTTCACCCCTCTCCCTATCCCTTCAACCCTTCTGCCAGACAAAGGGGCCACTGGCTCTGAAAGCCTTGCACTGACTCTGAAAGCTTGCAAATTTCAGTACCTCTATGTATCAATACCAGAGAAGGAAAGTTGCCACTCACCATATAGTGGAGATGCTGAGTCGTGATAGGCACAACAAAAAGATTCACACAATTATAGCTTTCGGCCATTAGCGCTTTTGTCGGCAATACACACACACACACACACACACACACACACACATACACACATGCAAACACAACTTGCAGACGTGAGTGTGTGTGTGTGTGTGTGTGTGTGTGTGTGTGTGTGTGTGTGTGTCTATTGCTGACAAAGACCCTAATGGCCAAAAGCTATAATTATAATTGTGTGGATCTTTTTGTTGTGCCTATCACGACTCAGCATCTCCACTATATGGTGAGTGGCAACTTTCCTTCTCTTGTATTGTTACATTCCATCCTGGATTTTCCATAGTTTGATTAGTACTTCTATGTGTGTTTTCTCTGCCACTGCTTGATGAGTAAATTTTTTATCTATCCAATTACAGTATAAAAATCATGGGGGATTGTTATGCTGTTGTATGGGAAGGAGTATAAGCAACGATTACTGGAGAATAAGGACTTGGTAGAGGAAATGAGACAGGAGAAAGACCAATCGATCTCCGTAATAGGTGTCAGCTGGTAATAGCAACTACTCTATTTAAGAATCGAAGATTAGGGAGTATACTTGGAAAACGCCTGGAGACATGGGAAGATTCCAGTTGGATTACATCATGGTCAGACAGATATTCTGAAATTATAAGGTGTATCCTGGAGCAGATATACTGCTCAGATCACAGTTTAGTAATGGTGAAAAGCAGACTGAAGTTTAAGAGGACTGTATAGAAGAATCAGTGTGGAAGGCAGTGGGATGCTGAAGTACTGGTGAATGATGAGACATGTTTGAAGTTTGTTAAAGACATGGATACTATGATAGGGAATACCACGGTAAGCAGTTCAGTTGATGGGGAAAGGCGATCTCCAAAAAGAGCACTCTTGGACAGAAAAATATAGGTACAAGGAAGGGAATTGTGAAGAAACCTTGGGTAACAGAAGAAACCCTTCAAATGATTGACAAAAGAAATAAGCAGAAAAATTTCCAGGGAAAGACAGAATATGGCAATATAAATCACTTATGAATGAAATAAATACGTAGGGACTTTGGGAAGTGGAGGCAAAATGACTGTAGGAGAAATGATCATCAAAAGGACTAACTCAGCACATTGAAAAGACAAAACAGCTTTAAGTGAAACTCAAAGCAAGGGCAACAACATTAAGAATGTAATGAGACTTCCACTGTTAAATGCAGAGGACAGAGTGGATAGGTGGGAAGAGCCATGTAGGTGGTCTATTGAGAAGTAAGGAATGGTCTGATGATGTGACAAGAAGAAATTCAGGGTGTATATGCGGACAAGGAAAAAAAATTCCAGGATTTCCCGATTAAAAATACACTTTCCCCCGGGTGAAAACATACTTTTTCCCCTCTTAACTGACAGTATATTTTCTCTCAGAACTGTATAACTTATCAGTCCTTTGATGATTTCCCTGGTGCCGTGGCGTGCACAGCCACGCAAATACAACAGGCGGCTACTGCTGCAGAATAAACCACACCTGCAAAGTAGTTACAGCGCATTCTGCCAGCCGGCACTAGAGGCGTTTCCCGCCAAACATGAAAGCAGCTGCCGAATACGCACATGCACGACCCCTTTTTCCGATGCGGATGGTAATATGATGACATCACCATCCACCAATAGGGTATCGCCAACAGCAGCCAATCCTCACGACAGAATCCGCGGAGGAAGACTAGAGCCGTCATGTTAAATAGCTGGCAGGAAACGAAAGAGCTGTCTTTTGACACCCTGCTGACTGCTGCCAGGAGGAAACATCGCTGCAGCCAGATTGACCAGGTTGTTGTTGTTGTTGTTGTGGTCTTCAGTCCTGAGACTGGTTTGATGCAGCTCTCCATGCTACTCTATCCTGTGCAAGCTTCTTCATCTCCCAGTACCTACTGCAACCTACATCCTTCTGAATCTGCTTAGTGTATTCATCTCTTGGTCTCCCTCTACGATTTTTACCCTCCACGCTGCCCTCCAATGCTAAATTTGTGATCCCTTGATGCCTCAAAACATGTCCTACCAACCGATCCCTTCTTCTAGTCAAGTTGTGCCACAAACTTCTCTTCTCCCCAATCCTATTCAATACCTCCTCATTAGTTACGTGATCTACCCACCTTATCTTCAGCATTCTTCTGTAGCACCGCATTTCGAAAGCGTCTATTCTCTTCTTGTCCAAACTGGTTATCGTCCATGTTTCACTTCCATACATGGCTACACTCCATACAAATACTTTCAGAAACGACTTCCTGACACTTAAATCTATACTAGATGTTAACAAATTTCTCTTCTTCAGAAACGATTTCCTTGCCATTGCCAGTCTATATTTTATATCCTCTCTACTTCGACCATCATCAGTTATTTTACTCCCTAAATAGCAAAACTCCTTTACTACTTTAAGTGCCTCATTTCCTAGTCTAATCCCCTCAGCATCACTCGATTTAATTTGACTACATTCCATTATCCTCGTTTTGCTTTTGTTGATGTTCATCTTATATCCTACTTTCAAGACACTGTCCATTCCGTTCAATTGCTCTTCCAAGTCCTTTGCTGTCTCTGACAGAATTACAATGTCATCGGAGAACCTCAAAGATTTTACTTCTTCTCCATGAATTTTAATACCTACTCCGAATTTTTCTTTTGTTTCCTTTACTGCTTGCTCAATGTACAGATTGAATAACATCGGGGAGAGGCTACAACCCTATCTCACTCCTTTCCCAACCACTGCTTCCCTTTCATGCCCCTCGACTCTTATAACTGCCATCTGGTTTCTGTACAAATTGTAAATAGCCTTCCGCTCCTTGTATTTTACCCCTGCCACCTTCAGAATTTGAAAGAGAGTATTCCAGTTAACGTTGTCAAAAGCTTTCTCTAAGTCTACAAATGCTAGAAACGTAGGTTTGCCTTTTCTTAATCTTTCTTCTAAGATAAGTCGTAAGGTTAGTATTGCCTCACGTGTTCCAACATTTCTACGGAATCCAAACTGATCTTCCCCGAGGTCCGCTTCTACCAGTTTTTCCATTCGTCTGTAAAGAATTCACGTTAGTATTTTGCAGCTGTGACTTATTAAACTGATAGTTCGGTAATTTTCACATCTGTCAACACCTGCTTTCTTTGGGATTGGAATTATTATATTCTTCTTGAAGTCTGTGGGTATTTCGCCTGTCTCATACATCTCGCTCACCAGATGGTACAGTTTTGCCATGACTGGCTCTCCCAAGGCCATCAGTAGTTCTAATGGAATGTTGCCTACTCCCGGGGCCTTGTTTCGACTCAGGTCTTTCAGTGCTCTGTCAAACTCTTCACACAGTATCTGATCTCCCATTTCATCTTCATCTACATCCTCTTCCATTGACCAGGTGGCCGTCTTTAATACGCCAGTCTTCGACCCGGAAGTGGTGCCCGTCTAACTCCTCGGCATTCGTTGGAGAGCATCGAGAGAGCACTACCAAGGAACATAAAATCAGTTCAGTTATAAAAGTCAATTTTATTAAGATTGTATATTCGTGTTTTGATAGTAAATTTTTGGGTAGGAGATAAGCCTTTTTATTTTCCAAAGGATGTTATCTCTTGTAAAATTAAGTGGTGTCCTGGCTACACCAAATCAAGCAAATTTTATTATCACGTGGGTGTTGATCAGTGTATATAACACCCGGCACTTTAGTAAACTAAACACTGGGAAAAAAAACGGTTTGGAAAGATCTTTGATGTGCAGCAACATGTACGCTGCATATTTTCGTATTACGAAAGTATAAATTCGAAAAAAATGGCTCTGAGCACTATGCGACTTAACTTCTGAGGTCATCAGTTGCCTAGAACTTAGAACTAATTAAACCTAATTAACCTAAGGCCATCACACACATCAATGCCCGAGGCAGGATTCGAACCTGCGCTCCAGACTCTAGTGCCTAGAACCGCACGTCCACTCTGGCCGGCTATAAATTTGAATTCCACCACAAACATCACTCTTAAGTAGTGCGAATACACAAACAGAAAAAGTTAATGGTTTAAATCCTACATAGTGTTGCTACACGAAACATAAAGTTTTCACATATAATATTGATCTATAAAATTAATACGCTGCAAGAGAAGCTAAGCTTTCACATATAATGTTGGTTTTTTTATGTGCGTATTACAATTTAAGATATATCACACAAATGTGCTAGTAAAATTTTTAATAACGACATAAATGTCTGATCTGGTCTCGAAATTCATCTAAATGACTCGTCATCAAAGAGTTAATTTTTAAATGAGAGTCAAACGCTCTGTGATTTAAGAAATTCATCATACATTCTCGCACATAGATCAACTTGTGTAAAAGGAAATTTACTCTGATGGTAACGCTTTTCAAACCACCATTCAGAATATTTTCCCACGACCTGTTAGAAATAGGTTCGTTTCTGCAGTTGCCAGAGAGCGCCAGATGACAGGCATCACCACGCTGTCGTAGGGAGCCCGTATGTTCGTACGTGTAAAACATAAAAGAAACAAGACATCAGAGGATACTCCAAGAGCACCATAATTGCATGACCCATACTAAAATGTGCACATTTAAAGTGCATATCTAAAGTGCACATTTGTATGTCCAGATTCCCAGTGAGGTAGGCCATGAGGTTATATTAAGCTTTTCAATGTGGTTTTCGGGCTGTAAATTTTCCTAGAGCACCAGTACTGTGTTATCTCATCTTTCAAAAAAAAAATGGTTCAAATGGCTCTGAGCACTATGGGACTTAACATCAATGGTCATCAGTCCCCTAGAACTTAGAACTACTTAAACCTAACTAACCTAAGGACATCACACAACACCCAGCCATCACGAGGCAGAGAAAATCCCTGACCCCGCCGGGAATCGAACCCGGGAACCCGGGCGTGGGAAGCGAGAACGCTACCGCACGACCACGAGATGCGGGCTCTCATCTTTCGTTCTTTATTATGGCATAATGCCATACGTGCTACAAGTTGAAAACGTGCTCTTGAAATGGAGCGAACAGTGTGTGGAATTAAACACTTCATTTCAAATATATTGTCTGCCTCAGTGGAAAAGATTAATAAAAGAAAATTTCCTTAGTAGACAGAAAAAAATAACTTCATTGTGCTGCAAGGCAATTAATGCTTGACTGTCAGAAAGGTGGAAATAAAATAAAATCTACAAGTAATAACACGTTTTAGCCTTCTGTAATTATGTGAACGTATTTTAATTCACTTGATAGCTCCCGGCCACAGAAACCTGTTTTGTTTTCATTTGACGTGAGAGCTGTAAACGAAGAGGAAACAGCAAAATCACTAAATGTAAACAAGGGCCACATGGAGACTACCAACTTCCCCACTATTACTCGGACTCTCTGCGCACCAGCCCCGGATCTACGATATTTCCGAACCGGGGCAATACCCCACTGCTCCCTCGAGCGTTTGAGATAGGACATCAAAAATTTAAAAAATAATCGAATTTTCAAAAATATGTTCATTTTTTAGCGCACATCTTTCTGATGAGTCTGATGCATAAAACATATGAGCGCGAGGAAATGTAATGATCGTTATTTGATGTGAGCCAAAGTGCAGTGCCATGCCTCTTCGCACAGCATTCTTCTATCGCATGTCCCTGTATTTCACTCTGTGGAATTGAAACGTGTACATCTTGTAATGGATGCCATCAAATCATATTCAGGACAGTGGAAATTAAAATGTCCTGTGATGCCTCTCCTGCTTACAGTCGGCCTGTTTGACATCCTGTCCCTCTTTTTTTTAAAAAAAAAAAAACTCTTCAGAAAATTTGCACTCTTTATCCCTATCAGCTAACAACTTGCTGCTTTGTTGGACAGAAAATTAAATATAGGATACATAAACCCAGTAAAGACATGAGACAAGCAAGACAATGCACATTTCTTCAATCCTTAGCTCCTAGAGTTTTTTCTCTCTAATCTTGATACAGCTTTACATGGCGTGCTTTCCTTTCTGTGGAAGAATCTACTACCTCATCAAAGTTCGTCAAACGTTTTTCTGCATGAAAAATCGAAATGTCGTTGTCTAATACTGAAAAAGCTGTTAATAAAAACAGTACCCAATACTCATACAATGTAAGCATTCACAGCCGGTATTGTCTTCACTTAAAACTTCCGGGCTGATAGGCCGTGGTTGAAGTATAAAACTGTCTCCTGACGTTTCGTCTCCGACTGCGGGAGACATCCTCAGAGGTAGTTCGTCGTTTTACCTCCAAGGATGTCTCCCGCAGTCGGAGACGAAACGTCAGGAGACAGTTTTATACTTCGACCACGGCCTATCAGCTCGGAAGTTTTAAGTGAAGAGTACACAATATTGGTGTGGTTTCCTGATCAGATTACGTCTATTTGGTCAATGTCTGCTAGATAAAACAAAATAGGCCTTCCTAATACTGCAACTATTGTAACACTCCAAATAAACGAGACTGTTTTGCCACAAACGGTCTTTTTTTTGTAACGACAGAATATAATTCACGAAGTACCAGTATCAAATGCCTATTAGGCTTACTACAATCAAAAATCTTTACATTAGGAAATAGTTTCACACTTCATTCATACACTCCAGTTTCTCAAGCATGAGATCGAAAAGTAGTAGTACGAAATTTTTATACAGACTTGGAATCGTCATATTGTTCCATAATTCGTGTGATGTCCCCGTTTCTTCTCCTTCCTCGTTCTTACAAACAGTCTTGTTATCCCTTACTCTGTAACTATTCCCGCCAATGGCAAAGCTTATTCGCAGGTTAACTTCACTAACTCTGCCACAATCATCGGTTTAGTTATCACGCGATTATTCTCCGGTTAGGCGCTGTTACATGTTCGTACGACGCGTTTTCCGCGCTTTTTCCAGAATAGAACTTAAAACGGCTGCTAGCCGGGGACGGTACAACAGGCCCTTACTAGTACAGCGATCTGGCCAAAAATTTTCTGTCAAAATTTCATTTTCTTGGATACACCCAGAAAGTGTTTCTTACCTATTATTCGTTTATTTCCACTCCTGTTGTCTGAATCTATGGATTTCGCTAATAATTATAACAATGCTCATAATTCTCCAAACCAATCAACCCCTCAGTCAGTCAGGGGTTGGCATTCATCCGTTTGGCCCATGTAGGTAAAAATATTCTACCTCCATGGTTCGGCCTTACTCGGCTGAGCTCGTATAGCCCCTTTTGTCTGTAGGAAAGTTTGTTTCTATATGCGACGAGGATTCCCATGAAGGAGACATCATGTACACTATGCATCCATTCACAAATTAACTTAAGATTCATTCAGAAATGAACTTAGAATGTGTTCAAAAATGTTCAAAAACCGACAGGGATGCGTTTCAAAGTCATATGAATAATCGACAGACTAACATGCACTGGATGATAAGTCGCTTTGTGAAACAAGGTTTTTTCCCCTCAAGAATATGAATTTGCCCCGCCGTCCCCTCCCCCCCCCCCCCAATCCCACCCCACCCCACCCAGAACTGTGCTGCGCATGCATGAATCTAGTAGCTTGGGCGCTGAAGTAAAATTTTTCCCGGTAGCATCCAGCTGCTTGCTGCGACTGCTTAAGCAGCCAACAACCACATTCCTGTACCCAGAAGCGGGAGAAGGTACTACTCAACTGCGCATGCGCATGATCCCGCTCATAACTGCTAAAACGAATCTGACGTAAACAGTTGTGAGGTCACGCTCATCGAAGGCAATTTGTTGTTACGAAGCACTGCATAGTCTTCCTAAAGCCTTTGACACATTTTGCTGTTGGCAGACGCCTATATGAGCACTGTGTTTTGTTGCAGTATAGGGCGCGTTTCCTTTGCCATTTAAATACAAATGTTTTATTCCACCGTTGAGCATATTTACATGCAATTGGTGTTGTCCATCTTTACATAATAATAATATAAACTTCAACATGATAAATGTTATTAACTACAATATAATCATCCAGGGTGGATGCAATACATATTTGTGCAAATGTAAATAACAATAAGAAGTTTCCTATAGATCAATTGCAAGATAAATGAGCTACATAGTTCAGTGTATGACAAATAAATAATCAGACAGATAATAACAATAAGTACATGAAACAGTAATAAAATAGTTGCACAGTGTGACATATGTATAGTCTGAAGTTAATTTATAGTTCATTCTCATAAGGAAAGTGGGCCATCTGTCACATACTCAAGGAACTCTTGAGAAGAGTCAGTTACTACTTTACATTTGATCCACCTCGAAAGACTAGTTTTAAATTTATTTACTGCCACTGTGGAGGCATTTTCAGGTAATTTTTTGAAGTAGACTAGACCAAGATATTTGTAGCTGTTATGTGTCTTTGCAAGCCTAGCATATGGCATATTAATTGTATGTCCCCTTATGGTCATGAATTGTTCTTAAGTCAAATTTACTCAGATTCTCTTTAACAAAGACAAGGCAGTTATAAATATACAGGCCAGGCACTGTCGTTAGATTTAGTTTCTTAAAATAATCACAACATGATTCATATGGGCTAAGTTCTGCTATGCACCTTATGGCTTTCTTTTGCCATTTAAACACTGATTGATTTTTATTGCCCAAAAACAAAACATTTACAGCGATGTAAAGCTTGTATAAGCAATATCAATAAATGTACAAACAACAATGACAATAAATACACAAATAATTAATCTATGTTAGAAATTATGCTCACAGAAATCTTCCATTGTATAAAAACAATTTTGAATTAATAAAGTTCTTACAATATCTTTAATTTTTTCAGCTCCAGACTCTTAACTGACTCTGGTAGTTTATTAAATAGCTTTACAGATGTGTGTTTGAAGCTGTTTAGAGTTTTGGTATATGAGCAGTAGTCTTTTCTTACATCATTACAGTGTCGTGTGTTATAACTATGTACATCACAATTAAGATCAAAATTAGACAAGTTCTTTTTAATGTACAAGAGACGTTGAAATATGTATATACATGGCAAGGTCATAATACTAAGTTTAATAACTAATTCTCTAATGTGAGTTCTAGGTGGTGCTTTACATATCAGTCTGACAGCTTTTTTCTGGGCTGTAAATAATCATTTTGAGTAGCAATTATTTCCCCACAAGATTGTCCCATACGTCAAATTAGAGTGAATATAACTATAATAGACAGAAAGCAAAATTTCCTCATCTACTGTTGCTTGTAATTTTCTGAGCATAAATATTCCTTTAGAAATTTTTGGTGTTAAGTACTTCACATGTGCCTGCCAGCCTACATTATTTTGCAAAACAGTGCCAAGAAACTTTACATGAACTGTCTCTAGGGTGATTCGATTGTTATAAGAAATGTTTAATTCCTGTGTTTTATTTATGTTCATAGACAGGCTATTGACATTGCACCAGTCAGAAAGTATATCTACCTTGAGTGAGGTAGAGTTGCTTATGTTAATGTTTGTAGGCACTGTAACACTTAAAGTGATATCATCTGCATACAAGTAACAGTTTGTAGTATCATCTATTACATTGTCATTCATATATAATATGAACAAGAGAGGGCACAGGATTGACCCTTGAGGAACACCAATTTTAAGGGGAAAGAAACTAGAATATTGGTTATTGAAGTAAACAGTTTGAGATCTATTAGATAAGTATGACTCAAACTACAGTGTCAAATGCTTTTGATAAATCAAAAAACTTTGTACTTACAATAAATTTTTCTTCTTTTGCTTCAATACAGATACATGTGTAGCTCATAACAGCATCACATGTTGACAGATTTTTCCTAAACCCAAACTGGCTATTTGAAAGTAATTGATGAGAATCTAGAAAATTGATTATTTGAATACTCATTAGTTTCTCAATGAGCTTGGATAAAAGTGGTACAAGAGAAACTAGGCTAGGCAAATTATTGTCACCTTTCTTGTGGACTGGGATTACTTTAGCTACTTTTAATTTTTCAGGGAAACAACTTTCATCGAAGCAGTAGTTTATGATGTGACAGAGAACCTCTGCTATATTATGACTACTAAGTTTCAATATTTTAGAGCTGATATTGTAAATATCCAGTGAATCACTTTTTCTAAGAGAAAGAATGACAGAGTGTTCATCTTCTACACAAACGTGTTCAAAATAAAACACATTTTCCATAGCATTTTGGTTTTTATAGGCAACATCCAAATAGTAGCTAGGGTCATGTTTACCATCAAGTATCTTAGTAACTACACTATCTACACTGTTTACAAAATAATTATTAAAACTATCAGTACTAATTTTGGATCTAGATACAAATTCTTTGCTACTCGATGCTAGATTCTCATTAATGATTTTCCACGTCTTTTGGTTTATTAATAGCTTGTGAAACCAATTTGCAATTATATTCTAATTCAGCTTTCTTAATACCCATTCTGTACTGATATTTGCATTCTTTATATGTTACTTTGGCATGCAGACAAGATGAATTATTTGCTAGGTAGTAGAAATTGTTGCATTGATCTTTAAGTTTTCGTAGTTCCTGTACCACTTATTTTTATTGATAGTCAATACCCTGCTCATTTTAACACATTTGTTCTTTAGTGGCAGGCCAATGTTAACCGCCGACATGAATAATTCAAGAAAGTTGTTGAACTGGTTTTCTGTTCCAGTATTACCATACACACACAAGCAATTAATTTCTCTGAGAGATTTTAGAAAAACAGATATATTACAGTCACTAATTGTACGTTGTGTCTTATAAATCACAGAAGGCTTGCTGACATTAAAAATCATTGCATCCATGCTTACATAAATAATAATTCCATGATGATCAGAAAGAAGAGTGTCAATCACAGTATTTTGAAGAATGAAAAATTGTAACAATATTGTCTATACAAGTACCCATGTTTACACTACCAAGTCTGGTGATTTCATTCTTCAGCATGATATTCATCCCATAGCTTTTAACTAAGCTATTTATTTTCAAGTTGTCAGAAGTACTGGAGTTGAAATTAATATTAAAGTCAGCCATTAGAATTACATTAACTTTCATTAAAAACAATGTGTTTAAAAAGATGTCCAACCTTTCAAAAAATTATCTCTTATTTTCCAATACTGGGTTTCTGTAAATACAGATAAAGGCTGTTCCATAAGTCACAATGTAACAGGCAGATATTTCAAAAGTTTCCTCCACAGATAAATTTGTTACACTAGGTAGTGGCTCAAAAACAAGGTGGTTCTTAATTAAAATGGCAGAGCCAGCTTGTTTCTTAGCTTTATGGCAAAAGTAAGAGGGTACTTTAAAATATGGAAAGCCTGTCAAGTTGATGCCATCAGGGTTCATCCAATGTTCAGCTAAACCAAGGACTTCTATTTGCTTTTCCTCAACCAGAACATGCAATGCATCTGTTTTATCTAATAAGCCCTGTATGTTAAGAAACATAATCTTAGCAGTATAGTTAGGTATAATGTTATTAGATTTGGAGATACTGCCTGCTGAACTATTTATTTGCTGTTTTTTGGTATGGGTTAGACCCTGGTCAACAGGAAGTGACCAAGCCTGGTCTGTACTAGGCTTGGTCAGTGGCTCACTTTTCCCTGGTGCTTTAAACCTGCTTTCATTTTACTATATTGGATTGATGTAGAAATACTCTCACTTAATTTACTTTGAGCCTACAGAATTGCCCTGTAATAGTATTCCATAACTCAAGTGCAAATGGAAGAATGCAATATACGCAAACAACATGAGTTCTTTACTGACACTGCTCCTCAGTTTGTACAGCATGTGCCAATTTGCCACATATCTTCCCTGTGTGAGTATCCCAGCTGAGCTTTCGATCTATATGAAATCTTAATAATTTTACTGTTTTGTTATTATGACTGGGAGCATTCAGACTGAATATGTATGCACCAAACTTTCTCGTGTGATATACCTCCTGAGGAAGCTGAAGTGGGAAATAACTGACCAGTTTCTCACAATAGTCTACCATGCACTCTTCCCCATTCACATTAGCTATGGACTGTTGTTGTGGGGACATTCCTCAGCCTCAGGCTGCAAAGATGTGTTGCTGTTAAATACATAATCATGACACTCACTGTAAGAGGAACATTGAAGTGCCAAGGTGTCGCCTATCAAGCACACAAGACAGCTTTCCAACAGTCACCCTAAAAATGTACAATCAACTGCCTCCAGAAGTGAAATCCCTGCCACATGAATTATTTCGGAAAAAAATTGCCCAGGGCTTGAAACAACATCCACTATATTCCTTGGAAGAGTTTTTCAACAGTGGTTCTAGTGAATGGACAAAATAATAATATTGTTGTGTTTTATATATAATTTTGCCTAAATTTAATCTTCTTTTTTATGTTCTCAGTTAACTGCACATTTAATTTTGTGTTTTACTTAAAGTACATATTTTGCCAAAACGAAACTTTGTGTGTGATCTACATGGTTTTGTAAACATTTTGCTTTATGGTGTTTTCATTTGCTGCTATGAAGTTTTACTTTCCATATAAGTTGTATTTCATTTTCCCTATGTTCTATGTGTTTTTGTGCACTGCATAAATATTTTCTTTTATTTGTAATATAAATTTTGTATATGGTGTTTTATAAATGTTAGTTGATAAACATTGTATTTGTGACGCAGTCTGTCCAGCCATGGCTGGTAAACGACGAAGATATAGTAATAACGTAATAAATAAAGTAATATAATAGCTTCAGTTTTACTATCGTTCTTCTGCAGTACATTTGCCTCAAACCAAGTAGTGCACCTCTCCATTGCCACTGCCATGCTATGCAGGTAAATCGTTTATATAAATAATGAAGTCTTATTTTCGTTTTTTCTCTCGTTCATGTTTTATTGCTACAGTATTATTCAGCAGTTGCGGGATACAGTAATATCCTTTGTCAGAGTATCGGTTCTTACCAGTCAAAATTACAAAAATTTAATGAAAACAAAAACAATGAAAAATTCCCAAAACTCTAAAAAATTCTCGGGTTATTCCTGGTTTTCTCCCGGATGAAAAAATTCCCGGTTTTTTCCCTGATCTCCCGGTTGTCCCTGGCCATATACAGAAGTCAATATAGAGTCAATATAGAAGTCAATATAGAAGTGTTAATGAGAAAGTATTACATTCAGAATTTAAAAGTACTTTGGAAGACTCAAGAGTAGCGGTAACTGAATGACATTCTAAGTTGCTATGTAGAGTCTATAAGAGTGGCAACATACCATCCAACTTCCGGGAAAATATCATCCACTTAATTCCAAGAATAGCAAAAGCAGGTAAGTGTAAGATCTGTCATATAATCAGCTTAACTGCTCATGAGTCCAAGTTGCTGGCCATATACAGAACAATGGGGAAGAAATGAGGATCTTTGCAATGATAATCAGTTCAGCAATCCTGAAATAGTACTAGATAATGGAACCAAGACTGAAGAAAAATTCAGACACAGTCATATGATTTGTCGACGTGATTTGACAATGTAAAATGGTGCAAGATGTTAGAAATTCTGAGAAAAATATGAGTAAGCAATAGGGAAAGAACATCCTGCAGAAAACAAACCCTCAATTGTCATCCAGAGTTCAAGGAGTACATTACTGATCTTTTTGCATAAATTAAAACAAGAAGAATGGATTTCATTTTTAAATGAGATCAAAATTGAATGGTCCAGTTTTGGGTAAGGTAAGTAAAAAAATATTTTCTTTTAAGATTTCATAAAGTTTCTGAATAAAGTTTATTGTATCAGTTTATGCAATTTTAAAACAAAAGCTAAAAACAAGGTGTATAAGCTGACAAGGAAAAAAATTCCCGGATTTCCCAGTTATAAAAACATTTTCTCTCAGATGGAAATACACTTTTTCCGCATTAAGTGTCAGTATACTTTCTCTCAGAACTGTAAGTTATCAATCCTTTGGATGGCTATGGTTTTATGCACCGGTGTAGTATTTCTCGGCACTTTAGAAATGAAACTCTAGGGAAAAAATTAAAAAAAACACGTTTTGGAAAGATCTTTGATGTGCAGGAACACGTACGCTGTATACTTTCGTATTACGAAAGTATAAATGCGAATTCCACCAAACACTGAATGTTATTTTCTGAAGTATTGAAGTATTGAGCTTAACAGCTATTGTTTCTACTAAACAGAGTTAATTATGTGATAAGGAAAAGATACTGTAATGCGTGAAGCACTGTCGCCAGAACTGATATTACATATCAGATTGTGTGCATTGCAATCAAGAATACTCGGCATGCTAGAACATGCAGTTTTAGTTGGTGATGACGTTTTTTCATTAACACCAATAATTAATAACGTAGCAGTAATAATTATTAACATTAACAGCAATAATTATTCGAAGCAGGCCACATTAAGAAGAGAATGGTTTAGTAACTACCGTCTTGAAGATAGATCTGTAAAGGTAGAACTTCTAAATTCAAACATATGTGAATGGGGAGCACTGCTGCGACATTTTAAATAGATGAATATTGAATAAAGAATGCAGCTTCTTGATATGGGAATCCTTCCCTCCTGCCAACAATATTCCTTAAACAAGAGTCGGCCAACTGGAACGAAGGGATTTTAGTCACGAGCATTTCCACAGCGAGAATTGTACTTGGTTGTATTTTTTTTTTTTAATTCAGTTGTATGTGTGTTCCTAATTCAATAAAACTTGCCCTGCTGCTCAAATATTGTCAGACCATTTGCGTTCTGATTGCACATGACAATCTCAATAGCAGCAGTATGTTGCTTATATTTTTGTAATCAGCATCACTGAAATCCCATAAACACCTATACAAAGCATAGATATCCGAAAAGCGAACATTATTCCCAGTGTTGTCATGCAAACTATGCTTAACACTTTTCAAACCACCATTCGCAATATTTTTCCGCGACTTGTTAGTTTCAGCAGTTGCCAGAGTGCGCCAGATAACAGGCGTCACTGCGCCTGCGCAGCTTCGATGATGCAGGAAACCCGTATGTTCATATGTGTACAGCATTAAAAGATCTTAGACTATGTCATAAAAGAAATAAGTCATCAGAGGGTACCGTACTCCAAGAGTATCGGAATTTCGTGAACAATACTAAAATGCATAATTCGGCTAATAGTGCACATTCACGTGTCCAAATTCCCAATGAAGTAGATCTCGACCTGATGATATGCTTTTCAATGTGGTTTTCGGGATGTAAATTTTCTTGGAGTACCTCATGTTTGGTTCTTTATTGTGGCATAATGCCATACGTGCTAGAAGATGAAAATGTGCATGTGAAATGCAGCGAATAGCATGGAATTAAACTGTTTCAAATAAATTGACTGCTTCAGCAGAAAAGATTAATGAAATCCAACTTTCTTTAGCAAATTGACAAAAATAACTTCATTGTTCTGCAAGGCGATTAATGGTGCACTGTCAGAAAGGTGGAAATAAAATAAGTTTCAAAACTATTAACATTTTAGGCATCTGTAATTATGTGAATGTATTTCAGTTCTCTTGATAGCTAGTGAACGAAGAGGAAACAGCAAAATCACTAAACGTAAACAAGGGTGACGTGGAGACTATTCACCTCCCCACTAAAACTCTGACTGCTCTGCGCATCTGCCTCGGATCTACGGTATTTCCGACCCCCCTCCCCCAACCGTTTGAGACAGGACGCCAAAAATTTAGAAAATTGCCTTCAAAAAATATTCATTTTATAGCGCACATCTTTCTGAACAGTCTGATACATGAAACATATATGTTCGAGGAAATGTGAGACGTGTTATTTGGTCTTCAGTGTGCCAAAGTGCAGTGCCACGCCTCTTCACGAGGCATTCTTCTATAAAATGTCACTGTATTTCGCTCTGCGGAATTCAAATGTGTATATTTTGTAATGGATGCCGTCAAACAATATTCAGGACAGTGGGAATTAGAGCGTCCCGTGGTATCTCTCCTGGTCCTAGTCAGCCGGTTTGACATCCTGTCGCTCTTTAAAAAAAAAAAAAAAAAAAAAAAAAAAAAAAAAAAAAAAACTCGCAATTTATAGTGGGTGGGATTATTTGTAACCGGGAGAACAAAAAGTCTTCAGAAAATTTGCACTCTTTATTGCATATTAGCTAATAACATGCTGTTTTGTATGACATGAAATGAAATATACGTTACATAAAATCATAAAGACAAGAGAGATAGTACACATTTCTTTAATCAGTAGGTCCTAGCATTTTTTTCTCTCTAATCTAGCTAGAGCTTTACATGGCATGCTTTCCTTTCTGCGAAAGAATCTATTACCTCATCAAAGCTCGTCAAACATTATGCTACATGAAAAATCGAAATGTCATTGCCTTATACTGAAAAAGCTGTTAATACAATTAGTACCCACGAGTGGTGTGATTTCTCGATCCGATTACGTCTATTTTGTCACTGTCTGCTAGATGAAACGAAATAGGCCTGTCTAATATTGCAGGAATTGTAACACACGTCAAATAAATGAGACCATTCTGGCAGAAATGGTCATTTTTATAGCACGACATAATGTAATTCATGAAGTATCAATATTAAATGCCTATTAGGCCTACTAAAAGCAAAAAGCTTTATGTTAGGAAATAGTTTCACATTTCATTCATATGCTTCAGCTTCTCAAGCACGAGATCGAAAAGTAGTAATACGAAATTTTTGTATACATTTGGAATCGCCACATTCTTCCATAATCTGTGTCATGTCCCCGTTTCTTCTGCTTCCTCGTTCTAATAAACACCCTAATCACTAATTCTGTCACTATTCCTGCCAGTGTAAAGTCTCATTCTCTCACTAACCCTGCCACAAACCCAGAACTGAACTTAAGCAGCTGCTAGCCAGGGACTGTACAATTGGCCCTAGCTAGTGTAGTGGTCTGGCAAAAACTTTTCTGTCAAATTTTCATTTTCTTAGGTACATCCAAAAGATAATACGTAATTTTCATATTTTTTTATTCCTGTTTGTGGTTTATGTTCACCCATTCTTAAACGCAGTCAGCCACATAACAAACAGCGGTTGGCATTCACCCATTCGGCTTTATTCCGCTCAGCTTGTATAGCTCCATCTCGTTCTGTCTGCAGGAAAGTTTATTTCCAGATGCGGCTGGGATTCCTGTGGCGGAGACATCACGTACACTACGCACGCATTGAAAAATCAACTTATGATTCATTCCGGAATCCACTTCTTGTTGTTGTGGTCTTCAGTCCAGAGAGTAGTTTGTTGAGCTCTCCTTGCTCCTCTATCTCGTGCAAGCTGCTTCATCTCCCAGTACCTACTGCAACCTCCATCATTCTGAATATGCTTAGTGTATTCATATCTTTGTTTCCCTCTACGATTTTTACCCTCCGCACTGCCCTCCAACACTAAATTGGTGATCCCTTGATGTTTCAGAACATCTCCTACCAACCAATCGCTTCTTCTAGTCAAGTTGTGCGACAAATTTCTCTTCTCCCCAATTCTGTTTAATGCCTCGTCATTAGTTATGTGATCTATCCATGTAATCTTCAGCATTCTTCTGTAGCACCACATTTCGAAAGCTTCTATTATCTTCTTGTCCAAACTATTTATCGTCCACATTTCTCTTCCATACATGGCTACACTCCGTACAAATACTTTCAGAAACGACTTCCCGACACTTAATTCTATATTCGACGTTATCAAATTTCTCTTCTTCAGAAATGCTTTCCTTGCCATTGCCAGTCTACCTTTTTGTATCCTCTCTACTCCTACCATCATCAGTTATTTTGCTCCCCAAATAGCAAAACTCATTTTCTACTTTAAGTGTCTCATTTTCTAATCTAATTCCCTCAGCATCAACCGACTTAATTCGACTACAATCCATTAACCTCGTTTTGCTTTTGTTGATGTTCATCTTATATCCTCCTTTCAAGACACTGTCCATTCCATTCAGCTGCTCTTCCAGGTCCTTTGCTGTCTCTGCCAGAATTACAATGTGATCGGAGAACCTCAAAGTTTTTATTTCTTCACCATGCATTTTAATTCCTAGTCCGAATTTTTCTTTTATTTCCTCTACTGCCTGCTCAATATACAGATTGAAAAAATTCGGGGTAGGCTACAACCCTGTCTCACTCCCTTCCCAACCACTTCTTCCCTTTCATGCCCCCCAACTCCTGTAACTGCCATCTGATTACTGTACAAATTGTAAATAGCCTTTTGCTCCCTGTATTTTACCCCTGCCATCTTCAAAATTTGAAAGAGAGTATTCCAGTCAACATTGTCAAAAGCTTTCTCTAAGTCTAAAAATGCTAGAAACAGAGGTTTGCCTTTCCTTAATCTACAGTACCTTCTAAGGTAAGTCGTAGGGTCATTATTGCCTCACATGGCCCAGTTTTTCTACGGAATCCAAACTGATCTCCCTGAGGTTGGCTTCTACCAGTTTTCCCATTTGTCTGTAAAGAATTCGTGTTAGTATTTTGCAGCCGTGACTCATTAAACTGATAGTTCGGAAATTTTCACATCTGTCAACACCTGCTTTCTTTGGGATTGGAATTATTATATTCTTCTTGAAGTCTGAGGGTATTTCGCCTGTCTCATACATCTTGCTCAACAGTTGGTAGAGTTTTGTCAGGGATGGCTCTGCCAAGATTAGATTAATAAGGCTATCAGTAGTTCTAATGGAATGTTGTCTACTCCCGGGGACTTGTTCCGACTCAGGTCTTTCAGTGCTCTGTCAAACTCTTCACGCAGAATCATATCTCCCATTTCATCTTCATCTGCATCCTCTTCCATTTCCATAATATTGTCCTCAAGTACATCGCTCTTGTATAGACCCTCTATATACTCCTTCTACCTTTCTGCTTTCCCTTCTTTGCTTAGACTTTGGTTTCCATCTGAGCTCTTGATATTCATACAAGTGGTTCTCTTTCCTCCAAAGGTCTCTCTAATTTTCCTGTATTTAGTATCTATCTTATCCCTAGTGAGCTATGCCTCTACATCCTTACATTAGTACTCTAGTCATCCCTGCTTAGCCATTTTGCACTTCTTGTTGATCTCATTTTTGAGATGTTTGTATTCCTTTTTGCCTGCTTCATTTACTGCATTTTTATATTTTCTACTTTCATCAATTAATTCTACTGCCTTCACTATTTCATCCCTACTCATTCCTCTTCTACTGTATTTCTTTCCCCCATTCCTGTCAATCGTTCCCTAATGCTCTCCTGAAACTCTCTACAACCTCTGGTTCTGTCAGTTTATCCAGGTCTCATCTCCTTAAATTCCCACCTTTTTGTAGGTTCTTCAGTTTTAATCTACATCTCATAATCAACAGATTGTGGTCAGAGTCCACATCTGCCCCTGGAAATGTCTTACAATTTAAAACCTGGTTCCTGAATCTCTGTCTTACCATTAGATAATCTATCTGAAACCTTAGAGTATCTCCAGGGCTCTTCCACATATACAACCTTCTTTTCATGATTCTTGAACCAAGTGTTAGCTATGATTAAGTTATGCTCTGTGTAAAATCCTACCACGCGGTTTCCTCTTTCATTTCTTATCCCCATCCCATATTTACCTACTACATTTCCTTCTCTTCCTTTTCCTACTAACGAATTCCAGTCACCCATGACTTAAATTTTCGACTCCCTTAACTATCTGAATAATTTCTTTTATCTCATCATACATTTCATCAATCTCTTCGGCATCTGTGGAGCTATTTGGCATATAAACTTGTACTACTGTGGCAGGCATGGGCTTTGTCTAACTTTCCACATTAATGTGTTCACTATGCTGTTTGTAGTAGCGTACCCACACTCCTATTTTTTTATTCGTTATTAGACCTACTCCTGCATTACCCCTATTTGATTTTGTATTTATAACCCTGTATTCACCTGACCAGAAGTCATGTTCCTCCTGCCACTGAACTTCACTAATTCCCACTAAAAATTTAACCTATCCATTTCCCTTTTTAAATTTTCTAACCTACCTGTCCAATTAAGGGATCTGACATTCCACGCTCCGATCTGTAGAGAGCCAGTTTTCTTTCTCTTGATAACGATGTCCTCCTGAGTAGTCCCCGCCTGGAGATCCGAGTGGGGGACTATTTTACCTCTGGAATATTTTACCCAAGAGGACGCCATCATCATTTAACCATACAGTAAAGCTGCATGCACTCGGGAAAAATTACGGCTGTAGTTTCCACTTGCTTTCAGCTGTTCGCAGTACCAGCACAGCAAGGCCGTTTTGGTTAGTGTTACAAAGTCAACTATCCAGACTGTTGCCCCTGCAACTACTGAAAAGGCTGCTGCCCCTCTTCAGAAACCACTTGTTTGTCTGGCCTCTCAACAGATACCCCTCCATTGTGGTTGCACCTATGGTACGGCTATCTGTATCGCTGAGGCACGCAAGCCTCCCCACCAATGGGAAGGTCTGTGGTCTTAGGAGGGGAGGGGAGGGGGGGGAGGGGGGGGGGAAATCAACTTAGAATCCCTGTTCATTTTTTTAACATTTTTAAACACGTTCTAAGCAATCAACTTATAATGTGTTTAAACATGTTAAAAAATGAACAAGTGTGCATTTCAAAATCATATGAATAATCGATAGACCAGCGTCTGATGGATGCTAGGCGCTTTGTGAAACAAGGTTTTCTCCCTGAAGCATATGAATTTGTCCCCCCTCCCCCCCCCCCCCCCCTTGAAATTGACGCCAGGGGCAGACATCTCTGGTCTGCCAGTGCCTAAGCAAAAGAAAGGGACCAATACTGCCAGATTACAGCATTAGAGGTAATAATCTGGAGCAACCACAAAGCTCTAATACATCGGGGCAAAAGTATGAAGAAATATGGAAATGCATGAGTTGTTGTAATTGTAACAGGCAAGGCAAAGGAGAACTTAGATTTGTTGGGAAGTTCTGGGAGAATGTAGTGCATCTATTAAGACTGCACACTAGACTCTGACAAATGATTCCAGATGACTGCCTCAGGGCCTGTACATATGACAAAAGATATTGAAGAAACTCAGAGGCAAGTGACTGGATGTTTAACATTGTATTACAGTTCACTGAGAGATATGGAAGAGCACAACCATGTGTGAAGGAAGCCCATCAATTAAGTGACAGACCAGCACAGTGAACTTTCAGGGTTTGACACACAGTTTCTTTCAGTGTCTTGCATCATACATTGAGTAAGTGCAACAGCAAAATTAATTATAATGGATGCAGGGCCCTGAGGACGGCAAGCTGCCACAAACAGAGCTGCTACATACTTCAAGTGACACAGACTGTCACTCAGTTTCATGACAAAACAAGTTTCTGTCACCGTTAACAATGACTATATATGCAGGGAAACAAAAAGTTAATAGTTACACATAATTGCACGCTAAGACCACTGCACAAGCAGAGTGGTGCATTGTCAGAAGAGAGTAAAAATTCCAGTTTTCATGCAGACAGTTCTGCTGCAGTACATATAAGAAATGCATCACAGTGTGCAGTTGTGATGGCACAGCAACTGCAAAGGAACACCAAAGTCGAAGTACAGGGATATTAACATTCTTGTGGGCAAAATATCTAAATTGCACATAGATTCACCATAAAATTCTGTCAGTATATTAACTTGCATAAAAAGTTCTCGGTTTACTTGCCGCGTCAAATTTGGATAAAATCCCAAGCTTTTGATGACTACCTCCATCATCTTCGTCAGGGGTAAAACTGACTGTTGTGGACCAGTGAGGCTTCCACTTTTATAAGCAGTGGACGGATTCTCATTGGCTGGATGACATCACGGTGAAACCGGCACATACTGAGGTGGCGGCCTCTATTTCCATAGATTTTTTGGGCGCTTTATCCAGCGTTGCTTGCGGCGCCACCCATCGCAACAGGCGGAGAACTGCGAGGAATGTAAGAAGTCTCCTTTTGCGCTCTTTCTTTATCAATTGCGCACTTCCATGCATTGCTGAGTGCATAACCGGAGTCTCTGTTGAAATTATTTTCACAGAGTGTAATTTCAACTGCTTCCCTGATGACAGAGTCCCAATAGTTTGAAGCATGAGCACGTAGTCTTGTTTCACCGAATAAAATCTTATGTTTATTTAACAAACTGTGCTCAGCCACTGCTGATTTTTCTAGGTACCTGTATTTCAGGTGATGCTGATGTTCCACACAGCAATCGGCAACAGTTCTTATAGACTGGCCCACATAATTTTTGCCACACTCGCAAGGAATACTGTAAATTTCCGGTACTCTCAGGCCAAGATTATCTTTCACGGGTCGCAGCATTTCCTTAATCTTCCTGGGTGGCCGGAAGACTGGTCTGATTCCCTGCTGGATCAGGACTCTGCCGATCTTGCTGGTCTTTGCACCGCAGGATGGTAGCCACACAATGTGTTGGTTCCCTTGATCTGTTTGAACAGCGTCCTTCCTTGGTTTCTTCATCAGAGTAGATCTGATATCACAATCTGAATATCCATTTTTTATGAATACCGTCGTCAGATGATTAATCTCGGAGCCGAGATGATCCTTGTCCGAAATAGTCCTTGCTCTGTGTACCAAGGTATTCAGCATAGCTCTCTTCTGAGCTGGGTGGTGAAAACTACATGCATTTGGATATAAATCTATATGCGTCAGTTTTCTGTACACAGAATGTCTGAGACATCCATCCGATTTTCGCTCCACCAGCACATCTAAGAAGGGTAACTTTCCATCCTTCTCCACCTCCACTGTAAATCTTATGTTGGTGCTCTTGGTCGTAGATTCTTGACTAGTTCTTCTGGGAGGCCAGAGTTCTGCAGTAGCTCCCCTGTCTTCCTACTAAGTGCTGCTGTGGGATCCAGTTTAAGAATACGATACGTGGCATCTTCCAATAATTTGACCATTCAAATGATCAACAAACTGCTGCAGTGCCTCATCGCCATGTGGCCAGATTAAAAATGTTTCGTCAATATACCTGAAGAAGCAGGATGGACGTAAGGCAGCACTGTTCAACGCTCGTTCTTCGAAATCCTCCATGAAGAATTTAGCTATGGCTGGTGACAGTGGCAAACCCATGGCTGTTTCGTCAGTCATTTCATATTTTCCACCATACAAAAAATAGGTGGTCATCAAAGTGTGTCGAAATAATTTCAGTATTTCAGGAGAGAAATGAGCAGCCAAAGGTTTTAGCGTATCTTCCACCGGAACTTTTGTAAGCAAAGAGACCACATCTAGGCTGATCATGTCATTCGGACCTATCCTCATCTGCTTTATAATGTCAACAAACATTTTTGAGTTATTAATGTGATGGCTACAGTGGCCGACTATAGGCGCTAATAATTTGGTTAAGTATTTTGCCAACCAATATGTAGGAAACCCAATACACTAACAATAGGTCTCAACAGAACCCCATCCTTATGGACTTTGGGTAGACCATATAACCTGGGTGGCCTTGGTGCTCTTGGTCGTAGATTCTTGACTAGTTCTTCTGGGAGGCCAGAGTTCTGCAGTAGCTCCCCTGTCTTCCTACTAAGTGCTGCTGTGGGATCCAGTTTAAGAATACGATACGTGGCATCTTCCAATAATTTGGCCACTTTCTTATGATAATCGGTAGCATTGATGACAGCTGTGGCATTCCCTTTGTCGGCTGGTAGTACAACTAACTCTTCATCCTTCCCCAACAATTTCAATGCCAGTGTCTCCACTCTGCTTACATTGCTAAAATCCGGCTAGTTGCAAGCCTTACCTCATCTGCTGCCTCTTCAGGAAGGTGCCGAATCAGTTGTTCTACTCCACTGATAACTCGGCCACTGGTAGCTTTTGTGGAGCTGGAGAAAAGTTCAGTCCCATACTGAGAACCGAGATGGTGGCATCATCAATTTCCTTGTCGGAGAAGTTGACAACAGTGCAATGTGCGTCGCTGGACCCAGAAATTCCTTTTCCCGGTTTAGGTGCACAAATTTATCAGTCTGTTTTGCTGTAGTCTTGCTTAAAATTAGCTCGCTGATGTGCAGCCAAGGTCGTGTCTACCCATCCCCAGTCCCAAGGTGACAAAACTGCGGACAAAAACAGATGGCAACTATATAAGGAGCGAGCATTGGCATCCACTTCATACCTCGTATGATGTATCCTCTCCCTGACGATCGCATGACTTGTCTTCCGCAAAATTCTATTCACTGCAGCAGTTCATCTACATCTACATCTACATCCATACTCCGCAAGCCACCTGACGGTGTGTGGCAGAGGATACCCTGAGTACCTCTATCAGTTCTCCCTTCTATTCCAGTCTCGTATTGCTCGTGGAAAGAAGGATTGTCGGTATGCTTCTGTGTGGGCTCTAATCTCTCTGATTTTATCCTCATGGTCTCTTCGCGAGATATATGTGGGAGGGAGCAATATACTGCTTGACTCTTCGGTGAATGTATGTTCCCGAAACTTTAACAAAAGCCCGTACCGAGCTACTGAGCATCTCTCCTTCAGAGCCTTCCACTGGAGTTTATCTCGGATGTGATGTTTGACAACTGCGAAATTTGGTACAACCTCCTTGTCACGACAACAGGTTTAGAAAAGCCAGATTACTCAGCAGCTGTGACTGTTTCAAGCGCAGCTTCTCTAGCCAACGAACGCTGTGCGCTACATCCTCCCTGTAGAGGAAACTAATATGACTACAAAGTCTTTCGCGATGGAGTCCTTGCATAAAAAGTTCTCGGTTTACTTGCTGCGTCAAATTTGGATAAAATCCCAAGCTTTTGATGACTACCTCCGTCATCTTCATCAGGGGTAAAACTGACTGTCATGGGCCGGTGAGGCATCCGCTTTTATAAGCAGTGGACGGCTTCTCATTGGCTGGATGACATTACGGTGAAACCGGCGCGTACTGAGGTGGCGGCCTCTATATCCATAGATTTTGTTGCGCGCTTTATCCAGCGTTGCTTGCAGCGCCACCCATCGCAACAGGCGGAGACTGCGAGGAATGTAAGAAGTCTCCCTCTGCGCTCTTTCTTTATCAATTTTGCACTTCCATGCATTGCTGAGTGCATAACCAGAGTCTCTGTTGAAATTATTTTCATAGAGTCTAATTTCAACTGCTTTCCTGATGACAGAGTCCCAATAGTTTGAAGCGTGAGCAAGTAGTCTTGTTTCATTGAATAAAATCTTATGTTTATTTAACTAACTGTGCTCAGCCTCACCAGTCAGTTTTACCCCTGACAAAGATGACGGAGGTAGTCATCGAAAGCTTGGGATTTTATCCAAATTTGATGTGGCAAGTAAACCGAGAACTTTTTATGCAAGGACTCTGCTAGTCAGTATATTAACTAACTGCAATTTTATATCAAGCTAAACTGAAATGGTGCCAAGAATTTGATCAAGGCCACAAAGATGTTGGTGATGTTGATTGGGAAGTACAGATCTTGCACCACACAACAGATCTTGAATGGCTCTGTGACAAAAGAACAGATTTTTATCATTGGGGAACTGAATGATTGGAAAAATGTTCTGACCATTGTTTACAGAGACTTAGTGACTATGTTGAAAAACAGTCATGTATCTGTGTCACTTTGAGGTATAGTGCAGTATTTAATGGAAGTTACTTGGCCTACCACAGTAATGCGTAACTTACTTTTTGAAGTCTCCTCAAAAAACATACTCCAATAACAGTTCCCACTGAACAAACGGAACAGCTTCTTTAACAGCAACTATGCCACTCAAACAATGTAATGAGATATCAAGATAAAGAAGAAAGCACTGCTAAAATCATATAAGCTCTATGTTGAATTAACAAAGGAGGACCTCTGGAGAAGACAACACATTGATCTGGATCTTGCGAGAGATGTGATCAACATCTTTCCAGCCAGTACGTCACATTGGTACATCAAAAACGCAAACCATCTGCAGTCACAGATAAAGCATGGTACCAGTAATAATTAGAGATGGGTTGACTCAGGCTTGTTTATAGTTACTATAGAAAGCATTAATCAAAATGTTAGCCATTGATGTCTAATGGCAAAAGGTTGGTTGGTTTGTGGGATTAAAGGGACCAGACTGCTATGGTCCCTTTTTCCAATAAATTAAAACCACCCAAAGAGAATAAAAAACGGCCAACAGGAAAGACGGCAGACGACACAGGACAAGAAATACTCCAACAGAGAACAGACAAAACAAATTAAAATCACACCGAGTGTGACGGTGGTTGGCCGACCATAGAGGAAAAAAAAAGGAAAAGCCAACCACCGAGAACACATTAAAAACTCAGTTTAAAATCGGAGGCCAAAAGCCAGAATCAACAGTAAAAATAAACACTCAGATTAAATGATAAAAACCCCCTGCTCGAATAAAACGTAAAACTAAGCTAGACATAGCATTGTCGCCAGTTAAAAGGGCAGGGAGCGTATCAGGCAGCCCAAATGTCTGCCTGAGCACGATTAAAAGTGGGCAGTCCAACAAAATGTTGACCACCGTCAAAGCCGACCCGCATCGACATAGAGGTGGGTCCTCATGCCGCAGTAGAAAGCTGTGTGTCAAGCGGGTGTGGCCAATGCACAGCCGGCAAAGGACTACCGAGTCCCTGCGGGTGACTCGCAGGGATGACAGCCACACAGTCGTTGCCTCCTTGACGACATGGAGTTTGTTGGGGGTGGTCATACCGCGCCATTCAGCATCCCATAACGCGCAAACTTTTCGGCGGAGGACTGCTCACAAATCAGTCTCCAGGAGGCCAACGTCCAGAGATGGTTTACTGGTGGCCTCTTTCGCTAGGCGGTCAACATGTTCATTGCCGGGTATCCCAACATGGCCGGGGGTCCACACAAAGACCACAGAGCGGCCGTAATGGGCAAGAGTATGCAGGGACTCCTGGATAGCCACCACCAGACGAGAATGAGGGAAACACTGGTAGAGAGCTCGTAAACCGCTCAGGGAATCGCTACAGATAACGAAGGACTCACCTGAGCAGGAGCGGATATACGCTAGGGCTCGAAAGATGGCGATCAGATGGCGATCAGATGGCGATCAGCTCAGCAGTGTAAACGCTGCAGCCAGCCGGCAAGGAACGTTGTTCGGAATGGTCTCCTAGAGTTAGCACATAACCGACATGACCAGCAACCATCGAGCCGTCAGTGTAAACAATGCCAGAGCCCTGATACGTTGCGAGGATGGAAAGAAAGCGGCGGCGGAAAGCCTCCGGAGGGACTGAGTCCTTTGGGCCCTGTGCCAATTCCAGCTGAAGGCGAGGCACACATCACGGGGGTGTACGCAGAGGTGCCCGGAAAGGAGGCGGAAGAGGTAAAGCCCCAAGCCTGGAGAGAAGCTCTCGGACGCGGACCGCGATCGTACATCCAGCCCTGGGCCGGCGTTCTGGAAGATGGACGTGTGACTGTGGGAATAGTAGCCAATAGTTAGGATGCCTGGGCAAGCTGAAAACATGGGCAGCATAAGCAGCCAGCAAACGTTGGCGGCGTAACCGCAGTAGAGGAACACCTGCCTCCACAAGTATTCTGTCCACTGGGCTGGTCCAGAAAGCACCAGTGGCAAGGCGTATCCCGCTGTGGAGGATTGGGTCCAGCACCCGCAACGCAGATGGGGATGCTGAGCCATAAGCCAGGCTCCCATAATCCAGACGGGACTGGATTAACGTCTGGTAGAGCTGTAACAGGGTAGATCGGTCGGCGCCCCAGCGGGTGTGGCTCAAGCAGCGCAGAACATTTAGATGCCGCCAACACATCTGTTTAAGCTGCCGAATATGAGGCAGCCAAGTCAACCGGGCATCAAAAACCACCCCCAAAAACCTATGTGATTCCACCACTGCAAGGAGGTCGCCGTCAAGATAAAGCCACGGCTCCGGATGGACAGTGCGTCGCCGGCAGAAATGCATAACGCAGGTCTTGGCTGCCGAAAACTGGAACCGATGAGCTACAGCCCAAGACTGCGCCTTATGGATAGCGCCCTGTAGCTGACGTTCAGCAGCTGCAATGCCAATAGAGCTGTAGTAAAGGTAGAAGTCGTCAGCATACAAGGACGCTGAGACAGAGATTCCCACCGCCGCAGTGAGCCCATTAATGGCTATTAAAAACAGGCAGACACTTAAAACAGATCCCTGTGGCACACCGTTCTCTTGAACTTGGGAGGAACTATGGGAGGTCGCGACTTGCACGCGGAAGGTACAATACGACAGAAAATTGCGGATAAAGATCGGCAGAGGGCCCCGAAGACCCCATCCATGAAGCGTAGAAAGGAAGTGATGATGCCATGTCGTATCATACGCCTTCCGCATGTCGAAAAAGACAGCGACCAGGTGCTGACAGCGGGCAAATGCAGTACGGATGGCTGACTCCAGGCTCACCAGATTGTCGGCGGCGGAGCGGCCTTTACGGAACCCACCCTGAGACGGAGCCAGAAGGTCCCGAGACTCCAGAACCCAATTCAAGCGCCTGATGCGGTGCTTCAAGTGCTGGAAGTTCGGCCATATGTCTTCCCGCTGTGCTTCCAGCCTCGTATGTCGCGATTGTGGTCGACCATCCCATCCTGATAATCCCTGTGCCCCGCCTCCCATCTGTGTCAACTGCGGAGAGCCTTGCTCGCCGGACTGTCCGATTCTGCAGAAGGAACGGAAAATCATGGAAATCAAGACCCTGGACCGACTGATGTACACTGAGGCTAAGCGGAAATATGATCGGCTTCATCCAGTGCGTATGACATCTTCTCATGCCACAACTGCCACTCCTGCTACAGTTCCATCAGCTCCAGTCAGCTCTCAGAGTCGAAGGACCACACCTGCCCCCTTGATGGTGGGGGGCACTAAACTCCCTGTTGCTCCTGCTCCATCTACTTCAGGAGCAACGCCCCCCCCCCAACCATCGGGGACATCAGTTCCCCCTTCCCAGCTGGAGAAGCGTAAGACTTCTTCGGCTCCTCTCGCCAGGAAGGGGTCCCTTGGGGACCGCCCTTCGCAAGTTCCGACCGGTACAAAAGCAGACAGCCGCAAGTGGCTCAAACAACCACCGGTCCCTGGTCGTAGGGCCTCACGGTCGTCGTCCGTCCCTGAGACTGACCCAGTGAAGCCCTCCCAGCCTGAACCACTGAAGGCACAGCGAGATAAGCCGAAAAAGAAAAGGGTACCCAAGAATCCCGACATTGCGGTGGTACCCGGCCCACCGCTTCCTATAAGCTCAGTGTCTGAGGACGAGGTCGAGATTCTGGCGTCTGCTGAAGACCTGGATCTCGCCAGTCCCTCAGACACCATGGATGTCACTCGCGTGGGTACTGAATCGGTGGCACCGAGTGAACAAGCGGCGTAAATTGCCTTCCCAGTTCCTTCATGCCTTTCCCAGCCATGGACAATACCATCCTCCAGTGGAACTGCAGCGGTTTCTTCCACCATCTAGCTGAGCTCCGACAACTTATCAGCATTCACCCTTTCTTCTGCATTGCTATTCAGGAAACTTGGTTTCCAGCAATGCGAACCCCCACCCTCCGTGGCTATCGGGGTTATTATAAGAACTGGGCAGCTTATGAAAGGGTGTCTGGTGGCGTCTGCATATATGTCCTTAACTCTCTTCACAGCGAGTCTGTCCCTCTACAAACACATTTAGAGGCTGTTGCTGTTCGGGTGTGGACGCCACTGGCTGTTACTGTCTGCAGTCTTTACTTTCCACCGGATGGTAATGTCGCGCAGCATGTCCTGGCTGCGCTGATAGCCCAATTGCCTCCACCTTTTCTGTTACTGGGCGACTTCAACGCCCATAACCCTCTGTGGGGTGGGTAGGTGGCGACAGGTCGAGGCGCCACCATTGAGCATTTATTGGCACAGCTCGATCTTTCGCTTTTAAATGATGGTTCCTTCACACACTTTTCAGCGTGACGCATGGCACGTACTCTGCCATCAACCTTTCGATCTGCAGCCCTAGCCTATTACCGTCTGTCGACTGGAGTGTGCATGACGACCTGTGTTGTAGTGACCACTTTCCGATCTTTCTGTCACTGCCACAGCGTCAGTCTTCTGGGCGGCCTTGCAGGTGGGCTATGAATAAGGCTGACTGGGACTTGTTTTCCTCCACTGCCGCTAATGAGCCTCTCTCTAGTGATGACATTGATGCGGTGGTTCAATCGGTCACCACCGGCATCATTACCGCCGCCGAATCTGCCATTCCCCGTTCTTCTGGGTCCCCTCAGTGGTGGACTGTGCCTTGGTGGTCGCCTGAAATTGCTGAAGCGATTAAAGATCGCTGGCGGGTGCTCCAGCGCCACAAGCGGCATCCCTCCATCGAACACCTTATCGCCTTCAAACAGCTGCATGCGCGAGCCCGCCGCCTTATCTGCCAACGCAAGCAGGAGTGCTGGGAGCGGTATGTGTCCACCATTGGCCTCCATGTCACTCCATCGCAGGTCTGGCCCAAGATTCGACGCGTCTACGGCTATCAGACTCCTGTCAGCGTCCCTGCGCTCTCACTGAATGGAACAGTTTGTACTGACTCCGATGCCATTGCAAACCGCTTGGCAGAGCATTTTGCTATGAGTTCCGCTTCTGCGAATTACCCCCTGGCCTTCCGCTCGATTAAAGAGCGGATGGAACGTCAGAGCCTTTCGTTTCGCACCCACCATCCAGAATCGTACAATGTTCCATTCAGTGAGTGGGAATTTCGCAGTGCCCTAGCCGCTTGCCCTGATACCGCTCCTGGGCCAGATGGCATCCACTGTCGGATGCCGAAACGCCTTTCAGTGCACTGCCAGCAACAGATCCTCGACCTTTACAACCGTCTCTGGGTCGAGGGTGAGTTTCCGTCACAATGGCGGGAAAGTATTGTTATCCCCATTCTAAAACCAGGCAAGAGCCCTTTGGAGGTGGACAGCTACCGGCCCATTAGCCTCACCAACGTTCTTTGCAAGTTGCTTGAACGGATGGTGAGCCGGCGCTTGAATTGGGTTCTGGAATCTCGGGGCCTTCTGGCTCCGTCTCAGGGTGGCCACTGATCGCAGCGATTTTGCAGCAGAAAATTGTTTCAGAGGGATTTGATGACTGTGGAAAGTATCAACTGTGAATATCTTGTGCGCTGACAGAAAAAATTGGAGAACCAAAAAATAATTAATGTACAGTAATGAAGTTTCGGAACTACATTTTTCATTGTAATTTAAATTTGCAATATCACAGATTCATGTATGTGTGAGGTAAGGTGCTGCAAATGTGAAATGCTGGTACATTAATAACCAGTGTAGCCACCAGAATGTTGAATGCAATCATTATGTTGTAGAAGTGCCAGATACAAGATTGTGCAACGGAGCTCCTTGCCTGTTGCATTTGGTCAGTCAGTAGAGCAACGGTGAATGCTGTTTGTGGATGACGCCGGAGTTGTCGTCCAATGATGTCCCACATGTTCTCAACTGGACACAAATCTTGTGCAGGCCTAGGCAACATATCGACAATCTGTAGAGCTTCCCCCTTGGAATGCTGTTCATTAATGGCAGCACAACAGATCGAATCACCAGATTCAGGTACAGTTTTGCAGTCATGGTGTATGGGATAACCATGAGCATGCTCCTGCTGTTACACGAAATAGCACCAAAGATCATAATTCCAAGTGTAGGTCCAGTTTGTCTAGCATGCTGGCAGGTTGGCTGCAAGTCCTTAACTTACCTCTTCATCACTGGCTCGAATACAGAATCAGTTTTCATCATAAAATATAACAGTACTCCACTATGAAGTGAGCTCTCGCTTGACAACACTGGAGTCGCAAATGAAGGTGGTTTGGGGTCGGTGGAATGCATGCTATGGTTGTTTGCCTTGGAGCTGTCCTTGAAGTAACCGATTTGTAACAGTACATTGTATCATTGTGGTGCCAACTGCTCCTGAAATTACTGCTGCACATGCAGTACGTTGCACCAGAGTCATATGTCAAAGACGATGGTCTTCCCTCTCAGTACTGAAACGTGGCCCTCCAGAGCCCGACCTTCTTGCATCCATATATTTCCATGACCACTGCTGCCACCAGTCACGTAGAGTGGCTACATTCCTGACAAGTCTTTCAGGAGTATTGCAGACAGAACATCCAGCTTCTCGTAGCCCTATTACATGACCTTGATCAAACTCAGTGATGCGTTGAATGGCGTCTTTGTAGCCATAAAGGAATTCTTGACGAACACAACTCACTACGCCCAATCTCAAAGGTGACTAATGATCACGACCGCTACAGTATGTATTTAAAACAAACTTGATTTGCATCCTCATTGTACAATCACCGGTTAATAGTCGATTAAGCTCTATTCCGGAATTAAGCCTTTGTACGAACTCAGAATAACGTCTAATCGAGTTTAACTAGTGAATAAGTTTTGAAGGTGGCAGTTACAGACAGCAAAGACGAGACTTTGTCTGAACTGTTCATGAGAATGAGGAAGGAGAAGGAAATGAGACGACACGGATTCCGAATTTATGTCCAGATTTCGCTTATCATAGGAAGCTGTACTTCATCTTTTCAGCCTTGTACGTGAGAAACTGGAGTATATGACATACAAGTAAGACTATTTCTCTGTTTCTAAAATAGTCATGTTTATTTGTAGTAACATGCATTTGATTTCAGTGCTTTGTGCATTCTGTTATGTTATTTATGTAAATCAGGCACATTACAATGACGATTTGTGTCAAAATAGTCTTATTTATCAGGAATGTGTTACAATTGCTGCAGTAGTGGAAAGGACTGTTTCGTTTTATTTAGCAGTGCTTTAATAGGCTTAACTAAATCGAGCAACCATGCCAGTTATGGGTACTATTTGTGTTAGCAGCTGTTTCAGTTTTAGACAAAAACATTGATTTCTCATATACCAAAAAGTTTTGATAAAACAGTGGTGTTCCAGTTTCATTCAGCCATATCAATACCAGAAAATATTGGTCCATTCTGTTTTCTATTAGGAATGACTCTTTCTGTAAATACCACAGCAGTGTCAGAACAACTTTCGCCCTTTAGTGAAAATATTAGGATTACAGTTCCACAAAGGCTTCAGAGCAACAACATAGCCTCCCATCTACCATTATTCACTAAAGCCTGTGAACTGTCTGTGCTTACTCGAGCTAAGTTTAAAACAGTAAATTTAACAGGAAAGACAGTCTTTTCAAGAAAGCTATAGGACATAGCTGTTATTTTTCTTGGGTATTAGTATTATTCACATAACCATGTCAATATTTATCATAAAGCAATTGTTAACTATATGTCATAAGAAATAGCTATTTGCCATTCACCTAACACGGAATCTTTAGTTATTGAACCTACATAATCGTAACAGTGGAAGGATTGGCTAGCAAGTTATGTTTTTAAATTTCTCTTGACTTGTCAAAGAAATTTTCTCATGTAATTCTTCTTCTTTCGTTCAGAAAGGACGCTGTCCCACCAATTAGGCAGCTACTACTAACACTCAAATATTTTGCCTCTGGTGATTTTTGCTGTCCATTGGAAACTTCATTGGCATGGGCAAGGGGGACAGCCAGCAGGATTATTAACACTGGACAACATTCATAAGAGACAGTTTTGTTAATTATTTCGGTTCTCTGATGTTGTTATTGTGGTCTTCTGCCAAAGACTGGTTTGATACAACTCTCCATGCTATTCTATCCTGTGCAAGTCTCTTCATCTCTGAGTAACTATTCCAACCTACAGCCAACTGAATCTGCTTACTGTATTCATCTCGTGGTCTCCCTCTGCGATGTATGTGAAATAATATACTTTAATTATAAAATCATTTGCTTAATTTGTATTTTCTGATCCTAATTTTTTAACCAATAGAGTTCTCCCTCCATTTTGTGGTTCTTGTCATCCTACTTTTGAACCAAAACCATCTGCAGCTCTGCCAATTCTTTCACAATTGAAAACAGATATTTTTATTCTGAAAACAATTCTGACCGTTTTAAGCTGAGATGACTGTAGAAAAGGAAAAATATAGTGAAGGTCTCACATGTTCAGTTAGTTCCCTTTCTGTCCCAGATTACATATAGCTGCTGAAGATATTTGCAAAAGCCAAAATTATGTTTGAAATAATTCCTGTTCCTCAAACATTTAGGGTGAGATACAATAACAGCCTTCAGTTTGCATTTGTGTCGTTGGTGCATTTCTATCCCAGGATTATGAAAATTTACCGTTGTTTAATAGAAATGTTGGCATTTATTCTTCATATATACGACCAATACAACTACGAGGGTAATCCCAAAAGTAAGGTCTCCTACTTTTTTATAAGTACAGAACTCTGTTTGTCTGGCAGTTGGTCACATTGTTATGAAGAGTGCTTCACGCGCTCAGTCTTGGCTTGGCAGCCGTTGAGAAGGGAGCTCCTGTTGGATGTTACCTCCAAGAGGGAATTGCGCGTAGTTATTCGGTTTTTGAACGCAAAGGGCACTGCGCCGATTGAAATACATAACCAATTGACGGAAGTTTATGGTGAGTCGTGCATGGATGTCAAAAATGTTCGTAAGTGGTGTAGAAAGTTTGCAGTCTGCCCATAACGTCACGACAACCGTTTTTTGGGATCGGAAACGGGTATTGTTGGTCGACTTTATGCCCACTGAGACCACAATTAACGCTGACAGGTACTGTGAGACTGTGAAAAAACTCAAACGGGCAATTCAGAACCGGAGAAGAGGACTGTTGAGCAAGGGCGTACACATTCTCCATGACAACGCACGCCCACCCATCGCTCAGCAAACCGTTGCTCTCCTGCAACAGTTTCAGTGGACCATTATCACCCACTCACCCTATAGTCCTGACTTGGCGCCCACTGACTATCACCTGTTCTCTAGGTTAAAAGAACATTTGGCTGGAAAGCGATTCAGCTCTGACGACGAGGTGAAGAAAAGGTTCATAACTTTCTGAACAGCATGGCGGCGAGCTGGTATGACATGGGCATACATAAACTGCCACATAGTCTACAAAAGTGCATTGACAGAAATGGTGATTATGTCGAAAAATAGCTAAATGTTCAAGATGTAAACTTATGTTAACCATTGTAGAAATAAACAGGTCTATGTACATAGGAGACCTTACTTTTGGGATTACCCTCGTATTAATAATCACATCATAGAAAAAAGATTTATGTATACCAAATAACTGCAAAAGTGGAAACGTGATGTACCGTAAATCAGCAAAGGTACTTTCTAGAGAAACCCCTTGCTGCTGTAACAAATTAATCATTCTAAGACAAAGATACAACAGCAAGCTAGCCAGTAACACCTTTCAGGATTGTCAGTCAAATCAGTCTCAATGTCTGTCTTGTCACTGTTTGTTGGAGGCTAAAAACTATTTCACAAAGCAGACCGCATTTCACAGTTGCTTTTATATTATGTCCCTACTTGGATTGTGGCGTCCTCGACTTGAAAATTTTATCAAATCATAAATTTCATTGTACACAACTTGTAAATTACATTTTATGTATGAGTCGCCACCGACCTGTAGCCTTTGCTACCCTTTTCTAGGCATAATATTTATGTGTTTCTTTCTTGGGAAAAAAATAGAGCATATTTTTACTGGTCCAACAACAAATCTCTAATTTTACAATAGATCGTTATATTGTTATACAAGCAAGTACCCTACGAACTTAGTTAAATGTTTTGCTCTAACGTTTTCGTTAAATGAGAGTGCAGAAGCTTTCGTGTTTCCTACTACACTCTTGAACTCGTCTACAGTATCTATCAGCCTCAAAATACGATGGTTTGAACTTTAACAGTGGGAACTCAAACTACAACCAGCTTAGAGACAGAAGTGATGACATTTTCTGCAGGACCTGACCATCATTTTGCAGGACAATGCTCAAGCACGCACAGTGCAAGCTGTTAGCGATTTGTTTGGCTGATGGCGATGCTAAGTGCTAGATCACTACTGCACTCCCCTGACTTAAGCCCCGTAAGTTCACCTCGATTTCTACACTGAAGAAAACACTTCATGGCATTCACTTCAGAACTGCTACAAATTCATCGGGCAATAGACGGCGCCGCTCGAACTGTCAACACAACTGGCACTGCTAAGAGTATCCTACGACTTCCACATCGCTGGCAACAGGTTATACACAATGCTGGTGACTACTTCGAAGATGAGGAAAACTTTGAAACACATATCTATTCTGTGCAAGCTGTAAATAAATAGTTGTCATTATTAACGTTACAACCCTCTCCTGAACATTGCCCTCAAGTACATTGCCCTTGTATAGACCCTCTATACACACCTTCCACCTATCTGCTTTCCCTTCTTTGTTTAGTACTGGTTTTCCATCTGAGTTCTTGATATTCATACAAGTAGTTCTCTTCTTTTCTCCAAAGGTCTCTTTAGATTTCTTTTAGGCAGAATCTAACTTACCCATTGTATTGTATAGAACTGGGGACCTAGAAACGACAGAGAGACTTCGTTCCCACCGTAGCCTGCAGTGGTACACAATCCCACAAAAGGCTACAGCAGTCCATTCACCCCACTGCCGCCCCACACCGAACCCAGGGTTATTGTGCAGTTCGGCCCCAGTGCCCCCCCCCCCCCCCCCAGGAACGTCTCACACCAGACAAGTGTAACCCCAATGTTTGGGTGGTAGAGTAATCGTGGTCTACGCGTCATGGAGCAATTGCTTGTTCAGTATTCGCCGACATAGTGTAACTGAGGCGGAACAAGGGGGACCAGCCTGGATTCACCGAGCCAGATGGAAAACCGCCTTAAAAACCATCCACAGACTGGCCGGCACACCGGACCCCGACAGGCTAGCTCTCCCAAGGCTATCAGTAGTTCTAATGGAATGTTGTCTACTCCCCGGGTCTTGTTTCGACTTAGGTCTTTCAGTACTGTGTCAAACTCTTCAGGCAGTATAATATTTGCCATTTCATCTTCATATACGTCCTTTTCCATGTCCTTAACACTGCCCCCATGGGGCAGATTCGTGCCGGGGACCGGCATGCCTTCCGGCCTGGAAAGCACTAGGCTGCACGGCTAACTGGGCGAGTGCCTTACCCACAGAGATATATGCTTCTGCATCCTTACATCTATCCTCTAGCCATCCCTGTTTAGTCATTTTGCACTACCTGTCGATCTCATTTTTGAGACATTTGTATTCATTTTTGCCTGCTTCAGTTACTGAATTTTTGTATTTTCTCCTTTCATCAATGAAATTCAATATCTCTTCTGTTACCCAAGGATTTCTACTTGCCCTCGTCTTTTTACTTACTTGATTCCCTGCTGCCATCACTATTTCATCTCTCAAAGCTAAACGGAGAATAAAATGGTGTCATACAACATGCCCTCCAAGTTAACACATGATTAGTCTATTCCTCCATTAGAGATCTCTGGATTTAACTCGCAATAGTACAACTGTCCCACAGTGGGGCTATTAGTGCCACTCTTTGCGACTTGAGCGAAATTTGGATAGACATCATCCGTCAGCTGTAAACACACCTACCAACTTCCATTTATTTCGCACAACTCTTTCTCGTTGCTGCAATTTTTTTCTGTCAACACATATTTTTCTTGCCTAGGATTGTTGTTCTGTGCAGGTTGTAAATTATCTGGTGTTTACATCTCAATTTGCAATATCTGGCTTCAGTGAATGGAACCATGCTGGAAAATAGATAGCTGAACTCGAAAATTCCATCTCTCTCAGAGACTGCTTGTTAAATTTGAAAATCAGAGGAAATGATGTGAATAGAATCGACAAACGGTTACTCACCCAGCATGAACATGAAGTTATTGGAGAAATGTGCCAAAAAAGCTTTTACAGGTCCAGCGTTTCATGGAGACAAAGAGGTGTTTGGCTTTGTGAAAAATGAAAATTTCAACATGAATAACTTGTGAAATATATTTTTTGGCTATATAGCAATGTTTGGTAACACTGGAAAAGATTTACTTCATACTTGTCACCAGCAATTTATGAAGATACAATACTTCTTAAGGGAAGGTCATTGACTAAAAAAAATGTATGAAATATTTTTCAGTCACAGATTCTACATCAGATATATCCTATAATGACCAGGCAAGTATAAAAATTAGATACTTAAATGAAGATAGGCTCTCAGTTGGAAGATTCCTGTATTTCATAAAAATGCAGGTCACATTGGAGAGAAGATTTCTGAAGCCATTTTGAATCCTTTAGTACTACATGCATTGAAAATTGATAACTGTATAGATCAGTCATATGATAATGCAGCTAACATGTCTAGTGCACATTCAGGCTTGCAAGTAATACTCCAGGCCCGAAACACCTTATTTTTCTTCATTCCATGTTCGGCCCACTCAATGAATATAGTTGGATCATGAGCTGCACAACTGCATTACAGTTTTCGGAGTTTTACACAGTTATTTGCAGATTCTACAGGCAGATGGAACATCTTGCAAAAATTTTTTGATTCTGTGAGTATGACACAGAAGTCACTGCCTACAACACAGTGGTGTGCACATGTTGATGCTAGTAAGAGTTTGAATGCAGATTGGAAAGCTGTGTTTTCTGCATTAAAACAATTTTAGAAAATGTGAGTGGAAGAGTTAGATGTGAAACTGAAGGTCTTCTTAGAACTTTAAATAGTATTGAGCTAGCTTACTCATCAGTGTGGGGTCGTATTCTGCAATAGTTTGGCAAACCACTGAAAGAAACTGCAAGCTGAGGATGTAGACATTTCTACTTCTGTTGAAATGTGTGACTCATAAAGAGCTTTTAGCAGAGCTTCAGACATATATTCCAGTTCACAAGGGTTTAGCTAAAAAGAAACTTAGGGAAATTGGAATTCGGAATAAGTTCCGCCAAAGGTGAGCACACATGCGAAAATTTTCCAGTGATACACCTCCAATACACAGCAGTGTAATTACGCAATTGGGACATGTGGTTGCTGTACAGGGTGATACTTGCACTTTCTACATAAATAGCTCTGCAGTTTTCCTGACAATATTTTTTTCTGGAAGTGGGGAAAGGGAGGGCTTGAAAATGTCCCAGGGGGTAGAGGATGATTAAATGATCAATTTAATTAGTTTGATATCAAAATTGTGCTCCTGTCACTGAGGCAAGGGCAGAGAGTTGGAGATTTGGCTGAGGAGTGGGGGAGGTGGTGGGGAGGGCGAGGGGTGGGGGTTTCTCAGAAAGACTGATTATTCCCAGGGGTTTATAACCAATCTTTAGGGGTCATAAATCAATTAGTATAACAATAGGTTAAGGGAAGGGGGAGGGAGATATAAATCAATCAAGATTGCCCCCAAATGTAAGCAACCTCAAAAACAAAGAGGCGCTGAACAAGCTTTATCCTACTGATCTTTATGTCATCACAGTTTCCCAGTGGTTTGTATCCAACCTAAACCAATCACGATTCATATAGTCGCATTTCTGAGGCTGCAGTTTGCAACTTGTTAGAAGTACCGTGAAAGTTTTGTACTTGCAGGTGTTGCAAATAGTTCCAGATATGGGCAGAGTAGCTCTTTAAATATGATCCGCGAATGCCAATTTGCATAAATGACTGACATGTACAGTCTTGTTCAAGAGTATCCCAACGACCTGAATTGCATTTCGCCTGATTCGCATGCAACCCACATAATGCAGCTGTCTAGCAGGTCCTCTAATCGCTCCTCAGTACAGTCGTTTAACTATTGAAAATGCTTCCAACAAGTCACCACTAGATAAAACTGCTCTGTATTGCAATAACTCAAGATGTAAAGTAACACTACGATACTACAAATATCAGGGAACACCTTATCACAGATAATACTGTCAGTACGGCTTGTAAGCTCACATTTATTACTGTAAATGACATACCTGAAAAGTTACCACTTCATTATTATGTCGATAGGTAATGCACGTAGTAAGTTCGTCGTATTCATGATTTCCTCTTCAAAGTAACATACCGTACTTATTGTTTAACACAAAAGACATTAAAAATTCAAGTTACTCAAGAGCAGCTAGTTGAGAAAAAGTATGAATTTCAAATGATGCGACGAACCGTCTCGTTCTGCATATGGATTCAAACCCAGGTCACGCAGACTAAGCAAAGATTTCATGACTGACGGAAACTGTCATTCCTGACTAGGCATACAGAAAGTGATATACCGCGATTTTAGACAGTATCAGTTAGCAAATATCAGCTTTAAACTACATAACATAAACATTTTTAACACACGGGAATTCCTACCCAGCATCTATTGTCCCTGTTAACGAACTACAAGAGATGTTAAATATTGCTTCTTCACAAGTAACTTACTTGAAATACCGTGAGGTAAAGCTTCGTCTTGGACAGGTATTCGAACCCAGAACCTAATCGGATTGTTATCGAAGCACAATCAAGTGTGACATATCGGATTTTCTCGGCAGTAGCTAGATGTTTTAACTGTAATGATGAGACGAAATGTTAATTTCTTCCTTCCCAGGACACCAACCCGGCACCTATCGCTGTTATATTCTAGAGAAAACGAACGTTAAATATGGGTTTGTTGCACCAACAGCGACATGTAAGCATGTTTGAACTAGAAATTATATGATGAAGAGTTCAGTGCTGACTGGGAATCGAAGCCCACACATATCATTATTGACTACACACAAAGAGACGTCAGCTACCGAATTTTTCCCCAGCAGATAGGTGTTCTCATGCTAGAGCTTGATAATACATAATGAAAACTTTAGTGCCGGGCCAGGATTCGAACCCATCCACGCGCAATATGTGGAGATGTTGAGGAATCTGCAGTTTTGAACAAACAAAAAATTGTAGTCGAGCTGTATTGTTACAAAAGGATCAAATTCCGCGTTAAAGGTGGTCTGAGTTGCATTCCCAGTTCAGAACCAATTTTATCAACATACAGAAGCTCAAATAAACGATGGAATAAGTGTCCTGTGACCCTACATAGCGTTTGTTTCGTCACTAGAAATAAATAACTAGTATAAGAAAGGTTACTGGTGATAGATTTTCTACATGTCGCCACTCCTGACTTTATTGTGTTTCAGCCTAACGTCTACTTGGTAGAGAAGGAATATCATGTTTAGTGTGAATTGCAGACCACAATGCCATTATACCTTCTTCACTTGGTGTAACCAGAAGATAATAGAAACTGTCTCTCTCTACCAAAAATTATCGGCAGAAGTTGGGATCGAACCCACACGAGAAGTACGAGGGCAGTTCAATGAGTAATGCAACACATTTTTTTTTCTGAAACAGGGGTTGTTTTATTCAGCATTGAAATACACCAGGTTATTCCCCAAACTTTTAGCTACACAACACTATTTTTCAACGTAATCTCCATTCAATGCTACGGCCTTACGCCACCTTGAAATGAGGGCCTGTATGCCTGCACGGTACCATTCCACTGGTCGATGTCGGAGCCAACGTCGTACTGCATCAATAACTTCTTCATCATCCGCGTAGTGCGTCCCACGGATTGCGTCCTTCATTGGGCCAAACATATGGAAATCCGACGGTGCGAGATCGGGGCTGTAGGGTGCATGAGGAAGAACAGTCCACTGAAGTTTTGTGAGCTCCTCTCGGATGCGAAGACTTGTGTGAGGTCTTGCGTTGTCATGAAGAAGGAGAAGTTCGTTCTGATTTTTGTGCCTACGAACACGCTGAAGTCGTTTCTTCAATTTCTGAAGAGTAGCACAATACACTTCAGAGTTGATCGTTTGACCATGGGGAAGGACATCGAACAGAATAACCCCTTCAGCGTCCCAGAAGACTGTAACCATGACTTTACCGGCTGAGGGTATGGCTTTAAACTTTTTCTTGGTAGGGGAGTGGGTGTGGCGCCACTCCATTGATTGCCGTTTTGTTTCAGGTTCGAAGTGATGAACCCATGTTTCATCGCCTGTAACAATCTTTGACAAGAAATTGTCACCCTCAGCCACATGACGAGCAAGCAATTCCGCACAGATGGTTCTCCTTTGCTCTTTATGGTGTTCGGTTAGACAACGAGGGACCCAGCGGGAACAAACCTCTGAATATCCCAACTGGTGAACAATTGTGACAGCACTACCAACAGAGATGTCAAGTTGAGCACTGAGTTGTTTGATGGTGATCCGTCGATCATCTCGAACGAGTGTGTTCGCACGCTCCGCCATTGCAGGAGTCACAGCTGTGCACGGCCGGCCCGCACGCGGGAGATCAGACAGTCTTGCTTGACCTTGCGGCGATGATGACACACGCTTTGCCCAACGACTCACCGTGCTTTTGTCCACTGCCAGATCACCGTAGACATTCTGCAAGCGCCTATGAATATCTGAGATGCCCTGGTTTTCCGCCAAAAGAAACGCGATCACTACCCGTTGTTTGCAACGCACATCCGTTACAGACGCCATTTTAACAGCTCCGTACAGCGCTGCCACCTGTCGGAAGTCAATGAAACTATACGAGACGAAGCGGGAATGTTTGAAAATATTCCACAAGAAATTTCCGGTTTTTTCAACCAAAATTGGCCGAGAAAAAAAATGTGTTGCATTACTTATTGAACTGCCCTCGTATATTAACCTATCATCAATCCAACAGACCACCACATGCTCTTCTCTGTGACTCTATTTTGTATTGTAACGCCTATGCGCCACACTGGATGATAATTCTGACACACAGGTTCCCTGTAGTGGTATGCAACATGTTCAGTACATTCATTTACTTGGTTGACCGAATCGCCATGAACTAGCTGCCTCAGCTACCGAGTGCATACATTCGACTCTATTTTGTAATCACCGATATAAAATCACTTAACTGCCACCTACACAGAACTGCCAACAGTGTAGGATGCAGAAATTTAAATAGGAAGTGTTCCTTTCCACTTTAGCAACTCTCCTGCGCTATCTGGTTGTTGAAAACGTCGCGCAGTGCAAAAGAAAAGCTGTAACTGTCTGTCTCTCAGAGGTCTAGATCCGGCCATATGCATTATCTCACAGCACTGTGAAATGCAGAAGTTCAGGAGGAATTGTTGTTGACTTCTGGAGCTGCTGTAGCTACATGTCAGCTAGTAGCGTAATGGTAAGTGAAACTTCCTGGCAGATTAAAATTGTGTGCCGGACCACGACTCAAACTCGGGACCTTTGCCTTTCGCAGGCAAGTGCTCTATCAACTGAGCTACCCAAGCATGACTCACGACCCATCCTCACAATTTTACTCCCGCCAGTATCTCGTCTCCTACCTTCCAAACTTCACAGAAGTCTTCAAACCACTCCACTGCAGAGTGAAAATTTTCATTCTGGAAGTGGTAAGTGTCGCGCACCGTGAATAAGATGTCGCCAGTTCGTTTAAAACGCAATTCTGCTGCCTGCTGAAGTTATCAATCTAATGGAACTTTGAACATAATTCCATTCTCTTCCCAACCCAAAATAGTCGCATGTGGAAAAAGGGCTAACTTCTGCGACATTTTGTTCTTTCCAGGTTTAATAGATGGCCAGGTAGCAGATGCATCTCGAAACTTTTGTATTATGTATGGGGAGAGCGCATCGAGCCAAAATACGCCAGAAAAGTATTTTCTACTTTAGCTGTCGTAAGGTAGTGGCATTTTATTCTTCTTTAAACCTTGTTTGAAAGCTTTAACTCAGAACAAGTTTTCTACATGCATGTAATCAATAAACTGCATGTGCATTGTCAGACTGTTATAGATAACGTCAGAGAATTCGCATATATCGTTGATGATTAATTTCTCTCTCATGTTTACTATTGTTTTAACGACACTAAAAGAATCCTTATGAAAATTGTGCAGTGTATTACAAGAAATGAAATAAAACTACCCATATAGCCTTACGACGAAAGTCTGTTTTAATAAAACTGAGTATCTGTACACTACCATGCCTCTATGGGCACGAATTAGTAAAATACTAATCACTTAGATTTCGATTGGGTGTGTGTTTAATTGGTATGTTGTGTCATACTCAAGAGGTATGCAAATGTGGCATTTCATAAATAAGGTTATGTATTTCTAGAAACCCAAAATTTGCTTGTCAGCAGTGGAAAGAGGCGTTACCTGTTGTGCAGCATTGTTAGTTTTTCACCATTGCACTATGAGCCGAAAGTATTTTCATGCGATTTCCTTATCGATGTTTGTTCTGACTGCTTCTAGCTCTTTCACACAAGGGATAAAAACGTTACAGTCTGCGACACTGGAACCACGAACCATAACAGACGCTTTTTCACAGGACAGCAAGTTAACTCTTTTTTTTCTTTTTTTGTTCGATATAGTTCCTTGTGTTTGGTCTGGGCGGACGTCACAAGACATCTGTTCATTGATTCCTTGACTCAGTTTTTTTATTACTGCGAGCATACAGCCCTCTGGCCTAACACGCTTGACTTTCTCTTACGAGGCCAATAGTGGCTATAACTCGTAAAACCACTATTTAAAGGACGATATTAGTTGCGATTTCCATGTGAAACAACTTTCCTGGGCTGAAAATCGTAAATGTACAATCTTTTGCCGCAACTCAAGTGATAATAACTCAGGTTATTCACTGGAAATGACAGGAAAAATCAAGTGAACTTTGAGCCTTAATTCCATGCACACCAGGAAGTAACTCGTCGATCACAGATTAGCCAAACATATCTTGCCTTGTTGCCAAATCTCAGTTACAGTACCAGCACCAAGAAGACGAACCGATGTGATCCTTCAGCGGGCTAGGAAGTGACCATAGCTGGCGCCTCCAAGATGCGGCTGCTACGGCGTGGAATAAGTAATGCGTCTGATTTGCAATTCTGTAATTTGGTTTAGGGACTAGAGCGTAGTTACTAATAATACTCAGAACTGACTGCAAACTAAGCATCAGAAATCAGTGATTCCCATAGTTGTTTTTATATTTCTATCGCAAGTGTACTCAAAACTAAGAAACTCATTAAAAAAAATGTGTATGTGCGCGTGTGTGTGTGAGAGAGAGGGAGAGAGAGGAGAAAGAGAGACAAAAATAAAAAAAGAATGAGAGAAAGAGTAAAAAGTTGTAGTAAAGAAATTGGATCATGGTATGTAAAGAAATCTTTCATTAAAATGACACATTCCACATCATTACAATATGTCATATTCATGATGTATGGAACAAGTATTAATCTAATCAAATCTGATCTCAGCTAATCATATCATAATGCTGACTAGCCATGACGAGTCATGAATTACCGAAATTTTCGCCAATATCAGTAACCAAATCTAAACTTGAAAATAAAAGACGACAGTTTTTGTAATAAACTCCCATCAAGACCCTTTCGTCATTGTTAACCAACCGCAAAAGATGTCTGATATATCTCCATTCAGAAGTAACAAGGAGTGCATGCATTTAAAGATGAAGCACGTGATGTGAAGTTCGGTGACGGAGATACGAACCCAACACGTAATCGGATTGTTAACTTAGTAAAATCAAATGTCACTTATCGGTTTTTCTTACCAGCTGCTAGGTGTTTGAATCGAAAGTAAGGATACAAATGTTTGTGCCTGAGCGACAATCGAACCGCACACCTACTATCCTTCTTTATCTTCCATGAATATAGCTTAAGTATCAATTGCTTACTCACCAACAATAAGATGTGTGCGTGTTTGACCAGATATAACGACACCTATTGCGATTGTTGGAAATACATGAACAGACATTAAAATTGCACATTGATTTTCACTAGCAGGCCAGTCTGCACGTGATAAGGCTTGAAATGAAATTATGAATATTTTTCTACTGGATCAGGATTCTGACCCACATACTTACCTTTGGAGGAGACCTAGAGAAGACTGCAGTCTTGGGAAAAGGAACGAAATGATTGAACTATACTGTTCCGAGAGATTCAGATAAAACAACATAACCTTCCTGTGGGAGACATTTTGCCCCCTTTTCCTTCTGTGAAATTTGTCAGTAAATTTAGTTTCTTCTTAAATCATCTTATGCAGCAACTTTCACAGATATCTCAAATATGAAAAACTCATTATCCAGATATGAAGGTTATAAAACAAGCTTCCCACAGTTTGTGTCAGGGTGATGTTTTCGTCTGATAGCACTGCATAAGTATTTTGTCTAAGAGGCATCACAAGTAGTGTTTATGTAGCTGTGGGAATCATTGGTTGAAAACGAGTTTAGCACCACTGAGTACAGTACTGCTAATTATTCAAAATGATGATCAGTCTAAGTCTGAGTTCATCCACAAACTGAGGCGTATTCATAATATTGAAGCTAGACTGTATATACTTGTCTTGAATGGGCACTGGAAGCGTTTACACATACGTATACAATACTATGAATGCTTTGAACACTATAGTTAACATTGCTCTCATAAAATAATTTTGTTTTTTTTAATTCTTCTGGGTCTTCAGCATGCAATATGTGTTGTAGATACAGTCTTAGACAAAAATATTGACCACCAAGTCGTTCACGTAAGGTGGACAATACAGTCGTGCTCCATTCAGAATTCTGTGTCAGGCAATATGCTCGATCTGGCAACATTGTAGACTACGGCACTTCCCGGAGGAAGTCTTGACTGAAGTCTGAGTACATCACTTTTTACTACGACCGTAGTCTGGAGGTAAAACGCGAGACTAGCTAATATAACATCGGGCAACCGAAAGCACACGTCGACAAAACTTTTATCGTCCCCTTCCTCTTGGTGCTGAAGCTATGAATGTAATTCAAGCGAATCTACTATATATTTCTGTTTCTGTACATTGGTAGTAACAGTTTTGTTCACCAATATTTTAGCGAGAGATTTCTTGCCCGACCATCTGCCTCTGAGCACCACATGCATCTGAGTTCCATGGGACCTGTTTGCTGCCTACCGGCGTGTGCTAAGGTACTGCGCTGCCTCGCCTTCTGCCGACAACGTCTGCTCCACTCCTCACTCTCGACGGTGTAAAATGCTTTAATGTTGTTGAGTGGTGACCCATAAATTCTGTCTACGATTTGTGTTTCACACTCGACAGCAACGGAGGCACAAAACTGTTTTTATTTGATGAGTATTTTATTACACTAGTATGCAATACATCAATGAGGCACAGAATTAATTTCATTGCGTCTGATCCAGTGTGCTAAAATTAAAGCGCCACATCCTGTTCTTTTTTCTTTCACAGGAGATTCTTCAAATAATTTATTTTTGCCATGGATTCATACGTGTTAGTCAAGGCACAGAGTAAATGCAATGTAATGCGTTTTGTTTCTTTCTTTGATTCCCTGTGGTAAATGGATGCCAAACATTGTGTCAATACCTTTCAGAACATGCTCTATAGGTACTCAGGCGAATTGCTTCTTTTCGGGTCCATACATTAATTAATGGAGAAGTGAACGCTGTTCGAAAGTGATATTTAAAACATTCAATTGGATTTAAGGCGACAAAATTGTCCGTATTTGAAGCTACCCAGAGAAAAATAAGTTTATAGAGCCACTGTTAGCAAATGTCTGCATATCATACAAGTACAGTTTCCTGAGTTGCACGAGAATGTAGATAAATGTTGGTGCGAATGGAAGCTATAAGAAACGCAGTTAACTAATTATTCTGTGCCACATAATAATCAATTCATTTGAAAATTCAGAAGAGAAGAATCTAAGAATTATGCTCATTAAGACAGAATCTAAAGTGCAGATGCGGGCACTGTGCAGATCTGCGCGGTTTCATCTTCAGATATATACAAATGATGTATACTAACCAGTGTATTCATTACTTTCGTAATGTTTCCCTCTTGATTTGTCTTCTAATCATGAACTGGATCCACACCCATGAGTCTGATTGTTTCTTTGTATCCTTCCATCTATTATCTTTGTGTGTTATTGCTCGGTGTTAAAAAAAAAAATATTATGCCTGCTCCCACGACGTATTAGAACGAGGTCGCAAGAAGGCTAACGAATTATAATCAAAATACACTGAGACGCCAATTTGTCCGTCGTCATGGTGTTAAGTCGACAGAAATAGTTGGGTATTATTGCCTGCATCACTGGCATCCCGTTGTCGTCTTGTCTTACTGAGGTTTTCATATTACCCTGAACACAAGACTTCGAGATAAATGTGTATATTCTCCGTGACGAAACATCCCACATTCCATTTACCCTGATCCATTCGTTACGTGCACTAGCAGCAATGAGTGATAGGAAAGCTGTTTTGAGGTGACGAGTAACAATAACAATGGTAGTAATAACAAATCAGTAATCAAGAATGTTTACTGCATTACACACAATTGCTAACGATTAACAAAATAACCAAGAAAGGCTGAGTGTTTAATTGGTGCACTGCATAGGTGTTCTTGCCACTTTGTTACTGAATTCTGTTCTGGTTGTTTGCAGAGAGAAAATAAAGAACCCTGTAGTCATACATACCTCTAGTACAATGAGATTTTACCTATCAACTATCCTTACTTTACATCACGAGATGAACATGGCGTCACCGAGCTGATATGTGAAATACATTTATGTTTTCTCACTCTGTCACTCTCTCTTTTTATTTTTAGTTTTTGAGGAAAGCACCGAGAAGCGCGAGTAATAAGCAAGTAGGCATATAATCTATTTACAGTGATTTTCATCAGGATACATAATGCAAAAATACACCATTTAAGTGTATTATTGCGTAATTCCAATAATTGACAGTCTATTCGTGAGCTTTCTCGCATTCAATGGGGTGAAACCAATCACAGAAGCAAGCAAAACACAAATATTACTTGCACCATGCTCAACACACGAACGAAATCTCGCTGCACTGACGAGTTGTCTGAGATATTGCTTGGAAACCATATCTGATTCATGTTGCTTAACACAGCTCTATCAGATATCAATTTAGATGCATACCACGTGTATAAAAGTATATCCTGAAATACACAGCATGGCACATAGAGGTATACGACTGAAACATAGCCATGACCAAGATTGTAACTGGGGTCGACAGCATCGTCGTCTACCACCTTGACAACTCGAACGGTGACAGTGCCCAGCCAGGTACTTACGTTTACTGATATCAAAACTACAACATGAAAACACAAAAATGTTAATAACCCAAAAATCATTAACTTTTTAACCCACAGAAAGTAAAGCAGTCATCAGTAGGTAGATTGATTTGAACACCACAGTGCTTTAATAGGCACAGTCCTGTTGCAGGTGGTATGCCATTGCTTTCCTCCAACCTGTGAGCTGACTTCCCTAGCCAGTTAATAGTTTAACGTGGCTTTCGGACCACAGTGCAACTCGGCATTTTTCACATCAACAATCACTGCCGAGGGGAAATAAGTGTAAAATGGCAGATAAAAATCGTGGGACTGACCAGGGATCGACCCAAAACCTTTGAACTTATATTCTGTCTCTTCACCACTTTGCCACCATGTAACAGCTGGAATTCATAATGTACTAATAAAAGAAACAATCAGACTCATGAGTGTGGATCCAGTTCATCAACAAAAACTAAACAATAGGGAAACATTACGAAAACAATGAATACGCTGGGTAGTATATATTATTTGTGAAGATCTGAAGATGAAAAAGCGCAGATCTCCACAGTGCCCGCATCTGCACTTTAGCTTGTGTCTTAATGGGGTTTGGGTGGGGTGGCTGAGCGGTTCTACGCGCTACAATCTCGAACCGAGCGACCGCTACGGTTACAGGTTCAAATCCTGCCTCAGGCATGGATGTGTGTGATGTCCTTAGTTAGGTTTAAGTAGTTCTGAGTTCTAGGGGACTGATGACCTCAGACGTCCCATAGTGCTCAGAGGCATTCGAACCATCTTAATGGGCATAATTTTTAGTTTCTTCTCTTCTGAATTTTCAAATGACTTGATTATTGCGTGGCACGTAATAATTAGTTAACTGTGTTTCTTATAGCTTCCATTCGAACCAACATTTTTCTACATTCTAGTGCAATTCATGAAATTCTACTTGTGTGACCACAAGACTGCACATAGATGCAATCGATTTCGAGGTGCAAAGTGTTTGTCATCTTACTTTTTATTGTAATGAAATAATCTCTTGTTTCAAAGCAACAAGGTAAGTGTTTTATTCATATATATTTTGTGGGAAACTGTAATCGTGATAGAAAATTATACACCTGAATGTTTGACACAGCTGGTGTGAGAAAACGCTGCATATTAACCAAACCCCGCGCCTCCTCTCCGTATCCTCCTATGACACGGGCACAGGATTCTCCTCGCATACCACTACAGAGCTGTTCCTAGCACAGCTGAGAATTGGCAATATCCTCACAAACATTTGGCAACACTGTGACAGTGCAATCACTTCTACATATGGTACTGAATTGACTCGCTAAATTCAGTTGATATTCCCTTCCCATTTGAATGACTCGTGCTATATAATCGTCATGTAAACTAAGACACTGAGACAGAAAATTCAACTTTTTGGCTAAAGAAATGCTATTCTTCACGAAAGTGACAACTTTTATTATCTTTCACGACGCGTTATGAGGCTGACCCACCAATATCATGATGAGAGTGGCGTGCTGGCAGCAGTGTGTCCATAGCCCCGTGGAACCGCCTGTGTCTCGCGTCGCAACGGCTCAGTAAGTCATCAGTTCTAACCATGGTAGGGGCCATCGTGTGCGAGCTTTATTTCCTGATTTATTTTATTGAGCTGCGAATTTCCAGAAAAATTTTTGTAACGAATTCGGAAGAAAACCTTCACACATCAGTCCTAGCTCGACTCAGTAAGTTGTGTTAATGATCATAGATCTCGGCTTTCTGACTGCCAAGCTGCTTCACTATACATGCGTCTCTGAAGAAATTCGAATCGACCGTCAACGAAGTGCCGCAGTCTACAATGTTGCCAGATCGAGCATATTGCTGGACATAGAATTCTGAGGGGAGCACGACTGTATTGTCCACCTTACGTTGAAAGGGTACAGTGCCGCCCGACATTGAAAATAGGTACAACATACTTCATTATTCTTGTCAGAACAACATATTTTTTCTAATAATAACTCAATTTCAATTAATAAAGCGAAGCCGGATACCAGTGTGGGAAAGAATGACAATTTATTTATTTAATTGATCACATGTGCACTCCCACAAAATAAATCCCTACATCCAGTTTGGTGAGATCTGTGAAATGAATGAATGTATGGTTGTCTGCTAACCACAGATAGTGAATGTGAATATATGATCATCTTTGAGACGGTACTTGGGTCACCTTTGGTGGGACCAAAGACATGAAATTTACCTGAGCTTTGAGCGCCTGAATTGTGGCTGACCAATACGGTAGCAAGGTGCTCCCCAACTTCGGCAGAGGTGTGAGAGGACCTGAAGAACGGCCATGTTTCAGCACTCTGCCGCTGGATCTAGTGTTGTTAAGACCTGTCTTAGGTGTGCTCCATAAAAACAAAAGAGTGGAGACATGGTATGCATGTGGAATACTTAAGAGTAGTTTGAAATAATAATTTCTCTATTTCAGGAACTTTTGTGGGGAGAATTAAATGTCAGGCAGGTAATATTAATGGGGTCGTAGTAATCTTCGGAAGTGACCAATGGTCACAATGAAACCACGTGTAGCAATAAGTTGAAATACTTCTGTGTGCTTAAGTTAAGCTGAATTACTAGCGTGTGTACTATAAGTTGAAATATTTAAGAAATGGCGTGTGCAGGACTTGAAATTAGAGACGAGTACTTCCACATGGTGAGTACTGTGTGAGTCTCAATCTGTGTATGAGACAAAGGATAAAGAGAAGTACTCGTCCATGGTATCAGTTGAGGACTCGCGTGTGTGATGAGTATGTTTTTAATATTACTTCGCGTGTTATGTTTCCGTGTGACGCTTGATTCAAACTATAATACTCTGAGAGAGAAGCAACGTGAGTCAGCCGTCTATCCAGCAACGCCACTTGGCTTGCATTGCACAGGAAGATGTGCATATATCCTCCAGAGTTCATAGTAGGAAAGAAGAATTACGAAGTGGGGCAGTGTCATGTGAAACTGGGATAAATACTAATTGAAGTGGGAAAGCTGAAAGTGATAATGTTGTGACTATTCCTTGTGTTGTATTCCATGTTGTAGTGTGGTGTATGTCATGTAATTTAAGTATGTTGGTTTGCTTGGGAGAGTAGCTAGGTAGTTTCAGAGGCAGTGGGTTATGCGTGTTCCTTTTGTACCGCTCGGTCTGGAGGAAAGTTTCGTGATGATGGTTGTGAGAGTCGAAGTGTGAGATATATAAAAAAAAAAAAAAGATCCACCATCCTATCCAGAAAGTACACTGTAGCGTTAAATAGTTACGAGACCATAAGATAGAGAATCACCAATGTAAAGCCATGCCCACTGGTCGGAATTTCGCATGTGATATTGTTATAGGTTATAGAATTTGTGTGTTTAGGTTATAGAATTTATCGTAATAAATAAGATAGTGAAAAGAAAAAGATTGGTGGTCTTTTCCTCCGAATAATATGTTGTCATGATACCCAGAATATATAATGTGTGTGCCATTCATATTCAGTGCGATGGCCATGTGTTGTTCAAAGCCGTTGAATGAGAAAGAAAATGTGGCATTGCCAGTGCGTAGTGAACAGTCAGAGTTGTATTAATTACTAACAGTCAGATGTGCATTATCCGTTGCATATTATTCATACAGGAGGATAATTTGTAACTTAATTGTGAGTACGAGAGTTCATGTAACTCGATAAATAAGAATGAATCCACTCGCTTGGCAGACCACTGATCTTGCAGGCCTGACTGCTTGATGCCGCAGTATGAGCAAGGCATGTGGGTGCCTCTCGTAATTTCGACCCTGGCAGGATTTTGGTGTTAGGGTTTGCTGTTAAGATTTTTTTTTAATGGAATATATTGTGATAGCGCTAAGAAGAAAAATTTTTTTGTTTGCAATTTCTTTCTGGATTGGTAATTAATTGCTATATCGTTCAAGGCTGGAAGATCGTTGCATAATTTTTTTTTTTGCATAATGTCCGTAGTAAGTAGGTCGCAGTCGAAAAGTGTAGTCACCATGGAGAATAGTGATTCTGGGGTGAACGTAGCAGTGCAGCAGGAAGTAGGTGTCGACCTTGGGTTAATGAGCAAGAACGGCAAACACTCGGAAGGGGCTGAATTGGTCAGCGGACCACGGCTAGGTGATCCTTTGAGTGGCGGGCTTTGTCCACAATCGTGGGCTTTTCCCGACGACGCGGGCGAGCCGGGACTAGGTCAGGTATGCAGTGAAAGTGTAGCTACCCTTAGCGAATCTACGGTTTCTCAGACGAATGAGGTGAGCGCACCAAAAGTAGCAAATGACAATGTGCTACTGCAGTTTTTACAGAGGATGGATAGAGATAATAAGGAAAGATTTGAAGCGATGGATAGAGATAATAAGGAGAGAGACAGGGAGACTAAGGAAAGATTGGAAGCAAATAAGGAAAGATTGGAGGCAATGGATAAGGGAAATAAATAGGCAATGAGGAAGCTACACACAGTTATCGATGAGCGTCTGTCCGCAGTTAATAATCGGTTAGATGAGGGGGAGAAGAATCTGGATGCGTTGAAGCAAGTATGTGATGCCGTGAAAGAAAAAGCCAATAATTTGGAGGTACGAATAAGTGCAACAGAGAGTGATATTACAGAACGTAGGGACGTGTTGCCAGAGGGGGCGAATCAAAGAGATAGTGGAGGACTTACTTGCAGATAAACAAGGGACATTAGACAGCGTGGAAGCTCAAGTCACCCGGCAGGAAGTGGCGCTAAATAAACACAGGGATGAAGTTGCAGAGGTAGTGGTCAGAATGAATACGATTAGCGCAGATGTAGAAAAGATCAGTATAAGAGGCGAAACAGGCTCAGACACTATGCAGCGAGAGGTTTATGCTGACCAGGAGGAGATACAATCACTATTACAGTTTAAAGAGGCACAATTAGAAATAAATAGGAAACATAGGGAAGAACTAGCACAGTTGCAATTAGCGTGCAGTAGCGAAGGTGAAACACCACCAGGTAGATTGCAGAGGGAGAGTGAGATAAATTCAAAAAACGAAAATAGGCAGAAAGAGGAAGACGAACTCAGAGAGTTAGAAGAACGGTTGTGTCGGATAAGACAGGTGGCAAACCCAACTGGGTATAATCCAAGGTCGGAAAACATAAATGCGGAAGAAGAATGTAGGAGGCACTTCGTGTCGGTACAATCGTACACTTCTTTTCCGGATCCAGATAACTACCAACATCCATGCCTGTGGCTGTCTCAATTTCAAGATTCATTACCTTTATCGTGGGGACCACTCCTCAAAATGAGGTTTGTGTGTAACCATTTGAGGGACAAAGCTAGAGCGAAAATGCAGGAAGTTATTAAAGATTGTAGTAGCTACAAGATATTTTGTGACAAGTTTTTAAATGAATTCTGGTCGAAAAGTAAGCAGGACCAGGTTAAGCAAAGCATATTGATGATGCCAAATTGTAACGAAGGTGGTATAAGAGATCCAGTGGCGTGCTGTCAGGAAATGCTGAGACGAAATAGATATTTGGATGTGCCATACGAAACTGCGGAGCTCATTAGGATCTGTATAACGAAGTTGCCAGTGAGATTGTGCAGAGATATAGTGATAGCAGGCAGAGGCTTAGACGATTACGCGACATTTCAGCACTTCTTACAGGAACTGAGTAATGAGAGCAACATCGTGAACGGAGATACGACTCATAGGTCAGACAGAGTCGAGGATAGGAATGGCAGAAACTATCAGACTGACAGGAGAGCATGGAATCAGAGGAATGACTGAAATGGAACATGGCGAGGAAATAGAGGGCAGAATTCATGTGGATATCGACCATCAAACAGGGAAAATAGAAGATGGGACAGAGATGGAAGAAGAAGGGAAAATGAAAATGATGGGCGAAGGGAGGATAGGCAGTCACTGGGTTCACGACAGGACGAGCACTGTCACAATGGCGGAAGAACAAGAAGGTGACTACATGATAGAGGGGTACAATCCAGGACTATTAATGATGTAAATATTGGGTATATCGATTACAGAAAACTAAGGGAGAATCTGTTAGAGGAGGTAGGAGATGTGGGGAGTGAACTCCACCCAATAATTAACGTAGAAATAAATAATGTAATCGTACCATGTGTCATCGACACAGGCAGTGTAATGAGTGTTTTGAGGGAAGATGTGTTTAAGTGTTGAAGTCTTACAAAACCATGGCCAACGTTGCCACTGCAAAGAACAACAGTGAGAGGGGCAGTTACAGGAAAGGAAATTGAGGTGAAGTTACAAGCACAGGTAGACTTTGTGTGCCAGGCGAAGAGGTTTAGCACAGTATTCATGATTGTGTCGTCACTAACTGTTGAAGGGATATTAGGCATAAATTTTTTGAACCAATATAAAGCAGTCGTTAACATGAGAAATGGTTCGATGGAGTTGAAACGAGATTCGGAGGAAATTACATTAAGATTCGACGATTGCTTATGTGCTAAAGATAACGCACACTTACCATTATGTCTCGCGGTAAACTCCGGTAGATCGGCACAGAATAAGGGGGTCGAACAAGAGAAGGAGGAAATTCATAAATGTTTGGGGGAGGAGATCAGGGAGAAAATCTGGCATTTACGAGGGACCACGGTCTACGGGGAATTGCAGAAAATTTTATACGAGACTAGAAAGGTATTTAAACATGCTGTGGGTACAATAAGAAATTTTATGTATAGATTCAAGGTCAAGCCTCATAAACAGTTTAGGGCCCAAGTGTACCCGATACCTGTTGTGTACAAAGAAAGAGTAGAAGCTGAGATCGAAAGCATGCTACAACAAGGGATTATCGAACCAGCATCCAGTCCGTATAACAGCCCTTTAGTTTGTGTTGAAAAAAAGGATGGGTCAATTACATTAGTTTTGGACGCAAGAAGGATTAATAAGATAATAGAGCCAGAGACAGATCGGCCGCTGACACTTGACGAATTGCTACAAAAGTTTCACGGGATCAGAGTTCTCAGCTCAGTTGATTTGAGAATGAGTTTCTGGCAGGTGGAGTTAGATAGGGGGTGTAGAAAATTTACTGCTTTCTTGTGCTACGGGAAATCGTATCAATTCCGGAAACTACCATTTGGGTTAAATGTATCATCCGCGGCATTTATCAGAGCGCTAAATACTGTCATTCCTAATGAAATAAAAGATAAGGTAACACAGTACGTGTGTGATGTCCTGATAGCCGAAAGAAACTGGGAAGACCACAATAGAACGTTAAGCGTATTGCTCGGTGCATTGGAGAGACATGGGGTAACCGTGAATTTGGGAAAGTCAGAATTTGGACGAAAAGAAATCGAGTTTCTAGGTCACATTGTGACACCAGAGGCAATAAGACCAGATCCAGACAAATTCGAAGCAATCAGAGATTTTCCGGTGCCAAGAACAAAACGTCAGCTACGGGGTTATTTAGGATTAATCAATTTTTACAGGAGGTTCATTAAGATTCGGGGTGCAGTGACACCCAGACCATGTCAGCTGACTGGAAAGAAAACGGTATGGAATTGGGACCCTGTCGCGCAGGAAGAATATGAGGCGTTAAAGAAGGCACTGCTATCGGCACCTCTTCTCGTGCATCCAGACCTAGGGAAAGAGTTTTGTATGGCCACGGACAGTTCCCGTACTGGACTTGGGGTAACATTGTTCCAAGAGCAAGAGCAAGGAGGAGAAGTAATACAACAACCTATTGCATTTGCGAGCCGAGTGCTTAGCAAAGCTGAGAGAAATTACACGGTAACTGAGCTTGAAGCTTTGGCAATAGTATGGGGTTTTAGTAAGTTTAGATACTATTTGTATGGGAGGCATACTAAAATCTATACTGACCACAAGTCACTACAGTTTCTGATGTCGGCCAAACTTAACCACTCGCTAGGTGGGCACTCTATTTACAGGGGTTTCAGTTTACGGTCATGTATATTCCTGGGCCACAGAATATAGTGGCAGATGCGTTGTCATGGAACCCAGTAGGTCATGGTCAATGCTTTGATGAGGAGGTAAACGAGAACAGATATGACATATTGTATATGCAGGGCGTGCCGTTCGAGAAATACATAGGGGCGGTACTCACAAATATCGCGAAAGAGCAGGATAAAGACGCGTCATGGAGAATGGTGAAGGACAGAGTTAGAGCGAACTTAGATGCCAATATAGCGCGCTTTTATACAATTCAGAACGGGGTCCTTTTCTACCGTAGAAATCCAAACACACAGGACTGGGTGTTGTGTATACCAAATGAAATAGTCAACAAGATGATCTGGTACACGCACCTAAGTTACGGGCATTACGGGGCAAGGAAATGCTGTAAGAAGCTAAGGGAATCAGTTTATTTCATTGGTATGGAGAGGAGGATCAAGAACGTGCTTGGTAGTTGCAAATTGTGCCAGAAGGCAAAATCGTTGACTATCTAATGCAAAGCACCGCTTTTTCCGATAGTGCCAGGTAGATTGAGGGAATTCGGAGCAACAGATTTGTTTGGCCCGCTACCTAAGTCAGTGCAAGGATATAGATATGTTTTAGTAGCAGTGGCATTGGTGTCAAAGTATGTGACTTTTACCGCATTGAAACGTGCGACGGGAAGGACAGTAGCAGCAGCGATCGTTAAAAACTTTTTGCGAGAAGTAGGAACTGTAGAAAAGTTCATAGCTGGTAATGGACCACAATATAGATCCAGACAATGGCTAACCACACTGAAGAGAAGAAGGATAAAGCCGGTGTTCATATCCCGATACCATGCTGCAAGTAACCCCAGTGAAAGAGTGGTAAAAAAACTGGGAAAGTTGTGTAAGATCTATTGCCATAGGCAACATAGAAGTTGGAGTATTTTTCTCAAAGATTTTCAGGACATCCTCAATGAGCTACCACATGGAGCAACTGGTTTATCACCAATTACGGTACTAAAGAATGAACTACCACCAGATCGAGTCAGGGAGCTGGTAGATTTTCCGCGATCAGGAAAGCAGAGGCACACAGAAATTGTCAAGGTTGCGATAGAGCGTATTAAGAAAGCAGCTAAGGATAGGCAGGAGAAGCAGAAAGGAAAGATACGTAAGATCTAATTGGCATAGGAGACTAGGTTCTAATTAAAACTCATCGATTATCAAAGAAGCACAGATTCCTAACTACCAAATTCTTTACGGTGTATAGTGGACCATTCAGAGTGAGGCGGATTGTCCATGAAAATGCTGTACTGATTGGGACCATCAAGGGAAAACAATCTCGTGGGCTTCATCACATTTCTAACATCAAATTATGGAAAAGTTAAGGATAGATCGAAAGTAGGACATTTATGGTAGATAGTCAGTGTATTTATTTGTGGTGTGTAACGTTGTGCAGGGTCAAATCGAACATAACAATTTTCAGGCGGGATGTCAGGAAGTATGATGGAATAGACTGGTCGAATGAGTCATGAACAGGAGTCGACAGAGTGGTGTATGTAAGTATTTTTTGTCATATGAATAAGGATCAAGCAGAAACGACATGATGATTAATGAGTGGATAAAGATGGTAGATAGAGAAGCGACGTGATAAATAGTAGTGGATAAAGGTGATATTTAAGGAGAGAAGCGACGTGAAGCAGTGTGATTAATAAAGAGAGATTCGACGTGATGAAACAGTGGTAAATAAAGGTGAGTAGAATTAATAATGTGGAGATGTCTTAGATGTATGTTACAGAGAGGCCTGTGTATGCTGCAATTGAGATTGATGCGAATGGCGAAGGAAGACCAGGAAATGATGGAGTAATGGACGGACGAAGAGCCGAAATACGAATGAAGAGATGAGGACAACTGCACAACGTGAAGGGACATAAAGGGAGTATGAGATCCAGATGGTGAACGTTGTGGAATACTGACGTAATATAAGTGTAAATCTAATTCTTACCATAACATTTGCAATATGAAAAAAAAATAACTTTTGTTGTTGTTGAAGCCTGGTACCAGTATAACTAATCAAAACGGTACCAAGAATGTGTGCAGCTATTTTGCAGGATGAATAATTTGTGTATTTTTTGTTCTTCGATGAAATGTCGCAATTCTAAGTTGATATTTAGCAGGATGAATAATCGGTAAAGTGAATGCAGAGGTAAGCCGATGGAGAGAGGTGCCAGAGTGAAAGGACGAATTCGGAGACTGGAATGCTATCTCCGAAACAGCTTCATGTGTTATGTGGTTGAGTATAAGGGAGCAAAGGTATGGTACGTTGTTGTGAGTGTGGTGGTGTTTAGGTTAGCTGACTTCTAGACCTATTCTGTTAGTGTATTAATGGATTTAATGAGAAGGAAAATGTGGTGTCAGTGGAGTGAGAGTCGTAGAGTAGTGTGATCAATGCCCACACTCCTGTAAAGGGGATGCTACCGATCCATAACTAAAACATTATTGTGCTTTATTGTTTGATTTGGTTGAACCTCGATGGCAGGTCAGGATCTGACATCATGTGGATGGTACATACATGTCCTAGAAATGTTGTTATATATAATAAAAAGGTAAAATATATAAAGAGATACTAATTTCACTCTGTCACAAGCACAAAGGTGCATTGTATGTTGTAGATTTAGAGTCATCAGTTTCTAAAATGTTTATTGTGTTAAGATGTTAAAGTAGTTTACTATTTAACAACGTGTGGTAGGTAATTGTGAGCTGTGTAGATTATTTCTTATTTTTTTTGTTAGAACACTTTCAAGGGGTATTAATTTCAGTCTATCACAAGCACAAAGGTTCATTGTAGATTGTAGTTTTAGAACCAACAGATTCTAATATTTTCACTGTGATAGGAGGTTAGAGTAGTCTACTATTTGATATTGTAATTATGAGCTGTATAGATTGTTTCTTACTCCTTTTTTTTTTGACACTTTCATGTGTTGTATGAGGGACGACAGGTACAATCAATAGCACAAGTGTGGGCTGTATATAGAAAAGGGATAAATGTTGATGTGGTATGTGTAGAAAACTAGGGTGTATGATTTTATGTTTTTTTAGAACAAAGATTCTTTTATTACCAATGTATCTAATAGATCATACATGTAATCAATGAGTATTTAAATACTGTAAGAATATCCTTTGGTCTGTAATGTTGCGAGATGCACGGAAGGGTCTGACTGATTGGGTGTCGTAGTGCTGAGGTGCTATGCAGAACGCGCCCATACTGCTAGCGGGATGCCAAGCTGACGTCGCCATGGGAGAGGCGACAGAGCCGCGGCACTCCCCACTCCACTGCCGGTCGGTGGGGTACACTCCACGCGCCCACTACAGCAGGTCAATGGCCTGGGGCGACACGCACGTACCACTGATCATTCACAAGTTCCGCCACCCTTACGACTGGAGACAGTATCCCACGGAGGCAACAGCGGGTGGTTTTTTTCTGCTAAATGGCTCGCGCGGCGGCAGAGTGACGGCAGAATGAACGACGCGCGGCAGAGTCGGGCAGGCATTTTTTACCAGCAACTATTAACTAGTACTGGACTGTGGAGCCGTGAAACAAGATGACTGCTCGTATGTCTCCATAAGGTGGAAAGTGAGGGACTGGTGTTTCCACGTTGTGAGTGGTGGAAAATATTTTGTCTTTAGCAGACAGGACGATTGTTTTGTTTTGTCTTGACCACTGAACAGTGGGATCCATAAACTTTTGGCAGTGACTTGTTAAGTGTGCTTTGTGAATTGCATGTGGGACGCTTGGTATACTTAAAAAGGACAGTTGTTGTTTGGTGATTAATTATTGTATGAACACAAGAAACTAAAGTGGGACATTGACATTTGCATTTGTAGTAGGAGACATTTCTTTAATTGGTGCGGGAATAAGTGCTGCTTGATGGAACGTATGACTTTTAATTACACCATGAACTGAAAGGACAGAACCGTAGGTAATAGTAGTTGTAGGGCCATTTCTGGACGACCAGATTCATGTGGATGGTACTCTGAGAGTGACTATGACATTTGTGTTTAATGTGAGATACAGTTTACTGTTCAGTGCGTGTTCAAAATGCCGATTTGAGTGACCTAAAGACTTTCGTCCGGGTAACCATGGGAGAACTTTGACACCGAGACAGTGTTTCTAGGGAACCTGTCAGCAACTTTTTTGACCCCAAGAAAATCACAGAATGAAATGATTCTGTGTAACTCGCAAGATAGGAAATAATGTATGTGTATTTGTAATTGTGTAAATTTTTTTTATATGTTTCATTCCTGAAGGGACAGCAAGTGTAATCGTATTTCATTAACATTTGTGTTTAGAATAGTTAGTGTTTTTTTTTTTTTTGTTTGTTATGGGTTATCAAGTTCACGTAGCATGTTTATTAGAATATTTGATACAATGATGCATTAATTATTAGCCAGTGGCGTAATACTAACATAGTGGCTCTTGTTGAATAGGTCAGTAAGGTTGTCACGGGGGACAAGAGTTTGCATTGCACAACAAATATCGGAATTAACTGATGCATTTTGATGTTGTGGACAGTAATGATCTTGTTGGTGTGTTGACTGAAGCCACTTATTTGCATTATCACAGTGGTGATATTTCACATTAAAGTGTAACGAAGGCTAGTCGAAATGCAAGTTCTTGTCGTCTAAATGTGTAACAACAGAGAAATGAGCAGTAGAGTAAGGTACGAGAGCTACTGGTGGATTCAAGCACTTAATGCTAACTATTTATTCCGTGTATTGATCAAAGTTGATGGACTGACTAGCTCAGAAGCAGGTATTTGTACTGGTGGACAAGGATAAGGTTAAACTCACAGTCGAGTAGTGGTGGCAATTGCTTAAGTGATGATAGTTAATGAGGTATGACATGATGTCTTAGATGAACTATATCACGTAACCAATATGTAACTTGTGGTCTATATCATTGTTTTCCTGCTCAGTTTTATTTCTCTGTAGGTTTGATGTATATTTTAGAGTAATGGTATGGAGCCTGACATTATACATGGAACTAGTGTACGCAATTTTTTCTTTTGTTGATTTTGTTTTGTATTTAGACATTGCCGTGTAAAAGATTATTACAACGCAATTTATGAATGTCGGATTACTTGTTCTGTGTTTGGACGGTGAGCTATTTAAAATTTCATGAGTACAATTAGTATTTTTTTATTTGTCATAGAATTAGTGAAGTTTAGATTACTCATAAAATAACGAAGATCCCAGTAACTAAGCAAATTTTAATCTCAACATTATTTTTATTTGTATAATGTAATGTTTTATTTGTCATGTGGATTGTTGTAAATTTGTATGTGTACGTTACTCCGGATTGTGGAGAGTACAATAATGCAACAACAGTGTCAAAAATTTGGTAAAGTAACAGCATTTGGTCGTTTATTTGAGGCCACTAGGGGCTAAGGTCTCCTCCTGGTTATTATGATGACTTGCTACGTTTGTTCTAATACAGCTTTCAAAAAAAAATTTTCGGAACTACCCTCGCATTGCATGGATAGTACCGTGCCATTTTTTTCTGCATGGGTAGCCGGTGGTGAAAGGGTACAGTACTGCCCGACATTGAAAATAGGTACAACATACTTCATTATTCTTGTCAGAACAACATATTTTTTCTAATAATAACTCAATTTCAGTTAATACAGCGAAGCCAGATACCAGTGTGGGAACGAATGACAATTTATTTGTTTAATTGATCACATGCGCACTCCCACAAAATAAATCCCTACATCCAGTTTGGTGAGATCTGTGAAATGAATGAATGTATGGTCGTCTGCTAACCGCAGATAGTGAATGTCAATATATGATCGTCTTTGAGACGGTACTTGGGCCACCTTTGGTGGGACCAAAGACATGAAATTTACCTGAGCTTTGAGCGCCTGAAATGTGGCTGACCAATACGGTAGCAAGGTGCTCCCCCACTTCGGCAGAGGTGCGAGAGAACCTGAAGAACGGCCATGTTTCAGCACTCTGACAAAGGATAAAGAGAAGTGCTCGTCCATGGTATCAGTTGAGGACTCGCGTGGGTGGTGAGTATGTTCTTAATATTACTTCTCGTGTTATGTTTCCGTGTGGCGCTTGATTCAAACTATAATACTCTGAGAGAGAAGCAAGGTGAGTCAGCCGTCTATCCAGCAACGCCACTTGGCTTGCATTGCACAGGAAGATGTGCATATATCCTCCAGAGTTCATAGTAGGAAAGAAGAATTACGAAGTGGGGCAGTGTCGTGTGAAACTGGGATAAATACTAATTGAAGTGGGAAAGCTGAAAGTGATAATGTTGTGACTATTCCTTGTGTTGTATTCCATGTTGTAGTGTGGTGTATGTCATGTAATTTAAGTATGTTGGTTTGCTTGGGAGAGTAGCTAGGTAGTTTCAGAGGCAGTGGGTTATGCGTGTTCCTTTTGTACCGCTCGGTCTGGAGGAAAGTTTCGTGATGATGGTTGTGAGAGTCGAAGTGTGAGATATAAAAAAAAAAAAAGATCCACCATCCTATCCAGAAAGTACACTGTAGCGTTAAATAATTACGAGACCATAAGATAGAGAATCACCAATGTAAAGCCATGCCCACTGGTCGGAATTTCGCATGTGTTATTGTTATAGGTTATAGAATTTGTGTGTCTAGGTTATAGAATTTATCGTAATTAATAAGATAGTGAAAAGAAAAATATTGGTGGTCTTTTCCTTCGAATAGTATGTTGTCATAATACCCAGAATATGTAATGTGTGCGCCATTCATATTCAGTGCGATGGCCATGTGTTGTTCAAAGCCGTTGAATGAGAAAGAAAATGTGGTATTGCCAGTGCATAGTGAACAGTCAGAGTTGTGTTAATTACTAACAGTCAGATGTGCGTTATCCGTTGCGTATTATTCATACAGGAGGATAATTTGTAACTTAATTGTGAGTACGAGAGTTCATGTTACTCGATAAATAAGAATGAATCCACTCGCTTGGCACACCACTCATCTTGCAGGCCTGACTGCTTGATGCCGCAGTATGAGCAAGGCATGTGGTTGCCTCTCAACGTGGATGACTCGGCGGTTAATATTTTTGTCTAAGACTGTATCTACAACACATATTGCACGCTGAAGACCCAGAAGAATTAAAAAAACAAAATTATTTTATGAGAACAATGTTAACTATAGTGTTCAAAGTATTCATAGTATTGTATACGTATGTGTAAACGCTTCCAGTGCCCACTCAAGACAAGTATACACAGTCTAGCTTCAATATTATGAATACGCCTCAGTTTGTGGATGAACTTAGACTTAGACTGATCATCATTTTGAATAATTAGCAGTACTGTACCCAGTGGCGTTAAACTCGTTTTCAACCAATGATTCCCACAGCTACATAAACACTACTTGTGATACCTCTTAGACAAAATACTTATGCAGTGCTATCTGACGAAAACATCAACCTGACACAAACTGTGGGAAGCTTGTTTTATAACCTTCATATCTGGATAATGAGTTTTTCATATTTGAGATATCTGTGAAAGTTGCTGCATAAGATGATTTAAGAAGAAACTAAATTTACTGACAAATTTCACAGAAGGAAAAGCTGGTGGAAAATAATTTTGATTTTTAATGTATTTTCATTCGTTGTCAACACTAACGATGTCTGACGTTTTTGACTCCCAGTGAGTGACAGAACTATTTGCTAGATCACTGTAAGTTCAATGAGGCTGCTGGTGGAGAAAAATTCGGTAGCTGACGTCTCTTTATGTGTAGTCAATAATGATATGTGTGGGCTTCGATTCCCAGTCAGCACTGAACTCTTCATCATATAGTTTCTAGTTCAAACATGCTTACATGTCGCTGTTGGTGTAACAAACCCATATTTAACGTTCGTTTTATCTCGAATATAACAGCTATAGGTGCCGGGTTGGTGTCCTGGAAAGGAAGAAATTAACATTTCGTCTCATCATTACAGTTAAAACATCTAGCTACTGCCGAGAAAATCCGTTATGTCACACTTGATTGTGCTTCGATAACAATCCGATTAGGTTCTGATTTCGAATACCTGTCCAAGACGAAGCTTTACCTCATGGCATTTCAACTAAGTTACTTGTGAAGTAGCAATATTTAACATCTCTTGTAGTTCGTTAACAGGGACAATAGATGCTGGGTAGGAATTCCCGTCCGTTAAAAATGTTTAGGTTATGTAATTTAAAGTTGCTATTTGCTTACTGATACTGTCTAAAATCGAGGTATATCACTTTCTGTATGCCTAGTCTGGAATGACTGATAGTTTCCGTCTGTCACGATATCTTTGCTTAGTCTGCGTGACCTGGGTTTGAATCCATATGCAGTACGGGACGGTTCGTCGAGTCATTTGAAATTCATATATCTTCTCAACTAGCTGCTAGTGAATAAGTTGAATTTGTAACGTCTTTTGGGTTAAACAATAAGTACGGTATGTTACTTTAAGAGGAAATCATGAATACGACGAACTTACTACGTGCATCACCTATCTGACGCTATAATGAGAGTGGTAACATTTGACTTATGTCATTTATTGGAATAAATGTGAGCTTACAAACTGTAAGGACAATCTTATCTGTGATGAGGTGTTCCCTGATATTTGTAGTATCGTCGTATTAATTGTCATCTTGAGTTATTGTGATATAGGGCAGTGTCTTCTAGGGAAGAGTTGTTGCAACCATTTTCAGTAGTCAAAAGACAGTACCAAGGAGGTGCGTTATGTGGGTTGCATGCGAATCAGGTGAAATGCAATTCAGGTCGTTTGGATATTTTTGAGAATGACTGTGCATCGAACGTTTTCAGTTGATTTCTAAATCATTTATGATTATTTACAAGGTCGTTGCACAGGGAAATGTGTTGTAATAGTTCATACAGATGTGTGGGCTGCTGTGGTTTATTACGAGCGGTAGCTAGTACTAGTAGATCCAGTGAATTTAAGCAATATGAATCATGGGGAATTCAGATTGCAATAGAACTCCAACTAGCTGCAGTAGTAGATTCATAACCATGGATTCTCAGCATGCTGTACCACAACGACCTACACATTCTTTTGTTGGGTGCCAGTATTATTTTTTAATTAACATTGATTTTCACTGTAAGTACACCTTGCTGTGACGGAAATTTGATATCAATGTACATGAATCGTTAAACCAAAACCATCCTTCCTATAGTCAGAATGTGATCTAATGTCAGAGCTAGCATTGCTTTCTTATGTGATTTCTCAGATAAATCATAAGTATTGTACGTAAGATATCGAGCATTTCCAACACATTTTTATCCACCACTCAGCCATAGCATCCAGGCCTACTACCCATCAAGAATGTATTGGAGCAGCACTCTTAACTGTTTTAGGAATTGTTTCCAGATGAGCTGCATGATACACACAATTGTTTCCAGACTTGAGTTTCCACTATCTCCACCTTCTACACCATTACCCTTGTATAGCACATCAATGAATGTGCTGCTCACCACTGCAATGTCAAATATGTTATTGAAGGATTGTTATCAGATTGAGGGTTCAATTTTGTGTTAATTTATTAAATCCACTATTTTGCTGACATAAAAGCAGTGCTGTCATATTATTTTTGATATCGGTTATATCGGATTTTGCACAAATAATTGCAATGTTCAACCCTCAAGAGGAGATAGTGTTGATTACATTGTGTCAGATGGGGATACATAGACAATCATTTTTTACTTGATCAGCTTGTAAAATTGGGATGGGAGGGCATCGATAATAATGGTATGATGCACCCTCTTCCATACGCTGTACAGCAGCTTGCATGGTATATGGTTAGATGTATGATGTTTCCAGATGATGAAGTTGTCTACAAAAAGCCTGGAACGATTAAAGGGAGACCAGAATCTAAATAAACCTAACTAGTACACATAAATAGGACTATATATCCTATATGCTGTCAGCTGAAACATTAATTAGGGGAGACTGGGGCACTCTGAACCACAGAGCACAATGAATAAGGTAGCATAATTTCAGTATAAGGTGGTAAATTATTTTTTCCTCTGTCCATATGTTGTCAGTACTGCTCTACTGACTGCCATTTGTTTCCTGCAGAATCTAGTTCCCGCCATTAGTGCTGTACTGATGATATGTTAGTTTTGTGACAGTGAAGTAATTTTTGGAGACATAGATAGATTGAATTTTGTTCAATCCTTTGTCACCAAATTTTAGAGAAAGTAAGTCATTGTAACAATATCAATACTGTATTTTAATGATATAGATTTTCAAATATTAACAATGTTCATACATAACCTCACATGAGCTTTGTTTGAAATATGTACTGTTGGGGCACATTGAACCAAGCTCTTCTGGGGCACAATGAACCATGGTCCACTGTGCCCCAGGGTGGTCCATTGTGCCCCAGGAATCTTTTAATTGTACAGTACAAGCACTCTGTACTTTGTTTCCTTAGTGTGGGTAAAAACAGATGTGTAGGTATTTAAGGCTTTTAAATTACAGAAGTTCAGCAGTCCTGTTTTATATTATCAGGTTTGAAGATAGTTAGTTCATACCGCAGGAAGACGGACAGATGTCAAACTAACCACGATGGTATGCAAGAATCTGTACAGGATGTTCTTAATAAGTGCATGGCAGTTCGCCAAGTAGCTAAATCTCATTCAATACCTTACCCTACTCTTTGACAATGTGTTCAAAACATTAAATGTGGTTCTAGTGAAAGACTGACACCAAACTATGAGAATTGTAAGATATTTTCTTTGGAGCAGGAGAAAGAATTAGTGGAGTATTTGTTGCATTCTTCGAAGATATGCTTTGGTGTTGATACTAAAACATGCAGGTGCTTAGCAAGTGAGCTGGCTTTGAAAAATGTTCTGAAATGTCCCGAGGACTGGATGGAGGAAATGGCTGGTGTAGACTGGTTCTATGGATTCATGAAACGAAATCCCAGTTTAAGTATCTGAACCCCAGAGGGCTGCAACTTATCCAAAGCAATGTCCTTTAATCGGTATACTGTTTCGAATTTCTTCAAAAACTTGAAAGACCTTTACCGGAGATACCCTACTTTCGCTGATGGTACAAAGGTTTTCAATCTGGATGAAAGCAGTACCTCAGCAGTACCAGATAGGCTTCCAAAGGTAGTGGCACAAAATGGAAGTAAACAGATTTCTCAAACTACTAGTTGGGAACGTGGTGTCTTAGTGACCACCTGTTGCATAATCAGTGCAGGTGGTACTTTCCTGCCCCCAGTAATATTTCCTTGAGTACATTTTAAACAACACATGATACGTACCGGTAATGCACCAACAGACACCCTGGGGTTAGCAACAAAGACTGGCTGGATGAATAGCGAACTTTTTGTGGATGTCATGAAATATTTCATCCACAAATTCATTAGTAGCAAAGATAGTCCTGTGCTTCTAATTTTAGACAACCATGAAAGCCATTTGTCAATTGAGGTAGCAGATGTGGCAAAAGCCAATGGGTTGGTTATGCTAACTATACCCCCACATACCTCACACAAACTGCAGCTTCTAGATGTAGGAGTGATCTCTTCATTCAAGGGAACTTGTTACTCAGCGTTAAATTCAAAACTCCTACACAGGAAAGGCACTCCTCTCACTATTTATGATGTAGCTGCATGTGTCAAAATTGTTCATGACAGATCAATGACACCCACTAACATATGTTCGGCTTTCAAGAAATGTGGAATGTTTCCATTTGATGAAAACATCTTCACTGATGAAGACTTTATGGTCAGCGAACTAACAGAAAGTGTTGTGGAGGTAAACAGAACAACTTCAGATGTTAATTCTCTCCATCATGTCAAGGATGCACACTCTGCAGGACAAACCTCAGTCGATGTCAGCCAGTAACAAGATCTGCAGCAAGCCGGGCCATCTGCAGTGCTTAACACCCAAACAGCTTTTCCTACTGGAGTGTCTCCTGAAATAAATCGAGGATATCCAAAAGCAGAGAACAGAAAGAAGAGCAATAAACGTAAGAGAGGACGAAGTTTAATTGCAACTGATACAACAGAGAAAGATTTGTTGCAAGCCACAAAACATCCCAATAAAAAGGTCAAGCAGAAGCTTTAGGTACAGGAATCAGATGACTACATTAGTGAGGTGCATTATGAAGAGAGCGATGCCAAAGTGGATGTGTCTGGTGAATCTGAGTACAACTTTGAAGACTTGGACAAATTACTAGAAACAGATGATTTTGTTTTGGCCAAATTTGAACTGGAAAACAAAACACTGGTTTACTATGTGGGGAAGATTTCGAAACCGAAGGATGATGCAGGAGACTATCAGGTATCATTTTTGAGAAAAAGTGAAAAAATAGGAGGGAAGTTTTATTTTCCTCAGGTAAAGGATGAAGCTTTTGTTCCAGCTAGCAACATACTTTACGTGCTCCCATGCCCTGCTACTGATGGTGTGAGAAAGAGACAAAAATCATATTTAAAATCTGGAATCAGCTTCGAGTCCATTGATTTTCGGTAATTCTACAATAATTTACATGATTGTGTGCCTACAGATTTAATTGTATGATTCACACATGGAATATATGTAAACATTATGTTTAAAGTACATTTACACTTTGTATGCTGAATAGGTTCTTTCAATGACCATGTTTGAAGTGGTTCATTGTACCCCACATGTGGGGTACAATGAACCATTTACCAAATTTTCTTTGAAGGCGTGCAGCTAAAAACAATTAATGACAATGCAATCATATATGGCCATTTGATACTTGAAGGATTAAACTGTAACATCTGTAAATCACAACTCTGTAATAAAATTATTGGATGAGTAACACAGAGAAATATTTTTTATGGTTCAATGTGGCCCACACTCCCCTACAGCAAAAATACCTTGTAGAGAGCATCTGGAGTGAGTGTGTCAGGCTCAGATTCGTTTAGAAGTCTTAAGGAAAGTAATGAGCGAGCTCCAACTTGACCACCTTGCAGTGCAACTGCACTGGGGGAGCTCACAGACTGCCAGCTAGCACAGTTTCGAAAGCATTTTGTTACAGTTTGGGGGTATTCTGTTGGCCACTCTGACACAGTTTGGGAGCATTTTGATGTAATGTTTTTTGCTGTAGCATGTATGGGGTGAAGTGTTATGTAGTTTACCCTTATCAGTTTCCTGCTTCATATAAATTCCTCAAAGTCTAAACTTCATCAGAAATATTTCAGGTTTATTAGAACAATTCTAAGAAGTATCTGCAATGAATTAGTAGCATGTTATTCACATATGACATTCCAACACAGTAAACTTCTTAGCAGGGTAACGGCATTGTTATGACGCCGCTCTACAGGTACTAACCTGCAAGGTTCTGAGTTTAGAATGCAAGATGGCGAACCATGACGTCTTCAATAACGTCAGACTCCAGGATGGCTGACTTGGAAATATTGGTGCAGTCCAAACTAGTTGTTCCAATTTTCCTGGCACCGTGATTGTCTACCATTCTCAGCATCCATGCTTACCAGTCATGACGATGTGAGAGGTCCATGACTAAGGAAATTATTGCAAGCACACACGAGCAGATGTAACTTCAATGGATTGCTCACATGCTGCCTGCGATATGTAAGCTACAATAGAATCGCAGACCAGAGAGCAGTGTCGGCAGCAGTAGTAGTAGTACCTCGCAGTCGGGCGGTTGGATCAGGTCGCTCATAGAGAGCAGTTGTTGAGTTGTATAGCTCACAGAGAGAACTTGCGTCTGGGAGTTCGGACAATGCAGTCTAGTAGTGGTATTTTGTAGCTGGAGAAGAGCTGTAGAGTTATGGAATTACCGAGGCCGGTCGTGGAGAACGATGGCGGTGCCTGAATGATGTAGTATAAGGTAAAAGCAAAATATTATTGTTCTTTATTGCAGCGTGCATATGTTAATTGCTACAACTGATTTTTGTACTATTGTTATATTTAAGTCCCATGTAAATGTTTTCAAAAATTTTTCAGTAATAATCTTTCTTATAAAGATAACTTTTGACAGTCATTCATCTGAATTTAAAGTTTTTACTAATTTCTCCTATCCATAGTCATGCCGATTATCGCAAAGAAAATCAGCTGTTTCTCATACATAACAAAATCTAGTGGTCAGCATTGCAATGGGCTGTGCCAAAAAATTTATTACAGCGACATAATTGAGGTAAGAATTTTCAGTTTATTCAGAATGATTTTTCAGGGCCATGACGCAACACTGCTGACGTCCGGATTTACCAGTTTAGATTCACAGTCAGTTAATTATTGAAATGTTACATTACGAGATTTCTTTTGAAAGGTTGTATATGAGTCACATTTTTATTGAGAGGTTAGTCACCTTTTTATTGCGAGGTTATGGAATTTATCTGTTGGGAGGTTACACTTGGCGACAGCCAGCCAGGATCGTATTTATTTGTGAATTTCTGAGAAGTAGTCAGTTATATATCTGCTCTTATTTACTTAATGTTAAATCTTGTTTGCATCTGGCGCAACGAATTTTCTAATTTGTCACTCCTTTTATAGATCATCGGCACTTTATTGCACTTTGTTGTTATTGTATTTGTTCCATTTTTGCTTTGTCTTTGTTTGATTTTGTGCGTACCTTTGACTTATGAAAATGCTGCGAAAAACTGCTTACAGTACATCGCGATGTGTAATGAGTGAAAAAGCCGACTTGAATAATTTGACTGATAATATTAGCGACACTCATAATGAAATCCTCCAATTACAGAAAATCAGTGTGTGCCGACCACCAGTAATGATTCTAATCTAAATGATGAGCAAACAAATTCAATTATGTCCACAGTAAATTTAATGACAATTGATGACTCGGCATGTTCCGCTACAATGAACGCTGCCCAGTTTGTCACACCTGATTTGCAAAATTTACACAGTGAACAGATAAATGTTTCTAACGAAGATGAACAATGTGCTCAAAATACGCCAGATTTAATTGATTTCGATGTAGTGACCAAAACTGCACGTACAATTAGCAATCCTGTTCATGAATAAGATAGTGACTAAATTGTTACAAAAAACGTAACAAACAGTACAGAGAACAGAGTCGCTAATTTTGGCATGAATCAAGTTGTGGCGTTATTCAGGGTGTATACGACACAGAACAACCGGGAGATCCGGTAAAAACCCGGGAATTTTTTCATCCGGGAGAAAACCGGGAAAAATTCGGGAATTTTTTAGGATTCCGGGAATTTTTCATTGTTTCGGTTTTCAGTTAATTTTTTGTAATTTTGACTGGTAAGAACCGATACTCTAACAAAGGAAATTAGTGTATCCCGCTACTGCAGAATAATACTGCAGCAATAAAACATGAACTAGAGAAGAAAACGAAACTAAAACTTAAATTGCAAAGGAAATGCACCATATACAACAAAACACAGTGCCCATAGAAGCGTCTGCCAACAGCAAAATGTGTCAAAGGCTTTAGGGAGACTATGGAATGCTTCATAATAACAAACTGCGTCCGATGAGCGTGACGTTACAACTGTTTAAATTTAGATTCGTTTTATCTGTTACGAGCAGGCTCATGCGCATCTGCAGTTGAGTCTCAAATGATTAGTACCTTCTCCCGCTTCTGGCTACAGAAATGTGGTTTTTGCCTATGTAAGCAGTCGCAGGAAGAAGCTAGATGCAACCGGGAAAATTTTTACTCCCTCGCCCAACCTGCCAGATATTCCCCCGTGCGTATCAGGCCCGTATCTATTGTTGGCCGGGGGGGGGGGGGGACGGGTATTCATAATCCATATTCTTGAGGAAAAATGCCTTGTTTTACAAAGTACCTAGCATCCAGCGCACGTTGGTCTATCGATTACTCATATGATTTTGAAACGCATCCCTGTTGGTTTTTGAACACATTCTAAGCCGACTTCTAAATGAATCATAAGTTGATTTTTGAATGCGTGCATAGTGTACGTGATGTCTATGTCAGGGGAATACTCGTATCTGGAAATAAAGTTACCTGCAGGCAAAAGAGTATGGGGCTATACGATCTGAGCGGAGTAAAGCTGAACGGCGAATGGCAATCGCTGTCTGAGCATGTGGTTGATTGGGTTTGCGAATAACCAGCGTTGTTATAATTACTAGCGAAATCCATAGATTCATACTAACAGAGTGGAAATGAACGACTAACAGAAATAACAGGTTAAGAAGGATTACGTATTATCTCCTCGGGGTATCCAAGAAAATGAAATTTTGACAGAAAATTTTTGGCAAATCGCTACACTAGTAAAGGCCAGTTGCACATTCCCCGGTTATCAGTCGCTTAAGTTCTATTCTGGAAGTAGTACAGAAGATGTGTTGTACAAACATGTAAAAACGCCTAACCGGAGAATAATCGCGATAAAACTAAATCAGTGATTCTGGCAGGGTCAGTGATGTTAAGCGGTGAGGAAATTTTGACACTGGCAGGAACAGTTCCGGAATTAGTGATGATAAGATTGTTTGCTAGAATGAGGAAGGAGAAGAAACAGTGACATTACACAAATTTATATAAAAATTTCGTACTACTACGTTTCGATCTCATGTTTGAGAAACTGGAGCATATGAATGGAATGTGAAAATAACATAAAGCTTTTTTTTGTTGTAGGTCTAATAGGCATTTGATATTGGTACTTCGTGAATTAAGTTCTGTTGTGTTACAAAAATGACCATTTGTGCCAAAACAGCCTGGTTTATTTGATTTGTGTTACAACTGCCGCAATATTAGAAAGCCTATTTTTCTTTATCTAACAGACAGTGACAAAATAGACGTAATCAGTTGGAGAAACCACATCAGTCTTGGTTACTATATGTATTAACAGCTTTTGCAGTATTAGACAACGACATTTCGAGTTTTCATGTATTAAAACGTTTGTCGAATTTTGTTGAGGTAATAGATTCTTTTGCAGAAAGTAAAGGACGCCATGTAAAGCTGTAGCAATATTAGAGAGAAAAAAATGCTAGGACCTAAGAGTAGAGGGACAACCTTCGCGTCAATACACGCTGCATTGTTGCCAAATTTATTCAAGATGGCGGCGATGACGTCATCAAAGATGGTGGCTTTTGGCGGGAAAATAGGCCAATTGTGCTACTTCCACTAACCTAACCATCAGAAAAAATGGCGGGAATTTTGAATTTTGGCGGGAAAATAGACCAATTGGACTACGTCCACTAACCTAAGCCTCCGGAAGGAAAAATGGCGGGAAGTTTCAATTCCAACAGGATAATGCATGCAAAAACCGTACTTGTCTTTATTATTATTGATTAACCTTTATTAACATTTATTATCATTTATGATTATTTATTATCATTTACTGTTATTTATTATTATTGGCCTACCTCCACTAGAAAATTCCCTCCAAATTCAAATTACAACATGACAATGGGTGCAAAACCATACTTTTATTTATTATTATTCATTATTATTGATTATCATTTATTAGCATTCATTATCATTCATTGTCATTTATTATCATTCATTATTATTTATTATTATAGGCCTACCTCCACTAGAAAATTGCATCAAATTCAAATTCCAGCACGATAATGTCTCGGAAACTGTACTTCTATTTATTATTATCATTTATGATTTATTCAAGATGTCCGATTTTCTCCGCGAGAAAGCCATTTTTCCTTACATCCATAACAAAAATCTATCACAAGTTCAAATCCCAACACCATAATTGATCACACGTACGAACTTTCTCCATCACTTATCTTTTTTCACTGGTAGCCTATCATAATCGCATCAAATAATAAACTGCACTTCTAGTAACGTAATTCGCGTCCTTTGATTTTGCAGGGGGGGGGGGAGGGACTGAAGACTTTATTTCAAGCAGTATTGTCATCACTTGTTCTCCAACACAGTCAGCACACACATCTTTGATATCGCAGTGCAGTCACCATGACGTCCGCGCTCCAACTGAATTAGTCCATATTTTGCCCCCCCCCACCCCCCCTGGCCAGCACGCGGAGATACTGCCGACACCTGTCACATGAGGCGGCCAGCAATTCGCGCTGGACTGCCGGTACGCTGGGGGCGGGCCCAGCGATGGCTCCCACGTCGTAAACATGTTTTCGCTGGACAGGCTGGAACTTGCCGAGTTTGACGTCACAGCGGTACCTTGTCCACTCACCACGTGTATTCATCGCCTCCGCACGTTTCCCACCAAAATTGTTTGACTCGGGGCTGAATCACACAATGGTCGGCCGTTCCCTGCCACACTTTTGGCGCCAAAGTTGTTTTCGTGGGTACGTTCAAACCTGTCGATGCCGACCGCTCACCGTCCACTACGTGTCCTCATGCGAGCAAGCGAGAACGCAGTGCTACACTTTTGGCGACAAAGTGTGCCCGACAGTGTAATCCGCCATGACTATATAACAGCACGTTTGGTCCGCACTAGAACCCTAGCTAATTGACTTTCTCTTGCCCGCGTGTAATAACTGTACAATCGCTGCGCCGCCGCCCCGCTTACGTCACACACCCTCCATACACGCGACAGACATGGTTTTTAATCATATTAAATAATTCAATTTACAATTTCATATACGTATGCATAGATGTTCAACTACCTGATTTCAACTACTTTTCGAGGACCAGACAGCCACCTCTCCCTGGGAACCAGTGCCGAGTTTGAATTCTGGCAGTAAAGAAAGGTCACTTATGCTTTCTCTACCAACCTAACAAAATTGTTGGAAAGAAAGGGCACTTGTACCATCCTCAGCCATCCAACCACCACTTCTTCCTAGGAACCAGCGCCAAGTTTGAAATCTGCCATTAAACAAAGCTCACTGGCGTTTCCGCCACCAACCTAAGAAAATTGTTGCAAGCCAAGTTCATCACCGCTAAACTAAGCCACCAGCAATCAACCTCTTCGTACACGTTTCGGGTAAAAGGACTCACCCTGCACTAGGTCCATGGATGGGGGAACCAATTCACTTTATTTATGAATGGAGTATATGTATCACACCTACATGTTCCACAACATACAGACCTGCAAAACACTCTTACATAATTCATTTATAATGCTCTAGACACGCTTGCTAATTGTAAACAGTTAAAAATAACTCATAGCAGAGCCTACAGACATGCAAACCGCTCGTAAATAATGCATAACATTTACGTCCAAATAGCCAAACAACTGCTAATTTTCGGAAATAATTGCAGTGCATAGGCTGATGGAAGGAGGAACGAGTGTACTTTATTTATTTGCAACATATTTTTTTTAAAACTTTTGCTTCTCATAGGTTTCGATATGTAAGGCTGACCTAAGGCATGTTCTGAACTCCAGTAGTGCACTACACTTGGCAACACAACCACACCCATCGAGATATTCATTCCAATCCAAACCTGTAACTCCTCTACAGATAAATTTGTCCAGTTATTTGTAGACACACTCACAAGGACACCTGGTGGACGGTCAGTGGTCGGTATTGACAGGTTTGAACGTGCCGAGGAAAACAACTTTGGCGCCAAAAGTGTGGCAGGGAACGGCCGACCATTGTGTGATTCAGCTCCGAGTCAAACAATTTTGGCGGGAAACATGCGGAGGCGATGAATACATGTGGTGAGTGGACAAGGTACCACTGTGACGTCAAACTCGGCAAGTTCCAGCCTGTCCAGCGAAAACATGTTTACGACGTGGGAGCAATCGCTGGGCTCGCCCCCAGCGTACCGGCAGTCCAGCGCGAGTGGGTGGCCGCCTCATGTGACAGGTGTCGGCAGTATCTCCGCGCGCTGGCCAGGGGGGGGGGGGGTGAAAATATGGACTAATTCAGTTGGAGTGCGGACGTCATGGTGACTGCACTGCGATATCAAAGATGTGTGTGCTGACTGTGTTGGAGAACAAGTGATGACCGTACTACTTGAAATAAAGTCTTCAGTCCCTCCCCCCCTGCAAAATCAAAGGACTTGACTTATGTTACTAGAAGTGCAGTTTATAATTTGATACTATTATGATAGGCTACCAGTGAAAAAAGATAAGTGATGGAGAAAGTTCGTACGTGTGATCAATTATGGTGTTGGGATTTGAACTTGTGATAGATTTTTGCTATGGATGTATGGAAAATGGCTTTCTCGCCGAGAAAATCGGACATCTTGAATAAATCATAAACGATAATAATAAATAGAAGTACAGTTTCCGAGACATTATCGTGCTGGAATTTAAATTTGACGCAATTTTCTAGTGGAGGTAGGCCTATAATAATAAGTAATAATGAATGATAATAAATGACAATGAATGATAATGAATGTTAATAAATGATAATCAATAATAATGAATAATAATAAATAAAAGTAAGGTTTTGCACCTATTGCCGTGTTGTAATTTGAATTTGGAGGGAATTTTCTAGTGCAGGCAGGCCAATAATAATAAAAAATAGTAAATGATAGTAAATAATCGTAAATGATAATGAATGTTAATAAAGGTTAATCAATAATAATAAAGACAAGTACGGTTTTTGCGTGCATTATCCTGTTGAAATTGAAACTTCCCGCCATTTTTTCTTCTGGAGCCTTAGGTTAGTGGACTTAGCCCAACTGGTCCATTTTCCCGCCAAAATTCAAACTTCCTGCCATTTTTCCTTCTGGAAGCTTAGGTTAGTAGATGTAGTCCAATTGGTCTATTTTTCCGCCAAAATTCAAAATTCCCGCCATTTTTTCTGATGGTTAGGTTAGTGGACATAGCAGAATTGGCCTATTTTTCCGCCAAAAGCCACCATCTTGGATGGCGTCATGCGCTGTTGCCAAGTCTACCAGCTGCCATCTTGGATGACGTCATCGCAGCCATCTTGAATATATTTGGCAACAATGCAGCGTGTCGTGATGCGAAGGTTGTCCCTCTACCCCTAAGGACTGAAGAAAAGTATACTGTCTTGCTTGTCTCTTGTCTTTCCTGGTTTTATGTATCATATATTTAGTTTTATGTCAAGCAAAAGAGAAAGATATTGCCTGATAGTCAATATAGAGCTCACATTTTCTGAGTTCTCGTTCTCCTGATTACAAATAATCCCATCAACTATTAATTGCAAGGTTTTTTTAAGTGGTGCAGAATGTCAAACCGGCTGACTCGGAGCAGGAGAGGTACACAGGACATTTTAATTTCCACTTTCCTGAATATAATATGATGGCATCCATTACAAAATATATTCATTTCAATTCCACAGACGAAATACAATGATGTGCAATAGAAGAATGCTGTGTGAAGAGGCGTGGATATGCACTTTGGCACACATCTAATAACGATCCTTACATTTCCTCACACTCTTATGTTTTATGTATCAGACTCTTCAGAAAGATGTGCGCTACAAATTAACGTATTTTTGAAAACTCAATTTTTGACATCCTATCTCAAACACGCGATGGTGGAGAGCAGGGGGGGGGGGGGTCGCCACTATCTATTATTGCCCAGGTGCAGAAATATCGTAGATCCGGAGCTGATGCACAGAGCAGTCTGAATTATAGTGAGGAAGTGTGTAGTCTCCACATGACCCGTGTTTACATTTAGTGATTATGCTGTTTCCTCTTCGTTTACTGCTCTCTTGTCAAATGAAAACAAAGCAGATTTCTGTGGCCGGGAGCTATTGAGTGAATTAAAATAGATTCACATAATTATGGAAGGCTAAAATATGGTATTAGTTTCAGATTGTATTTTATTTCCACCTTTCTGACAGTCAAGCATTAATCGCCTACAGAACAATGAAGTTATTTTTGTCGGTTTGCTAAAGAAATTTGGCTTTTATTAATCTTTCACTCTGAGGCAGTCAATGTATTTGAAACGAAGTGTTTCATTCTACACTATTGGCTAGTTTCAACTGTTCGCTGCATTTCAAGTGCACATTTTCATCTTCTAGCAAGTATAGCATTATGCCATAATAAAGAACCAAACCTGAGACAATACAGTACTGGTACTCCAAGAAAATTTACATCCGGAAAACCACACTGAAAAGCTTAATATCAGGTCGAGGCCTACTTCATTGGCAACCTGGACATAAGAATGTGCACTTTTTAAATACGCAACTTAAATGTGCACATTTTAGAATGGTTCACGAAATTCCGAGGCTTTTGGAGTATCCTCTTATGTCTTGTTTCTTTTTATGTCATAATGTAAGAGTTTTTAATGTTTCACACATACGAACATACAGGCTTCATCAATGCAGCTGCACAAGCACGGTGGCGCCTGTTATCTGGCACTCTCTGACAAGTTCAAAATGGTTCAAATTGCTCTGAGCACTATGGGACTTAACTTCTGAGGTCATCAGTCCCCTTGAACTTAGACCTACTTAAACCCAACTAACCTACGGACATCACACACATCCATGCCCGAGGCAGGATTCGAACCTGCGACCGTAGCGGTCGTGCGGTTCCAGACTATAGCGCCTAGAACCGCTCTGCCACCACAGCCGGCATCTCTGACAAGTAATAGAGCGAACCTGTTTCTAACATGTCGTGGGAAAATATTGCGAATGTTGGTTTGAAAAGCGTTACTTTAAAAGTAAATGTCCTTTTACATAAGTTGGACTGTGTGCGAGAATGTACAATGAATTTCTTAAATCACAGAGCGTTTGACGCTCATTTAAAAATTAACTCCTTGCTGATGAGCCATTTAGAGGAATTTCCAGCCCAGAAGATCAGACATCTGTGTTGTTATTATGAGCAAATTGATGTAATACTACGGGATGCCCTGTCTCCTCTCTGGTAACTAATTTTTTTGTGGAAAACTTCGAGGCCGGACGGAGTGGCCGTGCGGTTCTAGGCGCTACAGTCTGGAACCGAGCGACCACTACGGTCGCAGGTTCGAATCCTGCCTCGGGCATGGATGTGTGTGATGACCTTAGGTTAGCTAGTTTTAATTAGTTCTAGGCGATTGATGACCTCAGAAGTTAAGTCGCATAGTGCTCAGAGCCATTTGAAAACTTCGAGGACAAGTCACTGGACTCGGCTAAAAATTTTGCTGGCACGTTTGTGTGATATATCCTAAAGTGTAATGTGCACAAAAAATATCAACATTATATATAAAAGCTTAGCTTCTCTTGCAGTATGTGAAAGCTTTGCTTTTCTAGAAGCAACACTACGTATATTAATTTAAAACATTAACTTTTCCTGTTTCAGTATTTGCGCTACTTAACAGTGATATTACTATTGGCTGAGTACATTGTGTCCCATGTTCTGAATATCCGCTGTCATCGGCTGGCGAGATCACGTGATGTGAGCTATGAGTGGCTTACAAAAGCGCATTGCAATCTCGATTTCAATGGTTCGGAAAGTAACATGCGGTTTTTGGTGGAATTCGAATTTAATACGAAAATATGCAGCATACATGTTGCTGCCCATCAGAGTTCTTTCCAAAATATGTTGTTTTTTTCCTGAGTTTCGTTTTCTAAAGTGCCGGGAAATTATACCCCCATGTATAAAAACATAACCATTCAAGGCATTTATAAGTTTTACGATTACGACGGAAAATCTGTCATGTAACATGGAAAAAATGTGTTTTCACCCGGGGAATCGGTATTTTTAACCGGAAAATCTGGGGAAAAATCCGGGAATTTTTTTCCTTGTCCATGTATACGCATTGTTATTGCTACAACTAATTGAAAAACACAACAATTACAAAAAAAACATAGTGAACAGATTACAGCCGTTGCTGTGCAATTTCATGATAACATTTGCTGTGCAATGTCATGACACCAAAGAACAGTTATTTGAGGAAATTAAGGCTTGTGCCAGGAATCGTAGTGAAGAAATTAGATGCGTTGCACAAGGAATACATAATACACATGCAGCCACAACAAAATTACTTAGAGATGAAATCAGTGCAGTTGCTAAACAAAGTTCAGAAAACGCGAAGACTTTAAATTAATGTCAGCAGAACTTTCACACACTCTAGATGTGAAAGTCGACAAGAAATTTGAACGACAGAACAGCCAAATTGACGAACGTTTTAATCACCACCTACAAAACAGTGAAACGCGTTGCTGTAAGTTCATACAGGAACAGAACAAAATAAAGAAACAAGTCATGGAAACAATTACTACCCAGAGACAGGAAGACAAGCGTAAGTTGTTTACAAAAGCAAAAACATACGTAGACACTAACATTGCTACAGTATCAGACGAAATCAATACTAGAATGAAATCAATACTATCAAACAGTTTAACACTGAACTGCATGGTGAAATCTCCAATCTAAAAACAAAAACAGACACTAATATTCAGACTTTGGAAAATAAATACACAGTAGACTTTCAGACAGTGACCAGCAGATTTGAACAACTGGAATTAATACAGGATCCCAATGTCATTAAAGGAGACGTTAAGAAATTAAACAAAACCACAAGTAAAATGCAAAAACAAATGTATGCCACTGCCACTAAAAATGATGATCAGGTAAAAGCACTGACTGAAAAATTTGATGAAATGGCCAGTCGTATTGACGTTATTGAAAAGGCCGGTATTACACTATCAAGTTTCTTTGTCAAATATCTTTGTCCAAAATCTTTGTCAAAGATATTTGATGGTGTAATAGGAACTTTGTCAAATGTCGTCCAATATTTGATCAAATCTAGGGCCTCGCTGTAGATTTGATCAAAGAAATCGCTTGTCTTCTGTTCACTGCAATGTGACATGTTACCACATGGAGCGCTAGCATCGCTGCAGCGTTCTGTCGTCTGTAGTGTTTTTATAAACATTGCCGGTAAATACAATTGGTGAGTGCCGACAACTACAAAATTAAAAGAGATGTATGAAGCTGATGAGGCGCTTTACAACGTGAGGCACCCTGAATACAAAAATAGATTAAGAAGATTGGAGACGAGACCTGACCTGACCTGACCTAACCTAACCTAACCTAACATAACATAACCCTCTCCTGTAGCAAGGAATCGGAGTGTTACAGTGAGCCTGTCTTTTGAAGATGCAGTTCTTACGTGAATATTGTGCTTTGTGATATGAGGATACACGTCACTGAGCACATACAGAAATGTATGCTCATCCATTCTTAAGTAATTGATGTACGATTTTACGTCTTCCACTGTAAGCTCTCGAACAAGTTTTGTTGAATGCTTTTATCGTGTCGTCGTAAATCCCACGGCTTCACCCAGATTAGATTAGTTTTTTGTTCCATAGATCCGTACGGAGGAGATCCTTGTGGATGTGGAACATGTCAATTTTTTTTAAAGCTGAAATAACAATACTAATAGTATGAATAAATACAATACATCATTTGTTTCTATTAAAAATTACGTCAATGGAGTAGAAGGAGTTGGCTACTAGTAATCCTTTCAGGCTCCTTTTAAACTGATCTTTATTTGTAACTAAATTTTTTTGTTTGCTGGCAAATTATTGAAGATGAGTGTTCCTAAGTAGTGGACACCTTTTTGATGGACACCTTTTTGAACTAAAGTAAGTGCTTTTAAGTCCTTGTGCAGATAATTTTTGTTCCTGGTATTGTATGTATGAACTGAGTTGTTTGTTGGAAAAAGAGATATATTAATTTAGGACAAATTTCATTAAGGAGTAACTATACTGAGAGGCAGTAGTTAGTATACCCAGTTCTTTGAAGAGGTTTCTGCAGGATGTCCGTGAATTTACTCCACAAATAATACGTATTACACGCTTTTGGACTCTGAAAACTATTGTTTGACTTGAAGATTTACCCAAATCTTTATACCATATGACATTATGGAATGAAAGTATGCAAGCTTTTTCATTTTTATGTTGCCTATGTCTGCTAACACTCGAATTGCAAATATAGATCTGTTAAGGCGTTTCTGCAGTTCTGTGTGGTGTGCTTCTCCCAACTGAATTTATTATCAAGTTGTAATACCAGGAATTTAAGACTGTCAACCTCATATGTATGGTTCCATTTTTTCCCCCCACTTTTCCACATGTGCACACAATACAACTGGGGTACGTCCAACTGCTGCGGTTAATAACAAGTTGTCGTCAGCCAACTTGAACTTTGACGAAAAATTTGATGACAATGTAATACCCCTTCTAGCACTACGTCCAAGATCTTTGTCAAATATATTTGACGGAATATTAGATCACATCTTCGATCAAATCTTTGACAAAGAAATTTGATAGTGTAATACCGGCCAAATAACAATGACACCAAATCAGACGATACATCATCAATTTTGTTCAATCAAACACCCGAATTCCAAAATATACAGCTGACAATCAGTGAGAGTAGAAAATTGTCATCTTTACAGCAAGAAGTGACAGAAATGAAAAATGTTTCATGCTCTAACATGTCACAGCATACGCCACATTCTGAACATTTGCCACACTCACACAGCCGGTATAACTTAGGTAATTTACAGAGAGTACGTGACTTAGAATCCCAGCAGACACAGACAAACAGATTCTCATACAATCCTGAACCTGCTCGGACATTCAGAGACGATAATTTTGATTACAAGCACTTTCTATCCGTTAGGAAATTTAAGGTATTTAAAAATGATAGAACACAGATTCATCCCTTGGATTGGATACAACATTTAAGTTTGCTTTTCCATCAACTTGGCCCATAACCCACAAACTTGAATTTATCTGCAGTTTTTTGGAAGGCGAACAGGCAACTCGTATGAGACTGATCGCGAGACAATGTTACTCGGTAGAAGAATTTCAGAATGCTTTTCTGTCAGCGTATTGGTCCAAAACGACACAGCGCGGTAGGAAGGATCAGTTAATTAGCTTAGCGAATTGTGAGAACTCAAATTTTTCCAGTGTCACACAATTTTTAGAATACATGGTATAGAAAAACCAATATTTATGTGAGCCATACAGTGAGTGAGTACTAACCCAATTATGTATTTCAAAAATACCATGATCGTCAAGAGTGTCACTTTTAACGGGACAGCTGAAAGAAAATATTTCTACATTTATAGACCTGCTACAGCTTTTGGAAGTTCAGCAATCAGATTATTCCTTCACAAACAAAAATTTTTCACGACATAACCAAAGCCAACAACCATACAATAATTACAATCAGCCACACTACTTTAATAACAAAGGTGATAGATGCTCCAGGAATGACAACCACCAGAACTTTAATACCAGACAGAATTTTAATTATCAGTATCGTCAAAATTATTAGCAACAGCAAACACATTTTGGCAACAATAGAGGCTTTTCCCCACAACAACAACAAAACCAGCCGCTTAGCATACCTAACCAACAATGTAATGTGCAAGGTCAACCAAGCTTTAATGTTTCGCCGCCTACACGTATAGCGTCGGCTCCGCCAAATAGTAACCCACAGCAACAAGGAAATCACTACGTACAGAAGACACATCATTTCAACTCCTATCGCATCGCGCCGTATAGTAATGACTATCATGACAGACCTTAAAAGTAATGAGCACAGTTTTCAGCGCATATTTAATCACAGCAGGCTTTGCCAGCAGCAGAATCATTCACAACCACAGAATATCATGAATGAACCAGATAGTAGATATCATCACCAACGTAATACGTCAGGACGTACACAACTACGATACACCAGACGAAACCGACTATGACGCTATGCATATGATTTCTGAGAAAGTACGAGGGTTGCCCAGTAAATAATGCCCCATATTTTTTTTCTCCGAAATAAAAAATATTAGAAATGTGAAACTTTAGGTGCGAGTTATTTGAAGTTTCCCGCGTGTGTACGCAAAGTTTCAATTTCCTCCGACAGAGAGCGGTGGTGTAGGAATGTTCTAAAATGGCGTCTGCAAGTGACATCCGTCAGAAACAACGTGCAGTGATTGAATTTCTCGTAGCAGAGGAAGAAACCGTGGGCAATATCCATAAACGCTTGTGCAACGTCTACGGAACATCTGCAGTCGATAGGAGTACTGTTGGTCGCTGGGCACAGAGGGTGAAAGCATCAGAGGGCGGTGCTGCGGAGCTCCGAGATTTGCCGCGGTCGGGAAGGCCTCCCACGGCTGTCACGCCTGACATGTTGCAGCGGGCTGATGTTCTCATTCGACGGGATCGACGCATTACGACTCGACAATTGGCACTGGAGTTGTCAGTAAGCAAAGGAAGTGTGGATGTGATTATCAATCAGCTTGGATACTCAAAAGTGTGTGCAAGATGGGTTCCTCGGTGTCTTACTGTCGATCACAAATCCCAAAGAAAAGACATTTCTTTCGATTTGTTGCGACGCTTTCACGTTGACGGGGAGGCCTTTTTGTCACGGATTGTGACAGGTGATGAAACTTGGGTGCATCATTTTGAGCCCGAAACAAAAAGACAATCGATGGAATGGCGTCATGCTTATTCTCCACAGAAGAAAAAATTCAAAACAGGTGCTTCAGCCGGAAAAGTCATGATGACTGTGTTTTGGGATTGCGAGGGCGTAATTCTCATTGATGTGATGCCAAAAGGCAGTACCATTAATTCAGAGGCTTATGTCAAAACATTAGACAAACTTAAGCAGCGCTTCCGGCGCCTTGGGCGTCATGTTAACCCACAGGATGTTTTGATTCAGCATGATAACGCTCGTCCTCACACAAGTTTGAGGACTTGTGAACACATCGCGAAACTGGGTTGGATAGTGTTACCCCATCCACCCTACAGCCCCGATTTGGCTCCTTCAGACTTTCACTTGTTTGGGCCAATGAAGAATTTCATTCGTGGAAGACGTTTTGCCGATGACGAAGAAGTGATTCACGAAGTGACAACCTGGCTCCGTAGGCAGAGTAAAGATTTTTACCGGCAGGGAATACACGCTCTTGTGTCTCGCTGGAAAAAGGCCGTCGAACTTGAAGGAGATTATGTGGAAAAATAAAGCAAGTAGACAAAACATCAGTCTTTCACATATGTAAATTTGATTGTTGTGGAATAAATACTTCTGGAGAAAAAAAATATGGGGCATTATTTACTGGGCAACCCTCGTAAAACAGAGCAGTGCAAATACAGATGATGAACGTGCTCAACTACGCAATATTCTTTTACAGCAGGCTCCAGTTTTTGACAACATCCCTGGTACTATGTCCAGTTTTATGTATGAATTTTAAATTGAACAGCATGACACATTTAAAGTCAAACATTATCCCATTCCATCTATCCACAGAGAACAAGTCAAGAAAGAATTGCAAGCTATGCTTGACCAAGGTATTATTGAGCCGGCAGTTGGTCCGTACATAAACCCGCTCCATATTGTTAAGGGAAAGGACGGCTCACTTCGCCTCGTACTTGATTCGCGTCATGTCAACGACATTATTATTAATGAAACAGATCGCCCACAGACACTAGGCGAACTTCTACAGAAATTTCATGGTACTGCTATTTATTCCAAATCAGATTTAAAATCGGGATTTTGGCAAATTCAGCTCCAGCATATCTCTGTTTTGGTGATTGTTATAAATTTTGCAAATTACCGTTCGCTCTAACAATTTCTTCATCAGCATTTATTCGCGGTTTGAATGCTATACTTCCGTCAGAACTTTAAGACAGAATCACAACGTATGGAGACGACATCCTTATTGCAGAAGCTAACTGGTCTGAACACAATTTGATTCTGCAACAACTGCTGCAAACTCTTCGTGCACATGGACTCACAGCAAATCTTAGCTAATCACACTTTGGCAAAACTTCCATAACATTTCTTGGACACGTAATTTCAGCAGAAGGCATTGCGCCTGACCCGGAAAACTTCAAGCTTTACGTGACATTACTGTTCCAACGACGAAGATACAATTACGCGGCTTTCTGGGATTAATTAACTTTTTCCGTAAATTTATTGATTACTCTGCTTTAGACACCCTTAGATTATGCCAGTTGACGGGTAAAAACGCTATTTGGCCCTGGGATAGCCAAGCGAAGTCCGAGTTTGTTAATCTGAAACATGCCTTGTTCAACGCACCACTTTTATCACACTCAGATCCTACCAGAAATTTTTCCATTGCCACCGACAGTTCTAACACCGCTCTAGGCGTACACATTTTCCAGGAAATTGAAGAAGACAGTACTTCAGTAATTAAAAACATCGCCTTTGCAAGTCGCATTCTGTCACCTGCAGAACACAATTATTCTGTTACAGAGCTTGCAACATTATGTGTTGTATGGGCATTTACCAGATTTAGGCATTTTCTTTATGGAAGACATACTACCGTTTATACAGATCACAGAGCTATACAGTTTTTACTTTCCGCTAACACATTCCCGGTACACAAAATATTGTAGCAGACGCACTATCCCGTTCTCTCAGCAACAATCAGCAAGACATCGCAACCGACTTCTGCCAAGCAAATTTTAGCCACGTGTATATTCAACAAATTGCATTTGAAAATTTCATTTCGTTGTCATTACGAGACATAGTAAAAGAGCACAGCAAGGACAACATATGGAAAGTAATTAAACACCTTTGGCAAGATAGGAATAACGATATCATTAGAAACAATTATACTGTACGCAACAACATTTTGTTTCGCCGCTCTCACCCTGACAGCAACAACTAGTTTTTATGCATTCCTGACGAGCTTGTTAACAAATTAATTTGGTATACTCACGTAAGTTACGCATATTATGGAGCCAGAAAATGCTTTCTTATACTGAGACAGAACTGTTATTTTGCCAACATGGAGAAACGTATTCGACGAGTTTTAGCGTCATGTAAAATCTGCCAGAAAGCTAAATCAAACACTTCTCATATTTCTCCGTTACAACCCATTGTACCCATTAAATTGAGTCATATGGCCACTGTGGACATTTTTGGACCGATTCCCAGATCTAATAGAGGTTTTTGTTTTACATCTTTGTCACTGTTGAACTCACTTCGAAATTTGTTACCTTCACTCCGTTACGCAAAGCGACTGCTAAATCTATTTCGAATGCATTTGTAAAACATTTTCTATTTCATCAACGACATGTATTGAAAGTAATTTTCGACAATGGACCACAATTTCGATCTGCGATATAGACATGTATGTTACGAACTAGATACATTTCTCTGATCTATATATTCAGGTATCGCGTATCTTCGAACACTTCTGAACGATTGATGAAAGAAATTGGTAAACTATGTAGAATATACTGCCATAAGACATACTGATTGGGACACCCACTTACTCTCATTCCAGGATGTAATTAACTCCATACCAAATGAATCTACTATGCTATCTCTGACTGTTATATTGGAAAATGTTAAACCACCCAACCAAATTAAAGAATTAGTATCTTTTCCTACATCTCGTCGACTACGCCACCGTGAAATTATTGACATTGCGCTAAACAACATCAAACGTGTTGCAGAGCGCCACAGAAGACAGGAAAGACAGGTGTGTACAGGCCGTGAATTTCACATAGGACAGAAGATATTAGTACGCACAAACTATGTATCCAACAGAGGAAAGAGTAGATGCAGTAAATTTGAGCTTCTATACGCTGGTCCATATAGAATTCGCACCATTCATCATCCAACGTAGTACATGTCGAAACTTTGAGAACCAGAAAAACTAAGGCAGTCACCACATTTCCAAGATTTATCGAATGAACATAGTTTATGATTTATCACACTGTAATGCCATTTCCAGATATTTATATGACGACTTATTGATGATGATCATATTTTTTCTTGGCAAGTGCCCGGCAAGATAATGTTAGCAGGTCGCTTTTCTTGTCGTTATATATCAGACTGTACACCTTTTCCATTTCTTTGATGTATATGCGATGGTTTTCCTATCGAAAGTAGAATTTTCTCTGTATGCACTATGAAATCTTTAAGAGATAACAAACACCAGTTGACTTTGACATTTTGCCTTATGATATCCCAATATCTTGATTATTCTTTATTTTTTGCTACTACATTATGATACTGTGTGTACTTTTCTGCACTTGAAAATTGTCTATGGTTTTGACCTAATACGTTTTCTGTCATGCTATGCTGTATGCTTAGTCATATCACTAGAAACAAGTTTTCATTTAATGGGTATATTATTTAAGTGGAAGATATTAATCCATATTCATCATTTTCAGAAAGCAATACGGTGTAAAAGAAATAAATTAAACAACCACAGTGGTTTACTATGAAATGGAAATTTCATCATCGGAATGAACGAAATAAAATGCAATACCTTGTCATGAAGAGTAAATGGATCAGTATTAACAAAAAGTACCAAAATATGATATTTGCACCGCATGATAGCAACCTTAACTAATTACTTTTCTTTCTGAGGATGACGCAATTGCGGTAGACCATATGTTGATTGCAGTGATGAAGTATGCTAGAAGTAAGAAACTTAGTAATATATGAAATGGTGATGCTGATAAATAAAATAATGAATAATGAACTATATTTGCAGATGATAAGAAGTGATGGTGTCTAGTTATATGAAGAAAATGGTAATGAATTTTTCTTTTTTTGCAGGTGAGGGTATCGATGAAGTTTATATAGTTATTTAAGTATTTGTTAAAGTTCTATTTGACAGTATGTCTTATATCACATAGTATAATGATTGAATGTTTTGTAAAGTACATGCATGTAAAGCAGATATGTCATTACCTTTTAATTAGAAGTTTACCACTTTTCAGCATAATATACATTTCTTCTTTCAGCTCAATAATTCATTTTGTATTTTTTTCTAGGAGAAGCTTTTCATGACATTAAAATTATTTCTGAAATATGTCGTTATGTTATATGCTACAAGCACTTAGTTATTAACATGTTCTAGTATTTGAATTTTTTTTACCCAGTTGTCTCTATCATTCATGAATGTGATCACATATACTCTGCTTGTTTGATAAGCTTGCTACAGCTGACTCATGACGAATGGCGTTAATAATCCTTATTTCCATCAAAAAGTCAAAAGCAAATATTTTCATCCCCAGCAATTGACTACTGATCCCAATGCAATGCATTGCTAGCACAAAAAAATTATTACTAGTCCCAACCATTACCAGTTGTGGCGAAATAAATAAAAAACATTTTACATTTTAAATTCCACGTCATTGTTGATTTAATCAAAGTTCTCACCTTAGACGTAGAATTAGTCCTTCTGCCACAATATTAATTCATTAGTCGCCATCGATGTTCTTCTCTTTGTTGACCGTGTGTACCATCATGAGTCGGCATCGGTTCACTTCACGAAGACGGTGGAAACCAAGGAATACTATGCTACGTTGCTTTAAATGATTTTCGTAACACTTCGATACTTCTCACTATTTTTTATTCACAATAAGACTTGCTCTGCTCGTCGCACAAACCATAATTACTAACTATATGGCTACCTTTCCGCACAGTCCAAAAATCACGTCCATCCTCCACAAGGCAACAATCGAAAGTGTCCCTTAGCTCCTTGGAGTATCAAACAAAAAAGAATCCAATCTGAACTTTACAAAGATTATAATATACATGCCTCTCAATTTATCTTTGGCGCAGCTTTTAAGATATTGTATGTCTCTGCATAGGAATGTGTCATTACAACTGCCCCCCTACTGTATACTGTCACTAGAAAATTTTATTTGATTGACAGGATACAGTAGTCGACCTTGCAATTGATAGGTTTGGGGGTCGTTTATTTACAAATTTCATTTTTATTGTCTCATTTTCATGGCACTTTGAATTCTTTGGTATTACTGAGTGTGTGTCAGTTTTTTGGTATACTTATGCTAATATTTACAAACCTTAATCCTAATATACAAAGTTTTGGTTAATACTGAGAAAACGACATCATGTGGTAAAGTTTGTACAATAAAATATACAATGAATACAACGTTATTTACAAATGTTTCCTTCCTCATCAGAGGTGAAAATTAAGTCCTTGTATTGCCTTCTGTATTTATTCTGGGGCGACGAGCTTTGTTCGCTATCCGCAGTGTTGGAATATGGGCGTGTGATACGCGCGCCTGATTGTTTGGTCGTCCGTTAGCGGGCGACGTTGGATGAATGCGCGCGCCGGTGCACTGAATATACACTGACGTGCGGGTACCATCGAGACTTCCGAACCTCAGTATGCGTGTGCTTTTTGTAGTTCCTTCCAGTACTTAGACTGGATACGACGAGGTACATTGGAATATGTGCCCCGAAGAACACACCACACTATGTGCGAGGCGGAAGACGATCCCGTCGATGCAGCTCCTGGTAAGAAGCGTACCATGTCAAACTTGTTTGGCATTGTCTTTTCTTATTGTGACGCCATGAGTCGTTTGACGATACCAACTTCAATTTTCGATGTCACTTGCTTAGGCTCGCTGACACTTGCAATGTAGCACTACTTTGCACAATTTTAATTTCTACACACACCAGTTTAACCGCGAGTATTGCGATCGAAACTTTCTTTTCACTTCACTTTTTTCTTCGCATTAACCCCTTTTACCTATTGTACCGAGATTCATTCCCCTCAATACTTCTGGTCAATGTACATAATTTGTAAGTCACGGGACTTGGCATGAAATACAAAATACATCACATACAATGGAATAACATATAACACATACAATACATTGGTTACATTAATTACAGGAAATAACTATCGACGAAAATTGAAAAATTTTTGACCACTCGAAGTGGCTTCTTCGTCTTGGATTTTACTGACACACACACCTTTTTCTATTAATCAGTTAGAAGGAACAAGTCCTTTGTTTTCCTTCTTGAACTCGAGTATATGTTAAGGTTTACCTCCGTTACGTATTCTTCATACGCAACGACATGCATCAGCATGCAGAGAATACACCTGTAGCCGCTCCACTGAAGCTTGGGAAGGGAATTTTCTACCTTCTACTTAGGGTAGTGGCAACGACTACGTGTATGCTACGGTTTTTTTTTTTTGCGTATAAAATCTGAAAATGCACGAAATAATCATTTATATGCAGCATAACCCTAATATGTACAGTGTTTTGGGCGTAAGCACATTCTGGTGTGCTTGTAAATCATTAACCTTAATAAAATTTCCTACATTAACATGGACATATAAACATAAAATTATGAAGTTCAGGGTGTAACTACTATTACTATGTACAGTGTTTCATAATAGCGGCACGCCCTTGTTTGCGTGTATCATTTTCAATTAAAGTGCGCTTATAGGCGTCTTATGTTATCATGGGAGAAAAAAATAGACATTTTAATGCATCGGTTGTCATGAAAATCTATGTACACGAATAATCAGACTTTCATAGCTTCAGTGCAGCATGAAATTCTGTATGACGTTTTCTGTTCATAATTCATTTTGTAGACGATTCCTTTGCTTACAGGTCGTCGATCACGCTACTTACCTGTTTCTCGTATAGCGGCGATATCATTTTCATTCTTTGTGACTGTCAATAGTTATATGTATGAAAGATATAATTTTGACATGATTTATCATTTCATATTTCAAGTGTGTAAAGTAATTCACACCTTCCTTCTGCATACTTGAGTGAAGAATCGCTAATGTTGCACTTTGTATCAGGTTTTTCGTATTTTCTCGTAAACTCGTAGAGTCTTACGGTTTTAATTAAGTTGTTTCTTGACGTTAGGTATACATGTTTATACGAGGTTGTCTTAGAGTTTAATTTTCCTTAAAAACTTCTATGTTGTTTAGGTTCCGTACATGTACAGAGCTTCTTTCGCCTTCCACACATTCATACATACGTTTATACACACAAAAAATATCTACCACTTAATATACACATTGCTGGTGGGGCCCTTTCTCGGTACCCTGCACCATTCCTTCAATATTCCAAAATAATTCAGGGTGTGCTGAGCATCGTCCCCTCATACTAATAATACTTACAACTAAATATTTCTTCTTACATACATAACTGCCTTACAGTCCATTAATGCGCAATCATTCCTTATTTTCCTCCTTTACACTTTAGCTTTCGTACATGTAACCTCGTGTATAGCTTATATATTCTACAAAGTTGTTTGCTGAGTGCTTTAGGTGTTTCCTAACGTTAATGTGTTTCTCCCTCTCTATAAACCCTAGGTATTAGTTTTGAGAGCGATTCAGTTCATTACTCACGCTGCATAGATCTGTTTATTATTATCCTATTTTAAAGCTTGTGTCATTCTTTTCCTTAGTCACAAAAATTCCCGCGTTTACCTTGTTGTTCATTCTGAAAATCGCTAGCTACTGTGTACTGTAAATGTATGCGTTATCTCTTTGATTTCCTCTTTGCTGCTTTTTCCTTATATGTAATTGTGTGCTGTTCTCGTGTACATAGCCTTTCTTCCGGTTATATATCTGCATTATTTTTTTTCTTCTTTCTCCTTCCGTACAAGCTAAGATTTTACTCGGTATAATATAATATTACAATACCGTCCATGACCAGTATGTACTTGTATGTTCACTTTTATTACGTAATACCAGCTTATAATTAAATTTTCTAAGTTACTATTTACAAGACTTGTGTACCGTTTTCTTTCTTGTTTTTGAATGGATTTCGTCTCTGTGTCTCATAGTAAGAGTGGTCTCAAAACTTTTAAACGTTCCGCGCATGCGCGCTTACGTACCACGACTGGACTGTAGGCGCGGGGAAAACTCTGCATTGTTGGTGAACATTATTCGTGATATCCACCATCGTGTAATAGTCACGTGACACCTGGACTCGACTGCGCATGCGCCTTCGCGCTTTGTATACGCTCAGCTGATCGGACAGGGAAGGGGGGAAGATTTCTCCCCGGCTCGCTGCCTACAGCGCGGCCAATGACCTCGTCTTGACATGCAGCTATCACGTGCTCATTAGCTGAGCGTTGGATTGCAACTTCGACGTGTGGTTTGTTGCTCGTCTCAAGCGAACAAACTCTGACCTTCGCGCTAATTTGTCTTTGTTCCCCTCTCTTAAATAACTGAGTTAGACTACAAAAGTACCGTATGGTTTATTTTATAGTGTTAAGACTCACAGTAACACATGTTTCATTAGGTTTGGTTAAATATGCGTTTTTAAGCAGGCATATGCCCCCAGTTGTTCGCAAGTTTCTTAGGTTAATGACAGCAATTTTACCATGTGATCCAAGGTTGTACAATTTCAATTTTGCTAAAATAACATATAACCTTTAATGAAAAAATTCCCTGATATCCTTGTGGGGGTATAACCCTTTCACCTTGCCCGTTCGTGTGTTACCTAACAGATAACATCCTGGGTGAGGTTTGTCTATTATAATGAAAGGGCCATCATACAACAACTGCCACTTTTTGTTTAATGCCTTAATTTTAGAGGATTTTGGGTGGGTACGTAATAGTACTTCCTGTCCAATGTTAAATTCTGTAACCTTTCTTATCTTTTTGTTGAACTGGTTTCTCCTTATTTCTGCTTGTTCTTCCATCTATAGTAATGCTTGACGTACCTTTTCATCTAGTTTTATTTGCTTTGTGGCTAATTTAGGTAAAGGTTTAGCCCATTCGTCAAGTTCTGTGCCTTGAAACATTAACTCTGTAGGTGTAAAGCCTGTTGAAGTATGAATTAAATTATTTACAATATGCTGAAAGGGGGCTATGTATTCCACCCACTTTGTCTGTTTATTTGGTACATAAGTTCTTATAAAGCGATTAAATTCTTTAAAATTTCTCTCAATCGGGCTCGATTCTGGGTGAAATTTGGATACCAATATATGTTTTATGTTTTGTGATTCGAGAAATGTTTTCCATTTATTACTAGTGAAGTTTGTTGCATTATCAGTTAATATAATTTTCGGTTTTCCCACTAGTGGTATGTAGTCTTCTATCATGCGTTTGATTATTGCTCCCGACAGTACTGCTTTTATAGCATACATTTTTAAGTACTTTGTGAAGACATCATAAAATGCGATCACATATCTAACTCCTCCCCTAGCTCGTGGATATGGTCCTGCTGCGTCCACGGAAACTAGTTCTCTTGGTCTAGTTGGAATGATAGGGTGTAATACGTCCAAACAAGATCTATTAAGATGTTTAACCTTCTGACATATTGTACACTTTTTTATTATTTGTTCAATCCTGCGTCTGAGGTTCGGGAAGTAACAATACGTTGATATTTTCGCTGTACATTTTGATACCCCATAGTGTCCCCATACTCTATGTGTGTGTCTTATCAAATTGTCTATGTATTCTTCCGGGATGCAGACACACCAGGTGTTGGATTGTGGATTGCGCCTGTAGAAAAGAACATCGTTTGACATTGTGTAATATTGTGTCAGTGTATTATTGTCATCTGCCTGCAGTTTTTGTATAACTTGTCTCCATCTATTGTCTTCCTTTTGTAGTTTGCTCATGTCTTTACACATCTTTCTGTAATATGGTTGAAAAGTGCCATCATGCATCAGAAAAACTCTAAAATCGGAAGTCTGTTCGATCAATACATTGAACTCGCTCAAACCTTGTGGCAAGCGCGATAATGCGTCGGCAATTACATTCTGTTCACCCTTGATATAAACTATCTCGAAATCAAATTCCTGGAGGAATAAACACCAACGTGCAATCCGTTTGTGCAACAATTTACATGTGAGTAAAAACGATAATGCTTGATGGTCACAAAACACTCGTGTATGCCTTCCCCAGAGATAGTATTGGAACTTGCGGAAAGCCCACACTACAGCTAACGCTTCAAGTTCAGTTGCCGAATAGGCTCTTTCTCATTCCGTTAACGTTCTACTGGCAAAACTAATTATGTTTACTTTCTGTTCTCCATTATCAATTACTAATTGGAACAGACAAGAGCCTAATCCCTGACATGATGCGTCCGTGCTCAAACAAAAGTTGTAGTTCATGTTAGGATGCTTCAAAATAGGTGCGTTTATGAGTACCTGTTTGATTTTTACGAAATCTTCCTCACATTTTTCTGTCCACAACCATGTGTGGTTTTTCCTTAAAAGGTTGAGTAGGGAATCACTATTCAGTAACTGTTTGGGCACGAATTTTCGAAAAAATGACGTGACCCCCAGAAAAGCTTTCAATTGTTTACGTGTTTGTGGTGAGGGGAAATATTTTATGGCATCAAGCTTTTTTGGATCCGGTAAAATTCCGCCTGGTGAAATAATGTGGCCTAAAAATTTTATTCGATCCCTTCCGAATTCGGACTTCTTAAAATTTGCTGTGACGTCATATTCTCGTAATTTTTGGAACACTTTGTGTACCAATTCTACATGCTCTTGCCAGGTCTCCGTAGCTATCAAGAGATCGTCTACATACAACGTCACTTTGCTAATCAGTTCTGGACCCAATACTCTGTCTAAAGCCTCTATAAACACCCCAGCACTCACGTTGAGTCCAAATGGCAGTACTTGGAATTGATAGCTTCTGCCAGCATGAATGAACGCAGTATATTTTCTGCTATCACTATGTAGGGCTATTTGCCAATACGAAGCCTTCATGTCAACGGATGTTAAATACTTCACTCCATAAAATTTAAGCAATTGCTCATCTAAATTCTCCGGGCTAGTGCGTATTGGTACGATGATCTTATTAATTTCCCGCGCATCAAGTACTAATCTGACTGACCCGTCAGGTTTGCTGACGGCTAGAATGGGACTGCAGTACGGTGAATGCGAAGGTTCCATCACCTTCCACAGAACCATTCTATCTATTTCTTTGCGAACCGCTTCCTTCTTTGCCCATGGTATCGCATATGATTTATGGCAGTACGTTTTATGTGGGTAGACTTCCATTTTGTATTCATAATTTTTGATTACTGTCGGCTGTTTTCTAAAAATGTCTCGGTATTCATAAATAAGATCTGCTAGTTCATCTTGTTGAGTTTTTGAAAGACAAGTGGATTTTCCTACCTTCTCGTGGGCGGCCTGTTCGTTAATTATTTCCGTGTCTAATTGTTCGGGGTAAGGAATATCTATCAATAACACTTGTGGGTAAACTAATTTTACTTCATCTTGTTTCTGTAATTGGCCATTACGCTCTATTGTTGACTTTACAAGATTGACCTTCACACTACGACTGCCCACTCGGAAATAGCAAACTCCACTGCCTATGTCGATGTTTACTTTATGCTGCCGGAAAACTTCCATACCTAAAATACAGTTGACGATTAATTTCTCAACGATTAAGAATGTAAAGTTTATCGTGACATCGCTAATGGTAACAGGTACTCGCGTCTGCCACTTAATACTTTTTGACTTGTTACCTACAGCTGTCAAGATTTTACAATTTTCCGTTGGCAACACTGGTACTTTTAATGCTTTCGAAACTTCTTTAAATAAACTGTTAGAAATAATATTCGTAGATGCGCCTGTATCTAAAATTACATTGGTAATTATAGTTCCTATCTTTGCTGTTATTACAGCCTGCACGAGGTCACTTACCTTGTCCGGTGCTTTCACCTCTTCTTCACATAGATCATCTTCTACGGTAGCATCCTGATCATATCTTAAAAATAATTGTTCAAGATGTAATGTGTGCTTGTTTGTGCCCCCTGTTGTCAAATCGGTCGGCCGGTGGGGGCTCATTGCGACCGATTGTTGTTTACCGGGGGAGACAACGGCGTCGCTTCATTACTGTCCGTTTCCTCTACGAAGTGTACTGAGTGGTTATTCTGTCGCCAATTAGTTTCCGGACCGCTGCGTGCAACATTTTCTTGCGACCGGCCGTCGCTATTCCTCCTTGGTCTGTCATTCCTATTACCGTAATTATTGTAATTTTCATTTGTGTGCCGCCTTTCATCACGCGGGCCTGACCAATCATTCACGTGATTTCTATCATTTCCATACCGGCTTGGACCGTGATCTGTACTATACCTTCGGTCTTCACGTCTCTGTGGCGCCGAATTCCTCCGATTTCCGTAATTCCAGGTTCCATTATTTGGCCTTGTCGCATACGAATGCCAACTGTGTGGGTTTTGTCCACTGCCATTAAAATGATATCCGTTACCGTTGTTTTGATTGGTTCCGGAATGTTCATTCCGATTACTTGTGCTCGGCTCTTCTTCGTATATTAGATCAATTGAGTCAAGCACGGAAAGAAAGTATTCAAGGTCGTTCTCCGGTATGGTTACCAATTTTTCGCGTAAGTTCGCGGGTAGTCTGTTTTTCAGAATTTTGAGAACATCTACGTGCGGTATTGGATTGTTCCAATAGCGCGTCTTATTCAAATACTTTTCGAAATACTTTCTCAACCCGCCGTTTTTGAGGTTGAACGGTTGTGGGTTGAATACCTCACGTCGCAGTCTTTCTTGGACCCCAGCAGACCAATATTTCTCCAAGAAAGCTCGTTCAAATTGTTCGTAGGTGACGCACTGTTCAGCCATGTCTGTGGCCCACAAAAGTGCGTCGCCTTGTGTGAAGCCTACTACATATCTAATCTTCTGTGCCTCAGTCCAGTTTCTTGGTAAGACATTTTTAAATGCTCTTACAAATACGACTGGATGAGTTTTTCTGGATTCTGTGGAGAAAACTGGAAACTGTCTATGTTTCAACAGGCTCTCATCGACTAGAATCGTCGAGATGCAAGGCGACACGCCTACTGCCTGTTGCAGCACCGCGTTTGGCGAATAGCCATTGTTTGCCTCTGCCGGTGCGTGCACATACGCCGGACTGGGCGCGTGATGTTTTGCGTTATTGACATCGTAATCTGGCACGGGCGAATAAGTGTCGCGCTGCCTGCTGCTTGACGTAGGCAAGTCATTTGAAACATTCAGTCTACCAGCAATTTCCTTGCGTATTCTGTCCTCGGCTACTTTGATTTCATTACCTAATTTTTCAAAAAGTTTTGTTTCCCGGTCAGTTATTGATTCATTTACATTAACGGTTTCTAAAGTTTCATTTATTTTGATAATGTCCGCCTTGATACGTCCAGTCTCCTGTTTCAGAAGACCGACTTCTTCGTTAACTTTATTAACTTGGTCAGGTATTTCTTCACATGCGGACTGTACTCTAGTTAAATTTAATTGAATAGCCTGTACGTTTTCATGTATATCTTTTTGTACCATTTGTGTTTGATTGTGTGTTTCTACGATTTCTGACAGTTCCTGTTCCTGTTTGTTTGTAAGATTTGACAATTTCTTTTCTAAATCATTTGCCAATACATTGTATACACTATTGACTGTTTTGATGACTTTGTCTTCGATCTTTTGATCGATTTCATTGGTGAGTTTATTTAAGCGTTGATCAAAATGTTTGTGCATATTTTCAAATTGCGTATTTACACTTGAAAACTGCTGTTGGAACCCAATTTCCATGTTTGTGTTTGTTGTGTTGTGACTGATCTCTAGATTCGCCAGTTTTGTGTTCGTTGTGTTGTGACTGATCTTTAAATCAGATAATTGCTCGCACACGTTTGACATCAGACTATATAATGCCTCGAGCGTAACTGACGGAGCTTGTGTGTTTGTATTTATGCCATTATTTGTAGCCATTGTTTCTCTACCACGATCTGATTGAATCGAAACCGGGCTAGGTTCACTGATTTCACGCGAAATATTTTCATCTGATCTGGTAATCGATGCTTCATCGACTGTGTACAAGGTTTCATTTGCAAGTGGTTCGTTATTGTTAATCCCTGTCGAGTGCAATTGAACTGTATTTACTTCTACATTATGTTGTGCTGAAAAACTAATTGCGTCATCATTTACGTCACTATTATCGGAATCGGTGACGCGTCCATGAACATTTGTCAAATTAAAGTTCTCCGATTCCATTGTGGAGATATTATTTTTATCTGTACTTTACTGAATCTAAATCTTTAAACTCTCTCGCAGTTGAATTAATAAAATTATCTCGCGATTGTTATTTGTAGCGCGTCGGAAATTTACAAGATGGCGCACTACGTCTTCTAATTCTGCGATTGTTGAACATAAAAAAGTAATTATCAAAGTGTAATTGTGTGTTGCCACAAACACTACCAGAATTTTAATATGGAAAGGAAAAGGTTCTGCTTTAAGTGGAGCTAAGCCAGGTGCAGCCACTGCATGCGTTTGCGCTGTCCTACCTTAATTACGGCTGAGCTGCGTCACTCACGATTACGTTAGGTTTGTAAATCCTTGTCCTTGTTCCTTCTGGTTATTGTGCCATCCGTTTATACAGTTAATATTGTTTCACCTTATTCGTCATTTTCCATATGCGTCATATAACAGAGAAACAGTAATTAGTACAAGTACATTTGTAGTACAACAATGAAGTACTTACTCTTTGTTCCACCAGCACTGTCCTGTCACGGTCGCCAGTTGTGGCGAAATAAATAAAAAAACATTTTACATTTTAAATTCCACGTCATTGTTGATTTAATCAGAGTTCTCACCTTAGACGTAGAATTAGTCCTTCTGCCACAATATTAATTCATTAGTCGCCATCGATGTTCTTCTCTTTGTTGACCGTGTTGACCATCATGAGTCGGCATCGGTTCACTTCACGAAGACGGTGGAAACCAAGGAATACTATGCTACGTTGCTTTAAATGATTTTCGTAACACTTCGATACTTCTCACTATTTTTTATTCACAATAAGACTTGCTCTGCTCGTCGCACAAACCATAATTACTAACTATATGGCTACCTTTCCGCACAGTCCAAAAATCACGTCCATCCTCCACAAGGCAACAATCGAAAGTGTCCCTTAGCTCCTTGGAGTATCAAACAAAAAAGAATCCAATCTGAACTTTACAAAGATTATAATATACATGCCTCTCAATTTATCTTTGGCGCAGCTTTTAAGATATTGTATGTCTCTGCATAGGAATGTGTCATTACACAGTATACAACTAAGTAATGCTACCAGTTCAATATATATTTCTAGTCCTAAAAATAATGCAAAATTTTCTGATGTATTGATTCCATTATGTCTATGTATTATTTTACTAAACACCTTGAGTACTAGGTGCAATGTCTTAGATTTTAAATATGTCTTATTGTGACGCTACAACGCAGTCCTTGCTATGAATTTTTTCGCTTACTTAACACATGAAACTGTTTGTATATGATGTATTGTCTAGTGGAAATATGTATTGTAAATACTATGTTTAAATTATGTAATATTTAACACTGGCAAGTCAGGGCATATTTAGTAACGTTGAAGTCACGAGAGATTGTTTTGTCGTGCTGCTGGGCATAGTGCTGTAGAAACGAGGGCTTAAATGTGAAGCGCACTCTGGGCCCATGTCGCAACAGTAGAAGCCCGCTGCCACATTGTATCGCCGCCGTGGACTTCCGTAATCCACCGACGAGGGAACTAAGATCTACATAATTTTCGTAGGATAAAATTGTAGAAGGCTTGCCAGTGACTGTGCTTTTCCCTGAAGTTGAACTATTAATAACAAGCACTTTATAATCGAAGTGTTGCAGTTACATTTCACCTGAGAATAACACCAAGTAGGTTCCTTCCGATCCTTACCTTTTTGAACCGAGTGTGTCACGACATTATCAAAAGAAAATACCTTAATTATAAAATTATTTGCATAGACAGTGAAGAGTAAATTTCAGACTGTTTTGAACGATTGGTTATCGTAGTTAATTGTTGCACTTAATAAGCTTACGCCAATCGCAGTAACTTGATAATAGACTGAAGTAATAGATTTGATTATTAAGATTGATTTCAATGCATATTCAGCTGAAGTTAGTTCAAGGATATTTCATGAAACTATAAAGCTTATTCCACCTGACAATCGCCCAATTAATGAATTATTACCATTCAAAACATAGTTAATCAATTATTGGCAATGTATTTCATTATCAATAGATTAAACTGTGCAAAGTATGTAATTTTAAAGACAGAATGACAGTCCATTATTCAAAATCTCGATAGATAATTATCTGTGTTGTCAGCATTGCACTTAGCTGACAAATTATGAACAAAATAATTATCAAAATACTTACTGCAAGTTAACCATTAATGTTTAAATGTAGTTACATTGTTATGACATTGTTTTATATTACTACTGAGCCTGACACAGCACTTACGTAAAAGTGCCCATTCCACCTGCTGCGCTACAAACAGGTAAACTTTATTTTTGACACAATTATTCACGTACTTGACAGTACTGTCGCGACCGATTTTTTAATTGCTTTTACAACTTAATCATTTCTTTCGGCATAATTTATTTCCAAATTATTTCCATTATTTCATTTACCGATCGTTATTGAATGAAATTACTCATTCAGTAACGATCAAGTTATAACGCCTCCTGTTTCCCGCGGAATAATCATTATTTACTTCGGATTCGGATGCCTTATCCCGAGACGGGTCAAAATTCATAATTCACGGTCATTGTTAACTTGTAATTTGACAAACCCCGGGAAGCAGGGGGGTGTTATACGTGGCGACCGCGTGACAGGACATTTCCAATCTTGGGATTGTCCAGTGGCCCAAACCTTGCAAAATTAGAATTCAGTAAAAAACTAAAAAATTATTCTGTGGAAAATTTGGCTGAACAATAGCAGAATGTTAAACTCGACAATGCAAGCGGAGCGGAAACTACAAAAGCCTGAGTCAGGCTCAGCATTGTTTGATGCTGAAATGAGTAACGATAGTGGGCTAGGTAGCTCAACTAATGCAGTAGATATGAGCCATGTAGTAATAAAGCAAGAAATCAATGACTCATATCAAGAAAATTATGACAATATGTTTACTGAGGATAATAATATTAATGAAATTGAGACAGGTATGAAACACGTACCAGGTGTGATGGACATTGTTGCGCAGCCAATAACAAATACGGGAGGTAGTTAGGAATCTAATAATTGAGATAAATTATTTCAGATGATAGGTTCGATGAAAAGTGAAATGCATAATGAGATGGGTTCGATGAAAACTGAAATGAAAAATGATCTGAATAATGTGAATGTGAACAATGTGAAAAGTGAACTTGGTGGGCAAATTAAAACTTTGGCTACGAAAATGGACGAAAAATTAACCGAAAAAGTTACTGATTTGGAAAGTAAATTTGATAATAAGATGGAAGCATTAAAGAAGTCAGTCAGCAATGAAATTAAAAAGCAAAGAGCGGAATTGTATGACGCGGTTAGCAGTAGGCTGACGGACGATGTCAATTTAATACGTAATGATCTGAAGGAAAAAGTAGACCATGAAATTAAAGTGGTCACTGACGAACAAGCGAAAATCCGAAACGAACTAGATCGGTCAGTCAGTACCTTGAAGGGACAGATCGTGAAGTTTCAGGATGAAACAGAAAAGAAATGAAATGAGACGGTAATCGCAATTCATACGGAAGCACAGGATAAAACGCGATCATTAGAGGTCGGCGTGAACCACAAAGTCGTAGAGCTTAAAAATACAAAACTAGAGAGTTTGATGTCCGAAACCAACAGAATCAAAGAGCAAGTGAAAAACTTAGAAGATGTAAAAAATTTGACGACTATATTCGCGTTGGGTGGGGCATACCCTAGCCATGCGACTTTTGAAATCGAGAAATTCTATCCGAAAGGAGGGGTCCACCCCGTTATATTCATGGACGCGTGCAGGAAAATAATTCCGTCCGTGTTACCCGAAGAAGACAGGATTAGAATTGCGAGAACTAAAATAATCAGAGACGTGAGTAGCTGGGTCGTCCATGCGACTGATAATTGTCGAACATTGGAGGAATTTCTAATTAAGTTCGAAGATACATACTGGTCCGTGGATAAGCAGGACGAAGTTTTGCAAGAATTTACGCAAGCTTCTCCTTACTGGCCAAGCAAAGATACAAACATAAAGTCATACTGTGAAGACTTATTCAAAAAAGTCGAGTACGTTCAGGGACGGATGTCGGAAAAATGTATGCTGACGATACTACGCGGAACATTACCGTGGAGTGTCCGAGGCTACTTAATGGATGAAAATAGTAAAACAGCCTTTTTGAAGAAATTTGGTGACTCTGACGCTTGGTACCGAGACGGTGACAATCGTTTCCATGGCGGTCATAATGATCAGAGTAGGAACAATTATAACAGTCACCAAAATAACGAAAGACGTAGTGAATATGACGTGAGATTTACTCGAGTTGACCAAAGTAGGAGAGGAAGGGGTGGTCGCGCACGGGGAAGCCACAATGGGCAACATTTTGATCACAGTTGTCCGGAAAACGAACAGCCGCAACAGTAACGGGGCAGACTGGTGCGGTTGGCGGCGCGCGGCCCCGGCCAAAGAAACAATGCAACTGTTTGAGCGGCGAGAACACAGACAAACGCGAGCGAGTTTACGTAAGAAAGCAAAACTATGAAAAAACAAACAGAGGGTAATGACCTGAGTATACGGGCTGTGTCGCCTGCGGTAGTAAACAAGGCTAGGAGCGTTGTCGAAACGACACCAGGTGCGGCGCGTACAGAAAGTACGGCGGCGCCGGCGAGAGGTCAGTGTCCGGTCGAAAAGGCGCATGTTGATGAAGTGAAGCAATTAGGCAATGAAGGGGGATGGCTACTACAAATGAGCAAAATGTATGAAGGTGTAGAAGAATGGAAAAGGGATAGAAAAATAGTTTTTAGTGGAGGAAGAAGGTAAAAGGTGAAGAGTAGCAAGGAGGCGAGCGATCTTGAAGAGACGCTGCGTGGAAGAAATGAAGTTAATAAGAATCAAATGGATAACAGTGATGAGATAATTTACGTTAGTAATGTTGAAGGGGCACGTGACGTGCAAGTAGGTGAAAGTAGTAGGAATGCCATTTCCGAATCAGCCGAATTCGACGGATCTGACCTAACTGATGAGCGAGTGCCGGTCACTGCCGACCGAAGGTGCAACTTCTGACAGCGTGATGGGTTTGGTGCGTATACGAGGCCAAAGCAGATGTGATATACCCAGTTAATTATATTAGTGAGAGTAAACTCGCCAAACAGTTCAATACAGATGACGTAAAGCATATTTTGTGCTAAACGAAAGAAAGTAGTAGGGGAAGAACCAGAAAACCTCCAGATAAAATAATTGAGAGAAACGATGCTTTATGGAGTGATTTCGAAGTTGAAAAAGATTTATTGTGGGAAGAGAAAAGTAAGGAAGCAAAACCATGTGACCAGATAAGGATGCCTAGTAAAGTATACGGTATGGAAGTTCAAGTTTTGATTGACAGTGGCAGCCAGATTAGTGTAATATCGCCGTCATTTTACGAACGAATTAAGACCGCAATGGAGGTGGCAGAAATGCCTGTTACGGGAGTAAAAGTGATAGGTGCTACAGGTGTCTGTAGCAAACCAATTAAGACGCAGGTTCTGATGCAATTTTGTATTAAGGATGTTGCGATGGAACATGACTTTTTAGTAGTGCCGCAATTAAGCACAGAATTGATTGTAGGCTTAGATTGAATGACGAAGTATAAAGTGATTATACACTCCTGGAAATTGAAATAAGAACACCGTGAATTCATTGTCCCAGGAAGGGGAAACTTTATTGACACATTCCTGGGGTCAGATACATCACATGATCACACTGACAGAACCACAGGCACATAGACACAGGCAACAGAGCATGCACAATGTCGGCACTAGTACAGTGTATATCCACCTTTCGCAGCAATGCAGGCTGCTATTCTCCCATGGAGACGATCGTAGAGATGCTGGATGTAGTCCTGTGGAACGGCTTGCCATGCCATTTCCACCTGGCGCCTCAGCTGGACCAGCGTTCGTGCTGGACGTGCAGACCGCGTGAGACGACGCTTCATCCAGTCCCAAACATGCTCAATGGGGGACAGATCCGGAGATCTTGCTGGCCAGGGTAGTTGACTTACACCTTCTAGAGCACGTTGGGTGGCACGGGATACATGCGGACGTGCATTGTCCTGTTGGAACAGCAAGTTCCCTTGCCGGTCTAGGAATGGTAGAACGATGGGTTCGATGACGGTTTGGATGTACCGTGCACTATTCAGTGTCCCCTCGACGATCACCAGTGGTGTATGGCCAGTGTAGGAGATCGCTCCCCACACCATGATGCCGGGTGTTGGCCCTGTGTGCCTCGGTCGTATGCAGTCCTGATTGTGGCGCTCACCTGCACGGCGCCAAACACGCATACGACCATCATTGGTACCAAGGCAGAAGCGACTCTCATCGCTGAAGACGACACGTCTCCATTCGTCCCTCCATTCACGCCTGTCGCGACACCACTGGAGGTGGGCTGCACGATGTTGGGGCGTGAGCGGAAGACGGCCTAACGGTGCGCGGGACCGTAGCCCAGCTTCATGGAGACGGTTGCGAATTGTCCTCGCCGATACCCCAGGAGCAACAGTGTCCCTATTTTGCTGGGAAGTGGCGGTGCGGTCCCCTACGGCACTGCGTAGGATCCTACGGTCTTGGCGTACATCCGTGCGTCGCTGCGGTCCGGTCCCAGGTCGACGGGCACGTGCACCTTCCGCCGACCACTGGCGACAACATCGATGTACTGTGGAGACCTCACGCCCCACGTGTTGAGCAATTCGGCGGTACGTCCACCCGGCCTCCCGCATGCCCACTATACGCCCTCGCTCAAAGTCCGTCAACTGCACATACGGTTCACGTCCACGCTGTCGCGGCATGCTACCAGTGTTAAAGACTGCGATGGAGCTCCGTATGCCACGTCAAACTGGCTGACACTGACGGCGGCGGTGCACAAATGCTGCGCAGCTAGCGCCATTCGACGGCCAACACCGCGGTTCCTGGTGTGTCCGCTGTGCCGTGCGTGTGATCATTGCTTGTACAGCCCTCTCGCAGTGTCCGGAGCAAGTATGGTGGGTCTGACACACCGGTGTCAATGTGTTCTTTTTTCCATTTCCAGGAGTGTAGATTGTGACAGAAAGATTATGATGTGTTCGGTAGGAGGGTTTAAATTAGAAATGAGTTTTGATGATCCTGATCAGGAAATTGACATTAACGAGACGAGATTGAACATAATTACGTTACCAACGATTGAAGGTCTGAGTAGAGGGTCAGAGCGTTATCATGTTAGGAATGTAAACATGATATCGCCGTCAGACGACGAATTTGCAGCGATCGTCGAAAATATTTCAGCAGTCACTAACGAACAGAGAAATCAATTATATGACATTTTAATTAACAACAAAAAAAGTATTCTCGGATTAACCAGGTCGCATGCGGGATTTTGAATATAAGATCGATACGATTCCCCACGAGCCGTTTTTTGGGCCGGTTTATCAGGTGCCGATAGCTCGGAGGAAAGCGGTGCAGAAAGAAATAAACCGCAATGAAGAATGAGGCATTACTGAACGTTCTAAGAGCCAATATAATAACCCGCTCGCTTTGGTCAATAAGAAAGACAATAGCGTCAGGATTGTGATCGATGCCCTCGAACTTAACAAAGTAGTGAGACGAACCGTCCGGAGTGTTTAGATGATATGTTGCAGATATTTCATAATGTACAGTACATGACAACCCTCGATATGACCGCTGGATACTGGCAGATAAGCCTCGAAGAGTAATCATGAAACTGACAGCATTCCTATTTGCAGGAAAGTGTTATCAGTATAAAGTTATCCCCTTCGGATTTAACACGTCTGTGTATGGTGTTTATGCGAGCGCTCGACAGTGTACTGGGAAAAGAACTGAGTTCCCGGATTACAATCTATGTTGACGACCTGCTGATATCGACGTCATCATGGGGAGAACATTGCGAAATCTTGAATGAGGTATTTTGAGCATTAAGACGCGGAGGGATGACGTTGAAATTAAAGAAGTGCGAGTTTGTGAAGAAGGAAATTGAATTTTTAGGCCATATTATAACAACTCCGGGAATAACCAAAGATCCGAAAAAATTGGAGGCGATAAGAAATTGTCCGCCACCGAGAACCAAAAAACAATTACAAGCTTTCCTGGATCTTTGCAATTTTTATCATAAATATGTTGAAGGACAAGCGTTCAATGATCCCGATTTGTGCGTTTTGTTAAAGAAAAACAGTGCCTTTGTTTGGACCGAGAAGTGTCGAAGAGCTTTTGATAGATTGAAAGATGAGCTTGTGAAGGAAATAGTACTGTATCACCCGGATTTAGCAATGCCATTTCACATGGGGACAGATTCGTGTGATTATGGAATTGTGGTGCACATTTTCCAAGAAGTAGGAGAAGGCAATACCAAGGAGTGTCGGTCCATTGCTTATACGAGCAGGACCTTGACTAAATACGAAAGAAATTATACCATTTCAGAGAAAGAGGCGATAGCCATTGTTCGGGGATTTAAAAAATTTTAAGGTTTTTTATGGGGGTGCAAAGTGATTGTGCACATTGACCATAAAGCTGTGACGTTTCTAAAAACGTGTCGTTTATTACACGACCGGTTGAAAAGATGGGCGTTGTACAACCAACAATCTGATGTCGAAATTTCTCATGTGAAGGGAGTAGACAATTGCGTAGCTGACATATTGTCAAGGTTACCGTGTGATCCTGGAGGAGTAATAGGTAAAGATAGTATGAAAGGTGTGTTTAAAGTTATGTATTTCAAAGACGTGAAAGGGAAAAAGAAGGTGGAGAATCTGTGTAAAAATATACAACATTATCAGATTGAAGACGAGTGTCTGAAATTGGTAAAAACAGATTATGACGCAAAAGATGAGAAAGGTGAGAAGTTGAGGAAATATTATAAGATATATAAGAGTATTTTATATTTACGAAAGAATACAGTAAGAGAGGAGTGGCGTATCAGATGGCCAAGTAAATATGTGTGCGAAGTAATTGACTATTTCCACTTAGCGTTTGGTAATTGTGGGGCAAAGAAATGTGTTGACAAAATATCAGAGTCCATTAGCTTCGATAATATGAGTACCAAAGTGGCTGACAGAATCCGTACATGTGACCGATGTCAGAAGGTAAAAGTAACGAATGCAACCAGTCGCAACCCTATGCAAAATATTCAACCGAAGGATAATTTGGAAATCCTAGCAACGGACATTTACGGTCCTTTAACGAAGACATCTGGTAATTTTCCATATATTTTGGTCGTGTTAGACACATTTTCAAAATTAGTAAAGCTATATACTTTGTGTAAGGCTACGGCCAAGACAGTATTCAGTAAATTCAGTGAAGATTATTTCGTGAAGACAGGTGTACCGAAGGCAATATTGTCCGATAAAGGACCGCAATTTATTTCCAAAATTTGGAATGAGAGAAAGAGGAATAGAGGTTATTCACATATCGGCATATCACCCCTCCAATAACCCTTCGGAGTGGTATATGCGAGAATTAGGACGATACTTTCGAACATATTGCCACAACAACCACAAAGCCTGGGGCAGGTATGTAGAAGATGTTGAAAGGATTATGAATACATTACCTCATGAAAGTACTGGGTTCACACTAGAGGAAATTATGTTGGGTGTTAAATCCAAGAGTATAGTAAAGGAAATAATTGATTTTCCACCCAGACAAGATGTAGACATTATTCAGAAGAAAGAAATGGTGAGAGAAAAGATGAAGAAACGTGCTGAGGCTAGGATTAAGAGGCACAATGAGAATCTGAAGCCAACAAAATTTAAAGTAGGAGACAAAGTCCTAGTGAAAACTCACAAAAAATCGAGTGAAATCGACAATGAAATAGCGAAGTTTAAATTTGTTTATAATGGGCCATTTAGAATTGAAGGTATTCCCCATCCTAACGCTTTCTACCTAGTGTACCCACAGTCAGGCAAAAGGTTAGGAGTGAGTAACATAATAGACTTGAAGCTCTACCAGAGCAGAAATGATTAAATGTGTTGCGTTGATGTACTCATACACTGTTTGATTAAGAATGGCTGAAGTCATTGATGTGGTATGAAAAGTATGTGCGTATATAATGGACACTAATGTAAATAGTAGAGTATAGTAATGAACAAGATAATTAGGTTTTATTTACTAGCTATAGGATATATTTTGTGATTTGTAGAGTAAAATGAAAAGATGACGTCTACTGTAATTAATATTAAGAGTGTACACAATGCAAATGGACTAAGACTGTTTATTTAAGTTACAGGTGGATATATATATTAAAGTGGACACTAATTAAAGTGCAGGAAATGATAGTGGTGAAAGAGGTGCCTATTGGACGTGGCTAACATGCGGGCACCCACAAGATAAAAGTTCTGTAACAAAAGGAGTGCACAAGGCAGTGCACTAGCAATGTCATTTTCGTTGGTAATGGAGATTGAGAAAAGTTGTGGGCGTACAACACCGACTAGCACAAATGTGTGTGCAAATTATACAAGTGCAAATATGTGTGTTGTACTTCTGGTTAATTTCAGGTGGACACAGTTATGTTCAGGCTGTGTGAGTTAATTAATATGTTCTTTGGTGTATTGCTGATTTTTATTGTTGTTGAATGGGCACAGTTATGCAAAGGCTGTGTGAATTAGTTAGTATGTTCTTTTGTTGTTTACGTGATGATTGGTTAAAACAGACACAGTTATGCTCAGGCTGTGTGAGCTAATTAATATGTTATTTTGCTTAGTGCATTAGTTGCGTTTAGGTATGGACACAGATGGTATTTGCTGTGTGAGCTAATTAATAGGGTTTTTTATCTGGTAGTGGTACAGTCCTACCATTTAATTAATATGAAGTGATGATAAATTACTGTACCCACAATATTTACTATTGTTTGTTGTATTTTCCAGCTAATTGCTGTACTAAAGAAATTTCGAATGGTGTACAAAATAAGGTACAAGAAAAATAATTAATGTAAAAGATATGTTTTAATAATTATGTATACAAAAGTATTGAATGTCAAATGTGTCATAGGCTAAGATTTACGGATAGAGTGAGTAACTACTCTAAATTTATGCAATGTTTTGAAGTGTTTTGAACGTGTAAAGGCTGGCTGTTACGTTCTGGACGTTTCGTTGAGTCTATATCTGCTGATAAAGATCAACGACACGTGGGGCATATGTGATGCTACAACGCAGTCCTTGCTATGAATTTTTTCGCGTAGTTAACACATGAAACTGTTTGTATATGATGTATTGTCTAGTGGAAATATGTATTGTAAATACTATGTTTAAATTATGTAATATTTAACACTGGCAAGTCAGGGCATATTTAGTTAACGCTGAAGTCACGAGAGATTGTTTCGTCGTGCTGCTGGGCGCGGGAGCGCGCCAGCGGGCAGTAGTAGCAGTGACGCCGTGCTCGGAGTAAGACATACAGTCGAGGCTGTTATTGAAGTGTTGGCAGAAGTTCCAACACCGTGTTGCTAGAGGAGGCCGAAATGCACGCGTTTAATTACACGCAGACTGGCGTGAGGTCTGGAACAGGACAATGTCTTGAGAATTGCAGATAAAGTATGTAGATGATGTAATCCTTAACTTTAATCCATAATTGGTGTACATCGCTCTTGATGGTACAGGTTTTATAATAAGCTCAATATAACTGGTAATGGCGCCTTGCTAGGTCGTAGCAAATGACTTAGCTGAAGGCTATGCTAACTATCGTCTCGGCAAATGAGAGCGTATTTGTCAGTGAACCTCTGCTATGAACGTCGGCTGTACAACTGGGGCGAGTGCAAGGACGTCTCTCTAGACCTGCCGTGTGGTGGCGCTCGGTCTGCGATCACTGACAGTGGCGACACGCGGGTCCGACATATACTAATGGACTGCGGCCGATTTAAAGGCTACCACCTAGCAAGTGTGGTGTCTGGCGGTGACACCACATTTATTCCTAACTGTGTTACATCTAACAGCTAGTGTGTGGATCTAAGTACGACGGGAAAGTAATGGTCGGCATATCTGGAAGCATGGCCGGGCAAGTTATTATGGATTAATGTGCATAGTGCTGAAGAAACGAGGGCTTAAATGTGAAGCGCACTCTGGGCCCATGTCGCAACAGTAAAAGCCCGCTGCCACTTTGTATCGCCGCCGTGGACTTCCGTCGATCCACCGACAACGAGGGAAGTAAGATCTACATAATTTTCGTAGGATAAAATTGTAGAAGGCTTGCCAGTGACTGAGCTTTACTCCGAAGTTGAACAATTAATAACAAGCACTCTATAATCGAAGTATTGCAGTTACATTCCACCCGAGAATAACACCAAGTAGGTTCCTTCCGATCCTTACTTTCTTGAACCGAGTGTGTCACGCCATTATCAAAAGAAAATACCTTAATTATAAAATTATTTGCATAGACAGTGAAGAGTAAATTTCAGACTGTTTTGAACGATTGGTTATCGTAGTTAATTGTTGCACTTAATAAGCTTATGCCAACTGTAGTAACTTAATAATAGACTGAAATAATAGATTTGATTATTAAGATTGATTTGCATATTCAGCTGAAGTTAGTTCAAGGATATTTCATGAAACTATGAAGCTTATTCCACCTGACAATCGCCCAATTAATGAATTATTATCATTCAAAACATAGTTAATCAATTATTGGCAATATATTTCATTATCAATAGATTAAACTGTGCAAAGTATGTAATTTTAAAGACAGAATGACAGTCCATTATTCAAAATCTCGATAGATAATTATCTGTGTTGTCAGCATTGCACTTAGCTGACAAATTATGAACAAAATAATTATCAAAATACTTACTGCAAGTTAACCATTAATGTTTAAATGTAGTTACATTGTTATGACATTGTTTTATATTACTACTGAGCCTGACACAGCACTTACGTAAAAGTTCCCATTCCACCTGCTGCGCTACAAACTGGTAAACTTTATTTTTGACACAATTATTTATGTACTTGACAGTACTGTCGCCCATCAGTTGAGCTGGTGACCGATTTTGAACTTGCTTTTACAAGTTAATCATTTCTTTCGGCAAAATTTCCACTGGCAAAATTTATTTCCAAATTATTTCCATTATTTCACTTACCGATCGTTATTGAATGAAATTACTCATTCAATAACGATCAAGTTATAACGCCTCCTGTTTCCCGCAGAATAATCATTATTTACTTCGGATTCGGATGCTTTATCTCGACATGGTTCGAATTCATAATTCACGGTCATTGCTAACTTGTAATTTCACAAATCCTGGGAAGCAGGGCGGTGTTATATTATGTCACTTTCATGATATTAAATATACTCACTAGCAGCTTGTTGCTACATACAATAACTCCTGTTTTGAGTAATGACTTCTATGTCATTTGTAATGCTGAATAATGTTTTTACATACTACACAAATGCTTTGTAACTGGCCAATGAGTGCCAATAATTATTGAAATGAGATGATTTCTGAATAATGTTTTCTAGTACTACATAAATGCTTTGTAACTGGCCAACAAATGCCAGTAATTTCTGCAACGAGATGACTTCTGAATAATGTTTTGTAATACTACATAAATGCTTTGTAACTTGCCAGTGAGTGCCAATAATTATTGAAATGAGATGACGCCTGAATAATGTTTTGTAATATTACAGAAATGCTTTTGTAACTGTCCAATGAGTGCCAATAATAATTCAAATTGGATGAACACTAGTGAAGTTCTGAATTATGACTAGCATGAGATTTAATGTATCGTTCACCTTCTGACCTAATTACCATCAGTTACTGCGATATCCGTATGTCCTGTCCATCCTCATGGTCATGGAGCACTCTATTTGGTTTTTACACTAATGCTACATTGGTGTAAGATTATGGATTTTACAAGAATGTGGTGTTGACATATCAAGCTGTCCCACCACTCTGACCGACAGAGAAGTCATTATGGTCCTACTGTTTGGTGTACCTACTGTACTACCAAAAGGACAACATGCAGTCTTCATTCTACTTTTCAGTGTCTTGGCTACATTAATAATTACTTCAGGGGAAAAATCTTCAGATTATCGCACTTGGTGTTGTGCTTCTGCGAAAAGCTATGGACTTTTGAGCAGTGATGTGCAACCCACTGTGCTTCAACCATGATGCTATCCGTCCCATTCCTTTCCTAATTCTTGTAAAATTTGCAAAGACTGATATTATGTGTATGCACTTTATTTCATTTCTTAATATGTTCTGTACTCAGTACATATGCACTTTACGTCATTTCTTAATACATTCTCTAATTATATTAGTTATCGATCATGTTATATATATATTCTCTGTGACTGTAGACTTTTGTTGCTCATGGCAAGTCCAATTGACTCACCATCACTGCCAAATTTCTACCCCCCCAGTGGAGGGTTATGTAAGAGGTCCATGAATAACGAATTTATTGCTAGTGCACTCGAGCAGATGTAACTTCGATGGATTGCTCACGTGCTGCCTGTGATATGTAAGCTACAATAGAATCGCAGACCAGAGAGCAGTGTCGGCAGCAGTGGTAGTGGTAGCTCTCAGTCGGGTGGTTGGATCAGGTCGCTCATACAGAGCAGTTGTCGAGTTGTGTAGCTCAGAGAGAGCACTTGCGTCTGGGAGTTTGGACAATGCAGTCCAGTAGTGGGGTTTTATAGCTCGAGAAGAGCAATAGAGTTATGGAATTACCTAGGCCGGTCGTGGAGAACGATGATGGTGCCTGAGTGATGTAGTATAAGGTAAAACCAAAATATTATTCTTCTTTATTGCCGCGCACATATGTTAGTTGTTACAACTGATTTTTGTACTATTGTTATATTAAAGTCCCATGTAAATGTTTTCAAAAATCTTTCAATAATAATCTTCCTTATAAAAATAACTTTTGACAGTCATTCATCTGAATTTAAAGTTTTTACTATCCATAGTCTTGCTGATTATCGCAAAGCAAGTCAGTTGTTTCTCATACATAACAAAATCTAGTGGCCAGCATTGCACTGAGCTGTGCCAGAGAAATTTCTTACAGGAGCAGATATATATACGCGCTATTCTGCGACATCATTGACGTAAGAATTTTCAGTTTATTCAGAATGATTTATCAGGGCCATCACGCAGCACTGCTGACATCTAGATTTACCAGTTTAGATTCACAGTCAGTTAATTATTGAAAGGTTACATTATGACATTTCTTTTTAAAGGTTATATATGAGTAACATTTTTATTGAGAGGTAAGTCACCTTTTTATTGCGAGGTTACGGAATTTATCTGTTGGGAGGTTACAAGGTGGACCCACCATTTGTGCTCTGTACTCCAGAGTTTTACCACTTACAGGCAGAAAAAACTGACTTGCACACTTGATTGTAAGCACTGAACAATTTTTCTCTCTCTCAATGTTAATTATTTGTTGTGTTTGTTTGTGTAGTTTTTCATCGTTTTCTTTTATTTATAATAGCTGCCTGATATGTCCGATGCAAAGCCTGATACATTTTAGCAGCAGCAGATATCAAGGCAGCACACAGACACGCTCCCTGACGTAGCTCCTGACACGTTGGAGTGGAAATCAAGTCAATATGCAGCAATATATCCATCACCTGCACCACTAAGTCAGCACATAGACTAACTAAAGTGCCTGATATGTCAGAGTTGGATACAGAATTGTTTCCAGAGTTTGAGTTTCCAATATATCCAACATATACACCGATTGCTGAGCCACCAGCATTGTGTAGTGCATCTGAAACATCAGAGCAGAACTCAATTCAGCATGAGGAATAGTTTCCAGACTTTGAGTTCTCACTATCAGCACCCTCTGAACTACTCATCAAGCAACTACCAAGGTTTAATACATCTACAAAAGTGGTGTTATTCAGTGCAACGTAGAAGCTGAATGCGAATGATAATAAATATGTAGTTGCAGGCATCTCCTCAAATCATGAGTTAAACATAATAGCGATTTTTGAAAATCCACCATTTAGTGAGATGAAACTAATGCTTTCAGATTATGAATGGTATCAATTATGTCAGAATTCAACACTAATAAGTGCTATGTTCGACTCTCAAATGCCGTCAGTGTTACTATATCCACATACAATATGTTTCGGGGACAATCCAAGAAAATTTACAACAAGAATATCACACAGTGCATTCACTTTCAGGTATTTACAATCAGAAATTTAATGTGTACTAGTTCAGCCATCCTCAGTGTGCTGCATGGCCATGTCAAATGGTGCCTATATGTATACGGAATTTTTGGAAATGTCTGCCAAGCACTTACCAATCTTACACGTCAGAACATTTCAGAGCAAGTCTTTGCCACAAATTTTGATGCATGCTGTGGCTCAGTACGCAGCGTGTAGAATGCATCTGTATCATCACCACCTGACTTTACTAGAGTATTATGTGCATATTTACATTTATTTATGTATCCTTTATTTTTTTTAAAAGTGAAAATAAATGACAATTTATCATCCTAAACTGTGGTTTGTTCATCAAAAACCTCAAACATGCTGAATAAAATATATAGTTCACATCACTAAAATACAAATAACAACAAAGCTTATATGATCTGAGGCTTTCCTGGCGAATGTGCTGTATCACAACAACAAAGTTTCTTTGCGTTTTCAGTAATACAGCTATATTTCGTAAGGATGAACTGGAAACATTTACCTATGGACAGTAGCACATAGAAGAACTGTAGCTCAAGTGTAAGTGCATAGTTGTACAAACACAGGATACATATCTAGTACAATAGTTTTACATATGAGGGAGACACAGGTTTGCAGTCCAGTTATTCCTTTATCAAAGAGACTTACCACATGAGATGAAACTCTGTTCAACTGTTGCAGCATCAGAGAAATACTTAAAAGTTCATACATGTCCTGTTGTAACCGTTATGTTACGGTCAAACTTAAAAGTTTGTTATTAGAAGAAGCAAAATGGGCGTGGAGTGAGGTAGCTCAAAAATTAAATTACGTACAGATGAATTATGCATATTGTCTGTGGGACTGAGGCAGGGAGGAAGGAAGGCTTATCTCCTCACAAGAATGAACTGTTAGGTATCACTGAGATTGCAACAGCTGGACTATTATTTGTTGTAACAAGCATAAGACTACACCAGGAGAGGGACTTAACACCTCTTCAGCTGCAAAATTTCATTGATATTGGTACAGTATTCACTGTTTCTACCAGAATATGGTGTGAAACTTCGATAGTTTCAATTATCAGCCAGTGGCGATCGGTTATGGGCAAGAAAATGTTCCAAAAGTAGAATGTGGCGATTGACAGGGCAGTGGTGACTCACGGCCTCAATTGATAGCAAGATACTGTGGTGGTGGTGATGCTGTTGCTGGAGACTCTTGACTGCATACTACATTAAGTAAGTAGATGTCGAGGCATTCTACTGGTGATAACAGTTCAGTTCTTGTTCTTGAAATATGGTGTTAGTTAGTTGGTTGCATGTTCCATTGATCAATCGCACTTTATGGTAGCCGTTACGATGTGGAATGTGTCAAGTGCACAAACGATGCACATATGAAGCAAGACTTTTTAAAATATACAGGGTGGCTGCCGGTCCAACTCGTTATCCGAAAACCAGAGGGGGCAATAATGCGTCGGGCAAATCGGGAGAAGCGGTATGGGAGAGGAGGTGGCATGTGAGCATGCCTTCCCCAAATGCAGACTGAGCCGTCCGAAGAAATGAAAGCTCGAACACATGACAGGTCGCACTCTTTGTGGGAGGGACAAGCTGTGTACTATCTCGATGTTGAGTTCCTCAGTGAGTGTCAGGTCTTTGCTGTCGGTGAGCAGTACAAGCACGCGATTATCTAACACCATGTCGTCGACGTGGTCAGGTGGTTTCTTACAGCACAAAACGAAGAACGGGGCGTCCGCGTCTCTAGTACCTGAAATGTCTTAAAAACCTGTGAACAGGGATGATGATGACATGCCTGAGGAACCCGCAAACTGTGGTGGTGAATCTTTGGATGGAGAAAACCCAACTGTAGGTTGAATGGACTCGTTAGCGGGTTCGTGAAAAGAACATGTGCTCGGGGAGTCCGACTGGGATGGCAGAGGGGTGTCGGAGTCTACGAAGGCAGGCTTGACCCTGTGTAGAGAAACGGTTTGAGGGCGATCTTTTATCATAATGTCGAACGTTGTCTAGCCCCTCCGGAGTACTTTGAAGGGGCCAAGGTAAGGGGGTTGTAAGGGTTATCTGACAGAGTCGTCCCTGAGCATGACTTGTGAGCAAGAGCTGAGTGCCGTTGGCACGTAAGTGTCAGGTGGGGAATGGCTGACAGGTGGGTGTAGCCGGGTGTTTCTAAAGTGTGCACGCATCCTTCTGATAAAGTCTGGGAAGCAGGGGGAATCCCTGGGATCTTGGGAAGAATGAGCTCTCTAGGTAAAACCGGGTTTTCGTCGAAAACGAATTCGGAAATCGTCCCATATAAATCTGGTTTAAATGTAGAACGTAGGCCCAACAACACCCAAAGAAGTGCCTCAGACCAGAGACAGTTGTGGCACCTGAGTGCAGTTTTAAGGGTGCGGTGCCATCGTTCCACCAACCCATTGCTTTGCGGGTGGTAGCCTGTTGTATGGATATTTTTAATACTGCAAAGATTACAGAGAATAGTAAAAAGTGCAGATTCTAACTGTCGACCCTGGTCGGTTGTGATGGTGGATGGACAGTCGAACCTAGTCATCCAAGAAGAAACGAATCCTTTGGCCACAGTTTCTGCTGTAATGTTGGGTAAGGGCATAGCTTCCATCCAATGAGATATTCGGTCTATTGTGGATAGGATATACCTGTGGCCCTCCAACGGAGGCAGGGGACCAATAAGGTCGATATGTAGATGAAGGAAACGTCCCTTAGGGATGTCAAACTTGCCTAGTGGTGGAGAGGTGTGACGTCCTATATTGTTTCATCGACAGGAAATGCAGCTATGGGTCCATGTTTGACAGTCCCGTTTCACAGCTTTCTACACTAAATGCTCGGTGACGAGGTGAGTGATGGCTCACGAGATTATGCAAGGCGTCGAAAGCCTGTCGGCGCAGTGTGGGCGGGAGCAAAGGCCGCAGAATGCCCGTAGAAGAGTCGCACCACACTTCGTCCGAAATGCCAGGGAACTTAGCCTTGGTACCTTGGTAAACACGAGCGAAGACTGCGGGTCCATGAGCAGATGCTGAGTGTCCTCGTCCGAAGCCTGTAGAGCGGCGAGGTCGAATAAATCGACGATACTTGAAATGGCATTGATCCGTGAGAAGAAATCAGTGGGGATGTTCTCCGTGCCTGTAATGTAGCGTACATCCGTAGTAAATTGAGAGACCAGGTCGAAGTGGCGGACGTCGGGGGGGGGGGGGGGGGGGGAGATGATGGAGGATCCTCTGGTGGGTTGCAGAAGGCGTCTGCCAGCAGTCTGATCAATAAGAATGAAGAAAGGATGGCCCTCAATGTCAGTGCAGAAATGTTTGACGGCCTCGTACACCGCCAGAAGCTCTCTATCAAAAGTGGAATATTTCTTCTGTGCTGTAGACAGTTTTTTGGAGAAGAAATGAAGTGGTGAAACTGTGTCGCCTTTGCTCTGTTGTAATACTGCCCCGACCGTGATGTCGCTGGCGTCTGTAGTGATGAATAAATCTGCAGATGGATCAGAGTTGGCGAGTGCGACTGCATGAGCTGAAGCTCTTTTAAGAGCCCTGAAAGCCTCTAGCATGGGTTCAGTCCAACGGACTGGTTTAACGTCCGAAGTTTGTTTGCCAGAGAGCGGGCCCGTCAGCGGGGCCTGCATGGCGGCAGCAGAAGGTAGATGATAGCGGTAGTAATTTACAGTACCTAGGAAACGTCTGAGTTCTTTGTATGTAGCTGGGGGTGGCAATGACGTGATAGCCTGCACGCAGAATTTGGGAGGCTGTATTCCATCTGCAGAGACAGTGTAACCCAGAAATGTCACAGAAGACTGACGCAATTGGAATTTTTCCTTTGTTGACCTCGACACCGTTGGATGTCAAAGTCTGGAGGACGTGGGATAAATGATCTTCGTGGTCTTCAGTCGATTTGCTGAAAATGAGTATGTCATTCAGGTATGCAAAACAGAACTCGAATCGTCGTAAGATTGAGTCAATGAAACGTTGCCACGTTTGTGGCACTTTCTTTAAACTGAATGGCATGAAGTTGTACTGGAACAAACCGAGTGGCGTGATGATCGCAGTCTTTGGAATGTCTTCCGGCGCTATGGGAAGCTGGTGATAAACACGTTTGCAGTCAATCACACTGAAGATTATGGCGCCCGATAACATATGAGTGAAATCGTTTATGTTTGGCACGGGGAAATTTTCAATGACAGTGCGAGGATTTAAACGTCTGTAATCACCACACATTGGAAAAGCACCGTCGTGTTTGGTAATGAGGTGAATTGGTGAAGACCAATTGCTGTCCAATGGCTGTAGGATGCCTGCCTCCAGAAGTTCGTTAATTTGCTCCCAGGCCTCATGCAACTTAATGGGGTTGAGGCGTCTAACCTTGTGTCTAATAGGAGGGCTGGCAGTGGCAATTATCTTGTGTGTCGTTCCGTCAATGATGGAAGAGACTGAGAACTGCACACGAGGCTGAGCAATGTTTTGACGTGGAGTTTTGGGATGAGTGGGGCGCTATGAGGTGTAGCCATTAGCGCAAGTGGGAAAAGGCAGCACGAAAGTCATATGCCTATTACGTGAGCGTGGTGTGTGCTTGTTTGTAGAGGTCAGCTGCACGCGCAGCATGGAGCGGAGTGGGGCGTGCAGCGAGTGTCTGTTGTTAACTTTTCCTTGGAGAACTGGCGCGGGCGAGAGAGGCGCTGGCGTCGCGCGAGGGACAGCGATGGCCGTCGAGTTGCTCGGCTGACGCGAGGGAGAGGGGGAATGTTTATCAACAAGCGGGGTGGCTGCCTGTATCATAGTGGGCGTGGTCGTGCTGCCTGAGCGAGTGTTGTTAGATATACTGTTTGAAACACGAGACACTGCGTCTTGTGGGCGCTTGGGCGGTGCGGAGGTCACTGAACGCGAATCATCACACGTATTGAATGTTTCTGAGCTAACCTGATGAGTGTTTGAACTGATGCTTGGCGATGAAGTTCGATCCGCTGAAGGAATTGCGGATTGTAGTTTCAACAGCGAGGTGCGGGCCACAGCGAACTAATTGTAAGTGTGAGCAATGCGTTGTTTCAGCTCGTCGTTCTCCTGGTGGAGGTGCACCGCTGAGTCGTATTCTGAAAGTAGGTTAGTGATGCAGGTTACAATCTTGTCCACGAGGGCGGAACACTCGCGAATTAAATCCCATGTTGCGGTAGAAACGGAACTTGGAGTATTGGTGCCAGAGCACGGAATCTGTGTGTTAGACGGATGATGTAACACTGAACACAGGACTACATTTGAGGAGAGCTTGTAATGGGACAAAAAATCCATACTGAAAATTGGTTCGTCGATGTCGGTGATGTAGAAGGTACACAGAACCGACAGTTCGTAACGTTGATGCATTAACAGCTCGTAGGAGAGACTTCGTTGGTGAAAAATCAGTAGGAGCCAATGATCGAGGTATGACAGACATGTCAGCACCAGTGTCAATTAGGTAGAAAAACTGCGATGAAATGACTGTCACATATAAACGACCGCTCGTCCGAGGGGCCGAGTGGACGGAGTGCAATGTTAGGGGATGCCTGTGAAGTTCCCTGCAGGAGTCGGCGTCACTTCGTTCCTGCAGTCGGCGTTTGGGTGTTGGCAAGGTAACCTGCACTTCTTGGCCTCAGCCCCAAAAATCTTGTGGTACCAACAGTACGGATGAGCTGGATGTGGCGGTAGTGGTGACTGTGATAGCGGGGGAGGCTTGTCCTGATTGCTCTGTTCTGGGATGTATCGAGGGCGGGCGAATCATGAGTGCTTAGAAAGAGGAGAGAGCGAACGGATACTGCCTGGCGGCGCAGAAGGCGTGGAAGCGGAACGGTCCCTGCCCCTGCCTGGAGACGGCCAGTAAACAAGAGGTGTAGTGCCACAAGGCGATGGGGGATTAGCTGGGTGTTTCTGGCGCAGGAGTGCATACAGCTGATCTGCAAAGCGTAGGCGAGAACCTATAGACTCGAAAGAGTGCGTCAGTAGGTGTATCTGTAGATCGGTTGGTAACTTGGCAGACCATACCGCCCACAGAGTGATATCTGGCGTAGTGTGTTCACTCACGAGTAACCTGAGGCAGCGCCAAAGTTGTGACGGAGTGCGGTCCCCCAGGTGCTCCTCATACAGAATCATGATTATCAATTCCTGTGGCGAACAGGCAAGTCGGTCCAATATAGTTTTCTTGGCAAACTCGTACTTCGGTGGCGGTGTAGGCGAAAGTAGGAGGTCACAAATTAAATCCGAGTGGTCGTGAAGATGTGTGACCAAACATAGGAACTTGGAGTTGTCATCAGTCACTTGATGCAGCTCGAAGAGGTGCTCCACCAGTGCGAATCATGAAACTGGATTGTCCTCGTATAGGGGAGGTAGCTTGGGTAGGCGGCCTGGAGGTGCTGGGATCCGGCATCACCGGAGCGGAAATGTACTAGAACACATGTTCAGAACAACGGCTGGCTGTAATGTCACTGAAGACGCCCGAAAACACGACGCGGCAGGCACAGTCGGTACCGGGGGAGCGAATGGGCGACTGGCGCGTAATGAGGGCCCGTAAACTGGACCGGAAATTGCAGGAATAGCACTGACATCGTTCAACTCGGAAATGACGCGGAAGGCCAGCGCGGCAGGCGCAGACGATACTGCGGAAGGAGCGAGTGGTTGTATGGTGGGAATCGAGGTCCCCCATGGGTGAGGGGGTAGGGAGAGGGGTGGCCTGGAGCTTAAAGTGGCAACAACGAGAGTTCTACGCGCACACTGGCCATGCAGCCTTCATGGTGGGGCCATAAAACACTGGTAAAACCTGTTGGCGGTCGCACTGTCATAGTACAACGTTGCTGGTTGAAGAGGCTATGTTGGGTGCACTCGTACTGGTCGCGAAACTGAGCCGCCCATCCGGTGGTTTGTTGTGGTGAACTGGATGCATAAAAATGTCTGTTACTGATTTGTGAAGAATGCGAGGCTGGTGTAGCTTGGTAATAGTTCATTGCGTGTGCGTTTTGCACAAATGGCGGCGTTGCAGACTGCACTACTGTAACCAACGTCGTGGCGCGTAGGGGATCAGAGCACATGTGCGAATTTCGGTCCCTTTGAACTTCGTATGACTGTTCGATGTTACACAATTTAGTAGATCGTCCACTTCACTTTTCACTTGTTGTTGTGCATAATCCGGCGAAACAAAGCCTGAGTCCATTGTTTGAGATATCTGTGTAACACTCGGCCGCTGTGGAGTTGCTAAAGTAGAAGTTATCCTCCTCAAAGATCATTGTCCGTTAGCTGCGAAATAACCAACGGCGGAAGGTTGTGTTGGCCTGGTCATAAGAGCTGGGCCTCCAGATCTTCGTGAAGAATGTTCAGTGATGTAGCCATGTCGTCGGACGTGCAACCTGTTGATTCTATACAACCGGCGCGGAAGATGTAGAACTTTTTTGTCTGGGGTCACCAATACGGGATTCTGGATATAGATCATAATATACATAATAAACAGTTCCCAATATTTTACCATAAAGACTGATACACATGAACACTGCATGAAGTACAAAGGCGGACTGAATTAAACATGGCGGCTCGTCAGAGCACTTAATATTCCAAAGATTGTAATTTTTGTGGTCGATGTGACCTTTCGACGCCACAACACTAATAGCTCATCTACTTTATTTTTTATTCCCCGGATATTTTGATGAAGTAAGTTGATACTGCCCTTAGCTTTACCCCTATTTACTGTAATGAAGTTTCTTTTGTTCTATTTATCTTGATTGTCATCTGGACTTTGGCTTTAACCTAAAAAACCTGTCTGCCTGGACCCATAAACCACACGGATCACACCCTTCAGTTTCTGCTAATAGAGAAGGAAACTTATTTTTCCCTACCCTATTCAGGTGCAGGCTATGTGTAGTGTATCCCCATCTACGAAAAGCATTTACTGGACCAACACTTATGTGAGATTTTGCTAGTGTATGGAGCATCCTGTTCAGCTCATTGTTAACATGCCTTACAGTAATGTTTACCCAGGGCTGATCATGGCGCTGAAAGACCTCCACAAACCCCACATTTGTGTGCTCAGTTTCTGATCCTATTTTATCCAGGTCACTCCTAATACTGTATCTTGGATCCACAGCCAGACTGTTTCCTGCTCCCCCATCTATAATTACCTGATCTTCCTTTTCAAAGTCCCTGCATAACTGACCTAAGTTTTTTGTCACCTGGCTAAGGCTAGCACTTGGTTTAACGAAACTAATGACCTGGTACCCTGCACCTAATTTCTACGGAAGCTGCTGGCCCACACCCCTCCCATGACTGCTGCCTGTAAGCAGAATTCTTCTTTTCCTATCCTGGTTTGATCCAAACCTGCCTTTTTTCATTACGCTAATATTCTACTTCACTCTACTTTCAACTACATCCTGATGAGGCCCTTCCTCCACTTCAGATAGCAAGCCAAATTGATTTACTAATTGAATATCTGGAGTTTTTTCAAGTGTTTCCCTTTTTCGCCCTTTGCTTGCTACCTTTTCCCAGTTCCCAGTCGTTTTCCTCCCTTAACCTACATAATTCCAAGTTTGCGTTTTCTAATTCAACCTTAAGGGCACAAATTTTTGACTTCTGTTCATGGATTTTTCTGTCCTTTCTACATAACCTACAAACCTACATAACACACAAATGGGTATTGAGCACTACTGTCATAGGAAACATCATACTGTCCCTCATATGAATTTCCCTCATTTTTGAGGGATATAATTCGACTTGCAAGTTAGTATAAGTGTCTTTCACTCTCAAATGTTGTGGCTATATGGCTGCTGGTTATAAGAACTACGAGTTTATAGCAGCACTGAAGTGGCTGGGTATGTTACTGCCAATGAAACAGTCGTCATCCACTCTATACACTAAATTATTTTGGCGTCATTTACAAGTGTAGCAGTGTAACTTTGTTTTTCCTTTCTTTTCTTCAGAGATGGCGCACAAGTACCCCCATCACCATCAAATGGTTCAAATGGCTCTGAGCACTACGGGACATAACATCTATGGTCATCAGTCCCCTAGAACTTAGAACTACTTAAACCTGACTAACCTAAGGACATCACACAACACCCAGTCATCACGAGGCAGAGAACCCATCACCATCAGTAGGACGAATGTGCATCTCTTGATTTTTTAGTTTCCATGCAGAATGAATGTATGTGTGAGTTGCAGGTTCACCTTATGTGAATTTTTAATTTCTGCAATTTTGGTTAAAATGCAAGTGTGCTTCCTGTACTTTTCATGTTTCCCATGATTTTAACTCAAGTCATACGGAATCTGGCTGCAGGGCAGTCACATCAGCATATTAGCACTGGGAATCAGAACTTCTATACTCGATTTTATGTTAGGTTATTGAATTGGTAGTATGCGTGTATTCTCTCCCTGTATGGAGCTATCAACAATGGATGGTGGTGCGATAGTAGATGAGTGGACTCAGACCTGCAAGGCCTGCGAGGCTCACCACAAATGGGGACAGCTGTCATCAGCTGATTGTGGTGCGATTCCAGGCTAATGGTGTACTGAACTGTTAGGTGGTTAGAGCATGTCGAGTGGAATGAAACTTAAGGGAGGCCAGCGAGTGGGACTCAGCGCTCCAAGCTCTCCATGACTCGCTGCAAATGCGACCAGCAGTCATTGGCTGGTAGTGAGGTGACTCCCTGCTAATAGTGTGCCAGACTATGAGGAGATAGCAGCATGCCGAGTGGAATGAAACTTAAGACAGGGCCACTCCAAACTTAATTGTTTAAACTATGATGTCACAGGCGTGAGGGAATTGTTTAAGCTCTAGACAGTTGCATTTTAACTTTGGACAAGTGGTGACTAACGTCAGGGGCGAATCTGGTGCCCATTTCGAATTCCATACCTAGAACAAGTGATCTGACAGCTGACACTGCCAGCCGCTACTTGTCTGAGTGGAGTGAACAAGACAGTCATCTTTTGTCGAACAGACAGACTTACACCTGCAGGGAGAATGAACATCGTTTGTCTCAGGGGGATCTGTTGTCATAGTGCCAGTATTATAGATCCTTGATTCTGACTTCATAAAGCCAGTGCCAGTATTCCAAATCTTGCGTTCTGACATCATGGATCGCCATCTTGAATTCTGAGCTCATGCAGTATGTGCTATCTTAATTCAGCATGGCAATGTGTACTCTTGGACTTCTGAATTTTATGCTAATTTATACCATCCAAAATTTGAATTTGCCGTCAAATTTGAATTACCCCTCGATTTTGTACATAGGGCAACTGGCCTTTGTCAGAAGGAAATCTGATAATGTTATTGACGACATGATAAATGACCTACGTTCTGCCAGAACACATACTGTGTACCTACTATTGTGCTTTTGATAATAAGGCTTTGATGTAGTACAAAGTCAAAAGGTTTTCGGAAATCGAGAAATACTGGGCCACCTGACTGCTTTGATCTATGTCTTTCAGTATGTCACTAAACAATTATCAAATATGAAAAACCAAGTTATGGTGTTGCACAATATATGTAGCAATCAGAAAACAGAACATGCCAGATTAGCCTATATAAAATGCAGGAATGAGTATAAAAAAGCCATCGTGGTAGCCAAAAAAGCACATAATTTCAATACCATTGATAATTCCACAAATAAGTGCAAAGCTGCATGGAAATTAATAAATGGTGTTGCTAAAGATGTAAGAAGCAAAAAAATTAATATAAGTCCCCAAAAATTCAATGATTTCTTTATTAAATCTGTTGAAGATGTAGGAAATACTATAATCAAACCTGATATCAGTTCATCAGAGTTACTTTCTAAAAATGTTTGCAGAACGCCAACAGACACAGGTACATTTATGTTCTCTGAGGTCTCACCTAGTCATGTCCTAAGCATTGTGAAACGGATGAAATCTTCAGACAGTGCAGATATATATGACATATCCTGTAATTTACTAAAGAAAGTAATAGACTATATTGTGTACCCCTTAACATTCTGTATAAATAAATGCATATCTGAAGGATATTTTCCCGAAGAACTCAAAGTGGCTAGGGTAGTTCCAATATATAAAAAGGGAGATATGGACTCACCTTCCAGTTACAGACCAACCTCTATAGTCACAGCTTTTTCTAAAATACTGGAATGTGTAATTTACCAACAGCTGTCTATTTTGAAAAATTAGGAATAATTAGTGAATCTCAGTATGGTTTTAGGAAAAAGTTGTCTACTGTGGGTGCTATAGACTTTGCAGTCAAATACTTACATCAAGTTTTTGAGGATAAGGGCTGTGCTCAACTCACATCTTGTGATCTAAGCAAAGCTTTTGACAGTATAAAGCATAAGCCACTCCTAGAAAAACTGGAATTCTGTGGCATTAGACATAACAGCCTTAAATTAATAAAATCATATCTTCAGAATCGTAAGCAAGTTGTTTGTGTAGGGAGAGAAATGTCGAGTATAGAACAAGTCAAGGTAGGTGTTCCGCAGGGATCTGAGCTGGGCCCCTTTTTGTTCCTGATAATGATAAATGATCTGCCGTCATTTATCAAGTCCACCACTGTGTTGTATGCAGATGATACAACATTTCTTCATGCTAGTGATTATTTCAATAGCCTTAAAACATGTGCAGCAAAGACAATTGACCAAGCATCCTATTGGTTCAAGGCAAATGGATTCCTGCTGAATGAAAACAAAACACAGCAGATGGTCTGTAGTCTTAGAGACAAGCTTCTGTCAGATGATCCAAGTTATGTCAAATTTTGGGTGGTATACATTGATGATAAATTATCTTGGGGTCAACATGTACAATATATTAGTGGTAAATTCTCAAGAGTTGTTTACCTGTTAAGGCGACTTATGGATTGTGTTCCTGAAAAATATGTTAGAACATCCTATTTTTCATTCTTTCAAAGTATAACAACATATGGAGTTATTTTGTGGGGGAACTCTAGCTGTGTACATGAAATATTAATAGTGCAAAAAAAAAGCTATTAGGATAATAACTGGTTCTGCATATAAGGCACACTGTGAACAGAAAATCATGACTGTTATAAACTTGTATATATACTATGTTCTAATCTATACGGAGAAGAAATTACCAGAAACAAAAACTAGAGAAAATGTACATAGCTACAATACAAGAAGGAATAGGTGCCTCTATATTCCTTACCACAGATTGTCAAAGTCACTCAACAGCTACGAAATCATGGGGTACAAATTATTTAATAATCTTCCTCAATCTGTTCAAGAATTACCTGAACAATTATTCAAACAAACAATTCATGACTCGCTAGTCCTCCACCCATTCTATGATATAAAAGAATTTATTAACTGTAATATAATACTATAATGTTAACAATAAACCTGTTGTTTCTTTCAAACTATTAATTGTATTTTAGTATGTATATGACATTGTCTATTGCTGTAATTGCCGAATGACAATAAAATTATTTATTATTATTATTATTATGAGAAATGTGTGAGCTGAGTTTCACATCATCGATATTTTCAAAATTAATGCTGGCTCATATGGAGGTCCTTCTGTTTGTGATGCATCACTACACTTGAAGTCAGAATATGTTCGAAATCCTATCACAAAAGGACGTCAAGGATATTGGATGGAAGTTTTGTTTATCACTTCTGATGCCCCACTTGGATACAGGTGTGAATTGTGTGATATGTCTGCATAAGCAGAAGAAACTAACGATCAAAGTCCGAAACAATTTATTGGACTGTTCAATTAACCAAAACAAATTCTCCAAGTAAAACACCAACGCAAAACAGTGATCCATCTTCGAATCACAACTCCATACAAGAATAAGATATAAAACAACTCAAATAATTTCCTACTAGTCTCCGCCAGAGACTTCGCCGATATACCAAGCCTAATACAGAGATCAGCGAGACGATCCAAGCTGGGCTGCCGGGGCGGCAGCTATCTAAGTCTGCTGGCGGTCGATGAACTGCCGATGTGCGGCCGAGCGCCGGCCTTTATAGCGCTTCGGCGGATGAATACCTCAGAACTATTTTCCATCATGTGGTTGACGTGTGAAAATAGTTCCGGGATCTGCAGCGACCTCTTCCTCATGCCTATGTGTGCCGGTAGTGGCCCCTGGTGGCTGCTGGTGTCTTTGCTGTGGAGTTGTTGTTGTGGTTGTTGCTGTGGCCTTTCATCAATATTACCTGTTGGTTGTGTAGTGCTTCGGTGTGCCTGCAAAGGCGGGCAACCCGCGGCTAGAGGCTGTCAGTTTGGTTGCCACAGCACTGTGCTATCTCCCAACAACTGGAAATGATTTTTATTTGAGGGATCTACCATAGATTACATCTAAAATAATGCCTAACTCGGTCGCACTTAAACCTAATAGGGTTGTGTTGGACCCTGGAACTTAGTTTAGTTTTAAGGACTTCAGTTGTTTCTTAAAGCCACTGACACTAATGTTTATTTCACTTATATTTAAGTGATACGAGAATTAAATTGAGGCTGTGTTTTTCTTTGGAAAGAATCAGTTGTAAACAGTTAAACATTGCTGCCTTTGCTTTGATACTCTTAGTTTTCGTTCCTCTCGTCCGTGAGTGACTGGATACTTTGGTGCCACTAGCAGCCTTTACACATGACCAAAATTTATTTGGTTTTGTAAAAATCTTTCGAAAATATTCTGCTACAGTAGTCATTGAAGGCTTCATCCATTGCTTTCTTGACAGCCGACCACGTTCCTTTCAGCGTCTATCCATCTGTATTGCTATTCTCTGTTTTACGTCTATTATGCAGTAATCTGTATTTAGAAGTTTTTTTTTTTTTTTTACAGTGAGTGTATATAGGAAGATTCCTTCCACCATGTACTGTTGTTCTGCCCTCTCCATTTGGTGCTTTGCTTTACTGTGTCTCTCCGTTAAAAGTTTCACTTCTTCAGACACATCCTAAGCTGCCTTCACATTAACGGTTTGGCCAAGTGATCTAACGAGAAACACCAGTATCATCACGTATTTTATTTTTCTTACTGGTTAATTCCGTAGATCATAAAGACAGGGTGATGCTACTGTCATCTGCATCCATAAAATTGATATTGATTTGTAGATGGAATCGGAAACCAAATATCTAGTGTCTGGTATTTCCTCATTTGCCGCCAACCTTTCCTTGTATGTCACAGATCCTTAAGGACTTTACAAGCATGTAGATTTAACGGTTCTTACTTTTTCTTAATTAAAGCTTTCTCTTGCTCGGGATTGATTATTATTAATACACAGTTCGTAAGATAAATAAAATACACATAATGTCATATTCCTGATCTGTTCATTGCAAATCTTAAGTATCTAGCAAGTGTTTTGTTCCCCATAGTCGCATAACTAATGAGGAGGTATTGAATAGAACTGGGGAGAAGAGAAATTTGTGGCACAACTTGACTAGAAGAAGGGATCAGTTGGTAGGACATGTTCTGAGGCATCAAGGGATCACCAATTTAGCATTGGAGGGCAGCATGGAGGGTAAAAATCGTAGAGGGAGACCAAGAGATAAATACACTAAGCTGATTCAGAAGGTTGTAGGTTGCAGTACTGGGAGATGAAGAAGCTTGCAGAGGATAGAGTAGCATGGAGAGCTGCATCAAACCAGTCTCTGGACTGAAGACCACAACAACAACAACAGTAAGCTTTATATATAACGTGGCTTTCAGCCTGCCTATAGGTAGTGTTCACAATGATGGATGGTCTACACTGAGCTGGCAACATTCAGAATGTATAATACTTATGGTGTGAGCTGACATCTAATGCAAGCCAGTGGAGTTACACTTCAACATCTAGCGTAAATATGTTAGGTGTCTAATGTCTGTTTGTATCCAAAGGGTCGCTGCAGAAGTATCTTTTTTTTTAAAAAAAATCGAGAATTTATTTCACACTTCAAAGTTGTTAAGAAAAAATTGCAAATATTGTAGTGATACTAGCAAATTTCTTTTCTCAGGTTTGACATTAAAATTGTCATATACATAGTCCATCAGTTTTCATATTTTTGTAGCAATGGGAATCCAAAGGGCCATATTATCTTACATACTTTCACTGTTACATCAGCTATAATGGTGAACTCAAAGTGGAAACACCTCAGGGAGAGTTACAGAAAAAAATTTAAGAAAACACAGAAAAGTGAGATTAGGTGATGCAAGGAAAATACAATTCTACTTGTCTTTGGTTTCATCAGATACATTCCTTAAAAGATGTAATTCCAAGATGTCTGCGATGTTACTTTTCAATCTCTGTATCACAAGATGAAGATAATCCTAAAAGGTCGTTACTAGCTCCAGTTGATGAACCATCGCCATTTACGAGTACTGCCTCACTAAAATGATGGAGAAAAATGTAGAAAAATATTGACTAATGATTTTGGCATCTCAAGGAGGACAAATTAGCTTTGATAAAGGACAGCAAGTTGCCATCCGAAATTATGGCACTTGATGCAACAAACACCCTTCTTCTTCAAAGGCAAATATTTTTAACACTTAAAATACAAGAGATTCTGCATAATGAATACGGTGAAGTGAACTCTATGAAAAGTTTTCCTTCAAAACATTGTGGACTAACTCATCTTACTTTATCATTGCACAACATTCCTTCTGCTTATACTCCTGCAACAATCTGTTGTCTTGAAATTTTTCTAGAATGTTCTGGAGCAGATACTCAAATGTACTATGGTTCATTCTGTATTATGAATAATCTTTCTCATGAAAGTTTTTAGCTCCTTCATGTGAGGAAATATATTCCAAAATACTGGTCAATATTGACGGGATAAGTCCATAACCACCTATTTCTTCTGCACTTCAAAACTCGATGAGTCAATGTACTGTCTAAACGTACCAATAAAGCTAAAATTAACTAAACTCATCCAAACAGGCGTTGAAAGGCCCAACAGTACTGACAGACCATTGTGTTATCCTCAGCAAATAGGAGTGACTGAATACAGATATGGAGGGGCATATGGTCAGCACATCGCTTCCCTGGCCCTTTTCAGCTTTCAGGACCAGAGCCGCTACTTCTCAGCCAAGTAGCTCCTCAATTGACCTCACAAGGGCTGAGTGTACATCGCTTGCTGATAGAGCTGGCCAAGCTCGACAGCTATTAACTTTGTTGATTTGATGGGAACTGGTGTTATCACTGTGGCAAGGGTGTTGGTTACTGGTAAAATAATGAAGTCGTTTTTCTGTAAGGTGGCTCTGACAGGATGGCAGTGAACAACTTGTGGTTGCACATGTGTATCTACGACCATGTGCGTCATCTGTTGGAAAGTGGGAATTCTTTAATCTGTGCCAATCAGACAGTCAATGATAAAACACAACAACATAAAAGCAACACAAAAAGACAAGCATTTCTCGCACTTTAAACTGATTTGAACTGCACAAAGATACAATAATACACCTGTGTCAATTGATAGCAATTCTTTTACCATGCCTACAGTGTTTGAGGCTATGTTGAACCCAACTATTATTCTTTCTGTTAAAATAGAAAAATCGAAATGGAAACTCCTTAGAGGCAGAGAGAAGAATTTAAATTTTTGGCAAAATGAGGTCAGGTGATCCAAGAGAAGGTCCATTAAAACGAATCTACTTCATCTTGGGTTCATCGTGTGAATTATCTAAAAGAAATATTATTGCTAAAAGCTGTGCACATTCCTTTGAAAAATAAGATAAGGTAATTATTACAACATGTGGTACTGGAGTGTCCCAGAAATACGAAAGCGAAAATGTCAAACAGGGAAATGTTGTGTATTAATTACTACAGACCCAGTGGATTCATCGTGGATCTAATTTTTGCTGTAAGACACCCACAGGAACAGCATTATGAATATGGAATAGATCTACTAATGACCTTTCTAGACATTGAAAAAGCGTATGATGGTGTGTGTAGAAGCAAAGTGTGGAAAGCCCTGGAGAATGGAGGAGTAGTAAAACATATTATTTGGAGGGTAATGGAAATGTACCATGGAAGTGTGACACACGTCAATGAGACATAGTGCTTCAATGCTGTTGCAGATAGAGCTCACAGCGGAATGGTTCTGCTGCTGTGCACTGCCCACTTATATAGCAGACTAGTGACCTTGATTACATAATGCGCTGATAATGGACTTAGACTCTGCAGGCACCAGCCGAAGTGGCTTATCCCGTATGCGCGTTGTAGCCGTACTAGCAGTGCACTTCTGCTGGTGCGCCAGCATGCCGCTGAGCCAAGTCGGGGCGGGGGGGGGGGGGGAAGTTGCGTCACCGACTCGGTAGGCGCTCAGCGGGCAGTGCGGCACAATGTTTTCGAATTTTTTCAAACTGTTGCATCCTTCAGCCCCCGGTTCGCGATGTACGCCCCCCGGTTGCTAACGTCAGGGATCACACTTTATTAATAATTATAGTACAAAGTAATATCTCCAGTTACAGTTGCATTTTCAGCGAGTACACCAAGACCTTTCATCTATACATGAATTTTTTCATCATTGCTAACTTTTCTATGGGAGTGTGTATATAATGTAAATGGCATGTTACTATAAACATAGCTAGGTCTAGTTTGAGTCTTTGGATCAATACCACAATGCCACGTCTTGTAAGTGATGACATCTCGATCGGTGAAATATTCCAGTCCAGGACGGGAGGCGTTTTCACAACGAACGATGGCTAGCGTGAACCAACCACTATGGGGGCTCAAGGATGCAACAATTTGAAAAAATTTGAAAACATAGTGCCGCACTGCGCGCTGAGCGCCTAGCGAGTCGGTGACGCAACCCGCCCGACTTGGCTTGGCGCCATGCCAGCGCACCAGCAGAAGCGCGCTGCTAGTATGGCTACAGCGCATGTACGGGATAAGCTATTCCGGTTGGTGCTTGCAGAATCTAAGTCCGTTATCAGCGTGTTACGTAATCAAGATTACTCATCTGCTATATAAGCAGGCAGTGCACGCCAATGGAACCATTCCACTGTGAGCTCTAACTGCAACAGCACAGAAGAATAGCTTGAGGCAGGTAAGTGCACTACTTTCACCATTACTCTTTGTGGTGTCGCCGCCAGACACCACACTTGCTAGGTGGTAGCCTTTAAATCGGCCGCGGTCCGTTAGTATACTTCGGACCCGCGTGTCGCCACTGTCAGGATTGCAGACCGAGCGCCACCACACGGCAGGTCTAGAGAGACGTCCTGGCACTCGCCCCAGTTGTACAGCCGACTTTGCCAGAGATGGATCACTGACAATTACGCTCTCATTTGCCGAGACGATAGTTAGCATAGCCTTCAGCTACGTCATTTGCTACGACCTAGCAAGGCGCCATTACCAGTTTATATTCAGTGTAATAATGTCTAAACAAGAGCGATGTTCTCCAATTGTGGATTAAAGTTAAGTATTCCAAGAACTACGTTCTTTTCTTTATAGGATAATTACTTTACCTTGTTCCAGACCTCACGCCAATCTGTGTGAGCTTAACGCGTGCCTTTCGGCTACCTCCGAGTGTCTTGGCTGTCTTGCCACGCCACTACACTCTTCACTGTAGTGATGGATGATGATATAATGAACACAGTAACACAAGTAATTTGTGAAGGAAAGATGAAAGTTATGGTGTTGCAGATCTGATGATTTAGGGAATAAGGAGGAGGAACTACAAGGGCAATTGGATGTACGGGAACGAACAGTACAAGAATATGGGATGAAATTTTGTATAAGTAAGAGTGAGATGAAGGAGAGAGGAACAACTGGAATAACAGTTGGTGGGGAACGATTGAGGAGAGTGGAGAGTTTCAAGTATCTAGGAAGCCTGATACTGGAAGATGGAGAAAAACGACAGAGTAATAAACGAGCGTGGCAGAAAAGCAGAAGCATTTCAGAAGCCTGATATGGAGCAAGGATGTACCCCAAATTTGTAAAAATATTCTATACCAGTCATACTATGTCCTGATTGTAACATATACATCTGAAACCTGGGTTATGAAAGGAAGAGAGAAAAGCAAAGTACAAGCCAGTGAAATGAAATTCTTGAGGAACAGTATTGGAGTGACAAAGATAGACAGGTTAAGAAATGAGAGGATAAGAGATTTAATGAAGGTGAAACCATTACAGGAGGAGATAGAGAAATCAAGGCTGAGATGGTATGGATGTGTTAAGCGAATGGAGGAGAAGAGAATACCCAGGAGGATACATGAAATGAAACTGGAGGGAAAGAGAACAAGGGGGAGACCAAGAGCCAGATGGCTGAAAGGAGTGTAGGAATGTGTCCAGAAGAAAGGAGAAGACTGGATCAAGGTGAAGATGGAGAGATGGTGGCAAGACAGAAGACGATGGACAGGCTTATGTTCCAAACAGACCCAGCCAGAGGCTGGAGACTGTAAAATGATGATGATGATGAAGAATTACTTTAGACGCAGAAATTTCTATAAATGTACTTGATATCTTTCGTTTTTTATATCCAGTCAGAAAGCAAATAAACAGAATGTCACAATATTTTATTAGTCAGTGCACAGAAAAGTCTCAGCTAACAGTTATTTATTCTCCTACTGGTATGTATCCCAAATTATCAGCCCACTTAATTGTAAGATATGGATAAAAATTAACTGCTTGCCTTTTGCGAGTATGATGTGATGTGTGGGCTAATGACCATAGAAGATTACTATCGTGTCATCGTCAAGGAAAAATTCGTATATATTTAGTGTTTTCTGAGTATGGGTGATAAAAATCACACTAGTGTTTGATACTAGGTCTGCATTGATCACTAGTAATTCGTTTCGCTATCCTGCAGTCTTTGACACTACATGAAATCTTCCTGAACTGCATTGGCCTGCTCTCGCGCATCGATGCCATTCAATAACTCACATCATAAGACAGAAATCAGTGTCATCACCATTTCAAAACCTCTTTTGTACTTTTTGGTATCTTTCACTCACAATAATGTACGATCTGAAACTCAGCGAATAGTAAACTAGACGCTATCATACTTTTTCAATAGAAGATTTTTAAATCAAGAGCACATGCTTGGCAAATTCAGTGGAAAAATACCTCTAAAGTAACACGAAGGACATGTATAACGTGGAAGTAAATAAGGGTACCATAAATGAAGGACATGTATAATGTGGAAGTAAATAAGGGTACCATAAATGTGTAATCATAATACACTTTTCATTCATATAAAATCTAGCTATACACTATACATAATGTGAAACTGGAAAAACGTGTGTACTCCTGTAATTATTATGCAGATATATAATGTAAGAGGTGACGTGTTTATCTGTGTATGTGCATGTAAGTATGTATCGAGATATACTACAATGTGAATTATGTAATGAAAATTGCCAATTTATAAATATGTAGAAAATTATATGTATTACACTAAACGTGCACGTACATGTATAACTTTAATTGACAAAGCCAACTGCAAGGCGAAGTTGATAATAGGATAATAAATAGACGTCAAAAAAGCATCATTTCATAGTGATTGTTATGAATTATGAAAAATAAATGATTTGTTAAAAAGCTAAAATCCCACACTATCCCGTTGGGAAACAAAATCAGATATTAAACCGAATACTTTCTTTAAAATGGATTGAGAAATGCTACACATCGTTACACGTTTTTTAATAGGGAAGTAAAACTTGTTAAGAGGAAAACGAGTTCAGAAAACGATGTGGCGTAGTATTATGTACTATCAAGCGGCATAAAGGCGGTACAATCGGAAAATCGGTTTTACCCTTCTGCAAGCAGTCGGCCAATTGTCCAGTGTGAACACTCAGGGAGGTGTGACTGTGATCACTGGTGCGCACATGTTGAAAAAGAGATATACACTTCCATGCTTCGCTCTGCTTGTGTGTGAGGCAAGCACAGGCACACGGCGAAAAGGTCCAAGGCGTATAGGTCTAAGTGTACCTTCACAGTCTCTTGTCGTGAGCTGAAAGTTTCAATTTCCTGGTTGACTTCCTTTATTCTGTTTCTTCATCTACTGCTTTCAAGAAAAAGTAAATATTCTATTTGTGCTTATACTGGCTATGAACGAGCACATTTTTCATCGTTCAAAATAATGAATTGAGCGCTTGTTGTAATTAAAACTGGCGCCAGCTATCATGTCTTTCTGAAGATCTTTGCAGTGGAGTTATAGGTTTTTATTTTCAAGTGGATGGATATAAGCTTTGGATGTATGATTGTTTTGCAGACTTCGACTCCTGTCAAATTTAGAGTTTATGTTTTAAAACCTGGGTGATGTAGTGACGCACGTAATTACTGAAGCACGTATTGTGGACGATGGACATCATTCAACACAGTTCATACCTCGTGCCTTTAACGATGTTTACTAAGTAAAAAGTTAACATCAACACAAGGAAATAAATATTTATTCAGTTTCAGCTACATACTTCAGCATAAACATTTCCATATGAATTTAGGTGTCTTCAATCGAGTTAACTATAATATCAAGGTACGTTAATATCGATAAGTACTAAAAATAAGGCTGTCTTATGCTGGTGTCGTGAATAAACATAATATTCAAGCCCAAACTTGTATAAATTTTCCAGCTGGTTGTTTTGTTTATTTATATTTGACTGTTTACCCACAGAAATCGTCATGTGGGTAATACATTTCTATCTGTTATTCATTCATTATGCATTCCTTCATTTACACTCGTCATGGTTCCAAGAATCCTATTGTCAACAATACTTGTCGTCCGATATTGTATGTTTAGCGATATCTGTATCTGATGCAATTACTAATAAGACTTACTCATTTGCAGTAGCAGGCTTTTCTGCTTTTAATTGATCCATCAAACACAAATCTGCCAACTGTAACCAGATGTAGGGAGGGATTCTAGAAAACTTGCTTCTGGTAGGTTACTGAAAATAAATTGTTGTAGCAGCTGTTTATTTGGTTTATGCTATTCATTTGGAACAGATCATTTATGTATATTCTGTAGGCATGTTTGTTATTGTTGACTTATTTGCCATATGTCATTATCTGTTGTACACTGATGTGACGAAAGTCACGGGATACCTCCCAACATTGTGTCGGACCTACTTTTGCCTGGCGTAGTGCAGAAACTTAACATGGCATGGACTCAACATGTCACTGGTACTCTTACAGAAATACTGCCCCATTTTGTGTAAGATCTGACTTCCCGATTATGTCCCATAAGTGAACTGGTTGGTAAATCATTAACTCAAATTTTCTAGAATGTGCTTCAAACCATGATTATGGTGCAGCGACATGGCACATTGTCATCCATAAAACTGCCATTGTTATTTGGGAACTATGATGTCCACAAATGGCTGCAAATAATCACCAACCACTGAACGTAACAATTTCTAGTTAATTATTAATTCAGGTGGACCAGAGGACCCATCCATTCCATGTAAACCGGTTTGTACTATTATGGAGGCCACCACTAGCTTGGAGAGTGTCTTGTTCACAGTGGTTTCGTGTCGGCCCCCGGAAGCTGAATGGTAGATGTGACGGATTGTCAATCCTCTGGGCCCATTTTTGATTCCCGGCTGGGTCGGATAATTTTCTCCACCCAGGGACTGGGTGTTGTGCTGTCCTTGTCATCATCCTCATCGACTGCGGGCCGCCAAAGTGGCGTCAGATTGAAAGACCAGCACCCAGTGATTGGTCTGTCCAATGGGGGGATCTAGCCATATGATTAAATAAATAAATGGCGTCTGTGGTGTCTTTGTCACAGTCAGTTCTTACCAACTGAAACCAGGACTCAACTGACCAGGCTGTCGTTTTCCAGTCATCAAGGGTCCAACTAATATGGTCACAAGTCCAGGAGAAGTGCGGCAGGTGATGTCAATGCTCTTACTAAAGGACTTAATGTCCTTCATCTGCGGCCATAGCGCATTACCACAAAACTTAGCTGAGTTGTAATAACAGATTTGTTCATCGTATGTCCCACATTGATTTCCGTAATTATTGCATGCAGGGTTGCTTGTCTGTTAGCACTGACAACTGTATGCAAATACGACTGCTCTTGGTCATTAAGTGAAGGCCATTGGCCACTGCGTAGTCTGTGGTGAGAGATAATGCGTGAAATTTGGTATTCTCAGCACAGTCTTGACCCTGTGGATCTCTGAATATTGAATTCCCCAATGATTTCCAGAAGGGAAAGAACAGAACATAGCAATAATACCTTTCTTTTGTTTTACATACCTTTTTGAAATTTAGGTTGTGGTTACAGCATTGTATGTAGTATACTGCAGTTTAGGATGAAAGGCAACAATTTGGTTGTGACTTGGTGAAACCAACAATGTTGTTGTCTTCAGTCCAAAGACTGGTTTGATGCAACTCTCTGTGCTACTCTATCCTGTGCAAGCCTCTTCATCTCCGAGTAACTACTGCAACCTACATCCTTCTGAATATGCTTACTGTATTAATCGGTTGGCCTCCCTCTATGATTTTAACCCCTGACGCTTCCCTCCAGTGCTAAATTTGTGATTTCTTTATGCCTGAAAATTTGTCCTGCCAACCAATCCCTTCTTCTAGTAAAGCTGTGCCACAAATTCCTCTTCTCCCCAATTCTATTCAGTACCTCCTTGTTAGTTAAGTGATCTACCCACCTAATGTTGATCATTCTTCTGTAGCACCACATTTCAAAAGCTTCTATTCTCTTCTTGTTTAAACTGTTTATTGTTGTGTTTCACTTTCATACAAGGCTACACTCCATACAAATACTTTCAGATAGGACTTCTTGACACTTAAATCTGTACCCGATGTTTACAAATTTCTCTTCTTCAAAAACGCTTTTCTTGCCATTGGTGGTCTACATTTTATATCTTCCCTACTTCAATCATCATTATCTTGCTTCCCAGATGGTTAAACTCATCTACTTATTTAAGCATCTCATTTCCTAACGTAATTCCCTCAGCATCACCTCATTTAAGTCGACTACGTTCCATTATCCTCGTTTTGCTTTTGTTGATGTTCATCTTATATCCTCTTTTCAAGACACCGTCTGTTCTGCTCAGCTGCTCTTCCAGATCCTTTGCTGTCTCTGACAGGATTACAATGTCATCGGCAAACTACAAAGTTTTTATTTCTTCTCCGTAGATTTCAATTTCTACTCCAAATTTTTCTTTTGTTTCCTTTACTGCTTGCTCAATATACAGATTGAATAACATCGAGGATAGGCTACAACCATGTCTCACTACCTTCTCTATCACTGCTTCCCTTCCATGCCCCTCAACTCTTGTAACTGCCATCTGGTTTCTGTACAAATTGTATGTAGCCTTTCACTTCCTGTATTTTACCCCTGCCATCTTCAGGATTTGAAAGAGAGAGTTTTGATCAACATTGTCGAAAGCTTTCTCTAAGCTTACAAATGCTAGAAATGTAGGTTTGCCTTCCTTAACCTATCTTCTAAGATACGTCATGGGGTCCGTAATGCCTCGTGTGTTCCTATATTTCTACGGAATCCAAACTGATCTTCTCCGAGGTCAGCTTCTACAAGTTTTTCCATTCGTCTGCAACGTGTTAGTATTTTGCAACTGTGATTTATTAAACTGATAGTTCAGTCATTTTCTCATCTGTTAGCACTTGTTTTCTTAGGAATTGGAATTATTATATTCTTCTTGAAGTCTGAGGCTATTTCACCTGCCTCATATATCTTGCTCACCAGATGGAAGAGTTTTGTCATGGCTGGCTCTCCCAAGGCTATCAGTAGCTCTAACGGAATTTTGTCTATGCCCACGATCTTGTTTCGGCTTAAGTCTTTCAGTACTTTTCACATTCTTCATGCATTATCTCCCTTCTCATCTGCATCTACATCCTTTTTCATTTCCATAATATTGCTCTCAAGTTCATCTCCTTGTATAGACCTTCTATGTACTCCTTCCTGCTTTTGTCTTTTCCCTTCTCTGCTTAGGACTGGTTTTCCATCTGAGCTCATGGTATTCATACAAGGAAGTTCTCTTTACTCCAAAGGTCTCTTTAATTTTCCTTTAGACAGCATCCATCTTACCACTAGTGATGTATGCTTCTACATCCTTACATTTGTCCACCAGCCATTCCTGCTTAGCAATTTTGTGCTTAACTATTGATCTCACTTTTTAGATGTTTGTATTCCCTTTCACCTGTCTCAATTATTGCATTTTTATATTTTCTCCTTTCATTGATTAAATTCAATATCTCTTGTGTTACCCAATGATTTCTACTAGCCCTCATCTTTTTACCTACTTGATCCTCTTCTACATTCATTATTGCATCTCCCAAAGCTACCCATTCTTCTTATACTTCCCTATTCTAGTCAGTAGTTCACTAATTCTCCTTCTGAAACCCTCTATAACCTCTGGTTCTTCCAGTTTATCCACATCCAATCTCCTTAGAATCATGCCTTTTTGCTGTTTCTTCTGTTTTAATCTGCACTTCATAATCAAGAAGCTGTAGTCAGGGCCCACATTTGCCCCTGGAAATGTCTTACTATTTAAAACCTGATTCCAAAATCTCTGTCTTATCATTATATAATCAATCTGAAACTTTCCAGTGTCTCCAGGTGTCTTGCACATATACAACCTTGTTTCATGATTCTTAAACCAAGTGTTAGTTATTATTAAACTACAATCTGTGCTTATTTCTACCTGGCGACTTCCTCTTTCTTTCCTTTCCCCCCATCCATATTCACCTACTACTTTCCTTCTCTTCCTTTTCCTACTATCAAATTCTGGTCCCCCATGACTATTAAATTTTTGCCTCCCTTAACCATATAAATAATTTCTTTTATCTCATCATGTATTTCCTCAATCTCCTTCTCATTTGCGGAGCTAGTTGGCAGATAAACTTATACTACTGTGGTGGGTGTGGACTTCATGTCTATCTTGGGTGCAGTAATGTGTTCACTATGCTGTTCATAGTAGATTATCTGAGTTCCTATTTTTTTACTCCTGCATTACCTCTATTTGAGTTTGTATTTATAACCCTGTATTCACTTGACCAGAAATCCTGCTTCTCATGCCACCAAACTTCACTAATTCCCACTATATCTCACTTTAACCTGTCCATTTTCCTTTTTAAATTTTCTAAACTACTGCCCAATTAAGGAATCTGACATACCACGCTCCGATCCATAGAACGCCAGTTTTGTTCCTCCTGATAACGACGTCCCCCTGAGTACACCCAACCCACAGATCCGAATCGGGACTATTTTACCTCTGGAATATTTTACCCGAGAGGATGCCATCATCATTTAGCCATACAGTAGAGCTGCAAGCCCTTGGGAAAAATTATGGCTGTAGTTCCCCTTGCTTCCAGCCATTTGCAGCACCAGCACAGCAAGGCTGTTTTGGTTAATGTTACAAGGCCAGATCAGTCAATCATCCAGATTGTTGCCCCTGCAACTACTGAAAGGGCTGCGGCCCTTCTTCAGGAGCCACACATTTGTCTGGCCTCTCAACAGATACCTCTCCGTTGTGGTTGCACCTACAATACGGCTATCTGTATCGCAGAGACACACAAGACTCTCTCCCCACCCCCCAACAGCAAGGTTCATGGTTCATTGGGAGGTGGGACCAACAATATAAATACAAAATCTTGATTATGGTGGAATACTGATCTGTTGAGTAGCTAGAGGTATAAGCTAGCCTCATAGGCAACAGTTTGGTTGTGAGTTGGCAAAACTGTATCAAAGATTTCACTTTATCTGCTTCCCTAAAAATACTCAGGCACCCCTCTTGTAACACAGTACCACTCTGCCAAGGGGATAGCTTTCTTAAGTGTAGGTGTGGATCCAGGCGCGCGCGCGCACACACACACACACACACACACACACACACACACACAAGCAAAATGCATTAACAAAATAATGCTTTGTACAGAACTTTAGAATATCTTAGAAAAAATTTTCATTTGGAGAACCGCAGCTTTTCAAAAATAATGTCATAATCTGGACAGTATGGACTCAGCATTAGCGTTGTTTCACATAGGACTGTGATTGTGAAAATACTTCTTCAAGCTAAGACTTTTTGAACTTCTAAGCGTGGAAATGTTGTTTCTTTCTTGTGAAGTTTTTTCCACCTATGTTCATGAAGTTAGTTTTTCTGTTATTTTTGGTTTTAGTGAAAGGTCTTTCATTTTCAGTCATACCTTACTCAAGTTACGTGTTCTGTCTGTGGACTCACAAACCTTATTGGGTTTGTTGTTGGCAACGAGTACAGTTGTCCTCTGAATTTGTGCCTTTTCCTTGCAAGAATGGTCTTGCAAGTGGTCACGCTCTAGTCCATCCATCATGGAAGCAACTGAAAAGGGTCCTGTGTCAAACTTGGCTTGTAATATCTAGGATTCCTTGACAATTTTGAGACTTAATTTTCAATTTGTTTTCTTTTTCAAAATTTGGTTGGGAAACCGGAAAATTTTACACCTAGGGAAACTATGTAACATTCCCAGACTATTAGTCCTGTCTCAAGGTTGCTACCTTTGTAATCATTCCCAGTATAAATACTGTCCCCATGCACCCACATACCTCCGTATCTTACTGCAGACCCACCACTGGCAATTGCTACATCATCGCAGACTGTGTTCGCTGCGTGACTTCATATGTAAGAACTTGATGATCTGTCAGTCACTTGAGTCACTTGTCACAATGGTTCTCATCAATGACCCTAGCAACACCAAATTCAATAGATTCTTAAATGTCGTAGCCTGACACAAAGTAAGGCAAGTTGCCGGTGTGTGTGTGTGTGTGTGTGTGTGTGTGTGTGTGTGTGTGTGTGTGTGTGTGTGTGTAACACAAGATTGATGCTAAGTAAATAGTCAAAAATGCTTGTAGAGAAAAAATGCTATGACTGCAAGTAATGTGAGACTGAATCAATTCGACTGAACAGAACAAAAATCTTGTTGTCTTTCCCAGTAAGTTGAGCTGGTTGAGTTATTGAAATCATCTGATGTTTCAAAGAGTGTCATTCCCATCATTGTCACCTCAGGGACTTCTTCTGCTGGCAGGGGTTGCACTTCAATTAGTGAGGACAGTGGTACAACCTCCAGGGGAACCTCATAGTTATCGCCTATATTGGAGGTCATACCCGTACCTCACGACAACTTGAGGAGAGGAACTTTGGTGGGTAGTATGTTGAATTCTTGGAGGTTGCGGTCAAGAAATGGGGCAGCTCTGAGAGACATAGCTATCTGCAATCACAGTCTCGGATGGTTGCTTGGATCCTCATGATATCATATCGAGCACATAAGAGCATCCAACTTCTTCAGTTGGAGCTAATCGCACTGTCACAGGAGGTGCTTTTGTTTGATTACTACATAAAATGAACAATGCTACATATGATCTGTGATGAATCCTTAATTTCACATAACTATATGACTGTATATGAGAGCCCAGGCTAACGAGCCCATAATTTGTGTTGCTTGAAAATTGGGCTCACTGATTAAGGTGTAGGAGATCAAAAAGGGTAACTCACTTTGGGATTATGGTACTATCCTTTGGGTTTGACCCATGATATCATCAAGGTGGTGGACATTAATTTTAAACTGATGCAATATGGCAACCATGATGCCACACTTTACACACAAGAACAGACACAAGTAATATAAAAAAATTTTAATTGCAGAAATTACATGAAGCTAATCTGACAACCACAGGAATTATGGGGTTTCAGTTGGAGACAAACTAAATATATGACAACCATAATAATTAAGTCATAACAAAACAAATACACATGAATCAAGCAAACAAATTCCTCAACAGTGACAAAACACCAATAAAGGTACCTTAAGAAACTGGTATTTGAATTTTACTTGAGTTATATTGCTTAAAGAAAGTCCACGATAACACCTGGTACTGGAAATACCAGATGCCCCAGGAGGAATTGTCAGTATTCAGGCATATGACAAGAATGATCATTAGAAGCAAAAAGGTCTAGCAAATATGGGCTGTAAAATGCATACCATAACAGCTCTGAGCAGTGTTCATCTTCACTGCTTGAAACACATCTCTTCTATTGAACAAGTGCTCATAGCTTGGAAGGTATGCATTTTAGAGCCCCTGTTTACTAGACGATTGTTTCTTGTTTTGATCCATACTACCTCCTCCCAAAATATAGAAAGCAAAGAGCTTGCAGTAGAAAAGATTTTTTTCACAGTATCGAAGAAGTGCTCATACCTCTTAAGACATGCATTATAGAGCCCATTTTACTAGACTTTCTTGCTTTGAGTGATCATTGCTGTTATATCCCTGAATATTGACCATTCCTCCTGGGACACCGTGTATAGCTCAAAAAAGATCCACTATGCCACATAACGGCACACAACTTGACAAAGCCAGTATCAAACACTTCACCTGACCTATACAGCTAAAATGAAGTCCGGGCATCCACACCATCGAAGCTCACTCGTATCTAATATCGAAAATGTAACCTCCTTAATGTAGATAAAAGAAACTTCTCAAATCTTCCAGTCACAGTCCAAATAATTACCTACAGTGAACAACACAATATAAGAATACACACTACAGTGATCAACCAAGTGGAGCTGACACTACCTAGGTTGTGTCCCTCCCCCCTCTTTCCACCACCCAACACACACACACACACACACACACACACACACACACACACACACACACACAGAGAGAGAGAGAGAGAGAGAGAGAGAGAGAGAGAGAGAGAGAGAGAGAAACAAAAACCATAAATGCCAGCCATTCTTCCCAACACAATTACGGCGCTGTCATCTGTCTCATGCGTGACAGCTAAAATAATACATCATCAACACAATTTCTTGAATGGCCACCATAGAATTCTCGAACCAGAAACCACACGTGTCTTGTTGACAATGCCACATATACTGATCCCTGGTCTGAGATGCAGCAGCTCCACAAAAGTGACTGAACAACTGTAGGAATTTAATCATATTCAACATGTCATCTCCCATTGCTACATGCACTGTCCTACTCCTGAACTTCATTGTCATACCCATAGCTAACAACAAACAAAACATAAAATTAAATCTCTGGCCATAAAGAGCACACTGCATTAGTAATTCCAAACTCAAAAACTGTGCGACCGCTACGGTCGCAGGTTCAAATCCTGCCTCGGGCATGGATGTGTGTGATGCCCTTAGGTTAGTTAGGTTTAAGTAGTTCTAAGTCTAGGGGACTGATGACCTCAGAAGTTAAGTCCCATAGTGCTCAGAGCCATTTGAACCAAACCCAAAAACAAATCTATTCCCGTAACTGCCAGCATTAAAATAACCGACTAACAAACTGCCACAACACTTCCAATATTATTCTTACAAATAGCACAAAAGCAGTATAGTGGATCACTATCACTCACAAACAATCTAGAAACATAATTATCCAACACCAGAGAATGCAATTGCATACTCCAACACCCCCTGGAAACATAAACCATTTCAAATATGCTGTGCCACTGTGTCGCCTCACAGCACAGTTACATTGGGAATCAAAGCAGATGGATGGTACTGCAAACTTTAATTGACCCCCATGCATCATCACTGCTGGCCACAGCTGTGTACAGGAGTCAATCTGGATGATACGAGAAAATAGGTCTGACTTTCCTCAGAGGTCACTGTCATTAGTTTGTCCATTTGTGCCTTGATCGTATTGATCAACCTCTATCTTCAGTGTTTAGTGCAGAATAAAACTGAGTGCTGGTCAGATATGATATATCGTTCCTTTGGCAGAAAGAACAGATCTCAACTGACCTGAAATGTAGACTGTTGTTGGATACAGTGATGTGTAGTGCCCATCAGTGCTGAAGATAATCACTATTGCACGGATTGTAAGTGCTCATGTCATTGATAACACCTGGGCAATGTCTGGGAAATTACTGAGGGTGTCCATGAAAAGTAACCAGATAGTCTCTTTCAAAGACCCTCAAAGTCAACGTACTGAGTGAGGTGACACAGTGGTTATCACACTTGATGCACATTTGGGAGGATGATGGTCAAAAACCATGTCCAGCCATCCAGATTTAGGTTTTCCGTGATTTTCCTAAATTGCTTCAGGCTACTGCTGGATGGTTCTATTGAAAGTGTACTGCCGATTTCCTTCCCTATCCTTGATACAATCTGAGCTTGTGCTCCATCTGTAATGACCTTGATATTGATGGGACGTTGAACCCTGTCTTTCTTTCTTTCTTCCTTCAAAGTCGATGTATGCTTGGTCCCATGGATGATTGTGTGAAAACCAGTGGAAGAAATTTTTGCATTGGATGTGACTGGTTTTATGCATGCTTGGTAGACTCAGACCAGAAGTTTGACTTCCACATCAATACTCAACCAAAATATGTAACACCTGGCCAATGCATACATCCTAGATGTATGACAATGTTTCTCAGGACATAGTCTGAGGATGAGAGGCTGCAACATAGTTTAGATCAGAACTCGACGCTTTGACTCTCCTGTGGTCAGTAAAACTATATCCTGATTAATGTTGAATTTGGTGTATCGAGACATAGTTCCATTACAGTAGCGGAGGGAAGGCGTACACAGGAGAAGATATAGACTCAGATTGCAATATGGTAATGATGAAGAGTAGGCTGAAGTTTGAAGACATTAGTCAGGAGGAATTAATATGCAAAGAAGTGGGATATGGAAGTACTAAGGATAGATGAGATACCCTTGAAGTTCTCTAAGGCTATAAATGTAGCAGTAAGCGATAGTCCAGTAGGCAGTACAGTTGGACAGGAATGGACATCTCTAAAAAGGGCAGTCACAGAAGCTGGAGAGAAAAACGTGGGTACAAAAAAGGTAACAGTAAAGAAACCATGGCTAACAGAAGAAATACTTCAGCTGACTGATGAAAGAAGGAAGTACAAAAATGTTCAGGAAAATTTAGGAATACAGAAATGCAAGTCATTGAGGAATGAAATAAATAGGAAGTGCAGGGAAACCAAGGTGAAATGGCTGTGTGAAAAATGTGAAGAAATCGAAAAAGAAATGATTGTCAGAAGGACAGATTCAGCATACAGGAAAGTCAAAACAACCTTCGGTGACATTAAAAGCAAGGATGGTAACATTAAGAGTACAACAGGAATTCCACTGTTAAATGCAGAGGAGAGAGCGGATAGGTGGAAAGAATTCATTGAAAGCCTCTATGAGGGGGAAGATTTGTCTGATGTGATAGAAGAAGAAACAGGAGTCAAGGAGAATTTAAAAGAGCTCTGGAGGACTTAAGATCAAATAAGGCAGAAGGGATCGATAACATGCCATCAGAATTTATAAAATCATTGAGGGAAGTGGCAATGAAACGACTTTTCACGTTTGTGTTTTGAATGTATGAGTCTGATGACATACCATCTGACTTTGGAAAAATATCATCCACAAAATTCTGAAGACTGCAAGGGCTGACAAGGGCAAGAATTATCGCACAGTCAGCTTAACAGCTCATGCATCCAAATTGCCGACAAGAATAATATACAGAAGAATGGAAAAGAAAATTGAGGATGTGCTAGATGATGATAGGTTTGGCTTTAGAAAAGGTAAAAGCACAAGAGAGGCAGTTCTGACGTTGCGGTTGATAATAGAAGCACGACTAAAGAAAAATCAAGACACGTTGGTAGGATTTGTTGACCTGGAAAAAGCATTTGAGAGTGTAAAATGGTGCAAGATGTTTGAAATTCTGGGAAAAATAGTGGAAAGCTATAGGGAGAGATGGGTAATATACAATATGTGTAAGACCAAAGAGGGATTAATAAGAGTGATCGACCAAGAACAAAGTGCTCAGATTAAAAAGGGTGTAAGACAGGAATGTAGTCTCTCACCCCTACTATTCAATCTGTGTATCCAAGAAACAATGATGGAAATAAAAGAAAGATTTAGGAGTGGAATTAAAATTCAAAGTGAAAGGATATCAGTGATATGATTCACTGATGACATTGCTGTCCCGAGTGAAAGTGAAGAAGAATTAAATGATCTGCTGAACGGAATGGACAATCCAATGAGTATAGAATATGGATTGAGAGTAAATCAAAGAAAGATTAAAGTAATGAGAAGTAGCAAAAATGATGACAGTGAGAAACTTAACATCAGGATTGATGGTCACGAAGTAGATGAAGGTAAGGAATTCTGCTATCTAGGCAGTAAAATAACCAGTGACGGATGGAGTAAGGAGGACATCAAAAGCAGATTAGCAATGGCAAAAAGGGCATTCTTGGCCAAGAGAAGTCTACTAGTATCAAACATAGGGCTTAACTTGAGGAAGAAATTTCTGAGGATGTACATCTGGAGTACAGCATTGTATGGTAGTGAAACATGGACTGTGGGCAAACCAGAACAGAAAAGAGTCGAAGTGTTTGAGATGTGGTGCTACAGACAAATGTTGAAAATTAGGTGGTCTGATAAGGTAAGGAATGAGGAGTTTCCGTGCTGAATCGGAGAGGAAAGGAATATGTGGAAAACACTGATAAAGAGAAGGGACAGGATGATAGGACATCTGTTAAGACATGAGGGAATGACTTCCATGGTACTAGAGGGAGCTATAGAGGGCAAAAAAATGTAGAGGAAGACAGAGATTGGAATACATTCAGCAAATAATTGAGGATGTAGTTTGCAAGTGCTACTCTGAGATGAAGAGGTTGGTGGCATAGGAGAGGAATTCGTGGTGGGCTGCATCAAACTAGTCAGAAGACTAATGACCCCAAAAACAAGGGGGGAGGGGGGCAGTTGCTCTGATCAGCCAAGATAAGCATGGCATGCTATCCAGTGGAATGTGAGATCCTGATGCGTGAGTCTAGCCACTTCCTGGACTGTGACAGGTAATTTTTCATTGTGCCCCTAATAATTTCATCGAGCTGGAAATAAAGTCTCTCTTGTTTACCTCACTCATAATTAGAAGCCATTGGTATATGCTTTGGGTCACTGACATGTTGAACAATGGAATGGTAGTGTGTCTTATAATTGCAGTTGTTCAGAAACAGTGTCCATTACTGTAATCATTTGCTAAGGGGCCAAAGAATTCAATTAGTGGCTTGTGGGCCATGATAAGATGGTGTGTAGGAAGACGTGGAATTTCTTGGTATCATAATAAAGGAAGCAGTGTCTCCTTCTCTGTTTTACTGTAAACATATGTGCTGCTTTTAATGTTTTGGGCTTATAAGCAGTTGACTGTGCCATGCCATCATGTGACTTATGTGATAGCATGGTGTCTCTCTATGTAAAGCATCTATTGCCAGGTGTAAACTGTATGCATGATATAAATGTGACCTGACTGAGAGTAGACTTAAAACACGTTTTTAGCTTTAATAGTACTTCTTTACTCATGGCATACCAGTGACATTAGATGCCCCTTTTGTGAAGATAGTTGAAATGGTGATATATTTCCGAAGAGTTCAGTATAGATTTGCTGAAATAATTTGCTGTATGCAACTGCAGCTCCTTCAAATCTTTGTGTGCAGGGAGATTGTCATTTGCTTTGATGTGGGGCCCGAAACCATCTTTGTTCACCACATGATCAAGATACTGATGTTGCATTTGAGAAAAAGTTATATTTATTTAACTTGTATTTGATCCCACTACTTCTAATTTTATCTGTTTTAAGTTGTTGAAGTGTTGCTCTTGTGTAGACTCAATGACTTTTATGTCATCTAGATAAATTTGCGACATATGTTCCTCCGTGCATAAACTTTTACAAGTAGTTTTGAAAAATTGTTGCAGATTTTGCAACTGCAAGGGGTAATATTTTATACTGATACAGCCTGAAATGTATATTGTTGACTGTAAAATTCTTTGATTTTACATCTAAGAATAAATGCAGGTAAGCATCTGCTAAATCATCATAGAATAGAACTGGCCCACCGATAACTTAGCAAGTAGCTCTTACACTCATACAGTCTTATAATCATCTACATTAAATTGTTGATAGGGGTTTTTTAAGCATCACAGCTCTGTAGTGTACCATTAGACTTCTTAGTTACAACCATCGATGTCACCCATCGACTAACTGTAGCTGTTATCACAACACATGATGCCTGTAAACAATAGTGTTCCCCTTTAATCCGTAGCAAAAGGCATGTGTCCGTCCCAGAAAAAAAGAAGAATGGCATGAAGTGTTAACTGTGTTGTGCTTCAGAGTTTTGTGCACGACCCATTTAGTTTTTGAGAAATCACAATGCTCCTCACATAAAGCGTCCAAATCATTAAACATAATACTGTTAGAGTTTATTGTGAACTATACTATGATTAATGCTACTGCAACTACTATCTACTACTACTTGAATTTCTATCTACACCACATAGCATCTGAGGATATGCACTATTTTTGCTTGAGTCAGTGTTGACAAGGAGTTTCATATTACATTCCTAATTGCCTTTCTTGAACTTTTCTATGATGGGAACAATGGGATCTGCAGATAATTACATTGCCTTTTCATCATTTGATTTCAGGGAATATTTCATAGGATGTACTTTAGCCATACCAGATGCACATTGTGTGGGTGATGCTCTTTCAGATGACAGGGCTGTGTGATGAACCTTGCTTAAAATAGTGTCAGAGTTTCTCAGAGTGTTAGCCTAAACTTCTTGCTGAGAAGCGACATGCACATTGCTCCAGACATTTCAGAGTTTGGATAACTTGTCATTACTTCCCTAACCCTTCTCCATAAATAGGGATATCTTACCCCACAGTACTTTTCTCTATATATTACACTACTATGTGTACTAAGTTTGGTTGAAATTTCGCCATGCAGTCCAGAGTTATTATAGCATATAACATGTCACCATAATCCCCTGCATCCCCCCCCCCCTCCTTCCTCCACCAACACCACCGTGTCTAGGAGTGCTAATGATGTCCTGGTTCCACTGTATTTCTGTGTATTTCATATTTGTACACACCTTGGTTGAAAGGGTATCGAGTGTTCCAGAGTTACACTTTACATGTGATATCTTCTTATTCCCAACCCGACCTCGGGGTTAAATGACCTCGGGTTTGTCACCAATTGCCCCAAAAATGTCAAAAATTATAGATTTGGCACTAACATAGTTCATTCCTGATTTTTTGTAACGCTCTTCACACTCCACATACTCCTAACAGTGCTAGTAATGTGTTACCATATTACTTCCATGAAATCCAGATAAGGGAACTTGCTATATGGTGCATCTTCACATCTCACCAACCTTTGGACTTAAACTCTATTAACCAGAGCCCCCCTTCCGTTTAGTAGATTTCCATTATTTAATCAATTTTGCACTATGTTTCTTGTAATTACCTTTTCATCTTAATCTTTTCTTCCCCCACTCCCACCTTTTTGCTTATTCTTTTTTGTTTTTCCTCTGTCTCCTTTCCTCCTTCATCTCTTCTTAATTGTCCTATTCAATCCACGTTTCATATAGCTTTTTGTTATTCCATCATTATATATCTCACTGTCCTATCATTCCTGGTGCAATCCTTACCTGTACTATCTTTGACCTCTTGTGAGCTCTAATTGGAAAAGATCAATTTTGGAGTGTGGAGCATCAACCAATTACAATCTTAAGACAATTACAGCCAGTAAATCATAACATCTGCCACACTCCTTTAATGAGGGCTTGCTTAAATCTGTCTGGAAATTTAACTCTAAACATGATGCGTTTCACAAATTGTATTTGAGTACGACAGTGATACTAGAAGAAAAGGGTTTGAATACAGGATGTTTGAAAAAGAACTCGCTAGTTTTAAGTATAAATTTAATGAGGAAATTAATGAAAAATTACATCAGTGAGTACATATCATGAAAGAGAATGCCTTCAAGTTTTGTTTAATGATAGTAGACGTCAACGTGGGATCCATTTGTTGCCCTGCACACTTCGAGGCAATATTTCATTTCTCGCCACATATTCACCAACATTTCAGGTCTAACCTCATCAGAAAAGAGAATCTTTTTTTAAAAAAATGGACATCATCATCAATTCTGTGTAGAAAGTCAACAGCAAACTCATACCTTTCAACTTTATCAGTAGGTTTTATTTTATGTAACAGTTGCAATTTGTAGACACTCAACTTAAGTCTTTTATGCACAACATCATACACAGTACCTTTAGGCAATCCTAATTGTAGACTGTGTGTGGCCAATGACTTCTTCAGGTTCCGAACACACGAAACAAGGATATGTTCAACAACATCTTCAGAAGTTCTCGGTCTACCTGGTGATTTTGCTTTAAAGGCACTACTGGTTTCCTTGAAAGACTTTTGCCAATGACAGTTTTTGCTGTAGGTTGCACTGTTATAACTGACTCAGTTTTCACAAGCCAAATAACACACTGTGCTTTCCGCTGCGGAGTACACATTGTTGCCCAGTTGCTCTGCACTGCACTGCATCCATGCCTGGACTGAACTGAGGGAACAGAGGAAAAAAACAGCACTGGTGCCATCTCAAGGTCAAGCAGACCTGCCAGCTGCAAGGGAGCTAAACTTGGAGAGTTGATGAATCAAGCACCACAGGCTAGAATAGTGCATGTCACTTTGTACAGATTCCAGGACACAATAAAACTAGGGAGTTCTTTTTCAAACACCCTGTATTTTTCTAGAAATGTGCCCAAGCACAAAAGAGTTAGTTTTTAATCAAGATAATTGTTTTCTTGATTTTCTAACAAGAAGCAGAACTAAATTTATATTTATTGCGAGGTTTGTTCAAAAAATTCTGGAACATGATCTACAAAATTTATCTACACTTACTTTTTACTTGTTGTGCATGGTGTCCTTCAAAATACTCTGCTCCACAATTGATACGCTGCTCCTAATACTGTTTCCACTTCTGGAAGCAGTCTTGGATAAAACATCTTGCTGGATCACCCCAAGTGCTGTCAGCGAATTTTCTTTTATGTCGTCCATCATTGCAAATCTTCATCCTTTCAACGGGGTTTTCAGCTTTGGAAATTTAAAAAAAAAAAAAAATCAACAGGGGCCAGGTCTGGAGAGTACAAAGGATGAGGCAATGGGGCAACACAATGCATTCCAAGATGCACTGTCAGGATTTCATGACATGATCCAACTGAAATATTCCATTCTTCCACGGTCTCTCAGACAGTCAGTCTGCAGTTGGCACACACAATGTCGTTAACATTCCTGAGATGAGTGTCATCGGAAGACATCGATGGGCGTCCTGAATGAGGGTCATCTTTAAGTTTGGTCTGGCCATTTTTAGACTGTGTGAATCATTTGTGATACAGAGTATGACTTAATCACTCATTCCCGTAGCCTTCCTGCAGCATTTGGTGTTTCTCTGTAGAGGTTTTCATGAGTTTAATGCAAAATTCAATGCAGACACATTGCTCATCTAACTCTGCCATCTCGAAATTCGCAAACTGTGTGACACTACATTCTACTCAATACAGCACTGAACAACAACTAACAGACGTACCACAATGAGTCTTCTGGCAGTTACACAGCAAACACAGGCATGTGCAGAGATGCCAACCACATTTCCCTCCAAAACACCATTGGCGCATAATTACGAATGTTCTGTAATGTGGCTTCTTATGTATGTATGTATGTTTTTCCTTTGCTGGCACTACATGTAAACTATTAGTTATGTTTATGGTGTGATTGTTAAAAAACTTTCATAAATAATGGAAGGAGTGAAAGTAAGCACTGAACTGTATGGTTGATTGGGCCCATAAAGATGACAGAAATGTTGCTAAGTATTCACATGATGTCCTCCTGCAGAGATAACTAGTATACAATTCACATACCAGTGCAGTAGCACAGTGCAGTCTACATCAATATCTGCTTCTAAATACATACTCCTCACACACCGTATGGTGTTAGCAGAGGGTACACTGTACCACTGCTAATCATTTCCTTTCCTCTTCGACTTGAAAGTAGACTGAGGGAAGAAAGACTATCTGTATGCCTCCGTAATAGCCCTAATTTCTCATCTCTTGCCTTCATGGTCCTTATGCGAAATGTACCTCGGTAGAGTAGACAGCTACAGTCAGCATCAGATGCTAATTCTCTAAGTTTTCTCAATAATCTGCAAAACAGACTTCATATTCCCTCAATGGATTCCCATGAGTTCACAAAGACTCTCCATAATACTCACATGTTGAGTGAGCCTGCTGGTAACAAATCTAGCAGCCCGCCTCAGAATTTCTTCATTGTCTTCCTTTGATCTGACATGTCAGGAATACCAAACACTCAAGCAGTACCCAAGAATGGGTCACACTATTCTTCCAATGTAGTCTCCTTTACAAGTGAACCAAAGTTGATCATTTGCCTTCCCTACTACTGTTCGTATGTGCTTACTTCATTTCATTTGGCTTTGCAGCATTACGCTTAGATATTTAATTGACATGACTGTATTGAGTAATTCATCACTAGTGCTGTAGTCGAACATTGCAGTAATGTTTTTCTTACTCATCTGCCATTAACTTGCAGTTTTCTACATTTAGAGCAAACTGCCATTTCACACACCAACTAGAAATTTTGTCTACCAAGTTGTCTGGTACCCTCCAACAGTCATGTAATGACAAAACCTTCCCATAAAACTCTGTTCCACTCCCTCTCTTCACACCTCCTACTGCCCCCCCCCCCCCCCCCCCCCCTCTCCACCGCTCTCAACTCTATAGTCCAAAAGCTGCGGCCTGTCCCGTGACTTTTGGCATGTGTTGCTTTCAGTTCTCCAAGGTTATCAGGATGCTACCGTCATTTACACTGACGATTCTAAAATCATGGACAGGACAGGATTTGCTTTTAAATCCACTATGCTCAGAATCATCAGCATTGCTGGGAACGTGTAGTGTCTGTATGGCAGAGCCGATAGCCATTAACAGATCTCTACATTTTATTAAACAAGCCTCCCTTGACCATGTTTTAATTTACAGTGACTCAGTAAGCATTCTTCAGGCCATCGGTCACTGTTATTCTTTGTCATGACTTTCTCTCTGACCTTAGTCCACACTGCCCACTCAGTTGTCTCTCTCTGGGTATTAGGTCATATGGGTGTCACAGGTACTGAATCAGCTGACCGTTTGGTTAAAGAAATGATTGCTCATCCCACACTTGACTTGATGATCCCAGATTCTGATTTGCGGGTGAATGTATGGTCTCCTGCTCACTTGGAGACGGGACAACATACGGTGGGGTACTGCCCCTACTAATAAACTCTGCACCATCAGAGAGTCTGCTGCTGCATGGCAGTCCTCCTTCCATTCCTCCTGGAAGGAATCCTTCATCCTGTGTCACCTACACATTGATCATACTAGACTAACCCAGAGTTTTATTTTGTGTAATGAGCCATGTCAACACTATGATTGTGGAGCCTTGTAGACAGTTGCTCTTATCCTGGTGTGCTGCCCACCACTCCTGGCCCTCCATGCTAAACATGGTCTTCTGAATTCTTTGCCTTTAATATTAGTGGATGATTCATGAACAGCTGAACTGTTTCTCCATTTTTTTCTCTGTGAATGTGGTTTTTCTTCTGAGATATAAAGTTCTAACCATCTTCATGTTGGGGGCAGGGTGATTGGGTTTGGTGCATTTCATGCTTCTTGCTGGGTCTGGGGGCTCCTTGATCCTATGGTCTTTGTCAGCTGCCTCTTCCGACTCTCTTTTACTCTGTTTTAATTGCTTTTAAGTGATATTTGCCTCTCGTTCTGTTGCATCTTTTTTTCCATTTTATGGGTAGCACTCTGTTGAATAGTGGGTACCCTGTAATACTGTAAAGGATCTGTGGTAGGACTGCTCCCATCACCTGTTGAGCACAGGCTTAACCAAGCTGTTGCCTTATCTATCTTTCTCATCCTTTTTTACTTAGGCCGGTATTACATTATCAAATTTCTTTGTCAAAGATTTGATCAAAGATGTGATCCAATATTCCGTCCAGTATATTTGACAAAGATCTTTGACGTAGCGCTAGAAGGGGTATTACACTGTCATCAAATTTTTCGTCAAAGTTCAAGATGGCTGACAACAACTTGTTATTAACCGCAGCAGTTGTACGTACCCCAATTGCATTGTGTGCACATGCGGAAAAGAAGTGGGGGAAAAATGGAACCATACATACGAGGTTGACAGTCTTAACAGTCCTGGGATTACAACTTGATAATAAATTCAGTTGGTAGGAGCACACCACAGAACTGCAGAAAGGCCTTAACAAATCTGTATTTGCAATTCGAGTGTTAGCAGACATAGGCAACATAAAAATGATAAAGCTTGCATACTTTGCCTACTTTCATTCCATAATGTCATATGGGATAATATTTTTGGTAAATATTGAAGTCAAACAAAAGTTTTCAGAGTCCAAAAGCGTGTAATATGTATTATTTGTGGAGTAAATTCACGGACATCCTACAGAAACCTCTTCAAAGAACTGGATATACTAACTGCTGCCTCTCAGTATATTTACTTCTTAATGAAATTTGTCATAAATAATATATCTCTTTTTCCAACAAACAACTCAGTTCATACATACAATACCAGGAACAAAAATGATCTGCACAAGGACTTAAAAGCACTTACTATAGTTCAAAAAGGGGTCCACTACTCAGGAACACTCATCTTCAATAATTTGCCAGGAAACATAAAAAATTTAGTTAGAAATAAAGATCAGTTTAAAAGGAGCCTGAAAAACTTACTACTGGCCAACTCCTTCTACTCCATTGGCGAAATTTTTAATAGAAACAAATGGTGTATTGTATTTATTCATACTATTAGTATTGTTATTTCAGCTTTAAAAAAATCGACATGTTCCACATCCACGAGGATCTCCTCAGCACGGATCTATGGAACGAAAAACTAATATAATCTGGGTGAAGCCGTGGGTTTTACGACGACACGATAAAAGCATTCAACAAAACTTGTTACGTGAGCTTACAGTGGAAGACGTCAAGTCGAACATCAATTACTTAAGAATGGATGAGCATACATTTCTGTATGTGCTCAATGAAATGTATCCTCATATCACAAAGCACAATATTCACTTAAGAACTGCTACATCTTCAGAAGACAGGCTCACTGTAACACTCCGATTCCTTGCTACAGGAGAGGGTTATGTTATGATATGTTAGGTTAGGTCAGGTCAGGTCAGGTCAGGTCAGGTCAGGTCAGGTCAGGTCAGGTCTCCAATCTTCTTAATCTATTTTTGTATTCAGGGTGCCTCACGTTATAAAGCGTCTCATCAGCTTCAGACATCTTTATTAATTTTTTAGTTGTCGGCACACACCAATTGTATTTACCAGCAATGGTTATAAAAACACTACAGATGACAGAATGCTGCAGCGATGCTAGCGCTCCATGTGGTAACATGTCACATTGCAGTGAACAGAAGACAAGCGGTTTCTTTGATCAAATATACAGCGAGGCCCTAGATTTGATCAAATATTGGACGACATTTGACAAAGTCCCTATTACACTATCAAATATCTTTGACAAAGATATTGGACAAAGAAATTTGATAGTGTAATACCGGCCTTATTGATGGTAATAACATTTTTAGCCTTCTCACCGTTTCTGTTCTGAATCTCCTGTCTAGAATGCGTTCTTTGCTCTTTAACTGTCTTTCCCCTTAATCAGGTTGGAAGGGGTTGGATGCGTGTGGGGCTTTGTCACCATGGATGAGCCCTTGGAGGTCCCTTGTCCGCTTTGACCCACATACTGGCCCAATCTATGTACTTCTCCAAAAATTGTTTCTCAGCTCTGGCAACAGTATTGCCTTTAAGGTCCCAATTTTACCACTCCAATTTTACCATTCCTGACAGATGTCACTAACTCCAGATGAATAACTCCTGGATGAGGAAGTGATAACCATGCTTTCATCTCGTAATCCCCAATGGCAGCTTGCTCTAAATGTAGAAATGTGTTAGTTAATGGTTGATGAGTAGGAAAAAAATCCTGTAATGCTATAATAAACCATTAGTAGTGTACTGTTTGGCATGGTCACGTCAATTAAATATCCAGACATAATGTTGCAAAGCAATATGAAATGGAACAAGCACGTAATAATGGTAGTAGGAAATGCGAATTATAGACTTTGGTTTATTGGGAGAATTTTAGGAAACTGTGGCTCTTCATTAAAGGAAACCATATATATAGAGCACTGGTGCAACTCATTCTTGAGTACTGTTTGAATGATTGGGATCCCCACCAGGTCAAATTAAAAGTAGTCATCAAAGCAATTCAGTGGTGGTCTGCTAGATTTGTTACCTGTAGGTTCGATCTACATGCAAGTATTACAGAGATGCTTTGTGAAGTTCAGTGGGAATCCCTGAAGGAAAGACAATGTTCTTTTTGCAGGACATTATTGGAGAAATTTAGAGGACCAGCATTTGAAGCTGACTGCAGAACAATTCTACTGCTACCAATGTACGTTTTGCATAAGGACTATGAAGATAAGGTGCGAGAAATTAAGGCTCGTATGGAGGCATACTGACATTCACTTTTTCCCCCGCTCTGTTTGCGAGTGGAACAGAAAATGAAAGGACATGACTAATATTGGGACAAGGTACCCTCCACATACAGTGGCTTGCAGAGTATGTTTGTACCAACCAGTCAATACCACAGTGATTCTGGATGAAGGCATTAGGACGAGTGGCGTAGTATATAATTGGTGACGTCTACTTTTTCTCTCCAAGCCCCACAGTGTTCCCTTACACTTATCTGTTCCCATAGGTGGCAAATACTGTGGCATTAATTTTACAGTGCCACAGTAATTGGAAAAATTGTGTGACAAAAAGTTTGCCATTGTTTGTTTTTCAGGACACAGAGGGTGGTGGAATGTATTCAGAGTGGGCTTCTCTGACATCTCTTGTTCAGCATGGAAATGAAGAAAGCCAAAGTGTTCTGGCCAAGTTTCCCATGTCTGCAGGCAAAGATGTTGCTGTTGCAGTTGTCAAACAGCTTGCGTCAAATCTTGGCCTCACTCAAGCTGCAGAGCCAAGCCCACTTACAACTGACAAAGAGGTTATGTGGTGTATGGAGGTAAGTTTTCATGAGATACAAAACTTGTGTTGTAGCTATTGCTTGAAAGTGAGACATTTTAATTTGAGCTTCAGTTGATAATTTACCAAGTCATTCTGAAAGACACATTTCAAAATTCATCCAGCAAAATATATGTCCTACACGTCTTCTCACATGCAAATAGGTGCACATCTGTAGAATGAACTGTATAGGATCTAGTGATCTAACTGGAAAAATGTGCAGTCCTGCTGCCCACTTAATGTTAGAGAGCGAAATGTGTAAATTACTAGGGGCAAAAAGTTGAATGAAGTAGATCTGGTACACAGTTTTGGGACATATGTGAGATTAAACATTGTAACTCTCCTCAAGGAAAAAGAGACCTCTTATTGAATGATAAGCTAGATTTAATATCTGTCTCTTCTGTGGACAATTTGAGTTTACTGCGTATGAATAGATACAACATACAGTAGCGTACAGAGGAGTCTTTGTTAGATGTGAACTGCTTCATGCATGTTTTAAAGAAATTGTACATAATGTTTTTGCTCCAAGGAGAAATTGAAAACTAGCCACAGGTATTTTCATTGTAATATCAGTTGAACATAACAGTTTATGCTCACAGGTTGGGCTGAATGCTAACTGCTTTGTCATTAATCCCATTTATTAGCCTACACCTTCATTTTGTACCACATGATGTGTCAGTGCTGACATATTTTAAATTTGTTTCTGTTTTTTTGATGTTTTTAACATAAAAATAATGACTACATAGTTTTGCTTGTGCACTACTTGTTTAAATTATATCACTGAGAATCAGATATATACCAAAAGTCATAATTTCTAATTCTCCTCACTGGTTCAGGTCAACAAAACTTCATTCATTTATACATTCATTGTATTTCATAAATCACATCATGAAGGAGAGCCTTCAGGGATGTGGAAACAGTCAATCTTTGCATTAGCAGGCAGAAACAGCCACTGCACGCTAATTGTGTACAATATGCTAACAACTAGTTATGAGTAGCCCACCAAGCTATCCATGTGGTCTAACACGTTGCTTCCCGAGCAGGAAGGTGTGCCAGTCCCTGGCACTAATCTGCTCGGCGGATTAGTGTCAAGGTCCGGTGTGCCGGCCAGCCTGTGGATGGTTTTTAAGGCGGTTTTCCATCTGCCTCGGTGAATGGGGACTGGTTCCCCTTATTCCACCTCACTTACACTATGTTGGCAATTGCTGCACAAACACTGTCTCCATGTATGCATAATTACTCTACCACGCAAACATTTGGGGTTACACTTGTCTGGTATGAGACGTTCCCGAGGGGGTCCACTGGGGGCCAAACCACACAATAACCCTGGTTTTGGTGTGGGGCGGCGGTGGGTGGGTGGACCTGCTGTGGCCTGGGTGGGCTGCTGTGGCCTGTTGTGGGGTTGTGAACCACTGAGGGCTACGGCAGGACGAAGCCTCACTATCGTTTCTAGGTCTCCAGTTTAATACACAATACACAATTGTGACTAATGCTAAGGTTCTTGGACTGATAATAATATAAATTACCTCTGAGTTACTTTGCATGAATTTGTATGGTGTTAGACAAAAACAGCTTTTTGAAGGGGGTGGGGGGGAAGAAAGAACTGCCGTTCCTCTTAAACGATCTATCTTATGTTTTTATCTAATATGTTAAACAAAGCATTTATATGACCTTACACAGAATCCTACCAAGAGTCTATATGCTTCCAAAGTTAAAACCCGTTTTATACAAACACTAGTATGGAGTGCAATTTGTATTTCTGAGTGCTGATATTCTGAAAACTTATAGAAGAAATGTGTACTAATGTATTCTTCTAATATGCCTTTGAGTAACTGGGGATTTTCAGTCCTCTGCTTAATGTCATCTGGCAGCCTGTTGTAGCTTCCTGCACCACCCAAAATATAAAATTCCATTCTGAAGCATCGATAGGTGTGTTTTGTTGCAATGGAAATTATTTTTGCTTTTACTATTGTGATCGTGAATTCCACAGTTCACCCTAAATTCACTCTTTTTGTTAACCACAAATGCAGGTAGGCAGCGGATGTATTGCCTCCGAAGCACAAGACTCCATAGGTCTACATCCACATCTACATACTCCACAAGCCACCATTAGATGCATGGCAGAGGGTACGTTGTACCAATACTAGTTGTTTCCTTTCCTGTTCCATTCAAAAATAGAGCAAAGGAAAACAGCTGTTTATATACCCCAGTATGAACGCTAATTTCTCTTATATTATGTTTGTGGCCCTTATTTGAAATGTGTGCTGGCAGCAGTAGAATTGGTCTGGAGACAGGTTCAAATGCTGGTTCTCTAAATTATCTCAATTGCATTCCTCAAAAAAAGCGTTACCTCCCACCAGGGATTTGCATTTCAGTTCCTGAAGCATCTCTGCAATACTTGTGTATTGACTGAGCCTACCACTAACCAATCTAGCACCCCGCCTCTGAATTCCTTCAATGTCTTCCTGTAATCTGGTCTAGTGTGAATCCCAAACACTTGAGTGATACCCAAGGATGGGTTACACTAATGTGTTCTATATGCAGTCTCCTTTACAAATGAACCACGCTATTCTAAAACTATCTCAATAAACCGAAGTCAACCATTCACCTTCCGCACTGCAATCCTTAAATGATCATGACATTTCCTACTGCTCTGCAACATTACAACGAGAGATTTAACTGACACCTGCATATACTTACATTTTTCTACATTTAAAGGTAGCTTCCATTCGTCACACTAACTAGAAATTTTGTCTAAGTCACCTTGTATCCTCCCACAGTCACTTGATGATGACACCTTCTGCACACCACATTGTCATCAGCAAACAGCTATAAATGGTTGCTCACCCTGTCAGTCATATCAGTCATGTACATAGAAAGTAACAGCTGCCTTATCACACTTTTCTGAGGCACACCTGATGAAACCCCTGTCTCTGATAAACACTGACCATCAAGGGAAATGTACTGGGCCGTATTACTTAAGAAGTCTTTGAGCCACTTACATATCTGGGAACCAGTTCTGTATGCTTGTACCTTCATAAATAATGTGCAGTGGGGTGCCATGTCAAATTATTTTAGAAAATTTAGGAATATGGAATCTGCCTGTTGCCTTTCATCTGTATTTCCCAGGATATCATTGAGAAAAGGGCCAGCTGAGTTTTGCGAGTGATACTTTTTAAAACCATGCTGATTTCTGGACGGGAGCCTTTCCATCTCAAGAAACTTTATTATATAAGGGACATTCAAATAAAACCCAGTCACTAGTGTAAAGTAACAGTACACATACTCAGAAATAGTTGCCAAAACTGTTGGCACATTTATCCCACTGCAGCACTAGTTGGTCGATTCCATCCTACTAGGCTGCTGTCAGATCCACACCTGGACTCAGTCACACACTTTGTCGTTTGCTCTGAACTGCTGTCCGTGAATAGCTTGTTTTAGAGCACCAAACACATGAAAGTCACACGGCGAAAGGTTGGGACTGTATGGTGGATGTTCCAGCATTTCCCACCGAAACTGCTGCAATGTTGTCTTCACTGCATTGGCTGTGGGCGGGCATTATCATGCAGGAGGATAACGCCATTGGACAACATGCCTCAGCATATTCACTTGATGGCTCATCTAAGGTTCTGTAAAGTGGCTTGATGTGGCTGGGCATTGATGGTGGTTCCCCATTCCAGGAACTCGACAAGCAGTGGGCCCTTGTGGTCAGAAAGGGAGGACATCATGACCTTACCAGAACTGGTGTGCATGGCCTTTGATTTCTTGGGAGGTGGTGAAGTTGCATGTTTCCACTTCTTGCTCTGACGCTTGCTTCCCGGTTCAAAATGGTGACAGCGTGTTTCGTCACGTGTAACAATATGTGACAGAAAGCCATATTCCTCGTCACAATATCATTGCAGATGACTCAAATATAGCGCCATTCGAGTATTGCACTGCTTGGCAGTCAGTTGGTGGGGAACCACCCACTGCTCACAGATTTTTCAAAAGTTCAAGTGTTGATGAATTATGGTGTGGGCGGTGCCCACGCTAATACACAGTAACCGATGGATCTCGTCCACAGTGATTCTGCAGTTGTCCAAGACTAAAACATTCACTTCCGCAACTATTTCCGGTGTGATGACACGATGTGCCCATCCAGGACGAGCATTGTCTTCCAGTGACATGTGCACCCCTCAGTGAAAGCGTTTGCGCCATTTCACCCCACTTGAACAGCTCAGACTGTACTCACTGTACAAAGCCTTCATCAGCCAATACATTTCACAGCCTTCAACTTCCTGTGCCACCAAAAATCGAATCCCTCCTCGTTGTTCCTGCTTACTTGCCTGCATGTCCTTTAGTGGACAATAACTTGTGTGACCACCTTCTCTTCAGCGTGAAACCACACTGGCACTATGCAACATCAAACGGTGCGTACCCATCAGTCTCTACCAATAGATGGTGCCACCATACCCGCATTTAGGTGTTACCACCTTACATGTAAGGCAAAGCTGGATGCACTGACGAGGTTTCATTTGAATGAACCTCATAATTGAACTGAGAATATGTTAAAAAATTCTGCAGCATACAATGTTAAGGATATTGCTTTGTAATTTAGCAGGTCAGTCCTTTTATGCTTCCTATGTACGAGAGTCAATGGAGAAGCTCCTGCAAGATATTTTGTTATCAACTTCACACGTAGTTTCTACTGTACACTTATATAGGATAAATATTTCTGTGACCTAAGCTGTATTTTCCCAGTATATTATGCCACAGGACAAAATTGCGTGAAAGAATGCAAAATATGCTAGCAATCTTGTTTTTAGGTCAATACAATGAAACAGATTTCTAACTGCAAAACAGGAGGAACTGAGCTCTTTGGTTAACTTATCTATGCACTGGCATCACCTCAGTTTATTACCCTTCTGGATGCCCAGGAGCTTTACAATTGGAATCTCATCCAGTCTGTGTAGTTCTGGTACCTGTTAAGACATTTTTGTTGGGAATTATATATATGAGTATTTGACTAAACATTGTGGTTTTAAAAAGTTCTGCAGTGTCTGTGGGTCATCATCCATATGGATCACAAACAGGACCAAGCACCAATCATTCCAAGACACCATGTTTAATGTCTCCCCTCTCTCCCCCCCCCCCTTCCCCTCCCCCCTAATTTTGTCGTATTCTGGCGCTATCATTTGTTAATTTGACACTCTTATCTTTTGTTGTTAAGACGTCCATGGAAGGGAAATGCCTTAAACACTGTACCATTTTATTTTGCCTTGTGGAATTTTATGATCTACACAATATGGCGCTTGAAACCTTTTTAGCAGTTCATAGAGACCCTAAGTAAGGCTCATACATATTTTTCAAATGTATCTGTATCCACTGCCATTCAGTTTCAGTAAGATAGAACAGCTTTGTGTATCATGTGAGAATGATGTGGATAAAGACTTTGGTATGAGTAAATCACATTATATTAGTCTCAGTCATTTCTTCCTACATGTACTATTGCCTTTGATGCAACACTCCAAGGTACAAGTGCCCCTGGTTTGAATGTCTCGCCACTGACGTTTTACTAATCTTAAATTACAGTATATTTACCAGTATGGAGAATCAATTGCCAGTTATTGTGTTGATTTTCTATAGAGCTTTTCAGTTTAGTGTTGGTAGTGCCCCTCTTTATGTAGATGTAGTACACAGTTATCAAAAATTTTCCAATCGTTGGTTCACACTCCTGTATATAAAGAAAAAGCTGATTGTATTTTATCGCCCTCTAGAGTTGACAACAATCTATCACAATTTCTTTAAATGTATTAATCCCGTTGATGAGAAAAAAATAAATTTATTACTATTACTTTTTTTTTAAATAAAAAATTCATATTGATGACCACAGACAGTATCACATTATAAAGATGGCCCCCCAGATAATCCGACTGTCTGTGTGTTGTTATAGAAGTTTATTTCATTTCTTATGTTATAACTACATTGTTGCGCAGTCTTTTGGAATAAAATTTAACGTACATGTTCTTGTTTTGAAAGTTACTCCAATAAAAGTTGCATTATAAAGATTTCATTATATGAGTCTTGAAATCTGATAGTAAAATGTACACTTAAATGTTTGTATTAAGCTGTCCACCTGGGTTAAACAGCCTGATCTCCAAAATATATGTGTGTTGTCATAGGTATTTTGCTATATAATTTCGTCTGCACAAGAACACAATTCACAATATAAAACAAACTAGTGTGTAGTATATCTTTGCTTCTGGATCATTGTATTTATTGTGCCCTACACAGTACAGGGCAGACAGTTAACTGTACCACAACTGGTGATTCAGTTTTGTGCCATTGGCAAAACAAGCCAGGGAAAAATTGTTGTGTATATCCATACACCTTCTAACCCTTGCTATCTCATCCATCTGATGTTGGCACAAAATATGCAGTGTACACAGTAAAATATTCTTACAATTGACATTAAATGTTGATTCTCTATGCTGACTTGGTATTTGCACTTTTGGAATGGTATTGAATTGTTGTTAGAACAAGAGTAAATTATAGTTGGTGTTTACTGAGTCTGCAACATATCTGAACTGACTCTTTTTATGTTTAACATTAGCACTGCATCTATTTCAGGTCATTTGCTTTGGAATGAGTTTGCCACTTAGTGAACATGACACTATAAGGGATTGTGTAAGTGTGTACTGTGAGTGGCTGTCAGCCTTGCTTCCAGTTCCAAAAGTGTGTGTTCCGAAGCCTGTTTGTGAGGATCCCAATCTGTATGCTCGTAAAATGATAACACACTTTCATAATTTATTCATTCCACGAAAAGGGGAAGGTATGTTTGAGTTTTTTTTTTTCTGCGTGTTTTTCAGACCTGTGTAAAAAAAAAATTGTTGTACTGTTATTGCTGATGTAAGCAACTCTATGATGCAAACTGTGATTTAATGCAGTTTCTTTCAAAACTTTTTTGTAGTACCGATGTTCTATATACTTTGGTAATTTTAAATGTTTCTAAGTAGGTGTTTTTCTGCAATGTGTGATGAGTCCACAGGAATAATTAATATTTGTGCCACAGGTGAATCATTTCAATGATTGCGTTAGAGAAAAAAAGATGAACTGAAATTTCATGGGTTGCTTTGAATTCACACATTTCTGGTGATAAGCAAGAAATAAGATACTAAGTAGGTATTAAAGCTCATTCTTAGGATACTCAATGAGAAATCTTCACATTTTTCACAGATGCTCCGCGCCCCCCCCCCCCCCCCCAAGCTCTCTCTCTCTCTCTCTCTCTCTCTCTCTCTGTGTGTGTGTGTGTGTGTGTGTGTGTGTGTGTGTGTGTGTGTGTGTGTGTGCCAGTCACTATCAAAAATTATTTTTTATTTATCTACACAGAACTATAATAATGACATATTATATGCAATAAGTTGGGATATGCAAAAAAAAATATATATATATATATATATATATATATACACTCCTATTCTAATAGACATTGGTATGTACTTCTCCAAGTACTAATTTTTTAATTTGTTTATTTTCAAGTCTGGCCATTTCCATACTTGGATAATATAAGTAAGTATAAGGATAGAATTGTTGCATATGTTCTGTCATAATTTTTTTCTGTAGTTAATATTTGTTGATATGAAATTAACCTTTGAGTCTTTTATACCCCTTACCTGCCTGAGGATATATCCACATAAAAATATTTTTACATGCTGACTCGAATATACCAGAACTCCTAGTGGTGACATCAGATATAACATCCATCCATATATGACAATTTGTTTGCTCTAGGTTCCCTCCTCCTTTCCTTAAAGTTGTGAGTTATTTATTTCGATAAACTAAATGCCATCCTCCATCTGATTGTACCTTTTACTAATATTTTCCTTTCTATGTAATTACTGTGGTAAACTTCCTGTAAAATCTGTTTTGCATATTCTACGTGCACTGTGATCTGTGATATTTGAATTCTCCCCCTCCCCCCTAATCCTAATGTTCCTCCCAGTGTCAAGTGAAGTATCCCGGAATGCAGTAGCAGATTGTGAGAGTTCATTCAATATGCATGTTACTAATAAATTACACATCTGTTCTATAGTAGTCATCGAACTTCCAACTAGATGAAATCATAAATCTTGTTTTTATATCGTCTACTAAATCAGTATTCTGATAACTTTAGGTTATAATAGCACTTTATTATACAGTGACTATACATTAGAGAAGAGATTAGTCATTAGCATGTGGCTTTATGTTAAGCTGACATCCAGTTCAGACCCTAACATTCAACCAACTAAATAAAATGTTATCACAAAAAGATTCAACACATGTTGACGTTTTTGTGATAAATCATGTTCAGGTTGTTAATATTCCTTGGAGCCGTGTATGATGCAGCAGTCTTTGCTGCACTTGTGATGACCTCAGTTGTAGTGCTACAGTTGTCATTGTTACATGAATCCCAAAGGAGTACCTCACTCAAATAAATGGAACAACCAAGACAGAATTCAAAACACTTGAGCATGATGTTCATTAGATTGAAAGGAGATGGTGAAGCAGAGGCAAGAAAGAAAATATTTACTGACTTAGTAGACCTCAAGAAAGATAGATTGAAAACAAAAAGAGTATCATGACCACAAACAAATCCTTGGTTGCAGAGACTGAGACAGACACCCAAGGCTGCCAAAATCATATCAAACATAAAATTAGTGTAGGTCCTTAATTGCATGGCTTCACAAAGGAGATGTCCAAGTATCATAATGTACAATGTGCTGCCCTTTCTTTCCAAGACTGAGTGAATGGCTGCATTATTCAAGCAGAATTTGATGGACAAGATGAGCAAACAAGACATGACTGAAGAAGTCTGATATTGCTTCAGGACAGGACGGTGCAATAACGAAGCTCTCCATCGTGTGAATGATATCACTCCTCAGTTAAGAAACAATCTGCTCAACATAAAAAGATCATACATTGGTTTTTGAGCTATTCCATTCAAAGACATACTGGTACTTTCCATGTTTCAGTTGACACATTTTTGGAACACTTTGCAACACCTTACAAAGAAAGAGTGATAGTATGTGCAGATTGTGGTGAGTGCAGTTACCAGAAGAAAAACTGTCCAAATTGAAATCAGCCACCAAAATGTATTCCATATGCAGCCAGAGAGGAAACATGATCAAATCTGGGAAAAGAATGCCTGACTTACAAAACACCTTTGTAGGGATAAATGAGTGAACCGGTTATGTCCAGTGAGGAATGTACAGAAACTGTAGCGCAGAAAGTAAACACAGCTGACCAACAAAGATAGACTGAGAAGATGGGTAACGTTTGAAGGAAAAAGAAATCACTCTACACATGGCTGTGATATTGGAGGAAGACCTTTGCATGGATAAAAATGTTAAGACAGCATCTAACTCCTACTGCAATACAAATGCAGCAGAAAGTCATGAATTTGACTCCAACATGTACTCTGCAAAATAGCTTCATCAAATTGAGCGTGATTGAGCAAAACACAGGATTCAAGTTTTGAAGACAGCAATAAGAAAAATGTGTGATCGACACCTGCCACAATATGCTGTAATTGTTAATAGAAAGAGCATAACACGTGAAAGAGCATGTGTTCACAGGTTATTACATAATACAGAAGACAGCATAAGTTCTCCCTTGAACATGGACACAAAGAAAACGGTGAATCAGAACGAAGCCTTGACATAAATAATATTGGATAAAATGAATTTTATATGATGGCTTGAGGGTATGTTTTATAAGGTGTGAAGTGTAGTAAGTGTGAGATAGATCCTGCCAAATTGTACAGATAATTTGAGGACTACATGATGTTAACCAAACTTGAATAAATGAAACACTTGCTTGTTGCCTTCAAGTATTGTCAGATTGGTGGATCTCAAAAGGAGGGCAATTGTATTCTCAGTACCAGTGGCATTTGACGTTTATTTATAAGGGGCGTTCAAAAAGAAACAAGCTGGAGGCATAATTACAGAAACCAGTACCTGTATGTTAGATGTATTGACCCTGGCTGTTGTGACACTTGTTCCACTGTGACACAAGGTGATGAAAGGCTGTCTCATAAAATTCCCGAGGCTGTAATGTTAACCATTTCCGCACGTAGAACTGGGCATCGTCGTCCGAGGTGAAGGTTATGCTGACATTCTTCTTTGACCAAGATGATCCCCTTCTGATTCACTTCCTGGAGCATGTGACAACAGTAAATGCCCAGTGTTACTCACCAACCTTGACCACCCTTCGCCAAGCAATCAAATCAAAACGAACACATAATCTCACCAGTGGAGTCATTCTGCTCCACGACAATGCAAAGCCTCGTATGGCCAACACAGTCACGGAACTACTGCAGATATTCAAATGGTAGGTTCTAGGCCATCCTCCATACATTCCGGACCTCTCTCCCTGTGATTACGCCATGTTTGGTCCCCTTAAAAATGCTCTGAGGATCAAACGATTCACCTCGGATGATGACATCCACCTGTATGTGCAGAACTGGTTAACATCGCAGCCCTGGAAATTTTATGAGACACCATTCACCACCTTGTGTCACAGTGGGACAAGTGTCTCAATAGCCAGGGTCGATGATTCTAACATACAGGTACTGGTTTTTGTAGTTATACCTCCGGCTCATTTCTTTTTGAATGCCCCTTATATTAGGCAACCATGATGGAGAGGAAGTTGGTGAAGGTGGCACAAATAAATGCTGTATGAAGCAGAGTTGCCGAATGATACAGTGCAAACTACCATTAGCTTCTGTGGTTCCTTTTTGTTATAACTATTGTAAATATGTATCAGCAAGATCCAATTTTGAAATGTATTTTCCACCCGAAAATATTGACAGTAATTCTTCAGCTATTGGTACCGGGCGTGTTTCTATTGTTGATTGAGAATTTGTAGCTACCTGTAAGTGTCCACAGAGCCTTAAAGATCCATTGGGTTATTTAATTAGCTGAAAACCTGGCAGTGCCTGGGTATTCAGTTTGCCAATTTTGTATAACAAACAAAATGCTCTATATACTCCTGCAGTAAAATCAATATGAGATTATCCTGGACAGTTTCTGTATACCCGATGCAACTGCTTTGCATGTCTACAACACGATTTTGTATATGTCTCTTTGGCAACACCTCATCATAGCTCTGTAGATGGCTTTTGATTTCGCTTACAGGCATTTACATTTCACAGCTGTCAAAAGCACTGCAGGTGTCAAGGATTTCCTGAAGTTAACTCAATTGTAGGAATGTCTTAGTAGTAAAGGGTAAATGATGCAGCACGTTTCATACATCTCAGTGTTTATGACATCATATCTCATGAACTGTGTGTTGTACAATGATATGTTTCTGTAGGTACATTGAGCTAAATGTGGATGCTGTTTGATAAATATGTTGCGAATAGAGTTAATAGCAAAGAAGCAATAAATTCAAACATGGTTCACAATGTGGCAGTTTTTCACTCATCTCGGTATTTATGATGGCATATCTACTGAACAATTATAGTTAGATGGTTTTTTACCCTCACAGTAATTATTGCCTGACTGCAAGGGATTTGTGTAGCAGGTTTGGTTGAAATCAGTGCAGTGGTTTAGGAGGAGATGTAGAACACAAATACATGCACAGATACATTCATAGATTTTTATAATACATTTGGATTACAAACGAAGGAACATGTTGTTGTTGTTGTTGTTGTTGTTGTTGTGGTCTTCAGTCCAGAGACTGGTTTGATGCAGCTCTCCATGCTACTCTATCCTGTGCAAGCTTCTTCATCTCCCAGTACCTACTGCAACCTACATCCTTCTGAATCTGTTTAGTGTATTCATCTCTTGGTCTCCCTCTGCGATTTTTACCCTCCACGCTACCCTTCAATACTAAAATTGGTGATCCCTTGATGCCTCAGAATATGCCCTACCAACCAATCCCTTCTTCCAGTCAAGTTGTGCTACAAATTTCTCTTCTCTCCAATTCTATTCAATACCTCCTCATTAGTTATGTGATCTACCCATCTAATCTTCAGCATTCTTCTGTAGCACCACATTTCGAAAGCTTCTATTCTCTTGTCTAAACTATTTATCGTCCATGTTTCACTTCCATACGTGGCTATACTCCAAACAAATACTTTCAGAAACGACTTCCTGACACTTAAATCTATACTCGATGTTAACAAATTTCTCTTCTTCACAAATGCTTTCCTTTCCATTGCCAGTCTACATTTTATATCCTCTCTACTTCAACTATCATCAGTTATTTTGCTCCCCAAATAGCAATACTCATTTACTACTTTAAGCGTCTCATTTCCTAATCTAATTCCCGCAGCATCACCCGATTTAATTCAACTACATTCCATTATTCTCGTTTTGCTTTTGTTGATGTTCATCTTATATCCTCCTTTCAAGACCATGTCCATTCCGTTCAGCTGCTCTTCCAGGGCCTTTGCTGTCTGACAGAATTACAATGTCATCAGCGAACCTCAAAGTTTTTATTTCTTCTCCATGGATTTTAATTCCTACTTCAAATTTTTCTTTGGTTTCCTTTACTGTTTGCTCAATATACACATTGAATAACATCGGGAGAGGCTACAACCCTGTCTCACTCCTTTCCCAACCACTGCTTCCCTTTCATGCCCCTCGACTGTTATAACTTCCATCTGGTTTCTGTACACATTGTAAATAGCCTTTTGCTCCCAGTATTTTACCCCTGCCACCTTCAGAATTTAAAAGAGAGTATTTCAGTCAACATTGTCAAAAGCTTTCTGTAAGTCTACAAATGCTAGAAATGTAGGTTTGCCTTTCTTTAATCTATTTTCTAAGATAAGTCGTAGGGTCAGTATTGCCTCACATGTTCCAACATTTCTATGGAATCCAAACTGATCTTCCCCGAGGTCGACTTCTACCAGTTTTTCAATTCGTCTGTAAAGAATTCGTGTTAGTATTTTGCAGTAGTGGCTTATTAAACTGATAGTTCGGTAATTTTCACATCTGTCAACACCTGCTTTCTTTGTGATTGAAATTATTATATTCTTCTTGAAGTCTGAGGGTATTTCGCCTGTCTCATACATCTTGCTCACCAGATGGTAGAGTTTTCTCAGGACTGGCTCTCCCAAGGCTGTCAGTAGTTCTAATGGAATGTTGTCTACTCCCGAGGCCTTGTTTTGACTTTTTTTTTTGGTCTTTCAGTGCTCTGTCAAACTCTTCACACAGTATCATATCTCCCATTTCATCTTCATCTACATTCTCTTCCATTTTTATAATATTGTCCTTAAGAACATCGTCCTTGTATAGACTCTCTATATACTCCTTCCACCTTTCTGCTTTCCCTTCTTTGCTTAGAACTGGGTTTCCATCTGAGCTCTTGATATTCATGCAAGTGGTTCTCTTTTCTCCAAAGGTCTCTTTAATTTTCCTGTAGGCAGTATCTATCTTACGCCTAGTGAGATAAGCCTCTACATCCTTACATTTGTCCTCTAGCCGTCCCTGATTAGCCATTTTGCACTTTACGTCGATCTCATTTTTGAGACGTTTGTATTCCTTTTTGCCTGCTTCATTTTCTGCATTTTTATATTTTCTCCTTTCGTCAATTCAGTATCTCTTCTGTTACCCAGGGATTTCTATTAGCCCTCGTCTTTTTACCTACTTTATCCTCTGCTGTCTTCACTATTTTGTCTCTCAAAGCTACCCATTCGTCTTCTACTGTATTTTTCCCCCCCATTCTTGTCAATTGTTCCCTTATGCTCTCCCTGAAGCTCTCTACAACCTCTGGTTCTTTCAGTTTATCCAGGTCCTATCTCCTTAAATTCCCACCTTTTTGCAGTTTCTTCAGTTTTACTCTACAGATCATAACCAATAGATTGTGATCAGAGTCCACATCTGCCCCGGGAAATGTCTTACAATTTAAAACCTGGTTCCTGAATCTCTGTCTTACCATTATATAATCTATCTGAAACCTTCTAGTATCTCCAGGCTTCTTCCATGTATACAACCTTGTTTTATGATTCTTGAACCAAGTGTTAGCTATGATTAAGTTATGCTCTGTGCAAAATTCTACCAGGCGGCTTCCTCTTTCATTTCTTCCCCCAAATCCATATTCACCTACTACGTTTCCTTCTCTTCCTTTTCCTACTATCAAATTCCAGTCACCCATTACTATTAAATTTTCGTCTCCCTTCACTATCTGAATAATTTCTTTTATCTCATCATACATTTCATAAGTCTCTTCGTCATCTGCAGAGCTAGTTGGCATATAAACTTGCACTACTGTGGTAGGCGTGGGCTTCGTATCTATCTTGGCTACAATAATGCGTTCACTATGCTGTTTGTAGTTGCTTACCTGCATTCCTATTTTCCTATTCACTATTAAACCTACTCCTGCATTACCCCTATTTGATTTTGTATTTATAACCCTATGTTCACCTGACCAGAAGTCTTGTTCCTCCTGCCACCGAACTTCACTAACTCCCACTATATCCAACTTTAACCTATCCATTTCCCTTTTTAAATTTTCTAACCTACCTGCCCAATTAAGGGATCTGACATTCCATGCTCCTATCCGTAGAACTCCAGTTTTCTTTCTCCTGATAACAACGTCCTCCTGAGTAGTCCCTGCCCAGAGATCCGAATGGGGGCTATTTTACCTCCGGAATATTTTACCCAAGAGGATGCCATTATCATTTAACCATACAGTAAAGCTGCTGACCTCAGGAAAAATTATGGCTGTAGTTTCCCCTTGCTTTCAGCTGTTCGCAGGAACATAACACTTCTGAAAGTGATAGGTACCATAACTTGCCACTGAACACAATTGTGTTATTCTTGTTTAATTTCATACCTGAATCTGAACAGAATATTTTGGAGTATATGAAATTTAGGTACTGTTATTGGTTTTAACATGGGCCTCAACCATCTCTCTCACTTCCCATCTCTTAGGCAGTGATAGGTACCATAACTTGCCACTGAACACAATTGTGTTATTCTTGTTTAATTTCATACCTGAATCTGAACAGAATATTTTGGAGTATATGAAATTTAGGTACTGTTATTGGTTTTAACATGGGCCTCAACCATCTCTCTCAGTTCCCATCTCTTAGGCAGCAGGGGGCTACTGCTTGGGTGCGTATGTATGTATGTATGATGCCAAGGGAATTACAATAGAAAACAAGACACTAAAGGTAGTAGGTGAGTTTTGGTATTTGGGCAGCAAAATAGCTGGTAATGGATAAAGTAGAGAAGGTATAAAATGTAGACTGGCAATGGCAAGAAAAGCATTTCTGAAGAAGAGAAATTTGTTGACATTGAGTATAGATTTAAGTACCAGGAAGTATTTTCTGAAGATATTTGTCTGTAGTGTAGCTATGTATGGACGTGAAACGTTTGATAAACAGTTAAGACAAAAATAGAATAGAAGCTTTTGAAATGTGATTCTACGTGAGAATACTGAAGATCACGTAACTAATGAAGAGACAAGAGATTTGTGAAATGACTAGACCAACAGAAGAGTTTGGTTTATAGGACACAGTCTGAGACACCATACTGGAAGGAGGGGGAGGGGGAATTGTAGAGGGAGGCCAGCAGATGAATACAGCAATACATATATGTGTGTGATTTGTGTATATGTATGTGTACACTAGCTTGAAAAAGGGTTCATCCAGGAGCTAGCAAAGTTCTCAGTTTTGTTTGTGTGTCTTTCAACTCAATGTCTCAGCTATTTAGTGATGTGACTTGAACTTCTAAATTATTTGCATTCCACCAAGACTTTCTATCCTATTTATGTTACACGTATTCTCTGATTTTCCTAGCCATTCAGTATGTTTTCCTGTGCTTCAGATGATTTCCTGGATGTTTGATTTATATACTGATGTTGTTGAAACAGTGTTACTGTTCCTTTTATTTGAACAAGAAATCTGGTTACAAGTTTTTTGTAAATAGTGTTCAGATCACAACTCACCGTCTGGCTGGTGGTGGTTATGCAAAGAATCATCACTGTGAAATACTGCTAATCCGTTAAATAAGCCAGAGTCTTTGATGAGCCCTGCAAAGCATTCTCAGCAGACAATGAGAATGGCAGTGTCAGAAGGAGCAAGGGACCACTTCATGGTACCTGCGGAGTTGCAGTGGAACCAAGGCAGCTGCTGCTGGTGCAGCTGCTGTGGTGGCAGTGGAGGAGTAGTGGAGGACCACCCCATGGTCTCTTTGGTGGTGATGGTAACAAATATGTAATCCTGCAGTGGCTGCTGCTGCTGAGGTGGTGGTGGTGGTGGTGGTGATTGAAGGGTGAAGAGGAGGTTGCGGATGATGCCTCTGGAGCTCTCACTGTAGGTTGTAGGGGGGTGGTCGGCCTGGTTGAAGGCCAGTACCACAGTTGTTTTGATGGTGATCATTCTGCCAGTGGAATCTGTCAGCATCCACATTGTAAGGATGCCTGCCCTGGGCACCTGTAATTGTTATGGTGGGGGAGGGGGGGGGTCCATGCTCTATCCAAATGTCCGCTCCTGTATTTAGACTTCTCTGTGGATGCTTTTTTGGTACAATGGATGCTGCTGGTGTTGTGCAAAGGGCAAATGGAGGACATTTCCACTGGATTGTATTTCCTCAAAACATGGTTAGAGCATCTTTCCTAGAAGAAGACTTAATCACCACCTTTATCTTTTCCTTGAAGGTGCAGTCTATCTGCTGTGCCTCTTTCTCTGATTGAGGACATGAAGGAGCAGTAAAGAGATGCTGAGCTGCCATGTTGAGTGTAATAAAGAGAACAGATTCAAACTGGGGGCCATTATCTATTACCATGGCCCATTGGAGGCCTTCAGACATGAAAACCTGTATGAGTGCCTTAATTGTCTCTTTGTGTTGTATTGGAGTACATACTGAAAGTGTAAGGAAACTTTGTAAAAGTGTCTACGATGGTTGCACATTGAGTTGAGAAAAGGACCTGTGAAGTCTATATGAACTCGGTCTCAAGGAACAGCAGGCTGAAGCCAGGATGAAAAAACTTTTGGAAGAGATACCTGCTGGGGTCACAGTCAGGACATGAGTGAGTGAATGCCTCAATGTTTTTGTTGATTACTGGCCCATAACCATAATGGTGGGCTAAGATCTTCATTTGTGTGATGCCCCAGTGGCTGTTGTGAAGCAGGATGAGGACCAGAGAGTATACTGAGGGTGGTATCAACACCCAGAGGCATTCTTTCTCCTTAGTGAGTCAGAGGATCCTGTCCTTTGCTGACAGCCAATGTTACAAAGAAAAGTAGCATTGTAATGTTGGGTCCTGTCTCAGAGGGAGGTGCTCCATCCTGCCTGACTTCACACTCTTAGAAAAGTGGTGGATAATGGTGTCGTACCATAGTTATGTTGCAATTGTGAGTGTTGTGACTAGAAAATTGTTTAAAGTGAAAAGGGCCTCTGAGTGAACGTGGAAGCACATGACCTCTTGTTGGTAAAATTCTGCATCAGTACTAACTGGTAGCAGGGAAAATGCATCTGCATTTGTGTGCTGGCATATTGGTTAGTATGTGATGTAGGACTAATGTGAAGGAAAACAAAGTAGCCAGGAGCCCACCCCTGTCAGCATTGTGCCCTGTTGTCAGGCAATGATGATAGAGAGCCAAATAAAGTAAGCAAAGCCTTGTGATTGCTCACTATTTCAGATAATAGAGGTATGTGTGAAATTTGCACATTGCGTAAATGATGGCAAGGTTCTCTTTCTTGACCTGGACATAGTTGTGTTAGGCCTTATTCAATGTTTCGAAGGTGAAAGGTATTGGATGTTTTGATACATTGGCTTCCTGATGTGAAAAGACAGTGTCGATACTATGCTGTGAAGCATTTGTGGCAAGGATCAAAAGTTTTCAAGGGAGTAGAGAACTAAACAAGGTGCCTTTTGTAGGGCACACTCAAGAGTGCGGAACACATTGTTGCATTTGGGCAACCAAACAAACTCAGCCCAATGCTTGCGGAGAGCATTAATGGGTTGTGCAATCTGCACCATGTTCACTATAAATTTCCTTTGCTCATGAAAGTTTGTAGTTGTTTTAAGTTCCAGTGTGGGCGCTGTAGTGTCCTTTAAGAAATTTTTACGGACAGTGCATGTGCAATGAATATAAAAATAGTGAATGACATAAAATATACAAGACTTAAAAGGCATTTGTGAAGAACTATATTAGTAATATTTATGAAGACCTGTAATGTAAATGCTCTGGTGTGAAAAGGACTTTATCGCTGATGAATAATATCGTAGTAAAAAATATATTGAAATCAAATATTTGTATCTCTGTGTAATTATACATACGATGGACAGAACAAATCCTTTTCTTCTGCTTCTTTTGTTCGTTAGAGATTGTGGGTAGTGCTTAATGCTTTCAGATGTTCGTGTTGTTTTCTCTCCTAGACGATGTTAAGGTGTGTATGTAAAGTATTACTTAAATTATATGTATAAAAACTAGCTCGTGTTACTATTTAAAGGTAATATAAGCACCTCATCTCAATGTTTCATTTGCAGAGAAAGATTAATTAGTATTCTTTAGCTGCTACGATGCCCAAAAGCCTTTATCGCTGATGGGCAACAATTGGACGCCATTATGTGGCAGATTCAAATATTAAGTTATTTTGCAGATGTCATTCATAGCAGTGGCTACTAAATCATTTTTAATTAATTTATTTATTTATTTACATGTCAAGTTCTGTAGGACCAAATTGAGGAGCAAATCTCCATATCATGGAACGTGTCAGTACATGAACTTACAACATAAAAGTAATAACAGATAAAAATAAATGTTCATGAACCTGAAAGAAAATCAGTCCATATGTTTAAGCAAACGCTATCAGCAATACAATGAGAATCATCTTAATTTTTCAAGGAACTCCTCGACAGAATAGAAGGAGTGACCCATGAGGAAACTCTTCAGTTTCGATTTGAAAGCATGTGGATTACTGCTAAGATGTTTGAATTCGAGTGGCAGCTTATTGAAAATGGATGCAGCAGTATACTGCACACCTTTTTGCACAAGAGTTAAGGAAGTCCGATCCAAATGGAGGTTTGATTTCTGCTGAGTATTAACCGAGTGAAAGCTGCTTATTGTTGGAAATATACTAATATTGGTAACAAGAAACGACAATAAGGAAAATACATATTGAGAGGCCAATGTCAAAATACCCAGACTCGTGAACAGAGGTTGACAAGAGGTTCATGAACTCACACCACTTATTGCCCGAACCGCCCGTTTCTGAGCCAAAAATATCCTAGAATGGGAAGAGTTACCCCAAAACATAATACCATACGACATAAGTGAATGAAAATAACTAAAGTAGACTAATTTACATGTCGAAGTATCACTCACTTTCGATACCGTTCGAATAGTGAAAATGGCAGTATTAAGTCTTTGAACAAGATCCTGAACGTGGGCTTTCCACGACAGCTTACTATCTATCTGAACACCTAGGAATTTGAATTGTTCAGTTTCACTAATCATATGCCCATTCTGTGAGATTAAAATGTCAGGTTTTGTTGAATTGTGTGTTAGAAACTGTAAAAACTGAGTCTTACTGTGATTTAACGTTAGTTTATTTTCTACAAGCCATGAACTGAGGTTGTGTACTGCACTACTTGGAACCGAGTCAATGTTGCACACAACATCCTTTACTACCAAGCTACTAGTGTCATCAGCAAACAGAAATATTTTAGAGTAACCCATAATACTAGAGGGCATATCATTTATATAAATAAGGAACAGGAGCGGCCCCAACACTGATTCCTGGGGCACCCCCCACTTGACAGTACCCCACTCAGATCCCACATCACAGCCGTTATCAACATTGTGAATAATGACCTTTTGCTGCCTGTTGCTAAAGTAAGAGGTGAACCAATTGTGAGCTACTCCCCTTATTCCAAAATGGTCCAACTTCTGGAGCAATATTGTGAGATCAAGACAGTCAAATGCCTTTGTTAAATCAAAAAATACGCCAAGCGCTCGAAACTTTTTGTTTAGCCCATCCAGTACCTCACAGAGAAAAGAGAGTACAGCATTTTCAGTTGTCAAACGACTTCTAAAGCCGAACTGCACATTTGATAGCAAATCGTGTGATATAAAATGATCAATTAACCTTACATACACAGCCTTTTCGATAACTTTTGCAAACACTGATGGCATAGAAATAGGTCTAAAATTATCTACATTATCCCTTTGTCCCTTTTTATAAAGCGGCTTTACTACTGAGTACTTTAATCACTCAGGAAACTGACCATTCCTAAAGGAAAAATTACAAATATGGCTAAATACAGGGCTAACATGTGCAGCACAGTACTTTAATATTCTACTAGACACTCCATCATAACCATGAGAGTCCTTAGTCTTCAGTGATTTAATTATTGACTCAATCTCTCTCTTGTCTGTATCACAGAGGAGTATTTCAGACGTCAATCTCGGAAAGGCATTTGCTAAGAAATTTATATGATTTCCTGTAGAAACTAAATTTTTATTTAATTCACCAGCAATGCTCAAAAAATGGTTGTTAAATACTGTACATATATCTGATTTATCAGTAACAGAAATATTATTACTGCGAACTGACTTTATATCATCAACCTTGTGCTGCTGACCAGACACTTCCTTCACAACTGACCATATGGCTTTAATTTTATCCTGTGAATTAGATATTCTATTTGCATACCACATACTTTTTGCCTTGCTAATAACATTTTTAAGCACCTTACAATACGGTTTGTAATAGGTTACTGTAGCTTGATTGTGACTACTTCTAACATTTTGATATAATTCCCACTTTGTTCTACATGATATCCTTATCCCACTAGTCAGCCAACCGGGCTGTCCATTACTGCTAGTACCCCGTTTAGAATGTTCTAATGGAAAGCAACTCTCAAAGAACATGAGAAATGTGTTATGGAAAGCATTGTATTTATCATCTATATTATCGGCACTATAAACATCTTGCCACTCTTGTTCCTTGACAAGTTTTGAAAAACTCTATTGTTGTTGGATTAACTTTCCTACGTAGTTTGTAATTAAATACGACATTGGTTTGAGTACAAAAACCTTTAAGTGTTAAAATTCGTGCATCATGGTCTGAAAGGTCATTCACCCTTTTACTAACAGAATGCCCATCTAGTAATGAAGAATGAATAAAAATATTGTCTATGACTGTAGTACTGTTCCCCTGCACCCTAGTTGGAAAAAACACAGTTTGCATCATATCATATGAATTTAGGAGATCTTCCAACATCCTTTTTCTTGCACAATCATGTACAAAATTAATATTGAAGTCACCACATATAACTACTTTCTGGTACTTCCTACAAAGTGAATCAAGAACCCTCTCTAGCTTAAGCAAAAATGCTCTGAAGTCGGAGTTAGGGGACCTATAAACAACAGCAATTAGAAGTTTAATTTCACTAAATTCAACTAATGCTGCACAACTTTCAAATATCTGTACAGTACAGTTTCATGATACGTCTATGGACTCAAATGAAATACTGTTTTTTACATACAGAGCCACTCCCCCACCCCGCAAGGAACTCCTTGAGAAACAGCCAGCTAATCTGTAGCCTGGTAAAGGAAGCCTCTGAATTATCAAATTATTTAAGTGGTACTCTGATATACCATAATTTCAGAGTTAACATCTATTAGCAGTTCATTAACTTTATCTCTAATACCTCTTATATTTTGATGAAATATGCTAATTCCTTCTCTACTTGGAAACATTACATCCTTTGGAGGTGAGCCCTTAGTTAGAGGCACTTCCTTTAAGCATGTATACCTATCAGCTGACTTCAGTTTAAAAAAGGTGCAGCTCTAACACCAACTACTTACTTACTTTGAGTTTGAGGATTTCAGTAATTTGCATTTACAAGGGTTCAGATATTTTCAGCGATATCAGTTAAGGAAGATCAGTGAACTCTGGCCTGGACTTCATTTCATGAAATTATTAACTTGTTGGGAGCCTGGCACTCATCGAAAATAAAATCAAGCCTTTATTTGGCCTCCTACAAAGTATTCAGCTTATATTGGCCCCGCCTAAGTAATGAAAATAATTAATGTTAAAGTCTAATCTTATGTAGTTTAAAGTAAGTGACCAAAATAAATGGCGCCCACCCCAATGCTTATGGAGAGAATTAATGGGTTGTGCAATCTGCACCATGTTCACTATAAATTTCCTTTGTGGGCACACATCTTCAGTGCCCTTTATATGGTGCTTGGTCAGTAGCATCCCATTTCTGTTTATAATGAAACCCAAGAACTTGATTTGCTGTTGGGGGGGGGGGGGGGGGACAACTTTTTTTGAGATTACACTTGAGGCTGGTGTTCTGTAAGGCAAAAAAACCAAATGTAAGTTTTCAAGCTACTCACAGTAGTTAGATTACATGATAATTATATTCCTGAGATATTATAACACGATGAAGTCTCATTAATCAGGTGTTCTAAGTTCTTTGGAAAACGACAGGCACAAGAGAAATGTTATAAAGAAGCCATCAATATTGGTCAAGTTTGAATGGTATGCTCAAAACGAGACTGGAGTGTGGATGCAAAGGTAGTTGCAAGTAAGTCTCTGAAAGATCTCTCTCTTAATCCTGACTGGCAGGGTCTGCTGTTATGGTTAACCGGATTTGGCGTGTTAATTTGAAGGAATGGCCGGATGCCCTTCCTGTCACCACCCCATACCCCCACCACCGTACCCCCCGGGACGGAATAAATATACCCCAAACTCTGTGCATCTAGTGTAATCCATGGAATAGTGCGAACGTGTTTCAAATGCCTGCGAGTCGTGTAACTGAGGCGGAACATGGGGACCAGCCTGGTATTCACCTAGCGGGATATGGAAAACCGCCTAAAAACCACATCCAGGCTGGCTGGCACACCGGCCCTCATTGTTAGTCTGCTGGGTGGATTTGATCCGGGGCCGGCATGCCTACTCGAGTCCAGGAACCAGCACGTTAGCGCTCGCGGCTACCCTGACAGGTCTAAGTCTCTGACAGATCGAATTTAGAAAAATATTCTCCATATTTCAGTTTTGAAAAAAAAAAAAAAAAAAAAAAGAAGGTCTTGGAAATGTAGAATTGAATAGAAATCAACCCCCACTTTGGAATTAACAGCTTTACAGTCCCCACACAGTATGAGGGAGCTATTCAGTTTGCGAACGACAACTAAAGTGGATGCCTATGTACCAGACCTGGTAGGCGTGATCACTTCGTGTTACTGGAGATGATCTAGCTCTTTTTCTAACAGCCTTCACAGAATGTGACGTACCATTGCAAAAAGGGGAAACACATTAGGTTGGAAGTGTATTGCGGTCTATGTATCGGTGGCACAATCTAGCCCTGGAGAGAGTAACTCTGAAAACTGCACGACAGCAGTTTGTTTTATTTATTGAGTCATGGTGGTCTCGTGCAATCATTCTGTGGAGGAACAATTTGCAGACATTGCTGTATTTATGACAGAAAAAATGCTGTTTGTCACACCTGGGGTATTGTTGACGAGGATGACATCTCAGACAATCTGGACAAGATGACTGCTGCCATTATTGGTAAACTGCCGTGGAAAGAGAACTAGCATCAGATGAGAATGACCTAGATTTAGAAGTATGTTGCCGGGGTTGGGTGGGTGGGGCGCGGGGGGGGGGGGGGGGGTTTATGCCGCTGTGAATATTGCTGATGGCAGGATTGTTTACAAGTGATGAAGTGTACTGGCTGCATTATTACTAAGCAAGCTGGTTGTTCATCTATCACTGCTGAGTCAAATTTGGAAACTGCAGGCTGTGTGTGCCAGTATTGTTGAATTTCATTTGGAAATTTGAAACTTTGTTTATGTTGAAGACTTCTTCTAAAAAAGGATGTGACTTTTTAAAGCCTGCATGCAAACCTCAGTATCTAGGGCACATTGAATAAAACCGTCCCAAATAAGAGACAGTGTAAGATCATATACATGTCTCATTTGCTTAAACAAAGTTACCATGCTGACGTAAACTTCTGAGCTCTGCAATCTATTCCTGTTTGGAACATTCCAGGAAATGACAGTCTATCTGAGTCATCTAATGCATGGAACTTACAAAGTAAACACATAACATCTTTAGATTACCATGACAAAAAAAGATACTTCTGAATGTCTGGATCACTGACCTTAAATGCTGTGATGTGGTTGTTTAGCCATCAGGACACAATCCAATCATCATTGGCATATTTGGAAAATGGGAATGGAGGCACAGCTGGTGCCACCAATGCTAAATCTGCTGTTAACTGTTATTGTATCAGAGTGATGAGTTGATGAGTTGCTGTAGGCGTTGTTCCTCTACTGCAGTTTTATGGTGAGCAGCTGTTGATGTCATTCTTCATGGTGTCATTTCTCCTGAGATTTGAGGAATTGCGAGAATCTGAGATCTATCGTATGATGCCATGAGTATGTAGACTATTGGTATGATACCATCATTCCCTTTATTTGAACACTAAATCTGCTTACAAGTTTAGTACAAGTAAAGAATTTGGGTCATAACGCACATGGCTTATGCCTGGCAGCGGTTACTCAAAGAATCAGCACAGTGAAATGCTGCAAGTCTGTGGAATAAGCCAAAGTCCATCTTGCACTATGAGATTTCCAGTTCGAATCAAACAGTGGACAGGACAAAGTCTACAATATGTGTTGCCAACAGGGACGAAGCTGTATGCATCTGGTAATCATGCAGTTAGAATACTAGAGTGACATGCTGTTGCTGTGTGGGCCACTTTATCTCGCTCTGGAGATCATGGGTTCATACCACATGATGTGACAGGATGATGGGAAGTGTCTCCATCCAGCTGCTGTGTGCTCACTATCAGCTGTGAACACATGGTGACGCCATTTGTGAAAACAAGTAGATAGTCTTGCTCTCTGAGTTGATGTAGGCATCACTGGATATGACAGGCATTACACTCTATTTATTTATTTATTTATTTTATTTATTTATTTTTTTTTTTTACAGTGCAACAGCATTGTGGTGGTCCTTAAGTTTCTTTTTATCATTAGATTTTCTTGTTAATACAAAGTTTGCAGAAACTCATTGATCATTTATTAAGCCAGCATTCTGAGAAATCTATTTAAAATTGTTAGTTTGATATTTTATTCAGTGTCATGTCATTTGTTGCAGGCGCTGATACTATAAATCGCCAAGCTGTTCTGTGCCACCGAGTACTGCGCACTCTCCAACATCTAGCCCACCAGTCATCACGTCTTGACCGACATACTTGGGAAGCACTGTTACTTTTTCTCCTTGCAATAAATGATACACTATTGTCTCCTCCAACAATCAAAGGTAAAATTATTCCTTCCAAAATTTGTGTAGCACAGTTTAAAAAAAATATGTTGTGATGTAATTGATGAGTGAAGAGGGATAATGTGACAGACCACTGAGTTAAAAGGTATGCAGTATAGCAGAAAATATGAGAGGAGTTAGAAAAATAATGAGGATTCCTTTGCTGCAGGTGGAGGGGGGAGTATTGATTGTTGTCCCACTAGGTGCCTCTGCTACTAACTATTCAGCTGACCAACCATTGTCTTTGGGGAAGCATCAGTGGAGTGCTTGTATTCCTAAATATTATTTCGCATGCTCGGTGATTTTACAGCTAGGGACATGATGTAACAATGAGTGTACATCAAGTTATATCCCGGTTAGGAAAAATCTTCTGCAGATGATGGTCACCACTAATTTGTTCCCCAAGGTACCACAATTATTTAAGCATATTTATTTAAGTACTAAAATGAGTAGATGAGGCATTTAAAAGAAGAAGAAGAAGAAGAAGAAATGCAGCCTACATCATAGCCATCAAAAGATTGATACCTTGACCTTGATAACACTTTGGGGTGCACTGTTGTTGAGTCTTAGCCAGTCTATAACCAAAAACCAAATGGCAATAGATTTGCACCCACCAAGCTCAGTGGATGTATCCTTGCAGCAACATTGGGACTTATTTTCAGAACATAGGAGGCATGAAACAAAAATCACTAAGGCCACTAAATGGCTTAACTTTGAGGAAATTTATGAATTTATTCACCAGTGGGTGAAACATTTGGACAAGTGCATTAGGTCCGACAGCCATTGTTTCAAAAGTGATTAATAATTTAATTTTTTGTGGAATATAAAATGTGTCACTGAATAATTTTTATTGCTACTGAGTCCTATCTTCTTGCTGTGTACCAGTTTGATCTCCATCCAACTGTACCACCAACGGGGTAGTCAGCTCAGTCATGATCAGGTTCTGGAACATTGCTACACAAGTTAGTTATTGCAATGTAATTGAACACTTACTTATTGCAACTCCTCCATCTGGTGGTTGTCAGTTACCAACTCACTGTGGCAAGGGCTGTGGTGGTTGCTATGCTTGTTGGCTGCCCAAGTGGAATGGTGTCATTATCTTTCCCAATTTGTGCTCATGATGAGGCATGGCGAAATAGTGCAGCCACCGCTGGTGACTTCTGTGAACAGATGTATGCATGCTGCGATGCCGCCATGATGGAAGGGTGAACTGCCTGCCACAGGTAGTGGTGTGGGACATAACACCTCTATTTATCAATCTGGAGCGTGCGCAATACTTCACTGTTGAAATGAACTGCTAAGCCATTGGAAAGTACATATAATGTAGAGATGATATTGCTTTACAAGGCTCAAAACTTTCCTTCTTCTTCAGGAAGTATTTTTAACTAGATGCTAAAAAGGAATAGAAAGCAGGACTGACTATAGAGGGGAAAAAGAAAGATGAATAGTAAAAAAGTTGCAGAATTTGTGGAGGGAGGGGACCAAAATATAAATGAAGTAAGGGTGGGTGCATTCAGGTAGATAGAAAAGGAAGGATGGGAGAATGAAACAGAAAAGAAAAGGTGAAATCAGTAAGTGAGAATGAATCAAAAGTGGAATTAAATGAATCAACCCAGCTGGAAAGAGGAGCATATTAGCAAGTGAAAAGGATGTGGTGATAGGTGAGCAGTGGCAGGAAATGATAAAAGGGGTCTGAGGCAAGCAAATGTGATGTTAACCAGTGCATGTGGTGTACATAGAGGAAGTGAAAGATGGGAGTAGGTGAGGACTAAGGTGATGGAAGGACAACAGAGGAAGAAATTAGAAATACAGGTCTAAAGATAGCGAATCCAGAAACAGGCAGCATTAGTGGCAAGTTTCCCATTGGGATAAACTTGTACATTAATCCAGACAAAAGCAAAGCTGTGAACTCTATCTAGTGTCAGTGTAAGCTCCTCTTCCAGAAAATGGACAGACTAACACAAGTGATAGGCTATTGTCATGCAGCAAACTTGTGTTCAAAAGTGAAAAGTGATAGAACACTGTCAATGTTTATTTTGCGTTGATATTATTTTCTAGGGTGAAGGTGTTGGTGATAGACTGATCTATAGCATAGCTGGAGGCTAGGTTAGGTTTAAAGGTGATGATTGTTTATTGGCAAGGACAACAAATTTAAACACAAAATCTTGGTTATGGTGACAGACTGACCTCTAGTCTAACCCAAAGCATAGATAAGATTAAAAGTTGATAACTTGATTGTGAGGCCAACAAATGTGATATAGTTAGCTAATAAAAGTTTTAAGTATGCGTGACGAGAAGTCACTTACATTTTGCATCACTCTGATTCATATCTTTTGCTTTATATGCAGTACAGTAAAATTTCT